>NC_069686.1:55898909-56521409 GCF_023699985.2 Odocoileus virginianus | reverse complement strand
GTTACAGTATCTTGGGTTTTAATAATGTGGCTGATTGAATATCAGCCACACAGTTACATAACTGTCCTGGTTGAATCTCTAGCAGTCTGGTTATCTCCTTATTATCAAAATGGTTATTTTCACAAGAGTGTAATGTCTAGATTAGGCAGGCTCAGCTTGAGCAAAACCTTTTATTATTATTTAAGAGAGAGCACCAAGGGAATGAGTTTAAACTTGAGAAATAGGTTTTAAATGGACATTCATTGATTTATTTTCTAAAACACAAGTTTCTGAGTAATATAAACTAGATATCTATCATATCTGAAATGAGCCATTGACACAGATGAAGAATGAATTTGCTAGCTATTTCTTAGAGAAATGATATTATTAGATACATGTACATACATATATTTATAAATACACATATATAAATACAAAAAATATATTTTAATGTATATAACAATATATATTACACATATAGATAAAATATGAAATTGTTTATATTTTGTGCATATACTTTACATTTTGTATTTTCCGTAAATATTGTATAATATTTATAAATCCATAAATATATATTGCAACCATGAAATTAAAAGATGCTTACTCTTTGGAAGGAAAGTTATGACCAACCTGGACAGCATATTCAAAAGCAGAGACATTACTTTGCCAACAAAGGTCCATCTAGTCAAGGCTATGGTTTTTCCAGTGATCATGTATGGATGTGAGAGTTGGACTATAAAAAAAGCTGAGCGCAGAAGAATTGATGCTTTTGAACTGTGGTGTTGGAGAAGACTCTTGAGAGTCCCTTGGACTGCAAGGAGATTCAACCAGTCCATCCTAAAGAAGATCAGTCCTGAATATTCATTGGAAGGACTGATGTTGAAGCTGAAACTCCAATACTTTGGCCACCTGATACGAAGAGCTGACTCATTTGAAAAGACCCTGATGCTGGGAGGGCTTGGGGGCAGGAGAAGAAGGGAACGACAGAGGATGAGATGGTGGATGGCATCACCGACTCGATGGACATGAGTTTGAGTAAATTCCTGGACTTGGTGATGGACAAGGAGGCCTGGCGTGCTGCGGTTCATGGGGTCGCAAAGAGTCGGACACAACTGAGCAACTGAACTGAACTGAACTGATAGCAATATACATGCAATAAGTATATATGCAATGAACTTATTAACCTATTTACTTTGACTAGTTGTCTTCATTCTTTTTGATCCAAACTGTCTCTAATCTCCCTATTGTCTTCCTTCTCTCCATTCCGCACTTAAGTATCTACTCTTCTATTTTATTCACAAATCATGAAAGACTTCATATATTCATGAACCTCTTGACAGCATATAAGCACACATATTCAATGTGCACATACAGATACATACATATCAGAGCTGGGCAAACTATAAATACTTGTGTGATAGTCACCTTTTTTTGTAAATAAATCTTATTAGCCACCCGGGAACACAGTCATGCTCATATGTTTACATGTTTATGGCTGCTTTTGTTTTATAAGAGCAGAGTTGAGTGGTTGTGTAAGGAACTGTATGACTCACAAGCCTAAAAATATTACTGTTTTTTTTTTTTTTTTTTTTCAGAAAACTTTGCTGACCCCTAATTAGTACACATTGTTTTACTTATCTTCTGCTGTGTAACTAACCACCCCGAAACTTCATGGAAAAAATAGTGATTTACTGGCTCCAAATCCCTAGAGTTGGCAATTTGGGCTCAATCCATGTGGTTAGCTCTTCTGCAGGTCTTCCCTTAGATCTCTAATTCTAGCAGTCAGTTCCTTGCTCCTAAGGCGATAGATGGTCCGAGGAAGCTTCACTCCCCTTGTTAGTTCAGAGTGCTCACCATTGGCTAGAACCTCTCCCACTGGTTTCCCATCCTTAAGAAGGCTTTCATCATTTTTTTTTTCTTAAGGTGCTGTCAAGGCAGCATTCTAAGAAAGTAAAAGCAGAAGCTGGAAGGTAGCAGAGTCCTAAATTTGGAATATCATAGTCATCAAATTATAAAGGTCAAAATAAATTATGAGACAATCAAGTTTTAGGGAATTGTAGGACTTGACTGTACTTCTTTGGGGAAGATTAGGAAATCACAGTTTAAACGGGTATTAAATAAAAATTGGAGGAATTTATGATCATGCATTTTTCTTTTTTTTTGCAATGTATTACCTTTATATATACTGTCGATTATATTGGTAGAAAATCACCTGGCAATTTCAGGAAGTGAAATGTTCCAGATAAAAAGGCTTACCAGCACTTCAAGTACAAACCTATTAAAACTTATACAAACATTTATGGTAGAAAGTTTTCATTACTCTCTGGGATTTTATCCTGTCTTCCTATATAGAATATTGTGATAATAACTAAACTTATATTGATTAATAGCTTTGTCATTCTCTACTGTTATTTATGCAGGCCTCTAATAGATCAGTCACCTTGGGGTTATTCATGAATATAGTTGTATGCAAAAGTTGCTTCTAAACCAAGTAATCAAATAGATCTTTCTAAACTCTATGTTTGCTTGGTAATAGCCTCATATTTTTGTTTCTCTTTCTAATTTTCTGAAAAATTACATTTATAATAATATTAGGAATGGGTTTAAAGGAAAAATATACAGTTTCTTTAGAAAAGTATTCAGTTTAAATGCAGTTTGATGTAATTAAGTCACAAGAGTTGGCCCAGGTCCACAGCCAGCTGTGGAACTGATGTCTCTCTAAATGTGGAAGACATTTTGAAAACCAAAACCTCCTAAGTGCTATGGTCTGAAACCATGTTCCCTCAAAATTCATATGTTGAAATCCTAATGCCCAATGTGATAGTATTAGGAAGCAGGAACTTCGTGAGGTGATTAGATGATGGGGGTGGATTCTTTATAAGTCAGACCCCATGGATTCCTTCATTCCTCTCGCCATGTGCGTTGGGGCTCAGTTGTGTCCAGTTCTTTGTGACCTCACAGACTGTAACCCGCCAGGCTCCTCTGTCCATGGAATTTTCCAACAAGGATGCTGGAGTGGGTTGCCATACCCTCCTCTAGTAGATCTTCCCGGTCTAGGGACTGAACCTGCGTGTCTTGTGTTTCCTACTTTGGCAGGCGAATTCTTTACCGCTGCACCACCTGGGAAGCTCTCCCATCATGTGAGGACAGAGCAAAATGTTGGCAGAATACATCTCAGAAGGGGGCCCATGTCAGAAGCTGACTGTGCTGGCACCCTCATCTTGGACTTACAGCTTGCAAAACTGTGAGACATAAATTTCTGTTGTTTATAAACTACCCAGTTTGTGGTATTTTGTTATAGCAGCCCCAACAGACTAAGACAGTAAGTATTAATGATGAGCTGGTAATTGTAGTCATTCTCTCTCTCTCTCTCTAGACACACACACACACACACACACACACACACAATGTATTTTGTGTAATAAAAAAACCTGTGTATCAGATAACCACAAATCTTTACATACTCATTTTGGTGAAGACTTTTGGCAAAAGAAATGCAAAACCAAAATTTCTTTTGGTTTTCATGTGTTTATTTGATCGCTATGTTCTTTAAATTTTTATTTTTAATTTGCTGTCAATATCTCGCTGCCCATCCTGTTCATTTTGCATTTGAATTTGGGAGCTCTGTTTAAATGAACATTTCCCGGGATCTCACTGGACTGCATTTACTCTTATTAATGCCCTAGAAATTTACCTGCTGTGGGGCTCCTCTGACTCTTTCTGCACACAGTTAAGGTCAATTTTTAAAACGCCAGCCTTTCTGCTCATGTTGATTTCATTTTCTTTCCTTTTTCTTTATTGAAGTATAGTTGATTTATAATGTGTTAGTTTCTGATATACAGCAAAGTGATTCAGTTACACTTGCATATAAATCTGCTCATCCCGGACTCCTAATTTATCTCTGTTTCTGTGGATTTTTATGGTCTGTTTCTTTATACCTGTCCATTGCATTTCAGCATTCAGCTGAAAAAAATATTTTCTATGTCCACTTAGAAAAGCAATGGCTCTTCTGTTTTTCATGTTTGTTATTTTGGTCCATATTTTAATTTCGGCTGAGTTTCGTTTCCCTTGTACACTGGGTACAGTGATTTATGGTGCTAAGTTTTTCTCCAGCTGGAAGCTTAGTCTTGCCTTTAACAACATTAAGTGAAATCTGACATTTCCCTTTTCTTGAAAAGATTGCCCATACCTTCATGTAAAGGCCTATCTACTCCCCGATCACATCTGTTTTCTCATTTTACTGACCTCCTGACCAGGAATTATATTCACTAATATGACTTCTCTGTAACAGTTTCCTGTAGAGGGTCTGTTCAGTTTCCTATGGCTCACTCTCTTTTTCTACCCACCATTCATCACATTTAAATTCTCATTGTATCATAGGAAAACATGGAAATATGGCATAATATTAAAAATATTTTAAAGAATGTAATGTCTCCTAAATATAACTAAAATTCCCTCCTCTTTCCACCCCACTATTATCATCATATTATGTAAAAATTGTGTTTTAGGGATACACACGTTTCTCTGAGAACCCTTATTTCTCAAGGGTTAGGAGTAGTTTAAGTCAATGTAGGATTGCAGTTGGAACACTATAGATTGAAAATGAGTATGATCAAGTTTTTGAATCACAATTAGTATAACAGATATACTCAATATTTACATTAACTAGCTTTAGAAAAATCAAATGCACTAGAAAAACATGACCCATAAATGATTTATAGATTATCTCAGCAGTTTCCAAACTTTCCTGGTTCATAGCACACTTAGTAATATTTTCATGATGCTACTAGGACAAATGAAATATCTAACATTCTTTTCCTATGTGCAAGTGTGCATGCATGCTAAGTCGCTCAATGGTGTCTTGACTCTTTATGGCCCTATGGACTGTAGCACGCCAGGCTCCTCTATCCATTGGATTCTCCAGGCAAGAATACTGGAGGGGTTGCCATGCCCTCCTCCAGGGGATCTTCCCAACCCAGAAATTGAACTGGCGTCTTAAGACTCTTGAGAGTCCCTTGGACTGCAAGGAGAGCCAACCAGTCCATCCTAAAGGAGATCAGTCCTGGGTGTTCATTGGAAGGACTGATGTTGAAGCTGAAACTCCAATACTTTGGCCACCTGATGTGAAGAGCTGACTCATTTGAAAAGACCCTGATGCTGGGAAAGATTGAGGGCAGGAGGAGAAGGGGACAACAGAGGATGAGATGGTTGGATGGCGTCACCAACTCGATGGACATGAGTTTGGGTAAACTCTGGGAGTTGGTAATGGACAGGGAGGCCTGGCATGCTGTGGTTCATGGGGTCACAAAGAGTTGTACACGACTGAGTGACTGAACTGAACTAAACTGATTAAAGTAGTACATTTTATGTATTACAGTTGTAAGTTAGAGCATCGGGGATTGACTTTTGCTTCTTGTGATCAATGAGAGATTTTGCTGAAAGTAAGAAAGTAATTTTTTTATCTCCAGAACTATATACCCCTGTCTAGATATTTGACTTCTTTTATCACTTTCAGTCAATTAACACTAGAAATGCATTAGCAGCCAAAGAACTTTTGTTGCAGTAAAGCATAACAATAAAGGTCAGCTGTTGTCATGTTTTTAACTCTGAATAGAATAAGCCTATTTAATGACATGTTCTTGATTTTAATTTGCATGCTGGTATATAAAGTAACAGTGAACTTACTATATAAACAGTAACTATTGTATGAATGTTTTTCTCTTTACACTTAACAAAAGCATAGACTCCATCATTCACAATTCAGTACTCCACACCTCAGAGTTACTGTGTGTGTGTGTGTGTGCACACGTGTGTGTGTGTGCACATGTGTTCCTGTGCTCAGTTGTGTCTGACTCTTTGCAACTCATGAACTGTAGCCCACCAGGATCCTCTTTCCATGGAATTTTCCAGGCAAGAACACTGGAGTGGGCTGCCATTTCTTTCTACAGGGGATCTTCCCAACCCAAGGACTGAACCCACATCTCTTGTGTTTCCTACACTGGCAGGCAGGTTGTTCTTCACCACTAGAGTTGCCTGGGAAACCCTCAAAGTTATTAATTCTTGATACCCTTACAAAACAGTAAATGAGTTTTAAAAGCCTTCCACTAAGTTTTAAAGGAATCACACCATGACATATATGGCAATTTTTATCCATAAATTACCCATCCAATTTTATAATTTTTAACTGCATATTTCAGAGACAAAAAATATTTTCTCCACTGCTAGAAAATTTAAAAGGAAAAAGTGATTTATTTAAAATGGTTCACAAATATGTCTGCACAGAGACACGATGCAATAATTACCATCTTATAAATGAAAACAAATTCATCTAGTGGAACAATTAAAATATTGGGTGACATTTTATGCATTTTCCCAAATTTTAATTTTTTTAAAAATTATCTTTAGTGAGGAATTCTTTTTTCTTTTTAAATACAGAAAGACCTCTAGATACAAACAAGTTCTCTTCCTACAGCACATTTGTAAGTCCAATTTTTTCATAAGTTCGACAAAGTCTAGGTCCTCAGCTAACACAGTTGTCTATATAGCACAGTACTATAAGTTTATAATACTTTTCACACAAATGATTTCACACAAATAAA
Source organism: Odocoileus virginianus (assembly GCF_023699985.2). NCBI lineage: Eukaryota > Metazoa > Chordata > Mammalia > Artiodactyla > Cervidae > Odocoileus > Odocoileus virginianus. Next base: position 56,514,831 of record NC_069686.1, on the reverse strand, counting down.
GAACAAATAAGCACCAAAAATAAAGAACACATTTTAAATCTTACAGTACAGTACCTGAAAAGTATAGTATACAGTACAACAGCTGGCCTCCAGAGGCTAGCATCAAGGGAATAGGCAAGAAGAGTTACTGCCTGGAGGAAGGTCAGGAGGTAGGAGATGGTAGAACTGAAGGATCATCAGCAATAAGAGATGGAGGGCAGGCTCCAATTTCACTCAGGCAGGCCTGACACTGACAGTAGAGTTTCTGGTTCCTGGTTGGATTATATCTACCCTCTGATCCAGTGATGACTGGATCACAGCTCTTTTTTCTCATCATAGATGACACAGCAGCACTGGATGACATTCTAAATGACTGCTGCAACTTCCCTGTACCATTCTGCATTTGAGTCCTGGCCTCAAATAAAAAAAGTCCCCTTGCCTTTTCCTGAGTCATGAATCTCTTCGGTTCTTCAGTTCTTCTTCCTCTTGTCTCTCTTCACCCTTCTCTGGGCCTCCGGCTACATCAGGTCTTCAGTAGTAAGCTCCTCATGTTGCACAGTAAGGAGTTCAGTGAAGCCCACTCCTTGCAGATCTAGCTCTAGCTTCTTGTTGAGCATCATTTCCCTCTCCAAACCAACTATACTTCAATTAAAAAAAATGTGAGACACGAACACCCCGGGATTTAATAGAAGAAAAAATATTACTTTCTACGAAGACCATCAGGGGAAGGACAGGATGCAAGTCAACCTGTAAACTGGCTCTTTAAGACTGGATGGGATGTTTTATGTTAAAAAAGCAGCAAGACCATTCAGGAAATGAGCAATAAAATGAACAAATTAATGAGGTGATAACGTGTGAATCACATGATAATGGACACAAATTGTTTGGAAAGTGAGTTACTTGGTATGATTTTGGAAAGTGTTCAAGAATATAGACAAGACTGGAGTCAAACAGAGAGCTTCCCCCACCTAGCAGTGTGATGAAATAGAGCAAATTATTTAAGCTTTCTGAAGTTCAGTTTCTTTGTTAAAAAAAATGTGGGTACAGCAGACACACCCTGGGCTGCTTAAGTGATTATTGAAATCACTCCTATACATTGGTATAGGAGACCCTACAGAGTGCCTGGCAAGATATATATCTTCAAGATACTACACACAGTATCCACAGCAGTAATGTCCCAAGATGCTGGAGTCAGGATGACTATGTAACAGCCTTGTCTAGAAAGTATTAGAGCAGTGATTATTTTCAGCTTACACTTTTAATGTGTCCCTCAGTTGTTTAGTTGCTCAGTCGTGAACAACTCTTTGTGACCCCATGGACTGTAGCCCACCAGACTTCTCTGTCCGTGGGATTTCCCAAGCAAGAATACTGGAGTGGGTTTCCATTTCCTTCTCCAGGGGATCTTCCCCACCCAGGGACTGGACATATGTCTCCCTCATTTCAGGGGGATTCTTTACCACTGAGCCACCAGGTAAGTGCCCAGGAAGCATCAAAGCAGTGATTATTTTCAGTTTACACTTCTAACACAATGTTTCTTTCAGTACTAAACAACAAATAAGCTGTAATACCAGACAATACAGTGCAGAGACAGGTGGGCTAAATGTGTATCCCCAAAGAGGCAAGAAACAACTGAGCTGAGGTCCAATGGCAATAAAATAAAGCCTTTCCCAGAGCAAAGGATAACAGCAAAAAGATTTACTTTCCCTTTGTTAACTCTGCTTCTCTGGTGCATTGTAAATAAAGACAATTTCAAAGTAAATTTTGTAGGGCTTCCAATGAAGGACAGCAGAGTTAAGCAATCTTTATTCTATCTCATCTGTTAAGCCTCACTGAATTTCATTTTTGTATTTATATTTATACATGAGGGAAGTATGCATGCTCAGTTGTGTCTGACTGTTTGCAACCCCATGGACTGCAGTGCACCAGGCTCCTCTGTCCATGGAATTCCAGACAAGAACACTGGAGCGGATGCCATTTCCTCCTCCAGGGGACCTTCCCATCTCAAGGACTGAACCCTCACATCTTGCATCTCCTATGCTGGTAGGTGAAGTCTTTACCACTGGCATCAGTTGGGAACCTTATATATGGGGAAAGGGGACACATTCATTTCAGTGAAGCAAAGAAAGACCATAACTGCATATGTAAAAAAAATTCCCTATCATGTACTAAAATTGGGACAAAATTGGGAAAGTGCTTAAAGCCGAGATTTATCACCTTAGACTTTGGATAACTGCCAACTTCTCTGAATAAAGTAGTCTTGAAAAGGTATGTCTGTACTACCCCATGGACACTGCTGACAAGGTGTAGAGGGTGCATGGTGTGAGGGAGGAAGGAGAGTGACCCTGTGCAGACCCCAATCTACAGGGCAAAACAGGAGAAAGGAGTCTGAAAATGGCATCCTACCAGTGTGCCAGCTTACTGTCTTCAATCCTGTTTCTTAGCACAGGGAGATGGTTGGACATAGGCAACCAGAAGGGACGGGAAGCAGTGACCATCTGATCATATCACATGACTTCATTACTAGAAAGAGAGGGATGCTCCTAAGTTTGAAGACGTAACAGGTTTTGTGAGAAGGGATTTGAAACAACAAATGGGCACTGAATTGTTCCAAGATAAGCCCTGCCACCCCTGACTTTAATCCCCATTCTATTCATCGTCGATAGCTGCTCCAGGGACAGTTTACTACCATGCCACCACCCCCATTGAAATAGAAATAATAAAGAAAAGAAACCAGTAAAAGACCCAGAGACTGTACATTTTAAATATGCATAGAGCTGTATTCAGAATATCATTTAACAAATACAAGCAAAGGTTGCCTTTGGGAGAGTGAGATTCTTTTTGCACTCTTATGTCTCATATATATATATTCTAAAGGTGTAAATGTTTGGCAAATGGGTAAGCAGATGAAAGATAATAAAAACATCATTGCCAAGATGAGAAAACTAAGGGGAAATAACTAAGGAGCAGAAAGTGAGGATTGGCAGAGATAAGACAATGAAAACAGAGAAATGACCCATTGACTCACTGACTGAGTAGCCCCTGCAATGCACCTGGTACTAAGTTAATTGTTGGAGGCAAGATGGATGTAAAGAGTAGGAGTCACAGGGAATGAAAAAAAAAACCTCACAGGCTAGTTTAGAAGACAAGAAGCTAGGAAAGAAATGATTTGAATAGAGTGAGTTTTTGGTTTTGTTATTAAACATAAATGGAAGAGCAGCATATGATAGAATGGCTTTGTTTCTAAAGATTTAAGGTATTGTTCTGGTGGTAAGAAGGGCTTCCAAGTGGTAAAGAACCCACCTGCCAATGCAGGAAACTCAATAAACCTGCGTTTGATCTGTGGGTCTGGAAGACCCCCTGTAGTCGGAAGTGGTAACCTGCTCCAGTATTCTTGCCTGGGAAATCCCATGGACAGAGGAGCCTGGTGGGCTACAGTCCAGGAGGTCACAAAGAGTTGGACATGACTGAGCACACATGCATGCTGGTGGTAAGAAATATTCAATATAAAGGGAAATAGGGTATTTATCTGACACTACCCGTGTGCTGGCTCTTGCTTCTGCTCTTGTTTTCCTCAGAAGTGGAAAGCAAAGAATTAGACACAGGTAACCGAGGGCACAGGCATCAGCCTGGAGAGGTTGAAGGAAGTCGTAGGGAAAAACTGAAATTGTGGCTATTATTATTATTGTATGGAAGGAAAGTTTTTTTCCAGAGTGTGATGGAGAAGATGGTAAGAAAGGGACTTCAGTGACGAGAATCTGAAATACAGACTGTGAAAACAGCAGAGAGGACTAATAGGGACATGTATGACTACTGTCCAACTAATATTGGCATTCACAAAATTTCAGCTGCAAATACACTAGTTGTTTTACCTTAATTTGTCTAATGATGATGAATAATGTGCAAAGCAAGGGGGAAATGATGATTAGGTTGGATTATTTTGGCCACATGGAGAAGAACGCAAAGAAAGCAACGGTAGAAAAATAATGGCCATTTCTTCATGGTGATTGGTTTTGAGGTGCAGATGTGTTCAGAGGAAAAGAAGGAGGAAGAGAATGAACTGAGAAACTGAGAAAAGAAGAGGAAAAAAAATCAAAAGGAGGCAGAGTCTGTAAACTTCGAGGAGATTTTAAGAGGTGACATAGGATTTGAAATGTAATAGATAAAGCAGGTTTGGATGATGACAGTTTTCCAGGATGTTACCCTGGAGGTGAGTAGCCAAAATGGGAAGGCAGTAAAAAAAGTGGGAGTCTACTGTGTCTGAAGGTTCAGATCATGCCAGAACCAAGTTTTTTCCCTTAGTTAAATTTTGCTAAAGTGTCACTCAGTATTTCACTAATTGCTTAGCGGAAAAGGAGTGTGGAATTAATATAAGCCTTACCATAGGTGTGTGCTCAGTTGCTTCAGCTGCGTCTGACTCTTTGTGACCCCCTGGACTGTTGCCCACCAGGCTCCTGTGTCCGTGGGTTTTCCAACTGGAGGGCTTGCTTACCCTCCTCCAGGGCATCTTGCTGACCCAGGGATCAAACTTACATCTCCTGCATTTCAGGTGGATTCTTTACCACTGAGCCCTGGGGAAGTCCAAGGGGGTTTACCATATGTATTTTATATTTTATTTATATTTTTATTATAATAAAATAATTATATATTTTAAAATAACTATAAACAACAGTGTATATAAAACAGCTATATAAAAGCAACTATAAACAACAACTATATATATAGAGCTAGTTATTTTCTATTCTGTCAGTGGAAGTTGTGTAAGTAGCACCATTTTTTCTTTTTTCAAACAATTCTCAAATAATATTTTAGTAAATATGATAAATTCAGATTGAAGAACCCTTTAGGTGTTCCTCTAGAAGAATGGTTCTCAAATATGCTCCCCAACTTATAGCATCAGAATCACCTGGGGATTTGTTAGAGATGAGCCTTCTCAAGCCCTATGGAACAGAACCTCTGAAGATGGGGCCAGCAATCTGTAGTTAACCAGACTACTATGCAATTCTGATGCATGCTTGAATTTAAGGACCACTGTGATTTGTAATTGATTGAGGGGTATTTTTTGATGCCCATAAAACCATTAAAATATTTCTACCAATCTTTGATATTCATCTCTTCCTTCAACCATTCCTTGTAGTCACACACAGCCATCATAACACTGCTCTTTTAATACCTAGCATATTCAGCTAGATGTTTCTGTTTGACAGATTGTTTCTCTTAACCATTATGGGTGAAAACTATTTACCATAAAATAAAATAAATGGAGGCACCACAAGACAGTGCAGCAAAATAAATAAAGAATGCACTCAACTTGGAACACAAAGTGCTTATTGGCTGAGAACATTTGTCCTGTGACTGGAATTAGAACAGGCTACACACCCTGCAGAGCTTGTTCTCTGGAATTGAAAGCACAGCTTGGAAGATAGCCTGTGGGGCGGGGGAAGGATGTAAATGTGTGTAACAAGTGAACAGTACATTTATTTATCTGAGATAAGGTCAGATATTTTAACTGTTTATAAAACATTTTATAAAATGTAAATAAAGTATTATAATGAGCCAGGGCTAGGAAAGTTATTTCAATTTTTTTGGAGAAACACATTTTTTTGAAGGGATGAGTTGGGTAGGTGGGGAACTTTGAGATTTCCTAACCTATGTCTTGATGACAAATATTCAGATGAGCAAATATTCAGATTTTATCTATTTCTGATTATTCAATTTGAAATTTGGCTTTTGTGAAGTATTATTTTTTAGAAAGTTTCCTTTTAACTTTTTTTCCCCACTAAAATAATACTACAAACTCATTTATTCAAATTAGAGTAATTCATTATGATTTGGAAAAAACTAAGCTGAAATGATCACCTTTATTATTTCTGAAAGAAAGTTTTCTAAACCTACCAATATTTATAGGAAAATGTTTAACCTGTTCCAACAAATGACAGGTTTTCAGTCATCATAACAGAATGAATGAATACCCACACCCACCCACGCACACACATGGAAAACTGTATTAGAGAAGAAATCAGAGTATTCCATGTAGAATATGCATCCCCTGAGAAGCCAAGTACAAATTAGTGTTATGATTGTATAAAAACTGGTCTTTACTTTGTTGACCTCTTTGGTTAAATATGGGCTTCCCTGGTGGCTCAGAGGTTAAAGCGTCTGCCCGCAATGCAGGAGACCTGGGTTCAATCCTGGGTCGGGAAGATCCCCTGGAGAAGGAAATGGCAACCCACTCCAGTATTCTTACCTGGAGAATCCCGTGGACGGAGGAGCCTGGTAGGCTACAGTCCATGGGGTCGCAAAGAGTTGGACACGACTGAGCGACTGCACTTTCACTTTGGTTAAATATAATCTATGTTTATTAGAATAAAACTATTTAAAATATTAAATATTTAATCAGAATATTTTCTTATTCCAACTGTTCTCCATTGTTAATCCATTCTTATTATTGAAGATGCAAGATTCATAGAACACTATTCCTCCAGACAAAATATTAGCAGAGGCTTTTTGTCCTTTTTTAAATTTGGTGTTTTCTCCAGCTTTCTCTATGCCTTTTACTAGTGCCATTATTTTCTCAAAACGTTTCCCCTGGGCACATATTGTCCACGTGTTTACTAACCTATCTTTCTCTGCTTAATGCTAGGAAACTAACCTTTTCTGTCTGAAAGGGATCTGTGTACAATATTCAAATCACAAGTTCTATTGTAGTCATTCAACCAGACTTAACACTGAATATGCATATATGCAAATAGTGTATATTTATGTTTACATATATAAGTATGTGTTTAATTTATACAAATACACACACATATATATATATGTAGAAAAAGAGAATAAAAGAAGAGGAGAGGAGGCTAGGAGAAGGAGAGTGGGGTAAAGGATTACTTGAGTAGATGAAGCAAATATTTCAAAAGAGCACACAAAACAAATCAAGTAAGATATTTTTCTAATTCCTGAGCAAACTATTGACTCAAATTCAGTCTATTATAATGAAGTAATAAATCACGGGGTGATATAGATTGAACATTCAGGATGTTATTCATTTCAGGTGGTCTCAGCCCCATTGCAAACTTCTCTATAAGAGATAAGCCAATAACAGCATTTTCTCTATCACCACATTCTGTGCTGTGTTCTCCCAGAATAATGGTTGCACCCAACTGAACATCAATGTGGAGCAAAAACAGAACTCTTTGTGAACAAGTCAACTTGTAACTTTGTAAGTAGGAAGAATGAAAATAAGCTCTTTTCTTAGAAGTGCTAATCCATTTTCCTGAGGCTCTGTTTTCTAGCTGAGTTCATTTAAGTGTGCTCGAAACTATGAGCCCTCTGGGGTAATATCAGTCCTATGCAACTCGAGGCAATCATTATTAGAACTGAAGCAGCTCTTGGGTTCAGGATATGGACCACAAACTGGCAGAGAGCCCGAGCTCTCCAAGGAAGGATGCCAGTGTCACTCCATCGTTTCCTTAGCTGTTGGGAGAGATTTCAGCTCTTCAGCAGTTTCTCTTCCTGACCAGCTTTTCCCAAGATAAATCTGAGCTAGCACCATATGTTTCAAGAACAAAAAACAGCTTCTGAATTATTACAGCATAGTCTACTCTTGCCCAGGAAATTCAAGCTGCTAAGGCGCTGTAATCATAGCACCAGGCAGAATTTGAGAGAGCAGTGAACTTGATTTCACAAACTTGTCAAACACTTGTCTTCAGAGAGTAGGACTCCTTGAGAATTTCTCGGAGGGAAGATAAAATGTTGCCTAGAGCCCTTAGTTATTTTGGAATCATAATTCCTAGCTGAATGACCCATTCTCAGATGTTTTGAGTCCACAGGTTTTGTTGGAGTTTAGAGAGGTCATTGTTTTAAGTGTCCTTTATTTTAAAACTACTGGGTGGCTAGAATTGTTAGGAGATGTGCTAAATATTAGAAATATAAAGACATTTAAAAGGTGATACGTGACTTCAGAGTTCTAATGAGATAAATGGATACATTATAAAAAAATCTTCAAAACTGCATGCAGTTATATTTAGAAGGATTCATATAAGGTTTGACATAATCGCAAAGGAAGAGAATCTAGAATGCCTTCATGAAAGAATACCTGAAAGAAAATTTAGTTGACTATTAAAAGAGATGTAGTTATATAGGAAGCAAATAGTAGGAGAATGGATGGACATTCTCTGTTAAGGACACAGCATCAATAGAGACACAGAGGAAAAGAAAGGAGTATTTAAGAGAATGGCAACAAGTTATTAGATTTTTCTTTATTTATTTTTACATAATATGTTTAAGAGAAATGAAAAAAAAAATCCAGAAGATATAGACAGGGGACAGCTAATAAAGAATCTTTCATTGACTCCATTCATTCAAGCACTCAGCATAGTAGAAGAAAAACAGTCACACATTCTTTGACATTCTTCTCATCAACAGGTAGAATGCCTTCTTCTTGAATCAGAGTTGACCTTAACACTTGGCCAATAAAATATGATGAAAGTGGACTTCCAGGACTTTCCAGATTTTGTCCTAAAACTTGTTTTATGGCCTGGTTTTCTCAGTATCCTCACTCTTAAAATCTAGCTGCCACATTATGAGGAAGCCCAAGCAGACCAATGCAGAGACTCAAATAGAGAGAAATATAAGCTCCTCACCTAGCGCTGAGATCCCAGACTACACAGTCAGCACTATATTGCCAATCATGTGAATGACCCACTTTGGAAGTAGAGCCTCCAGCCTCAGTTGAGCTGCCCTGGCTACTGCTATATGCAGTAGAGATGAGCCCTCCCTTCTGAGCTCTGCCCAAACTATAAATTTGTTTGTGAAGTAAATTATTATTGCGGCTATAGGCCATTGCACTTAAGGGTTATTTGCTATGCAGCAATAGATGCAAGTCCAAAACCTGGGTCAGGAAGATCCTCTGGAGAAGGAAATCACAACCCAATACAATATTCTTGTCTGGGAAACCCCATAGACAGAGGAGCCTGGCAGGCTACAGTCCACTGTGTTGCAAAAGAGTTGGACATGGCTTAGCAACTAAACAACGACAAAATATAATTAACTGGAACAATCATGAAGTCTTTACTGAATGAATACCCTATTCTTCCAATATAATGTTATGGCATATAGGTGTTAATCCTGACCAAGATTCTCTCCTTGACCAAGCTCTAGCCAGCCTCTTCTGAGCCCTCTTAGTGACCAGATCTCAGACTAGGTCTATAAAAACTATAGACTCTCAACAGAAGTGCTTTTGTCCACTCTCCTCCCCCTGCATTAAATATAGAACTCAATACCTCATTCCTTGAATGACTCTAGCCTCCTGTAAAGTGCCTGCTGGAGTAAATTCAAGGCCCCAGACAACATGTGAAATTAGTCCCTGATAATCTCTTTCTTAGAGCATTTGCTGAAAAGGACTTTCAGATTCTACTCTTTCCTCTGTCCCTTTGAGATATACAAGCATCTGCTATAATTCAACAGTGTCTTTCTCAAGGACTTGAAAGTCATTCCTTTAAAAGGTGATGTTACCTCAGTCTCCCAGTCTCCATGGGAGGATAAAATCCTAACTTCCATATTTGCCATCTGACAGACACAGCTGGCCCAACTGGCATTTACACTGACCAGTTTTTTTTTAAGTTTTCACTTCCCTAATTCTACTGAGCCTCTAATTCCACTCCCTCCTTTTCCTTTAAAATGCCCGGTTACCTCTGTACAGTAAAGATTGAGTTTAACTTTTGTAACACTATCTATTGCACTAATATTTCACCAATCAAAATCTGTTTTTACCACTTTGGCAAGTATCCAGCTTTATCTTTGACAATCTAAGGCAAGTAGATTTCAGCCTTAAAGCTATCTCTTATCCAATAGTAATGGCCATCTGTGTGAAATTGGATTCTAGGCATAACATGAAAATAATGCAGAAATCACGTAGTGATGACTGTCAGAGGCAGAGAAAATAATTGTTGTAGCATATGTGCTTATGATTTTCCAAATCTCTTACAGTAAATGCTAAGCTTCTAAAAGTTATTTTTTATTTGTTTGTTTGTTTTTAATAACTTATTTTGACAGATGAGTTTAAGATGGCTATAAGAGAGATGAACAAAGTTAGGAAGATTCATCAAGATGCTATTAGCATTTCAAGAGACAAAACAGGAGGACTTGAACTGGGGAAATGAGATAGGAGTAGAGAACACAGATATAATGAGGAGGACAGAGTCTAGCAGAGTTCAGTATTATGCTGAGATTTCTCAAGCAGCTTGCTAGATGCCGGCAAGGAAGTGGAATTTCCTTGAGAAAGCCTCAGAGGAGGCTGGCTAGAGTTTGGTCAAGGAGAGAATCTTTGTCAGGATTAACATCTATATGCCATAACATTATATTGTGGTGAAATATTAGTGTAATAGGTGGTGTTACAAGAGTTAAACTCAATTTTTATTGTACAGAAGTAACCGGGTATTTTAAAGGAAAAGGAGGAAGTGGAAGTCTGAAATGAGGGAGAGCCAGCCAGTCAATCATCAGACAGAAGAGAAGAAAGGACATTATAGAAGTTCTAGTAAAAGCAAGAGGTTATGGTGTCACAGAAATCAAGAGAGTACACATCTTAAAATAATAATCAGATTCTTAGATGCTTTAAAATGATCTCATTAGATAAGAGCAGAAAAATGCTCATTGATTTGACTATTGAGAGGTTATTAGTGATTTTAAAAGAATACTTTTAATTAAGTAATATATCAGTTATACAGCTATGTGAGTTTCCTTTTCCTACAAACAAAATCTCTTCTGGTTTAGTAGTTTAAGAAAACAACCAGATACTTAACTCATAAATCCCTGGGCTAGCAAGGTGACTAGGTTCGGTTGAAATTTTTTAGTCTGGGGCAGATCTGACTGATCTCAGGTGAGCTTGCTCATGGATCAGTGGTCAGCTGGGAGTTCCCCCAGCTAAAATAAGTGGGGCATCTTTCCACATGGTCTCAAATCCTCCAGGAGTGTGTCACTGACTTGCTCACATGACGTTCACAGGGTTCAAGAAGTAAGAGTGGATGTACTCAAAGATTATTAAAGCTCTGCTCATAACACAGAGAACATCCTTTCTGTAGCATTGTACCTACAAGAGTAAGATGGAAAACAGCTCAGATTCAAAGGGCAGAAAAACAGACTCCACATCTTGATGGAAGAAGCTGCAGTGAATTGCCCTTTTCTCAGTCTACCATTTGCACCAGCAAAACATTCTTGGAATTCTGGATATCTGCCAGAGCCACAGCCCTTTATGGACAAAAATGACCTCAAGTAGTTATTTTAACATGAGCCTTTTATAAAGTCAGAGTGAAAAAGAGCACAAAGTCTTCTATAGTCCTTTAAATCCATGGAGTATTTAAAAAAAAAGAGAGAGAGAGACACTTCCCCTGCTTCACCAAGGCAACAGAGTAAGTGGTCTCCTTAGCAGAAAATTAAGGTCTCATTTAACCTAATATCCTCACCTTCAAAATGTGATTTAAAAGACTTCTTGTTCCTAGTAATTGGAGGGCCAGGCTATTGGCATGTACCCTCCTGCTGAAAACTAAAAAAGCTGGATAAAATATCACAAAAGAGCAACACGCAGACCACGGGACAGTAAGCAATTACCAGACCAAAATGAAGGAATAATGAAAACCCAGAGGTTTTTGCCAGCACAGAAACTGACTTTGCCCTGAAGGTATCTAACTTCTTGGCAGTTGCCTTCTGAGAATGGGACAAAAATCAAAGGCTAGAATTCAACTAAACTGAGAAGCTGAATAGGACTCTTTCTTCTTGGTAAGCCAAGACCCTAAAGAATTTACCCTTAGGCCAAGAGTTGAAGGTGAAGGAGAAATGGCAGATTCTGGGAAGAATTATAGCCGTGTACTGAATTATATGGATCAAGTCTTGACTTGATGCAGTGACAGACTTTGTCTTTGAAAAGTCATTTGTCAAATTAGCCCTAAAATAGTTCTTCATACAGAATGCTTATCCCACCAAAAATGATCACTAGATGCATATACATGCTAGACTCTATGAAGATAAGCAGAAAAGGGAGAAAAAGAAACCAGAAGCACAGTAAAATGCAGACATAAGATGTTAAGATAATTAGACACCAACTATAAAACAGTTGTGGGGTTTCTCTGGTGGCTCAGCATAAGAAACTGCCTGCAACGCAGGAGACCACCTGAAATGCAGGAGACACGGGTTCAATTCCTGGGTCAGGATGATCCCCTGGAGATGGAAATGGCAGCTCACCCTAGTATTTTTGCCTGGAAAAATCTCACAGACAGAGGAGCCTGGCAGGCTACATTCCATGAGGTTGCAAAGAGCTGGACACAACTGAGCAATTAAACCACCATCGCCATCATAAAACACTTAAGCTGACCTTATTTAAATAAAAGGATAATCAATTTAAAGATATCCATAGAGGGCTTGGTACTGTGAAGAGTGACAAAGCAGGTTTGAAAAGAAATAAAACCACCCAGAGGGATTGGGCAGAGAGGGAGGTGGGAGGTGGGATCGGGATGGGCAATACATGTAAAACCATGGCAGATTCTTGTCAATGTATGACAAAAACCACTACAATATTGTAAAGTAATTAGCCTCCAACTAATAAAAAAAAATTTAAAAAAATAATAAAATCTCATTAAAATTTTCAGTGCAATAAACAGTTGGACTACTTCTGTAAAAAAAAAAAAGAAATAAAACTTCTAGAAAAAATATATATTTGAAATTAAATTATCTGTGAGGAGACTTAAAAACACACAAGGAGAGCGGAAGAGACTTGATCTATATGAAGATAGGCTGAAAAGAATTATCTAGAGTTCCATCCAAAAAGACCAAAGGAGACACAACCATGGATGAACACAACAAGGTCTGAATATGTCATTAGAGTTCTAGAGAGAGATAAAGAGATGGTGAAACAGCAGATATAACTGAAGAAGTGGTGGTTGACTTTTTCTTTCTTTTGTTTTATTCTGAAAGACAGTAATCTGCAGATTCAAGAATCCCACAGATCCCACGCAGGATAATTAAAGAGAAACTTGCCACTAACTTCATTACATTGAAACTTCAGAAGGAAAAAAAAAGGCTAAGAGAAAAATCTTATGAGAAGCCAGAGGCAAACAAAACATAAAGATTATCTTCAAAGGGGCAATAGTTAGACTGACGGTTGACTTCTTAAGAGCAACCAAGTATGATAGAAGAATCATCTCTTTAATGTGTAAAACATTTTGTGACTGTTGGTGAAAAAAGATGTTTGCAATCAAACAAGGCTAAGAACAGTCAGCATGGCAGACTTTCACAGAAAAAAATCTAAAAGTTGGACTTAAGGCAGAAGGAAAATGATTCCAGGCATGTCTGAGGTATAAGAATAAAAAGCAAAGAAGACAGGACTCTGTGGGAAAAATACATGTTGGGGACTGAGTGAGCTCTGAAATCAGGGATTGTCATTTTTTTCCTACACAGGGTCCAGAGTGTAAATATTGTAGGCTTTGCACACTCTGTGCTTTCTTTTGTGAGTATCCTGGTGTCATGGTGTAAAAATAACCATAGATAATGTATAAAAGAATGAGAACGTGACTGAGCTTCAATCAAACTCTGTTTATAGAAACAGAGTGTGGGCTGGATATAGGAAGTTGGCTATAGTTCATTGATCCCTAAGTTAAAAAAGGGGATGACAGAGGATGAGATGGTTGAAAGGCATCACCAACTCAATGGACATAAGTTGGAGCAAACTTTGGGAGATAGTGAAGGTCAGGGAAGCCTGGTGTGCTGCAGTCTATGGTGTTGCAAAGAGTCAGACCTGACTGAGCTATTGAACAACAAAGTTAAGGAAACTTGCAGCTCTATTCCTGAACTCTTTGAGTTTACCTCCAAGCTGAGGAGGAAGCAGCTAAGGACTAAGTACATTTGCATCCCTTTCTTACTGCTGTAGTTTAACAAGAGTCAAACTATAAAAAGGCCAGTACTCCATGTTTTGTGGGGGTCTGACTCCTCCCTCCACAGCCTCAGGTAAAGCCCTGGGAGATTATTACACAGTTTCTTTCTGTGTCCACTTAACTTTTCTAATTGTAGGAAGTATTCATCAACAATGAGGTGACTAGGGTGAGCTATATGAAGTGCAAATCTGACAACGCCATTTCCCTGTTTAAGGTTTTTAAGGACTTCTTTGTCTCACTGTTATTGTTTAGTCACTCAGTCGTGTCCCACTCTTTCAAGACCCCATGGACTGCAGCCTGCCAGGCTCCTCTGTCCATGGGATTTCCCAGTTAAGAATGCTGGAGTGGGTTGCCATTTCCTTCTCCAGGGGATCTTCCCGAACTTGGGATCAAATCGTGCACTGGCAGGCGGATTCTTTAGCACAGAATGCTCTCTGTCTGGTTATCAAGCTCCAGTCCCTCAAAATGACACAAGGGCCCTTGTTGATTCAGTGTTTGATTTTTCTCTTTAGCCACTTCTCTCCCACTCTGTCAAAGCTTGTCTGATCACTTCAATTAAGGACCATGGCCTCCTGAGAATGATGTTCTGGCTACTTCTTTGAGATCACCCAGGTTGTTTTTTCTGCCCTCTTCATTCCCACTTTGTGTAGCTGGCAAATGCTAGTCTTTTCTCAACCCAGATAATGCTTCCTCCACAAAATGATGGTGCCCCAAATTCAACACACACACACCTCTGACCTCCCATCGTGTTTTGCCAATGTGCTGCAGCAGGCAGGCCACACAGTACATTCTTGCTTGTCACATGAAGCTGTGATGTCCTGGAGCATCTCTTATTTCTGTGTCCCAGCATGTTGTAGAGTAGGCACTCAATTAAGTGTGTGTGTATTTTAATGAATTAGTGCACGAAGCAAAAACAATGATAATAGGAACAATCAAAAAATCCCAACCAAACTGAACCACCTTCAGTTTATCATAGATTAAATCTAAGTTAAAATCACCCATTAATCAAGCAACCCATAAATATCTCTTGAGTATGATTATCATGAGGTTAAATTAATCAAAATATTATTGTATAGTAATTGTTATTATTACCCTGAGCATTTTACTATGACTTTATTATTTTATCTATAATATTTAAATACACCTTTTTCAAAGATTTTTTGATGTGGAGTATTTTAAAGTCTTTATTGAATTTGTTACAATGTTTTTTTTTTTTTTTATGTTTTTTTTTTTCTTTTTTTGCTACAGGTCATGAGGATCTGAGCCCCCTATCCAGGGATCAAAGCTTTACCCCCTCCACTGGAAGACAGAGTCTTACCACTGGATCCAGGGAAGTTCCTAAATGCATCTTTAATTTGGATGAATATGTGGAAATAATGGGAGTGGATATAAAGGCAAAAGGAGCTTTTTTATTCAACTCCATAATTTGGAACAATTTAAATATTCATATCAGTTGACCAATTACATGTGTGTATTACACATTCATGGCTATTTAGGTTATTAATTCTTTTAGTTAATTATTTCAACTTTCAAATTTGAAACATCAAGAAGAACCCCTGGAGAAGGGAATGGCTACCCACTCCAGTATTCTTGCCTGAAGAATTCCATGGACTGAGGAACCTGGGGTCACAAAGAGTCAGATACGACTGGATGGCTATGAACACATTCATTTCACTTTCAATGTTAAATGTTAGCATTTATAGAACTTATATGTGTTTTTAGATTTTTGTTATAGTACTTACATAACTTTTAGCAGGCCTTACATGGTACAACAGCAATTTGTTTATGCCTGCCAACATTTTAGTGCATTTCATTGGTTCATTGATTTAAAACACATAATGGAACTACCGGTGTGATGTTATTTTCCCTTAATTATTTAAAAAATAAATGACTTCAAAATAGTTCTACAATATTAGCCCTATTCTTTTTTAATAACAAATTTCCAACCATAACATGTTTGTGGGTTAGAGCATAATTTTCTTTTATTGCTTATTTCAGTAAAGTACAACATTTTCATGTAATATGGAGTTAATTTAATATTGACTAGTGTGAAATGAAATCATTTGGTGTTCATTTGAATGTCACATATATTTTCTTAAATGTTTCATTACAATTTAACAATATTTAATAGCCATTAAAAATAAACTGCTACCTACATATTTGCCTTGGTTCCATTAGCATGCTATGCTTATGGCTTTGAATTTAAATGGTGAGCATGATTGTCTCAGGTCTTATTAAGGTAGGTAGATAATCATATGGGAGTTTTCTTAAGGGTACCTAAGTGAGTTAAAATAAGCTGGAGTCTAATATTATTTTTGTTCCCCTTCTACATTTGAGAAGCTTAGTTTGAGGCTTATAGAGTAATATTTTGAGAGACTTAAAAACTAGATGAAAAACTACTCTCTAGGGTAAATATTTTCCAGGACATTAACCCACTGTTGGTACTGGTTAATTAGTTTCCCAGATTTGTTATCAAGGAGTAAAGTCCGGAAATAATAGAGCAGTAGGTGAGATGTAGAATAAATAAGTGGGGCAACAAAATCTTGATCATTTGGGTTGTTCTTCATGGTCAGTGTGTTTGGGCAGGTCACCAAACTGTAGGACCCTAGAGTGATAAAGTGAAAGAGTTAATTGCTTAGCTGTGTCCAACTCTTTGCGACCCCATAGACGGTAACCTCCAGGCTACTCTGTCCATGAAATTCTCCAGGCAAGGATACTGGAGTGGGTAGCCGTTCCTTTCTCCAGGGGATCAACCTGACTCAGGGATCGAACCCAGATCTCCTGCATGGCCAGCAGATTCTTTGCAATCTGAACCACCATGGAAACCCAAGTTAGGTTAAAAAGGTGAAAGGTAATGTGACTTTATTAAAACCTCAAAATATGAAAAATCCTTTAGAAAGATTAACTAAGGAGCTTGGTAAAATTGTTAATATATTCTTTTAAATTCTAAATCATAATAAACTTATTTTGAATAAGGAATATAGGAAGCTAAAGAAGGATTTAGTAACTTGATCGATTTCCTAGTTCACCAGTGGGGTAAGATACCATGTATGTGACTGAAGCAGGAATATAATTTTGAGTATCTTACTCTAAACAACAACAATTTGAAGTTCACGGTGAATCTGGTGTGGTCTCATCAATGACTGGGTTATCCTCTTACTTTTCATTATTAAATCAGAATTACATTTATTCTCATTGTCACTATTTAGCTAATATATGGTGGATATAATAGATGGAAGATGTTACTCCTGTTGTTTTGATTAGGCATAGTTATATATTAGATTACAACAGCTAATAACTTCACAAAGTATTTGGCTCACTGTATCATAACTGTTTAAGAATTATTCATCTGAAAAGAATCAAGGAGCTGGTAGTGTTTATGGAGAGGATACCCATAACAATGGTGGCAGTACCAAGATTTTTCATGGACTTAATCACAGAAGTCTGAGTTAAAATTGAGCCAACACACAAAAAGTAAAATACTAGGTGCTAGCAAAAAATGAAGAAATGAAGCCTCCCACTATTACCAGGAGTATATATTTTTACAACCTCTTCAGAGGGCAATTTAGCAATATGACAAAAAGTTAATGATGTTATAACCTATAACAAACAATAAATATCTTATATGTAAAACTCTCACATATAAACACAAGAAGGCATGTACCAGAACAATAACGCTCAGTGATTCATTTTTTTTTATAATACTAGAATTATAAACAACCTCACATTCATCTATGGGAACATGGAAGAATATATTAGAGTATATTCATAAATGGGATATTGCTGTAGGGGAGCTAAAAGTTTTCCTTGACCATCTTAGAGTTCCTAGCTGGGTCTGAAAATTAAACTGATAAAGACAGACTAATGAGAGAAAAGTTTACATATTTATTTAATATAGTTTTCATGTGACATAGGAACCTACATAAGGAAACAAAGTCTCAAAGAAATGGTGAGTATGGCATACTTGATGAAGAGTTGACAGTCATAGAGAAATATGATTGGCCAAAGAACATGAGGCAGGTGGAGTAAACTAGGGGGTAACTTAGTAAAGCCTTGAAGTTTGTTCAGATTCCGCTCAACACCTGTCTTTGGAGAAAAAGATGATCCTTTTCTCCAGGTATCAGAAGGTTTCAGGGGAAGGAGGGGAGGTCAGAGTAACCTTTCTGCTTCTGCCATTTTCTCAAACTTCTTCAGCTTAAAATATTCAATATGCCAAGGTGTCATATTTTAGAGTAGTGTGTACCAACCCCAGTTGATATTAATTAGAGTTACTGCTACTAACATAGATAAAACTCAAAAATGAAATATTAAGAGCCAGGTGAACACTGGGAGTTCCGTTTGGTGCTCTGTGATGACCTGGGTGGGGTGGAGTGGGGAAGGGAGGGGGTATAAGAGGGATACACATATGCATACAGTTGACTCACTTCGTTGTACAGCAGAAACTAACATGGTATTGTAAAATAATTATACTTCAGTAAAAAAAAAAAAAAGAGCAAGTGTATACTTTTACATGCAGTACAATACTATTCAAAAAGGTAACAAAAGCTGCAAACCACATATGTAAGTTTTTGAATACCTAACTATCTAATGAGAATGTAGAGTATAATATGCATCAAAAGTCTTATGATTTTAACATATACAGGGTCAGTTTCTATAGATTTAGTACATTCTCTGATTTCCTCTCTGTACAGAAACTGGTAAGGGTCCAAGAGATCTTCAGTCATTACCAACAAACAAAAACCTTTCTTTTAAGAGCACTGACCTTTGAATAGTGAAACTGAAGGAGAAAGGGAATGAAATGATACAGGTGAAAAGGACAAAAAGGAACTTCAACTCTATTTGTAATGTTCAGCTTCTTAAAAAAATCAGAAACAATTATTTCCTAATTTAATCTTTAATGACCCCTAATGTTGACTATAATGCTTTTTTTATATCACTTTATTCTTACTTGAATGCCTAAAATAGTCCACAATAAAGTTAAAATTCCAATAACAATAGAAACAACAAAAAAGACAAAATTTTCATAAAAGAAGATGAGGATTTAGGGAAGTGAAGACATTTCTCTGTTCCCATTGTGTTCAGCTCACAGTGCATCCTGTGCACTGGGTGAGCTAGGAAAACCTGGATCTTTTGATTTTAAATACAAAACATGATTTACAAAAGCAGAGCTCTTAATTGCTTCCTACACTCTGTTAGGAACCCAAATTATCAAAGAATACCTGACCCTGGAGGGTGAGATTGTATTTAAGAACCGGTCTAAATTTTGCTCTAAAGAACCGGACTAAATTTTGCTTGTTAGAGTTTTAAATTGATTCACTGTTTTCAAATAGTAAGAATTCAACCATTCCAGCTAAGGTGGATAGAAATAGAATGTTAACTAAAAAGTAGGTGTTTCTCTACATTATGGAAGGGAGGGAGTTACCTAACACAGGAAAAATCCTTCATTGTAGCTTTCTCACTCCTTTTCTCTGTAGTAAGATAGGCAGAACTAGTAAGCTTCAAATGTCTTTATAGTCACTAAAATTATTAGAGACTCAAGAGAGATTTAGAATTCCTAATTAAATTTTAAATCACAGACTACAGCTGATGACCATGAAAATAATTTTCTTAAGGAGACTATTTGGCAAAACCTCAATGGATAACTATTTCTTCAGGGACTTAAAAAGAAAGCCTTTGTGTGGATCACAACAAATTGTGGAAAATTCTTAAAGAGATGGGAATACCAGACCACCTTACTGGCTCCTGCGTACCTTTTATGCAGGTCAAGAAGCAACACATAAAATTGGACATAGAACAACTGACTGGTTCAAAAATGGGAAAGGAGTAAGACAAGGGTATATTGTCAGGCTGTTTATTTAACTTTTATGCAGATACATCATGCAAAATGCTGGGCTGGATGAATCACAAGCTTGATCAAAATTGCCGAGAGAAGTATCAACAAATTCAGATATGCAGATGATACCACCCTAATGTTAGAAAGCAAAGAGAAACTGAAGAGCCTCTTGATGAGGGTGAAAGAGGAGAGTGAAAAAGCTAGCTTAAAATTTAACATTCAAAAAACTAAGATCAAGATATCCGGTCCCATCACTTCACGGCAAATAGAAGGGGAAAAAGTAGAAGCAGTGACAAATTTTATTTTCTTGGGCTCCAAAATCATTGTAGACAGTGACTTCAGCCATGAAATTAAAAGACACTTGCTCCTTGGAAGAAAAATTATGACAAATCTAGACAATACATTAAAAAGCAGGGACAATCCTTTGCTGACAAAGGTCCATATAGTCAAAGCTATGGTTTTTCCAGTAGTCATGTATGAATGTGAGAGTTGGACCATCAAGAAGGCTGAGCATCAAATTGATGCTTTTGAACTGTGGTGTTGGAGAAGACTCTTGAGAGTCCCTTAGACTGCAAGAATATCAAACCAATCACTCCTAAAGGGAATTAACCCTGAATATTCATTGGAAGGACTGATGCTAAAGCTGAAGCTCCAATACTTTGGCCACCTGATGTGAAGAGCCAACTCATTGGAAAAGACCCTGATGTTGGAAAAGATTGAAAGCAAAAGGAGAAGTGGGCAGCAGAGGATGAGATGGTTAAATAGCATCACTGACTCAATGGACATGAATTTGAGCAAACTTCAGGAGATAGTGAAGGACAGGGAAGCCTGGCATGCTGCAGTCCATAGGGTTGCAAAAAGTCAGACACGACTTAACAACTGAGCAACAGAAAAAAGAATCTTGGGATTCTGGACAGGATTCTAAATAGAAATCTTTATAGTTCTCAATCTGAATTTTTACTTGGTCATTCTCTACCATGGCTGTATCTCAGGGCCGTTTGGAAATTTTGATTGTAAGTCAGTGGACTTTTGAATGATGTGGGACACCAAAGCCCTGCAGTCAAAGTCTATATATAATTTAGAGTGGGTCTTCCATGTGTGCCGTTCCTCTGTATCCTGAATACAGGATTCTTCTGTATTTACACTTCCAAATTCTTGGATTGAACCAACCTTGGATCGTGTAGTACTGTGGTATCTATAGTCAAAAAAATCCAGATATAAGTGGGCTTGTGCAGTGCAAACCCATGTTGTTCAAGGCCAACTGAATATGCAACATTTCTTTTTTTTTTTGGTTTTATTTTTTTATTTTTTTTTCCATTTATTTTTATTAGTTGGAGGCTAATTACTTTACATCATTACAGTAGTTTTTGTCATACATTGAAATGAATTAGCCATGGATTTACATGTATTCCCCGTCCCAGTCCCCCATCCCACCTCCCTCTCCACCCGATCCCTCTGGGTCTTCCCAGTCCACCAGGCCCGAGCACTTGTCTCATGCACCCAACCTGGGCTGGTGATCTGTTTCACCCTAGATAATATACATGTTTCAATGCTGTTCTCTTGAAACATCCCACCCTCGCCTTCTCCCAGAGTCCACAAGTCTGTTCTATATATGCAACATTTCTTGAAGAGAAGCTTTGTTTTCACTTGCAGACAAGTTCTAAGAAAGAGGACCTATGAGTTAAACTATGCTATTGCACATAAGGGGCTTCCCCCTTTCCCTCTTACATACAATAATCAGCCTGCCAATACAGGAGACTCAGGAGGCTTGAGCTAGATCCCTGAGTCAGGAAGATCTGCTGCAGGAGGAAATGGCAACCCCCTCCAGTATTCTTGCCTGGAAAATTCCATAGACAGAGAAGCCTGGTGAGCAGGCTATCATCCATGGGGTTACAAAGAGTCAGACACGTCTGAGCACAAATGCACACTATTGTCCAGAAAGGACTAGCATGACTGGCAGCCAGCGTTATCACAGGAAGCCCTTAATACCCATGTGTGCACTCTTTTCAGCGGGTGCTTTATCTCAATATCATCCCCCACACTCATCACTTCATTTGCTGCCTTACCATCTAAAATTGATGACCCATAGGTGTCTATCTGCTTCCCATATCTCTCCTTTATGGGTCTGAGACATCTCCCAACTGTTAACCTGGCATCTCATCTTGGATACGTCAAACAAATTTCAAACACCAAGTGTTCGGAATATGATCTTTCATCCCAAATGAGAGATTTGTTTAGTATACCCAATTTTATCAAATAGTAGCATCATTTACGTGACTGCTTAAGTCTGGTATATAGTTATCACCCATAAACTTTTCTTTCAAATCCTATTGATTTTAATTCTAAACTAGTACATAAATAGGGACCCCTCTGGTGGCTAAGAATTTGCCTTCCAATGCAGGAGATTCAGGTTGGACCTCTGATCAGGAATCCCACATTCTGCGAAACATCTGAGCCTGCAGGTCGCACCTAGAGAAAGCTTGTGCACTTCAAGAAAGAGCTTATGCACCGAAACAAAGACTCAGCATAGCTAAAATTTAAAACAACAACAAAAAATTTTAAGTAGTATATAGGATACTCCTTGTACATAGATCCTATCGGTTCTCTCTTCCAAATAGTTCATACCAATCATCTGTTTTCTGTTTCCATCACCCATGCTGGTCCAGGGTCTGTCATCTCTCTCACCTGGATAACCTCCATTAACCTGCCATGTCCACATTTGCTTCCTTCCCATCTGCATCTGGCATGTTTTACTTGCTCCAGTTATTTATGTAATTACTTGATCAAAATCTATTTTCCACTAAAAGGTATGTGTGTGCTAAGTCACTTCAGTTGTGTTCAACTCTCTGCAACCCCATAGACTGTAGCCTGCCAGGCCCTTCTGTCCATGGGATTCTCCAGGCAAAAATACTAGAGTGGGTTGCCATGCCCTTCTCCAGGGTGTCTTCCCGACCTAATGATCGAACCCATGTCTCTCAGGTCTCCTACATTGGTAGGCAGGGTCTTCATCACCAGCACCACCTGGAAAGCCCACTAAAAGGTAAACCAGGGAATCAGGAAACTAGCTTGTTGTCTCAGGTCCACATCTCCAGGACTCTGTAATTGCATTATATCGTCATCCTGCCGTATGTGCCCTAAATTCCGAGAAACAATTTCACATGTATGCATATGAATTTATTTTCAACATCAGCAGCATTGTCTTTATAATAACCTCGCAGTTCTCATAACCAACTATTTTAAGTTAAACAGTATATATTAAGAGAAAAATATCTGCTTTGTGTGTGTGTTATTAAAAAAATCATTTCTCTTCCTTAAAACTTAAAAGTACCTCGTTCCAGTCTTTACAGAGTTGTTGCCAAGATAATAAATAGACAGACTTGATTTTGATCACCTTCACTTGATTTTGCCTATTTTATCCTAAAGTAGCACCAGAGAATATGAAAGGTTACAATTCAGTAATAAAGGAAAAGGGAATTACATGCTGAATATTTCCAATGTGACAAGTTTTTTATATATTATTTCATTTAGTTCAAACAGCTTCCCGTATCTGCACTCCCATGCTCATAACAGCATTATTCACAGTACCCAAGATATGGAAACAATCTAAGTGTCCATCACGGATAAATGGATAAATATGTGGTATACATATGTGACGGAATATTGTTGCACCATGAAAAAGAAGATACTCCTGCCAATTGCAAAAAGTTGGGTGAAACTTAACAAGGATGTCATAATTTCCAAGCACATATCTGACAATTCTGTGTGGAATTAAAAAAAAAAAAAGTTGGATGAAACTAGAGGGTATTATGCTAAGTGAAATAAGTCAGAGAGAGAACGAGAAGTAATGAATAGTATCACTTATATGTGGAATCTTTTGTAAAAAAAAAAAATACTAAACTCATAGAAACAGAGATTAGAAAATGGTTGCCAGGGGCAGGAGGTAGATGAAGTAAGGAGGGGTATAAATTTTAGGTATAAGTTCGGTAAGATCTTAGGATCTAATGTATAACATGGTCACTAGAGTTAAAAACATTGTTGTTCAGTTGCCAAGTCATGTGGAAATCTTTGCAGTCCCATGAACTGCAATATGCTAGGCCTACCTGTCCCTCACCATTTCCTGAAGTTTGCCCAAGTTCATGTCCATTGAATCAGTGATGCCTTCCGGCCATCTTATCCTCTGTTGCCCTCTTCTCCTGCCATCAATCTTTCCCAGCATCAGGGTCTTTTCCAACAAGTCAACTCTTCATATCAGGTAGCCAAAGTATTGGAGCTTCTGCTTCAGCATCAGTCCTTCCAATGAATATTCAGGGTTGATTTAGTGACCCATGAAGGGATGATAGCATTGTATTGTATTGCATAATTTAATTGCTAAGAGAGTTCTCACCAAAAAATAAAAAGGTAAATATGTGAAAAAAATAAACAGTTTCTGGGTTGTTAAGTATTTATTTTATTCATTTCTACTTTATTGGTGGGGAAACTGACATTAACAGAGATTTAGTCATTTTCAAAGCATCTCAGGTCAGCAAATGGCTGGGCCAACACCCATGGAAATCCCTGATTCCAGTATTCTTGTTCCTCTTTCTACACTGTGTTCTTTCAATTCAGGGATGACTCAGGTCAACTCAATACCAGGATCATCCAGTGACAGAATTGTAAATCGAACGAGATTGATTTCACATACAAAGTTCAGAAGGAACTTTCCTCCAACATCCTATTTTATTGTTATGTTGGTAGGGGAGAAATTATTTTTTAAACCACAGGCAGGCCCTAATATAGTGATTTCCACATTGGCTATGTATGAGATTGAGTAGGGAGAATTCTATAAATCAGAATTTCTCAGGGTGGAATTCTGGTTTCAGTATTTTTACATTCTCCAGAGGATTCCAATGTGCAGCTAACGTTAGGATGCACAGCTCAAATATTTTTTTTAGAAATGTATCACAACTTTTAAAATTCAGTATACAAATAAACATTATGTTTTATACAGAAAATAATTATTCTTTAATGTGGGAAGCAGAATCAGTAATATCATGCTTGCTGTTTCTATCTGAAAGAAAATATATACTTTGACTTTCTATTTAGTATATAACATGTCCACTCATTATTAATAAGTCCATGCATCTCCCTTAAAACTAAGGTGGTTGTTGTTTAGTCGCTAAGTTGTGCCTGACTCTTGAGACCCCATGGACTGTAGCCCTCTAGGCTCCTCTGTCCATGAAGACTATTGGAATGGGTTGCCATTCCTTCTCCAGGGATCTTCCCAGCCCGGGGACTGAACATGCATCTCCTGCAGTGACAGGCGGATTTCTACCACTGAGTCACCTGGTAAGCCTCATTAATTGGTCCTTGAATCTCCCTTGAAACTAAGGTAAGCAGCGCATTTTTAGACATTTTAAAAATTTTTCCTAGAGAGTATGCCTTTTTGCTGTCCTTGGATTATTTACATAGTCTCTCAGAGAGATGTGTGTGTGTGTGTACATTTAAGAAAAGTGTTAATTCAATAATAGCACCAGAATTTTCTGAAAAGAGGAGTTTCATAACAGGCCCACAAAGCAGGCAAAAGAGCGGCAGGGTAACAATGCTGAATGTACTGCACACTGCTGTTTCAAGGGCACAGGTGAATTTAAAGCTACTACCCTCACATCTACTCACCGCCAAAATCACTCAAGGCAATAGAGTAAAGAATGGCTTCTATGAATAAAATATAAGCTGAGATTGTTTCTTTTAAGAAAAAAGACATATCTATGCTAAATCGTAAAACCTGTTTCTAGGGCTGATCCCTGTAGCAGAGTTACTTGTCTGCTTGGCTTAGGCTGATTGTCACCCTCTTCAGCGGGGCTCTTGTTCAGATAACCATCCGGTGATATATGTGCTTTTTAGGAAAGGAGCTAGGAAAGAACGCATAAATGTGCATGCATTCCATTTCTAATCTGTGACTCACTTTCGTCCTTTCTGCAACCGATTGCTGAATCCTCCAGGGATTCTTTTAATGTTGTATTCCTTCGATCGTCCCTGTCTCTTTCAAATTCACTCTCATTATCTCAACTTTGGGCTCAGCTTCTCTCCTGCGTGCAACTAGACAGTTTCTCCTTGCTGCCCCTATTTTTTTTAGCTCTTCGCTCTCTGGCTTTTCCTCAGCATCACTGCCAATGACATTGAACGATCTGAGCATGTAATCTTCTCTTCATTTGAGAAAAATCTAATGGAAAAAAAAAATTTTTTGAGTCCCCAGATTCTGGGCCAGGAAAATTTCTCCATCTCAGCTTCTAAATGTTTTAAACCAAGGCGATCAAGCTTTAAGATCGTGGCTTCCCTCTCCTGCCTGATCTACACCTTCACCAGCTATTCCCCACTTAGCTTTTATGAGGTATCACTATTGCCTCACTGCCAAGAAGTGGAGCAGGGTGGACAAATGGAAAAAGCAAGGAGTAAAAAGCAAAGAGGGTGAGCAAAAACAGTTAGGATAAAGAATAAATGAAAAGTTGGCAGAAGACAAAAGATAGAAAAGAAAGAATTTTCTATTGCTGACTCCTTGACGAACAAGGGTACTTATGAGTTCTAAGATAAGTGTTTAACTGGCAAACAGACAATTGCATAAACATTGATTCATTAAGTTCTGTTTATGAAGAGAAAATATTCATTTAATTGCAAAGTTAGGAAAGTAAACTTTCATCCTTCCTAAAGATTAATTTTCAAAATACTTAGAAAAGAATTGGCATCGATTTGGCAGATTTGCCTTGGACTATCTGGGAAATTTCATGCTGAAACCAAATAATGCATTTTTATTAGGTGAAGGCTAAGTGCACTGATAAATGAATTGCAGAAAATTCTAAGTTATTTAAGTCACTTTTTATTTAAAATCCAGAGAGGTGAAGAGAAGCAGCCAGTAAGTGTCAGCAACTGTGATTTTAAAACACATCTAATTAACAAATTATTATTTCTATACTTATCTTTATACTTATTGTTCCTAGAATAAGTGAACCCATATACTGTAATCAATGTTATCTTTTTATAAGCATATACTCTTACCTGTTCGGTAGCCAATACTACAGTAATAAGGTTGTTAGCATGCTAACAAATGTCTGATTGATTAGAGTTAACACTATTTTACACTCATTATTAAAATCATGCCCTTTACTGTAATCTATCATATCTAAATTAGCTGAATTATAGGATTTGACATGGTAGTGAATAATCTATTGCCCTCTGAAAAAAGTGTGCTGTATAATAATTCTCTGCCATATACTTGTTCTGAACATTGATCAAAGATGGGATTATTCTTTTTAGTTTTATCTGTGTGTTATTTAAGGACCAGAATATGTTAAGAAGTGATGACTAGTGTGGCATAGCTGGCAAGCATATTCCTAAACACAAAGATACATGCAATGCCACATTTGCATGATGTATGATCCCTTATCACCACATAATGTATTTCTTATTATACTTTATGAGCTTGTGGGGTTTCATTGTATTTGTTCATTTTAGAGCTTACACATATTAATAGATTATGATGATACATATCTATTTACCAGGGTATTAAGTTCAATCCTGTTTTATTTAAATTTGAACACTATATAAGCATACACAGTTGGTTTATTAACTATCACCACATTGAACACATAGGTAAGTATGATTACATTATGGTAAAAAATGCAAATATATTTGTAATTCAGCATAAAATAACTATACATAGTATACATTTTCTCTCTATATATGTATATTCCCCTATATTTATATGTATATAAATATATATTCCTCAAAATAATAATTATATTGCTCTGATTGTTATGCTCATTTGCCAAGTGAGAAATTAAAAAAAAATAAAAGCTTTCAAAGAGGTAATTTGCCTAAATTCACCAGGGTGTGATAAGACACAAGAATTAGAATCTGGATCTGTGTCATCAAACCATATCAGTTTCATTTACCACCTTATTGCTGTGCTAAACTGGGTAAAGACTGAGTTAATTCATTTCCAACAAAAGCAAGGAAGTACTGCTCCTTTAGTCTTTGTGATCTCATCAAAGATGTTAAGAGTAAAACACTGATTTTTGTAAGGAAATGACTGAACAATTTGAAGGATACTCATTATGACTTTCACAGATCCCTAAGAGTCCTGGACCTGGTTGGAATCTTTTTTTATATTTTTTTGGCCATGATGCATGGCTTACAGGATCTTAGTTCCCTCTGTGTGTGTGTGTGTGTATGTGTGTGTTGGTCACTGAGTCTTGTCCGATTCTTTGCAACCCCATGAACTGTAGCACCAGGCTCCCCTGTGCATGAAATTCTCCAGGCAAGAATACTGGAGTGGATTGCTTTTCTCTTCTTCAGGGGATCTTCCCAATGCAGGGACTGAACCCAGGTCTCCTGAATTGCAGGCAGATTCTTTACCATCTTGGTCACTAGGGACTGAACCCTAGGCCTTCAGGAGTGAGAGGTAAAGAAAATAATGTAGAGATATAAATGTATACACATGCAAGTACATAAAGTATGCACACATGAAGCCTTATGACAAAAATTACAACTGGTATTCAATCCTAACAATGCATAATCTGTAAGATGATTGACAGAGTTAGATGTTTATATTTATAAATTAATACATACTCACTTGTGATGTGGTTTCTAGATTAGACTAATACAGTTTTAACTTACAATGTTAAATGTTTTTAATGTTTATCTTAAGCAGCAACATGCAATTTATCAAGTCACATAATTTAAAATGATGGTAAGTCCAAATACTTTGCTGTTTATTAATGTATCACTTAAGTATTACTCTGATTCAGGAACTGAGCAGAATGGAGGATGGCAGGCAGTATCTGGGCAAATGCTAAGGTTAACATAGTTTAAAATTTTAAAAGTGAAAGTGAAAGTGACTCAGTCATGTCTGACTCTTTGCAACCCCATATGGACTGTATAGTCAGTCCATGGAATTCTCCTGGCCAGAATACTGGAGTGGGTAGCCTTCCCAACCCAGGGATCAAACCCAGGTCTCCCACATTGCAGGCGGATTCTTTACCAGCTGAAAATTAAAAAGATTATCCACTAAATCATGCTGGCCTAGTGGCTCAGATGGTAAAGAATCTGCCTGCAATGTGGGAGACCTGGGTTTGATCCCTGGGTTGGGAAGATCCCCTGGAGAAGGGAAAGGCTACCCACTCCAGTATTCTGGCCTGGAGAATCCCATGGACAGAGGAGCCTGAGGCTACAGTCCTTGGGGCCACAAGAGTCAGACACGGCTTAGTGACTTAACTACTATTACTACCCACTCCAGTATGCTTGCCTGGAGATTTCCATGGACAGACGCTACAGTTCATGGGGTCTCAAAGAGGTGGACACGACAGAGCGACTAACACACCTTCATCCACTAAATACACTCGGATATACTAACCCAATTATCCAGCTTGCTTTTTAAAAAAAATATGTTTTAATGAAAACTAAGAGCAACAAAATAAAAACATATAGTTAATTAGAAAATGTACTGGAGATTGAACCAGAATATACTGAGTATACAGTTCTTCTCTATTATTCTAAATTCTATATAATGAGAAAAATTCTGAGAGCAAGACTACAAACAAACACACACGTATGTGAGCATGTGTGTGCACATCTTCAAATGAGCACTAAAAACTGAAGAATGCCGTTAGCAAACCAGATATTTTGAGGAATCCTTGGAATTTAGAAAGGAGATTAGAAAGAACTATGAAGATAATAAAACAAACATAAGTAAACAGAGCCCCAGACTTCTGTATCAATCCTGTGCTAAAATGGTAGCACTCTAGGGAACCCCCATGATCAGAGTCAATGGATGCTAAGCACAGGAGAGGTCACATAGCCATTCATCACCATAATTATTAGAGTAGATGGGCCACTCCTGTCCCAACTCTTCTCAGTTTATGCTCAAGCAGTTGCCATTTAAAAGAGTTTACTTTAAGGTTTTGATTTCCAATTGAAATAAAATAAATAGAAAATTCAATTGATGGGTTGAATTGAGAAGTGGATATAACTATAAAAGAAAACAGTGAACTCAAAAATAGATTTTTTCCCATTAATGCAGAAAACAAACATGTAATGGTTATTGTGGGATAATGCAGAAATATTGCAAAAGTTTTATTAATATTTAATTAAACCTTGAGAATGTCAACACAGGGTAACTGGTGGAGATGGAGCACATAGGAGAGTGAAAGTATGTTGTGTTCATTTTCTATATAGGTACTAAAAATTATTCTATGAATGTGTTTATTAAACAGTTATAAGTATTAAATAGTTGTAACTAGTAAGCATGTGATATATAATGCTTTGCAGCAACATGGATGGACCTAAGGATTGTCATACTGAGTGATAAGTCAGACAGAGAAAGATAAATACAGTATGATATTGCTTATGTGTGAATCTTAAAAAAATGGTACATATAAACTAATTTACAAAACATAAATAAATAAAATCACAGATGTAGAAAACAAACATGGTTGCCAGGGAGGAAGAGGAGATGGATAAACTGGAGATTAGGATTGACATATACACACTACTATATATAAAATAACTAATAAGGACCTACTGCAGACCACAGGGAACTCAATACTTTGTAATTACCTATATGGGAAAGGAATCTAAAAAAGAGTGGACATATGTATACATATAACTGATTCACTTTATTGTGTACCTGAAACTAACAATATTGTAAATCAACTATACTCTAATAAAATCTTTAAAATGAAATTAAATAAAAACTAGAAAAAATGAGAAAAGACAATTTGATGAATTAAAATGAGATTAAAAAAAAACAAACAACGAAACAGATATTAGGCTGAAGACCACACTAAAAGCCTCCTATGCACCATTCATTCCCCTTCTCAGACTCACCTGCTCTTCTCCCAGCCACCTCTGTGATGACTGACTCTGAGTAGACACAGAACAACCTCTTCAGGAGGGGCTGCATTGCATGTCAGCACCCTTGCCTCATGCCTCATTCATGCCTCCTGTTCCCAGCATTTCATCTTTCACAGATAAGTGCAAGTAGCTAAGGATTTTTGCTCAGTTCCCATCCATGTGCAGCCAGAATACAGGGCAAGGAAAAATTAACATCCCATCAACCAGAATTTTGAGTAGTGAGCAATAGGAGTTAGTGGATAAATTCTCACCCTGTTCTCCTGAGAGCATACTGTTCTGATTCGGACCGTTTTCTGGAAGGGTGGTTCTGAAGGTCAAGCATCAGCTCCATAAATATTCTCTGCTGACTCTCCCTTCGTCTCTCCACTTGACTTTACTGTGCTCCCTGCCTCTGGCTGTCCTTTCTGGGAACCCCAACCTAAGGAATGCTAAGTTAGTAAGTACAATAAACGCAAGTTTTATTTCCTTATTATAAGCAAAATCTTCAGCATCAGGCAGACAAGCAGTCAAGAAATAATAAAATAAATAAATAAATAAATAAATAAATGACAAAAGAAAGAAACCAAATTAACCACAATCCCAAATCTAGCTATATTCCATATATGAGTGAATGAAAAATATGATAACAAAGTGTGATAATAAATAATAGAAAATATATCAATATATAGGGCAAATTTTAATAACAAAGTCACACATTGCACCAGCACTGTGGAGCCAATTATAGTAACAGAAAACAGAGTGATGAATGGGACAAGCTAAAAATACATCTTATTGGTTCAAATAAAGTCATAAAACCTTCTATGCCTAAAATATATTACCAAGCTACATATATAAAACTAAGCTGATAGAAATACAAGGAGAAATTTACTGATCCCTAAGTGTTAGAACCTTTAAGATACTTCATTCCAAACATTTTTGATGATGATACTAGATTCAAAATAAAGAGGAACTGTAAAATTCAAACTAACAATTTTATTTAATGTCTATGCATATGTGACTGCAGCCATGAAATTAAAAGAGGCTTACTCCTTGGAAGGAATGTTATGACCAACCTGGATAGCATATTAAAAAGCAGAGACATTACTTTGCCAACAAAGGTCCGTCTGGTCAAGCCTATGGTTTTTCCAGTGGTCATGTATGGATGTGAGAGTTGGACTGTGAAGAAAGCTGAGGGCCAAAAAATTGATGCTTTTGAACTGTGGTGTTGGAGAAGACTCTTGAGAGTCCCTTGGACTGCAAAGAGATCCAACCAGTCCATCCTAAAGGAGATCAGTCCTGGGTGTTCATTGGAAGGACTGATGCTGAAGCTGAAACTCCAATCCTTTGGCCACCTCATGAGAAGACTTGACTCATTGGAAAAGACCCTGATGCTGGGAGGGATTGGGGGCAGGAGGAGAAGGGGCCAACAGAGGATGAGATGGCTGGATGGCATCACCAACTAGATGGACATTAGTTTGAGTAAACTCTGGGAGTTGGTGATGGACAGGAAGGCCTGGCGCACTGCAATTCATGGGATCACAAAGAGTCAGACATGACTGAGTGACTGAACTGAACTGATGTATATGTAGTGTACATATACTATATATGTACAGAGAGAAAGAGAATGCTGCACTCTTAATACATTTTTTCTCCTATACTTAGGAAAGAATATTTAAAATTTTCACAAATACAATCAGAACAAATTACATAATGGAAGGTCACATTCCCTGAACAAAACATTTCAAAAGTAAAGTTAAAAAGGAACAGTCAAAAATAAACCAATAACAATAACAAATATTCTCTTGCTTGGAAAATTTATATACTTAATAACAATTCTGTACTAGAAAGAAAATGAAAACAAATTATAAAATATTATGTGAAAGTTAATTATCAACAACTGATCTTCTTTTGGGTTCTCCAACATGCTGTACTCAGTCTCACCTGAGACCCTTGGCAGTTAATATTTCCCACCTAATCTGCATAATGTTGTTCTCATTTAGGATAATCATACTACCTGTCTCAAATGGTTATTTGAGAAGATTAAATGGATTAATTTGTATAAAGCATTTACAATGGTCCCTTGTAAATCTTAAACTCAGTTATGTAAGTGCTATCTAGCTATCATTACTATCATATTATTGTTTTGTTTTTCTTTATGGACCCTATGCGTTTTATTTATTAGCACGTGTTTTTAAATTTCTGAAGTTTGAAATCAATGTAAGTCTATAGTTACAAATTGAAAATTGCTTAGCTCTTACATAGAAGTTAATTGATGTGTTTTTGTGTAAATTGTTGTCTAAACTGCATTATTCAGTTCAGTTCAGTTCAGTCACTCAGTTGTGTCTGACTCTTTGCAACCCAATGAATCGCAGCACACCAGGCCACCCTGTCCATCACCAACTCCCAGAGTTTACCCAAACTCATGTCCATCGAGTCGGTGATGCCATCCAGCCATCTCATCCTCTGTCGGCCCCTTCTCCTCCTGCCCCCAATCCCTCCCAGCATCAGGGTCTTTTCCAATGAGTCAACTCTTCGCATGAGGTGGCCAAAGTACTGGAGTTTCAGCTTCAGTATCAGTCCTTCCAATGAACACCCAGGACTGATCTCCTTTAGGATGAACTGGTTAGATCTCCTTGCAGTCCAATTAGCTACCACTATAACGCTCTCTCCCAGCCCCATAAAGTGGAAGCACTTGTCCATTGCACAAAACAACTGGAAGTCATCTGCTTCAAAAGACATTTGGCTAATCTGGGCACAATTGAGAAGTAAATGAACCATTTTCATCTACGTTTATTTATTAATTTTCAATACAAATAGATGAAACATAACAGCTTTTCTGTAAGTTCTTGCAAAGGTTGAATACTTCTTAAATAAGTACCTAAACAGGAGGGAAGTCTCTGTGTTTGCACTTCTGTTATTTTTATGAGGGTAGATAGTGTTTGTTGGCCTTTAACAATATCATTAATTGAGGTTAATTCATAGTCTTGTATCTATAATGGGTGGGGAGGAGATAAATGAAAATTTAAGAGTCTTAAAAAGGTCTCCAACACAACAAAAAAGATTCTGATTGTTTAAAGGGAGTAAGGCATCACAAAAAACATGTGTGCTCAATCATGTCTGACTCTTTGCAGTACCCTAGACTGTAGACTGCCAGGTTCCTCTGTCCATGGGATTTTCCAGTCAAGAATATTGAAGTGGGTTGCCACTTCTTACTCCCAGGGATCTTCTTGACCCAGGAATTGAACCCACCTCTCTTTCATCTTCTGCATTGGCAGGCAGATTCTTTATCACTAGCACCACCTGGGAAGCCAAAGCATCACAAGGAATTTCTAATTCATCTTGAAATGCAGCAGGACACATGGTCCCTCAAAGGTTTGATAAAAATGTATGGTTGTGTAAATACTATATCTATTCTCCCACATGGGATGAGCACCATCTCTATATTACCAGGAACATTTTCTAGGTTTAAAGAGTATGAGTGGCATCTCTCTGAATAAGCTTATTACTAGCAAAAGATTAACATTTTTTAACTAATACAAGGATGAAGTCAGAAGGGAGAAAAAGATTTTCGGAGAGCATGTGATTGGAAAGGGAAAGCTGTTAGAATAACAGAAAGTGTTGTGAATGAGTTCCCAAAACATAGGTCACCAAATGCTGAACTGCAGAGGATGGGGTAGTTGACAGAATATGCATTTAATAATGTCTATCACCTATCTCTACCTATATGTCTCATTTACCTATCTTAGTCTTTACTGTATGTTAATTGAAATTGAATGCGTGGTGCTGTACCAGACAAATAGGTTGCCTTATACTATGTTTCATGCTGTCATGTAGCTTATAACATTGGAGGAAAAAGCTGCTAAATAAATAATTATATAATTAATAAATTACATTCAGGGTAAGAATTAAACAATAAATTAAAATTTATTTTAAAATTTTAAAATTTGAAATTAAAAAAATAAAAAATCATGCACACATGATTGTCATGCTTTTAATTAGAAATAATTGACTTTGTACACTCTGGTAAAATTTGATTATCTACTTTCGGAAAACATGTTATTCATCATGCCTCTTTCTGTGACAAATACAAGAAGCCCACCTGGACGTGGCTTAAACAAAAGTGTCAGTAACTGAAAAGTTCACTAGTCCAACTGACTTGTAGTATACTGGTGTGCCCTATACTTCCAAGTTATCAGGAAAGTCTTTCCATCTCCTGGTTCTTTTTTTCTTCTTCTTTTTTTTTGGCTTTGGATTCTTTTTCCTCCTGGAGCCTCTAGCAGCCCCAAACTTTCTTCCCAAATTATATTGAAATATAATTTATTTTCTGGTATTTTTCATAAAACTTCTGAGGTTAGTTCTGATTGGCCCTGTATGGATCAAATGCCCATATCTGAAACAGTGGTCATGGGACTAGAGTGCTTTGAGTGTTCAAACCAGAATCTCACATACTCTACTGAAGTCCACACTAGACAAAGCTCTCCCAAACCACTTTTTCTGGAAGTAAGGGAGCGTAGATCCATTAGGAAATTAAGCCACATTTATTAGAAAAAAGAGAATGAATATTATATAGGCAAACAACAAATATTATAACTGTGGTATTTATCAAATAGTTTGTGAGAACTTAGAAAACAAGATAAGAGAATTTTTAAAAGCTTGTATGACTTAAGAACATAACAGAGCACTGCAGACTCCTTTTCTTATTTGGGTGGCGGATTCTTTTTCTTTGCCTCCTTCCCTTTCCTCCTTCTCTCTCTCCTTTCTCTCTCTTTCTTTCCCTCTCTTCCTAACTTCTTTCCTTCTTTCATTTCCTCCTTCCCTCTTTTGTTATCATCTTTAAATGATTGACAGTAGAGATATGAATGAATCCCTAGTAGCAAATGACTGGGGCTCAGCTGGGATCTGCTAGGAGATCTACATTTTGAAGGGCTCCCCACCTGATGCTAATGGTAAAGAACCTTCCTGCCAATGCAGGAGACAAAAGACACATGGATTCATCCCTGGGTAAGGAAGATCCCCTGGAAGAGGGCATGGCAACCCACTCCAGTATTCTTGCCTAGAAATCCCATGGATGGAGGAGCCTCACAGGCTACAATCCACAGGGTTGCACAGAGTCGGACAAGACTGAAGGGACTTAGCACGCATGCTACATTTTAAAACTGGATATGACACATTAGAGAATGTTCTGATGAGAGCACACAAACCCCAAAGGATCTATCTTTTAGGAAGTGATAGATCAGAATTTGGGAGCTAGACTAGATGGGAGGGGAGTTTGAGGGAGAATGGATACATGGATATGTGTGGCTGACTCACTTTGTTGTTCACCTGAAACTATCACAACATTGTTGATCAGCTAGACATAATATAAAATAAAAGGTTAAAAAAAGAATTTGGGGCTAGAAAAACAAAGATGAAGACCAAGCCTGGCTGTAGTTGTGAAAGGGAGGCAATTCACTGAAGTATTTGAAAGTTTGTCTTGCCGAAAAGATTGCTGACTTTCTCTGTGCAGCTTCAGACTAAAAACATAGTACAAAGAGTTGGAAACTTAAGAGATGGTTTTCTTGTCTCCAGGAAATGAAAAGACTGCTAACAGAGCAGTAGGTGTTGAAGGTCTTTAAAGAGCATGTTTCTTTCCACTTTAAGATGCAAACCCAGCCTTGATTTCAACATGAAAGCTGTAGAAGAAAGACTGACAATTACATTTCCCAAACTGGCAGACAAAACACTGTGATACCCCTGAGGGGATGTTCTCACAGAGCCAGGGTTATTTCTTGTGTTTGGTCATGAACAAGTCTATCCATAGAAAGCCTGACTGAACAAAATAAGGAATCTCCTAAGTCCTCTAGAGCAGGTGCAAGTAAGAGACCATTACCCCAATGTGATCACAGCAAAAAATTTAGGACCCAAAACATTCATAACTCCTGTATACTTTTCTCACCGCTTATTAGCTGCTTTCTAGATAAACCAAAGGGAAAGTAAGCGTCCCCTGAGTTGAAATGAAAACTCTTACCAAAACTCAAACCTAGATCAGACTAAGAGGTCTGTCATAGGGCTCCTTTTCTCAGAGCCATTGGATCCAGTATAATCCCTTGGGAGGGGTTTTCCTGAATGATCTCAAGAGCTCTGTCCAGCTCCTAAATTCTGTGACTCTTATTTATGCCCATTACCTATTGATCTATGAGGTTATTGTCTACGGAAACTCTTTGATGTCCAAAAGTGAATAATTTAACACATCGTTGCATTCTTGCTGTTTTATTCTTTGAGATCACATGCACATTTTACATTTATTTTTATTTTTTTAAATATTTATTTGGTTGTGCTAAGTCTTAGTTGTAGCACACAGAATCTTTGCTGTGGTACGTGAGATCTGATTCCCTGATCAGGGAATGGACCCAGGTCCCCTGCATTGCAAATGCAGTGTCTTAGCCACCCAACCACCACTGAATCAGACACATGCACATTTAAAAAAAAAACTAAATAAACAAAGCAAAACACTGCCTCTTCTGTCTTCTTCCACAGAAAGGTAATTTCACCTAGTAAAAACAGCAGGTCTATATTGTCTTAGGAAGTCACTCGCTCCTGGTTATCTTATCTCATAAATGGGTCTGGTCCATCTGCCTATTTTTGTAGTTGAAATGTTGAATGTGAAAAAGCAGTATTCTTGGGCTTCCCTTGTGGCTCAGGTGGCAAAGAATCCATGTGCAATTCAGGAGACCTGGTTTCGATCCCTGGGTTAGGAAGATCCCCTGGAGAAGAGAAAGGCTACCCACTCCAGTGTTCTGGTCTGAAGAATTCCATGGACTGTATAGTCCATTGGACTGCAAAGAGTTGGACACAACTGAGTGACTTTCACTTTTCATAAAACCTTAGTTCAATGTAAGGCTTTGTTTTTATAACTCTTCCATTCTCAATTATAACAAACACAAGAAGAAGGGATTTTTTGCAATGAAAACTACTCTCACCTCAGACAGCAGAGCCGGTAGATTGGTACACAGAGTGGGTGAGCGGGGTGTCATGGTGCACTGCTTTTAGGATAAGGTGGTGCGCTCCTTTTGTCTCATGTCTAATGCAGTTGAGGAACAGTACTTTGAATTACAAAAATTATTCCAAAATTTAAAAAATAAAAAATAGCAAAAAAAAAACCCCAAACCAAAACAAATAAAAAAAAATTTCCGGACCTGATAGGAAGCATTTAAAGAAGATACAATTTTATTGCTGCTGTTGTTGTTTTGGGGGTGGCTCTCTGAAAGTTGCATTGAGAAAATGAAGCTTGTGAATGAAGTAGTTTCTGTTATCGACCTGATTTCATTTGTGGACACATAATTTTAGCTACCATAGTGGTAAGGAAAGAAAGGAAAATATATCCCCTATTCTTAGCTATAAATTGTTTTGGGTGATTTTGCTGAGCAAAGAGGCGAAGGACACTTTCAGGGAGCAGGGCTGTTGGAAAGGCAGGCAGGACTCTGAGTAACAGACACCCTCATTCGGCTCCCCCTCTCCTGCTTTTCCTCCATTCACGCTTTCTGTCCTGCTGTCACACTCCTTCTCCTCCAGTTTGGAATATTTAGAGAGAGAAGATATGCGGCATTGAACTTACATTGTCACGGTTCACAGTAACCGAGGAGCTGAGAACCATGGGGCTCCTCAATGACACGTGTTCTTCAGGCTCTGGACGTGACAGCATCTTGATAAAAACTCAGATCTATTCTGCTCGTTCTGGCAGAGGAACCAGAGATCAAATTACCACTATCTGCTGGATCATCGAAAAAGTAAGAGAGTTCCAGAAAAACATCTATTTCTGCTTTATTGACTACACCAAAGCCTTCGACTGTGTGGATCACAATAAAGTAGAAAATTCTGAAGGAGATGGGAATACCAGACCACCTGCCCTGCCTCTTGAGAAACCTGTATACAGGTCAGGAAACAATAGTTAGAACTGGACATGGAACAACAGACTAGCTCCAAATAGAAAAAGGAGTACGTCAAGGCTGTATTTTGTCACCCTGCTTATTTAACTTATATGCAGAGTACATCATGAGAAGTGCTGGGATGGAAGAAGCACAAGCTGGAATCAAGATTGCTGGGAGAAACATCAATAACCTCAGATATGCAGATGACACCACCCTTATAGCAGAAAGTGAAGAGGAACTAAAAAGCCTCTTGCTGAAAGTGAAAGAGGAGAGTGAAAAAGTTGGCTTAAAGCTTAACATTCAGAAAATGAAGATCATGGCATCTGGTCCCATCACCCCATGGAAAATAGATGGGGAAACAGTGGGAAAAAGTGTCAGACTTTATTTTTTGGGCTCCAAAATCACTGCAGATGGTGACTGCAGCCATGAAATTAAAAGACGCTTACTCCTTGGAAGGAAAGTTATGACCAACCTAGACAGCATATTAAAAAGCAGAGACATTACTTTGCCAACAAAGGTCCATCTGGCCAGGGCTATGGTTTTTCCAGTGGTCGTGTATGGATGTGAGAGTTGGACTGTGAAGAAAGCTGAGAGCTGAAAAATTGATGCTTTTGAACTGTGGTGTTGGAGAAGACTCTTGAGAGTCCCTTGGACTGCAAGGAGATCCAACCAGTCCATCCTAAAGGAGATCAGGCCTGGGTGTTCATTGGAAGGACTGATGCTGAAGCTGAAACTCCAGTACTTTGGCCACCTCATGTGAAGAGTTGACTCATTGAAAAAGACCCTGATGCTGGGAGGGATTGGGGGCAGGAGGAGAAGGGGCCGACAGAGGATGAGATGGCTGGATGGCATCACCGACTCAGTGGGCATGAGTTTGAGTAAACTCTGGGAGTTGGTGATGGACAGGGAGGCCTGGCGTGCTGCGATTCATGGGATCGCAAAGAGTCGGACACGACTGAGCGACTGAACTGAACTGAACTGATTCTGCTCATGCTGATCTCACCAGAGTGCCCTTGATGCATACATTCATTCTGCAAATTGTAGCCTATATGCCTCA
The DNA here is from genome assembly GCF_023699985.2 of Odocoileus virginianus. Classification (NCBI taxonomy): domain Eukaryota; kingdom Metazoa; phylum Chordata; class Mammalia; order Artiodactyla; family Cervidae; genus Odocoileus; species Odocoileus virginianus. The sequence goes on along the minus strand of NC_069686.1, from coordinate 56,475,279 downwards.
CCCTCCAAACCCAGGCTGCTGTGTGTGTGTATATATATGAAGTGAAGTGAAAGTCACTCAGTTGTTCCTGACACTTTGTGATCTCAGGGACTGTAGACTGCCAGGCTACTCTGTCCATGGGATTCTCTAGGCAAGAATCTTGGAGTGGGTAGCTATGCCTTTCTCCAGGGGATTTTCCCAACCCAGAGATCGAACTCAGGTCTCCGCACTGCAGGCAGATTCTTTACTGTCTGAGCCAGTAGGGAAGTCCATGAATATATACATACACACACATATGGAAAATACGTATATATGGTAAGTATATATACATGGCTAACATAAGGAAATTCAAGAGAGTCATACACAAAATCATATTTACTTCTGAAAGAGATGCTCAGGAAGCAAGAAACAAAGAGATCTGCCTTTTGGTAATCTTATTTAGTAAACTGGGCAGTGGGTATGGCTATTCATTTTATGCTTTATAAATTTTATATATCGTAAATGCTGCATTACTTCTTAAAAGAGTGAGTCTAATATGATACATTTCTAGTACTATGTCAACAATCCCTACATTTTATATGACAGGAAAAGTCCAAATAACAGCAAAATATTTATGAGAGTAAAATATTAAAATATGCAATTATAAGTAAAATTTCCCTTACAGAGGCAACTAGATAATGGCTCTAAATTCTCAGTGAGTAGAAAGTGGATCACTTCTCTATCTTCTTTTACATTATTTCATGTCTTTGAGGGGCCACAAAGCATTTAGTACTGAAACCAAAGATAATAACTGATCATATTACATAAGATAAGTTTTCAGAAAATTGTAATTTTATGTATGGTAATTTACCAGAAAATTAACTCAAATTTCGGTATTTTGTTCATCAATTGAATGATCTCCATGAAACTAACATGTGATGATGGCTGCTCCATCCTATCTGTAGCTATGACAAGAAATCATTTTTAATACTTGGATCTGAAGGCAAGAATTAAGCAATATATCACCACTGATAATACATTACTTTCCTTCTTCTAAGCCAGGATATTAATTGATTTAAGTCATTCAACAACTATTTATTGATATGTCCATCATTTATAGCTGACTAAGTTAGCTGTGAATAGTAAACTAAATTAAACAAAAAATTAGTTTCTGCCCTCAAGGTGCATATAGTCTAGTAGGAAAGATAACGTACTCTTCTATATTCTACAAACACATGGAAGTGAAAGTGTTCATTGCTTAGTTGTGTCCAACTCTTTGCAACCCTATGGACTGTAGCTCACCAGGCTCCTCTGTCCATGGAATTCTCCAGGCAAGAATATTGGAGTGAGTAGCCATTCCACTTTCCAGGGGTTCTTCCTGACCCAGGGATCAAACCTGGGTCTCCTGCATTGCAGGCAGATTCTTTACTGTCTGAGCCACCAGGGAAACCTCTACAAACACATATTGGAACTCTAATATACCATGCTACAAATTTCAGAGGAAAAGTTAAAATGGTGTTTTCATTCAACCAAACTGAAATATTTTCAATAGGCCATGAGATACACTCCAATTTCCATGTTTGTATTCACTTTGAAAATGTCTATAAAAAATTATTTCTTAATTTTTAAAAAAATGAGATAAAATTTACCATTTTAACAATTAGGTCAGATTCAGTAAAATCACAATATTGTTCAGTGATCACCACTCTCTAATTCTACCCTCCAAAGAAAAGCAATAATCTTTAAGCAGTCGCCATCACCATCAATTCTTCCCAGTTTCCAGACCCTTCCAACCCTTAATATAATTTGTCTATATGACATAAATGTGTTTATTCTGGACATTTCATATTAGTGGAATCTTATTTATATAGCCTTTTGTGTCTGATTTCTTTCACTTAGCGTAATATTTTCAGGTTTCATGAGTATATGAATGCTTTTTTTTTAATTGCTAAATAATATTCCATTGCATAGATATATCACATATTATTTACCCTCTTCTCTAGTCAGTGGAATTTTTTGTTGTTTCCATCTTTTGTCTGTTGTGAATAACATTGCTATGAACATTAATTTATACATTTTTGTGCAAATATGTATTTTCAATTTTCTCAGTTGTACTTATGAGTGGAATAGCTGGGTCATATGATAACTCTAAGTTTTGGATGAACTGTCAAACTTCTCCACAGTGGTTGCATCACTTTACACTACTAAGAACAATGTACAAGGATCCATGTTTCTTCACTTTTTAGTGACATCTGTTACTTCTCATTTTGTTTCTTATAGTCATTCTAGTGGATGTGAAGTGTCTCACTGCAGTTTTGATTTGCATTTCCCATGAGAAACACTGGGCTGGAAAAAGCATAAGCTGGAATCAATATCACTGGGAGAAATATCAATAACCTCAGATATACAGATGACACCACCCTTACGGCAGAAAGTGAAGAGGAACTAAAAAGCTTCTTGCTGAAAGTGAAAAAGGAGAGTAAAAAAGTTGGCTTAAAGCTTAACATTCAGAAAACTAAGATCACGGCATCCGGTCCCATCACTTCATGGAAAATAGATTGGGAAACAGTGGAAACAGAGGCTGACTTTATTTTTCTAGCCTCCGAAATCACTGCAGATGGTGATTGCAGCCATGAAATTAAAAGACACTTACTCCTTGGAAGGAAAGTTATGACCAACCTAGACAGCATATGAAAAAGCAGAGACATTAATTTGCCAAAAAGGTCCATCTAGTCAAGGCTGTGGTTTTTCCAGTGGTCATGTATGGATTTGAGAGTTGGACTGTGAAGAAATCTGAGCGCCAAAATACTGATGCTTTTGAACTGTGGTGTTGGAGAAGACTTTCGAGAGTTCCTCAGATTGCGAGGAGATCCAACCAGTCCATCCTAAAGGAGATCAGTCCTGGGTGTTCATTGGAAGGACTGATGCTGAAGCTGAAACTCCAATACTTTGGCCACCTCATGTGAAGAGTTGACTCGTTGGAAAAGACCCTGATGCTGGGAGAGATTGGGGGCTGGAGGAGAAGGGGATGACAGAGGATGAGATGGCTGGATGGCATCACCGACTTGGACCTGAGTTTGAGTAAACTCTGGGAGTTGGTGATGGACAGGGAGGCCTGACGTGCTGCGATTCGTGGGGTCACAAAGAGTCGGACATGACTGAGCGACTGAACTGAACTGAACTGAATGACTACGGTGTTGAGCATCTTTTTATGTGTTTATTGGTCATTTGTATGTCTTCTTCAGAGAAATATCTATTCAGATCAATTGCCAATTTTTCAATTGTGCTGTTTATATTTTGGTGTTGAGTTGTGAGAGTTCTTTATATATTCTGGATACTAGACCCTTATCAGATATACTGTTGATATGACAGATGATATTATCTCTCATCTTATGAATTGTTTTTTTTTTTACTCTCTTGATAACATCCTTTGAAATGTATTTTTTAAAATTTAAGTTTAGTTTATTTTTTCATTTGTTGCTTATGTTCTGGTGTCATAATGAAGAAACCACTGCAAAGTACGCTAAAATTTACAGCTGTTTCCTTCTCAGAATTTTATAGATTTAGGTCTTACAGTTATGACTTTGATCTATTTTGTGTTAATTTTTACTTGTGATGTAAGTATCTAAACCCATTCTTTATCTTGTGGATATCGAGTTGTCTCAACACTTCTTTTTTATTAAAAAAAAAAGAATTTACTCTTCCCATTCAGTGGTCTCGGCTTTCTGTTGAAAATCAATTAGCCATAGATATATGGACTTATTTCTGGACTTTCATTTCAGTTTCATTGATGAATATATCTGTTTTTATGCCATGATGCCCTGGTAGCACAGGGAGTAAAGTCTGCCTGCAATGCATGAGACCAGGGTTCTACTTCTGGGTTGGGAAGATATCCTGAAGAAGGAAATGGCAACGCACTCCAGTATTCTTGCCTGGAGAACTCCATGGGAAGAAGAGCCTGACTGGCCACAGGGGTTTGTAGAGTCAGACATGAATAAACGACTAATACTTTCACTGTGTATGTTTTCACTTCCTTGGTTAAATTTATTCATAAGTGTTTTATTTTGTGTGATGGTATTATGTATGAAACTGTTTTCTTAGTTTCATTTTGAATTGTTTATTCAAAATATATAGAAATACAACTGAGCTTTTGTATAGTAATATTATGCCTTGCAATTTTGCTGATCTCATTTATTAGCTCCAATAGTTATTTTTGGGTTATTTGAGATTTTGTTTTTTTGTTTTTTTTCTATATATAAGATCATGTCATATGTGAATAGAGATAGTTTTGCTTCTTATTTTTCAAGATGGGTGCCTTTTGTTTCCCTTGCCTGATTGCTCTGGCTAGAGTTTCCAGAAAATTTTGAAAGAAAAAATGATAACTGCAGACACCTTTGGCTTATTCCTGATGTCAGTGTAAGAGCTTTCAATCTTTTACCATTAGTGTGAAGTTAGCTGTGGGTTTTCAACAAATGTCCTTTATCAAGATGAGCAAGTTCTATTTACTCTTATTTTGTGGACTGATTTTTCATAAAGACAATGTTGCTATTTTCCAAATTTTATCTGGTGAGCAAGAAGTCAGATTTGGGTGATCAGGTGGGAAGTAGTTTGAGAACACAGGAGTTTACTGGGGGCTGGTACGTGATCTTTGTAGTAAGTGAAGCTCAGTAAGAAACATTTTAACTTCCCTTTAGTTTCTGATGTCTATTATATGTATTACCTTCAGATTTTCTAATTTTAGAAACTGTCCTTAATAAGTGTTCATTTCTTATTCTATCTTATTTGAAAGATACAAACGAGTGCTTCTTTTAATGTCTAGCATTCTTTCATTATTTATTGCTCAGATGCCAAGGTTGCTGCCGGTTTTTAACATTTTAACATGTGTGTATGAATCACATGATAATTGTTACTTTACAACATTTAGACTCATATAAAACAAGAAAGGAGGAAAAATATGAAAGTTTTACTGATTTAAAAGAATGAAAGAGAATCTTTAAAATTTGGTTGGAAATAATTCTTACTAATGAAAATATGATTATAGACAAATATTTTCTGAAGTTGAGAAACAAAGATTAGGCTGAATACACAGTATTTTTTCAATCACAATGTCATCATGATTAACACAGTGAAATTTTAATTAACACTCAGTATTGCTGGCAAAGAGCAGCAATGACATTATGAATGGATTTAAAAGGTATAGTGTAAATATATTAGTAGAAATCAGATAACTGCTGGGAAGAATCATGAGGATGGTAAAATATTTGATTTTTTCAACATTGACATGAAAGTCACCTATCTATCCATAATTTAATTAAGATTTCAACATGCTCTCTGAATCAAAGGTTAATTTTTCAAAGGAATGATATACACACATGTTACTAATATTAAAATTATAAATTCTCAAATGTTAGTAAATAACAAATGATTAAAAAATAATGTAGAGGGATATCTCTTCAGCTTTGTTTTCCAAACATCAACCAGATTAAATGAGGATATGGTTCATGTTTAATACATACCAGATGGTGTTTTGCTGATGGAGCTTATAAAACAAAAACAAAATTAAAATACTAAATAGAGCCACACATTTGAATCTGTAATAATAATTTAAAATGGCAATTCTGATTTTTTTAAAAGAATACATGAGATAGGAACAAAGTATAAGCAAAAGTAATACAAATTCATATATTGTAAATTTATGCAAAGATTAAAAGAATGGGAAAAATAATAACCCTTTTTTCTATTAATATAGTGTCATAGTATATTTAAATTAATTATAGCTGTATATATCCTTCCTAATTTTTGACAACTGAATATTTTGGTCTTCAGTTTACAAAGTATTTGATGGATATCTCCTATATACTATGCTTCCAAACTAAACCAAGTTGCAAACTAAGATTGATCCTGCAGTTGAAAATTACAAACTGTATCACCCACTATGATTTAGAATGATTTCACAGAAACAACCTAATTATATGTAATATACATAAGCATCCTCTAGAGAGACATTCCTAATTTATTTCCCCACCCTAGCCTAGAATCACATTATGTGGCTTATTAAAAATGCCCATGGGGTGTGAAGATTAGGAATCTAGTTAAGCCTTAAAGTTTCTGAGAATTCAAGTGGCATGATTTGGAGTAGTTATCTTTATTTCACTAGATAGGAATTTATATACTTTGTAACCAAAGCTGCATTCTGTCACTTTTTTAAAAGATTATCACTGGTGAAAATGATGGTTTCACAGATGGAGTCAATTTTAAACTTTCCACACTGTGATTGATTTCTAGAAGCTTGTTTTTTTTTTTTTTCCAATCTTACCAAAAATGTCCATTGCTTCTACATGAAAACAACTGGCCAATTCAAACTAATAGGTTAAATTTATTTAACATTAAGAAAAACACACACACAGTTGCAGTCTTTGAACGCTAAATGTCTCTCTTGAGTATACACAAACTTGAGAAAATCATTCATCCAATTAGTAAAACAGACAAAATGAAACAAAACAGAAATTCCCCATGAACCAACAGAATTGATAAACCAAAATTATCATCTGTACCCATTTTTCACCTGGCCAAAATATATCTTTGAACACCATAGAACTAATGAAGAGGATATGTTTTGATATATTAAACATATAGATAATCTAAAAACTTTAAATAAAATCTGATGCTTTAGTTGTTTCCTCTGTAATTTTTAAATTAAGAAAATAATTTGATAATAAAAGGATACTATTTAAATTTGTATTTTCTTTAGATTTTTTTCCTTCATTCTGATTGAGTTGCTAGTGAATACTGATGTGACCATGGAGCATGCAGCAAGGAGAGAGAAGAGAAAATCAAGAACCTGATTAACATACCAAGTCAATCCCAGAATAATCAATAATTCACTGTATTATCATTTGTAGTCAGATATAATAAGTATTAGAATCTTAAAACTATGAACTTTGGTGTGATTTCCAGGGAAGAAGACATTTTCAGTGAATAACTACATAATTTGTTAATATCTATTTGTCTTCATATTGTGATAAGCACTCTTACAAATAACAGTTTAGCAAAACTGTGATGCTCAAAATCCTTCAAATTAGGCTTCAACAGTACGTGAACTGAGAACTTCCAGATGTACAAGCTGGATTTATAAAAGGCAGAGGAACCAGAGATCAAATTGCCAATATCCATTGGATCATAGAAAAAGCAAGGGAATTTCAGGAAAATATTTACTTTTGATTCATTAACTATGCTAAAGCCTTTGATTGTGTGGATCACAACAAACCATGGAAAATTCTTAAACTCATGGGAATATCAGAACACCTCACCTGCCTCCTGAGAAAGCTGCAAGCCACAGTTAGAACCAAACATGGAACAACTGACTAGCTCAAAATTGGGAAAGGAGTATGACAAGGCTGTATATGGTCACGCTGTTTATTTAACTTCTATACAAAGTACATCACGTGAAATGCTTGGCTGAATGAATGACAAACTGGATTGAAGTTTGCCAAGAGAAATATCAACAACCTCAGATATGTAGATGATACCACTCTAATGGTGAAAATTGAATAAGAACTGAAGAACCTCTTGATGAGGGTGAAAAAGAGAGTGAAAAAGCTGGCATTCAAAAAATTAAGATCATGTCATATGGTCCCATCACTTCATGGCAAATAGGTGGGTAAAAAGTGGAAACAGTGGCAAATTTTATATTCTTGGACTCCAAAATCACTGTGGATGGTGACTGCAGCCACAAAATTAAAAGACGCTTGCTCCTTTGAAGAAAATTTATGCTTTGTCAACAAAAGCCCATATAGTCAAAGCTGTGGTTTTTCTAGTAGCCATGTATGGATGTGAGAGTTGGACCATAAAGAAGGCTGAGAGTCCAAGAATTGATGCTTTGAAATTGTGGGGCTGGAGAAGACTCTTGAGAGTCACTTGGATAGCAAGGAGATCAAACCAGTCAATACTAAAGGAAATCAACTCTGACAATTCATCGAAAGGACTGACGTCTGAAGCTGAAGCTCCAATACTTTGGCCACCTGATGCAAGAACTGACTCATTGGAAAAGATGATGATTCTGGGAAAGATTGAGAGCAGGAGGCGAAGCGGGTGACAGAGAATGAGATGGTTGGATGGCATTACTGACTCAATGGACATGAGTTTGTACAAAATCTGGGAGATAGTGAAGGACAAGGAAGCTGTAGTCCATGGGGTCACAAAGAGTTAGACATGACTTAGCAACTGAACAACAACAAAACCATGAAGACTCTCAAATTTTGTGATCTTGGAAAGTCAGTTCAGTTCAGTTGCTCAGTTGTGTCTGACTCTTTGCGACCCCATGAACTGCAGCATGCCAGACCTCCCTGTTCATTACCAACTGCCAGAGTCTACCCAAACCCGTGTGTATTGAGTTGGTGATGCCATCCAACCATCTCATCCTCTGCCGTCCCCTTCTCCTCCTGCCCTCAATCTTTCCCAGCATTAGGGTCTTTTCCAATGAGTCACCTCTTCGCATGAGGTGGCCAAAGTATTGGAGTTTCAGCTTCAGCATCAGTCTTTCCAATGAACACCCAGGACTGATCTCCTTTAGAATGGACTGGTTGGATCTCCTTGCAGTCCAAGGGACTCTCAAGAGTCTTCTCCAATGCCACAGTTCAAAAGCATCAATTCTTCAGTGCTCAGCTTTCTTTATAGTCCAGCTCTCACATCCATACATGACCACTGGAAAAACCATAGCCTTGACTAGACGGACCTTTGTTGACAAAGTAATGTCTTTGTTTTTTAATATGCTGTCTAGATTGGTCATAACTTTCCTTCCAAGGAGTAAGCATCTTTTAATTTCATGGCTGCAGTCACCATCTGCAGGGACTTTGGAGCCCCCAAAAATAAAGTCAGTCACTGTTTACAACGTTTCCCTATCTATTTTCCATGAAGTGATGGGACCAGATGCCATGATCTTAGTTTTCTGAATGTTGAGCTTTAAGCCAACATTTTCACTCTCCTCTTTCACTTTCATCAAGAGGCTCTTTAGTTCTTCTTCCCTTTCTGCCATAAGGGTGGTGTCATCTGCATATCTGAGGTTATTGATATTTCTCCTGGCAATCTTGATTTCAGTTTGTGCTTCCTTCAGCCCAGTGTTTCTCATGATGTACTCTGCATATAAGTTAAATAAGCAGGGTGACAATATACAGCCTTGACGTACTCCTTTTTCTATTTGGAACCAGTTTGTTGTTCCATGTCCAGTTCTAACTGTTGCCTCCTGACCTGCATACAGGTTTCTTGGAAAGTAAGTTTATTTAAAACCAATCAACTGATTTTTCAACTAAATGTGATCTCTATAAGATTCAAATGATTATACCTCCTTTTCTAATATTTATATTGGCTAAACCAATCATGCAACATAACATTATGTTTTAAGGAGGAAAAAAATCAACACAATATTTTGTTTCTCTTTTAGGCCATGAAGTACTCATCAGAGACTCAAAAAGTAGCTGGTACTCAGAATGCCTTAAACAAAATATTTAAATTATTTTGGCTAGCAAGGCTTAAATATATTCCAGTGCATTGAGCAGGGAAATTTGCTTTGTCTCCTCCTTCAGTGAAATAATTTTGTGTATGTCATTACTGAAATAAACTACTGGAATTATGAAATTGTTTAACATGAAAAATATCACAAATTCCAAAGGTTTCACATGAAACATTAGATTCTAGTGAACTTACAGAGTCCTTGATTATTAGGTTCAAATTCAAAGTGATCTACAAATACATGCCATGAAGTGAGAAGAGGAATAATACTATTGGTAGGAAAGTATTAATTGGAAAATGTAGTAAAATAGACTATGGCATGATTTGGAATTGAAGTATCAGGAGATTAGGAGGCCAGCCAATTCTATTTTTACCCTCTACTCTTTAAGCAACATCATTTCTATGCCTTACTTTTCTTATCTGCCACAGGAGGGTCAAAATAAAAAAATGTTTCAATTCCACATCCCATGTATCAATAGTCAAGAGTAAATTGTGTTCAGAATATTACAGTAGCAACAACCCTAGGGGTGTATGAGAATTTATTCTAGGTCAGCTAAAACATTAGCATTTTACTTGTATTACATAACTTAAAACAGCAATCATCTGAAGTTAGCTATATTTTATCCATTTCACAGATCAGGAATGGTGAATCACTTTGCAGGTAGATGACCAATCCAGAATTCAAATCTGCCTTTTGTTGATTTTAAATGCTCTTTCAACCAGTTTGTGTCTTTCAGTTGGAACATTTAATCCATTTACATTAAAGGTAAGTATTGATATGTGTGTTCCTATTACCATTTTCTTAATTGTTTTGGGCTTGTTTTGTGGGTCTCTTTCTTAGGATTGACACATGCACTACCATATATAATATAGATAACTAGTCAGAACCTGCTATAAAGTACAAGAAGCTTAGCTTGGTGCTCTGTGATGACATAGTAGGGTGGGATGGGGGTGGGGTGGGAGGCAGGGGATATATACACATACACATACAACTGATTCACTTCAATGTACAACAGAAATTAACATAACATTGTAAAGCAATTATGCTCCAATAAAATAAAAATTTATGAAAAAGATTTTAAATAATAAAGCTAATGTCATGACTAAAATAAATAAATGCTCTTTTACCTAAATCATGTGTTCTTGATTGAGAGAGAAGTAATGTGACAGCAAGAAAAACACAACTTAACTATGAAAACAGGAGGTGGGACATTCATAACAGAAACTCTACTGATGGAAAACCAGCAAGCCAAAGAATGGCCTGTTGATATAAGGCCAGCAGCCTCATGGCATCCTCATTGTGTAACATAGGGTATAACCTATTTATATAACATGTATTTTCTTAAAACACACCATTACTCAAAGTCATAACAGGTCCTCATGCAAAAATGATGAAAGATAAGGTCAGCAAGAGATTTCCAGGTGTGTGGACACCATAGATTTATAACTCTCATTAAAATTCTTGAGGCAGCAAGGGTGTGACCTAGAAAGATATACTGTTTGCAAGAAACAGAGTGATGGAGTTCCACTGTGATGGGAAAAGAGGGGAAGTAAGGAAACAGCAAGGAAAACAAAAAACACCATTGTTCCTATGAAAAATGTATAAAGAGTATGGCTTAATAATGCATAAAGCAGGGATCCCTAAGTTCATATCCTGTCTTGGGTCATAAATACCGATGAACTAGAGATGGTCTCTCTTTTACCTTATCATATAAGCGACATCTCATGGTGAGGAAGAATGATGAAAAACCTTTCACTCTTGGGTGAATGCCAGGTCAAACTCAAAGTAAAAAACCAATGATTATTTGTTATACATGGTACAAGTGCCAGATCCTGGAAATCACATCAGTGGGAACAGAAGTAGTATTCCTTGAAATTTACTTAATGGAAAGGATTGCATCAGTTAGTAATTTTATTCCATTTGCCAGGTGATCACAGAATACTAAAAACAAACAATGACTATCTGCTATAGCTATGCCCAGGGGATTTGGTAAAGTCATATCCTTTCAACTTGGTTTATACTGGAAATTGTGACTAAATTTATGCCATTTAAAACAAAAAAAAATTAGTTAATTATAAGTTAGTCCATTTTAAAATCAGGTTGAAATTGAAACGTTTTAAAGTATTTATTTTCCTGAAAGATGATCTATGTGCATGTGGTTTGATTGAACCTATTGAATAAATAGGATTCTAGCATCATCTCTATTGATATTTGTATGATCTTTGGCTAGTTAGATGCTTTGTCAGATAAAGTTTTATGACTAGAAATTAGTATTGTTAGTAAGGCATTGATTGAAAATTGCCCTGTAGACATTTGCTGATGGATATATACATTTGTACCTCAGTAGAGTCCCGCACCATTAATTATTGTGTCCAAAAATATGTAGTTTCTAAGATCCCAAAGTACCAAACAACCTAGGCATTATCCCCCAGAATGATGGCTTATAAAGTAATCATGCTCATGAAAGTAAACACAAAATATTTTTTAAAGATCCTGACCTACAAGAATAACAACTCAATTCACAACTCATGGGGGGAAAAAGTGTGCACACATAATTTACCAGGTCAAAAATCTGCTGGGAAGGTCTTGCCCTCTGGTATAAGAAATCATATTATGCTCACCTTTTTCCTGGGGCCAGAATGCTTACAGCTCTCTCAGCAACACTGCTGTTCCTTTTATGTATTTCCCAGAAGACAAAAAAGTGCAATAACAAAGCACTTAGATTCATTATTATCTAAAATATTACAGAATTCATTACCATTCTTTAAAAATTAATTTCTCTATAGTGAAATGTAATGATTTATCTGTTTTAAAACTATTCAATAAATTTGTATCTTCTTTAGGATAAATCTGAAATTCTTGGCATGACATATAATTGTCTTCAGTATATATCTCTTTCCTATTCTGTCCATCATTTCTCACTTCTCTCCTACGTCAAAACTTACATTTCAGCAAAACTGAGGAATTTTTAGTTGCCTAAACACGGTGTGTTGTCTAATGTTTTGTGCTCTTATACATACTGTTCCATGAGGTTTACCTGGTGACTCAGTGGTAAAGAATCTGTCTGCACTGCAAGAGATGAGGGCTTTAATCCCTGGGTTGAAAAGATCCCCAGAGAAGGAAATGGCAATCCACTCCAGTGTTCTTGCCTGGAGAATCCCATGGACAGAGGAGCTTGGCAGGCTACAGTACATGGGGTCACAAGAGTCGGACATGACTTAGCAATTAAACCACCACCACAAGTGTTCTTTCCTGGAAAATCCCATGGACAGAGCAGCCTGACAGGCTACAGTCCATGGGGTCACTAAAGAGTCAGACATGACTGAGGAACTGAACAACAACATACTACCCCATATGTCCAGAATATGTGGGCAAGAATCCCTTAGAAGAAATGGAGTAGCCATCATAGTCAACAAAAGAGTCTGGCATACAGTGCTTATATGCAATCTCAAAAATGAAAGAATTACCTCTGTTTGTTTCCAAGGCAAACCATTCAAAATTGCAGTAATCTAAGTCTATGCCCCAACCAGTAATGCTGAAGAAGCTGAAGTTGAACAGTTCTATTAAGACTTACAAGGCCTTCTAGAACTAACACTCAAAAAAGATGTCCTTTTCATTATAGAGGATGGGAATGCAAAAGTAGGAAGTCAAGATACACCTGGAGTAACAGGCAAATTTGGCCTTAGAGTACAGAATGAAGCAGGGCAAAGGCTAATAGAGTTTTGCCAAGAGAACACACTGGTCATATAAACACCCTCTTCTGACAACACAAGAGAAGACTCTACACAGGGACATCACCAGATGGTAAATACAGAAATCAGATTGATTGTATTCTTTGCAGACAAATACGGAGAAGTTCTATACAGTCAGCAAAAACAAGACTGGGAGCTGACTGTGGCTCAGATCATGAACTCCTTATTGCCAAATTTAGACTTAAATTGAAGAAAGTAGGGAAAACCACTTGAGCATTCAGATATGAACTAAATCAAATCCCATACGATTATACAGTGGAAGTGACAAATAGATTCAAGGGATTAGATCTGTTAGAGTGCCTTAAGAACTATGGATGGAGGTTCGTGACATTGTACAGGAGGCAGGGATCAAGACCATCCCCAAGAAAAAGAAATTCAAAAAGGCAAAGTGGCTGTCTGAGGAGGCCTTACAAATAGCTGTGAATAGAAAAGAAGTGAAAGGCAAAGGAGAAAAGGAAAGATATTCCCATTTGAATGCAGAGTTCCAAAGAATAGCAAGGAGAGATAAGAAAGATTTCCTCAGGGATCAGTGCAAAGAAATAGAGGAAAACAATAGAATGAGAAAGACTAGAGATCTCTTTAAGAAAATTAGAGATACCTAGGAAACACTTCAGGCAAATATGGGCACCATAAAGGACAGAAATGGTATGGACTTAACAGAAGCAGAAGATATTAAGAAGAAAATATTAAGCAGAAGATAGTAAGAAGAGGTGGCAAGAATACACTGAAGACTATACAAAAAGATCTTCACAACCCAGATAATCACGATGGTGTGATCACTCACCTACAGCCAGACATCCCAGAATGTGAAGTCAAGTGGGGACCTTAGGAAGAATCATTATGCACAAAGCTAGGGGAGATGATGGAATTCCAGTTGAGCTACTTCAAATCCTAAAAGATGATGCTGTGAAAGTGCTGCACTCAATATGTCAGCAAATTTGGAAAACTCAGCCATGGCCATAGGACTGGAAAACGTCAGTTTTCATTTCAATCTCAAAGAAAGGCAAAGACAAAGAATACTCCAACTACCTCACAATCTCACTCATCTCACATGCTAGCAAAGTAATCCTCAAAATTCTCCAAGCCAAGCTTCAATAATATGTGAACTATGAACTTCCAGATGTTCAGGGTGGATATAGAAAAAGCAGAGGAACCAGAGATCAAATTGCCAACATCCATTGGATCATTGAAAAAGCAAGAGAGTTCCAGAAAAGCATCTACTTCTGCTTTATTGACTATGCCAAAGCCTTTGACTGTGTGGACCACAATAAACTTTGGAAAATGCTTAAAGAGATGGGAATGCCTCTTGAGAAATCTGTAGGCAGGTCAGGAGGCAAAAGTTAGAATTGGACATGGTACAACAGACTGGTTCCCAATAGGGAAAGGACTACATCAAGGCTGTATACTGTCACCCTGCTTATTTAACTTATATGCAGAGTACATCATGAGAAACGCTGGGCTGGAAGAAGCACAAGCTGGAATCAAGATTGCCAGGAGAAATATCAATAACCTCAGATATGCAGATGACACCACTGTTATGGCAGAAAGCAAAGAAGAACTAAAGAGCCTCTTGATGAAAGTGAAAGAGGAGAGTGAAAAAGTTGGCTTAAAGCTTAACATTCAGAAAACAAAGATAATGGCATCTGGTCCCATCACTTCATGGAAAATAGATGGAGAAACAATGGAAACAGTGACAGACTTTTGGGGCTCCAAAATCACTGCAGATGGTGACTGCAGCCATGAAATGAAACAACACTTGCTCTTCGGGAGAAAAGTTAAAATAAACCTGGACAGCACATTAAAAAGCAGAGACATTACTTTGTCAACAAAGGTCTGTCTAGTCAAAGCTATGATTTTTCCAGTGGTTATGTACGAATGTGAGAGTTGGTCTCTGAAGAAAGCTGAGCCCCAAAGATAGATGCTTTTGAACTTTGGTATTGGAGAAAACTCTTGAGAGTCCCTTGGACTGCAAGGATATCCAACCAGTCCATCCTAAAGGAAATCAGTCCTTGGAAGGACATGATGTTGAAGCTGAAATTCCAATACATTGGCCACCTGATGCGAAAGACTGATTAGAAAAGACCCTGATGCTGGGAAAGATTGAAGGCCTGAGGAAAAGGGGCTGATAGAGGATGAGATGGTTGGATGGCATCACTGACTCAATGGACATGAGTTTGAGTAAACTCTGGGAGTTGTAGATGGACAGGGAGCCTGGTGTGCTGCAGTCCATGAGGTTTCAGTCGGACGTGACTAAGTGATTGAACTGAACTGAACTGGTGTCCAGAAGTCTGGTCCTCCATTTTTATGTTTGTACAAGGGAACAATCTCCTTGCCTTCTCGGGCTCATACAGGTAGACTCAATAAATTGTTTGTTTTTTTATTTTGAAACTCTTTTAATTCCAGATTCAGAAACTCTCAAGTTTCAAGGTCTGAATGCTCTATTTGATTACCACTATTAATATTGCTTATTTTAGTACATCTTTTTCTCTTTCCCCCTGCCCCCATGAATTCTTACTTCCTCTGTGCTTCCACTGAAACTCCAGTATGCCTCAAATATAGCACACTTGTTTTTTTTTTTTTTTTTCATTTTTGTCTAACTAATCACTTTCATGATCTAATTCCTAGCATCTTACTCAGTACTACAGCATAGCAGTCAAAAAGGGAGGGCCCTGAGGAAAGAGATGGATTCAAGTTTCCAGTAAAAGTTATTATAGCTGGGTGGCTTCAAGCAAGTTACTCTACCTTTCTGTTTCCTGATTTGTAAGACATGAGCGATCGCAGTTCCTCCATTATAGGATTGTGACAATTGAATTTGATAACACATGTGACAGTTAAAAAGAATCACTGATACATAGTGAGGTTCTATAAGTATGTGTTCTTCTTAAAATTTAGATGCTATTTAATTCCTGGCTCACAGGAAAAGTTTAATAAACATTTGCTGACTAATATGAATGAGTAGATGATTGAAGACAGGTTATACTAACTCTGACATCTGTGGTTTCTCTTACTTTTGTAATACAGACCTTCAATCTAGTCAGTATATTCATTGTCCATATGCCCCTGCATCAGGCTGATAACAAGTATTCCGAGAGTAACTGATCAGCCCAAGTGGTACATCACTATTCTTTATATTTTCAGTGTCAATTGGAACTTAACAAACAAATAAATCCAATCAAAGTGGAGTAAATAGATTCACCTGAGAAATGCTAAAAATAGAATAATGGGTAATAGTAAAATTCAAGTTCCAGAGGACATTTTTATTGGTCTCTCCTGCATCACTTTTTGGTCATATAACATACCTACATCACAAGATTGGCTTCAGAAATCATATAGACCACATCAATCCTTCTCAGACTTTAAAGTAGAAAAAGACTTTGAGGACAAGTTAAGATGCAGACTCAGAAGGTATGGGAATGGGAAATACTAAAAATGGGAAATGCTGAAATGCAATAGTTGAGTGTGTAAATTTTAAAGAACAACACAGATATAAAGAACAAATGTATGGATACAAACCAGGACATGGGGTGTGGAATGAACTGGGAGATTGGGATATATATATATATGATATATGATATATGATATATGATATATATCATATATATACATATAAATATATGTGCATACAATTAAATATATATATATTTTTATACTGTGTATAAAATAGATGACTAATGAGAACATACTATATAGCACAGGGAACTCTACTTGGTGCTCTGTGGTGACCTAAATGTCAAGAAAATAAAAAAAGAGGTGATATATATACACATAAGGCTGATTCACTTTGTTATAGAGCAGAAACTAATACAGCAGTGTAAAGTAACTATACTACAATAAAAGAAAATTTTAGAAAAAGAACAAAAGAATCAACAAGGTTGTGTGTTAAAAATATAGACTTTGGAAACCCATACACTGAAATATTTGGGGTGATATAATATATATTAAGAGTTAACAAATATCCAGGACACTTCTCATGTAGATGGTCTAAGGACTACACTTTAAAAATCACAGAACAAGAAGCACAAACCTCCTAAGGGCACTGTTATTTGCCACTAATTTTTCTTGTTTACAATATCCCCTGGAACTTAGTGGCTATTAAATATATATTAATTTTATAAATCAAAGAATAAAAGTGAATAAATAAGCCAGAAATTCATCTGAAATTTGAGAACATGGGTGAAAAGCCAAAAAAAGTCACATGCATGTATGTGTAATATATGTGAGTTTGCAAAGATTTTCTATGATAAATTTTGATGATGAATGATGATATCTTTCCTTGATTGTCTTCTAGTTTTTCATTATAGATAAGTAAAAATTTTATTCAAAAAGCAAAAAAAAAAAGTAAGGTATAACTATTAAGAAAATTTGTAATTATTTATGATAAAAATTCTCAATAAACTGGGTATAGAAGGAATGTACCTCAAAACAATAAAAGTTATATATGACAAAACCAGAACTAACATAATACTAAATGGTGAAAACTGAAAGCTACCTCTCTAAGATCAGGGATAAGACAAGGATATCCACTCTTATCACTCTTAATCAACAAGTTCTGGCCAAACAACTAGGTAAGAAAAAAAAGTCATCCAAATTGGAAAAGAAGTAAAATTGTCACCATTCGCAGATGACAAGATTTTATTTATAGAAAACTCTAAAGACTTTACCAAAAAAAAAAAACAAACTAATAATAAATGAATATGGAAAGTTGTATAATGCAAAACATCAATTTCAAAATCAGTTGTTTCTATCCACCAACAGTGAACTAGTTAAAAAAAAAGAAATTAAGAAAACAATTCTATTTAAAATAGCAACAAAATGAATCTGCAATGCAATTTAACCAAAAAGGCAAAAGACCTGTACACTGAAAACAATGGCATTGTTGAAATAAATTGAATAAAAGAAATGGAAAGACATTGTGTGCATGGATTGAAAGAATTAATATTGTCAAAATGACTACATTGCCTAAAGCAATGTGTAGATTAAATATAATCCCTATCAAAATCCTGAGAGATTTTTAAAATATAAAATAGAACAAAAAGTCCTAAAATTTGTATGGAACTTCAGACGACCCAAGATAACCAAAATAATCCTAAGAAAGAAGAACACAGTTGGAAATATCACATATCCTGATTTCAAATTATACTACAAAGGTACAGTAATCAAAATAGCATGGTACTGGCAGAAATATAGACATATAAATCAATGGAACAGAATTGAGAGCCCAGAAATAAACCCACATATATATGGATAATTAATTTATAACAAAGGAGTGAAGAACATACAATAGTGAAAAGATAGATGGAATTAGGAAAACTGAACAGCCACATGCAAAGGAGTAAAACTAGACCACTATCTTATACCATAAATACAAATTAACTCAAAATGGATTGCAAACTTGAATGTAAGACATAAAACCACAAAACTTTGAGAAGAAAACAGAGACAGTATGCCCTTTTACATGGGTCTTAGTAATATCTTTCTGGAGATATCTTCTCATGTGGAGAAACAAAAGCAAAAATAACCAAATAAGACTATATAAAATTAAGAAGTTTTTGAAGAGCAAAGGAAACCATCAGCAGAATGAAATGACAACCTACTAAATGGTCAACATATTTGCAAGTCACATAACTGATACAGGGTTAATATTCAAAGTATGTAAAGAGCTCATACAATTCAATAATAACAAAAAACCCAAACAACTCAAATTTTAATAGAAGACATTTTCTGACAAACAGATGACCAACAGGCACTAAAAATGTTTAACAACACTAAGTGTCAGGGAAATGCAAATCAAAACCCACAATAAGATACTACTTAACACCTATTAAAATAACTATTAGCAAAAAGGCAAAAAATAAGAAATGTGGAAGAGGATATAGAAAAAAAAGAACCCTCATACACTTTTGGTGGGAACATAAACTGGTACATCCCCTGTGGGAAGCAGTATAGAGATTCATCAACTATTAAGAATAGAATTCCCATGTGTTCCAACTATTTCATTTCTAGGTATTTAGCTAAAGAATACTAAAATGCTAATTCAGAAAGATACATGCACCCTTCTATTCATTGCACTATTATTTACAACTGACAAAATATGAAAACAACAAACGTACCTATTGATGGATGGACATATATCATATTTATGGAATATTAACACAGTTATTTGTTGCTAAGGGAAATATCTTCTATCTTCTTATTCTGAATCACACCAATCACAAATACCATGTTTCAGAGATTTTTAGTCTTTGTCTATGTGATGGTTCAATATACATACTTAGAGAATCATATAAACTTTTTAACATCTACACAGAAATGTATAATATTAAAATCTCAGGATTTTACTTCATCCCTCTGCAAAATGCCAAATGCAATGATA
The DNA here is from genome assembly GCF_023699985.2 of Odocoileus virginianus. Taxonomy (NCBI): domain Eukaryota; kingdom Metazoa; phylum Chordata; class Mammalia; order Artiodactyla; family Cervidae; genus Odocoileus; species Odocoileus virginianus. Next base: position 56,455,688 of record NC_069686.1, on the reverse strand, counting down.
TACCCTGGGAATGATTTCTCAGCTTTGCATGATCTCTGCCTTGCTGTATGGATACTCTTGGTATTTTAATAGGAATAAAGGCAATTTTCAGAGCTAATATGATTTGAAAAGGCCTCTACTCTTTGTTAAGAAAAATAGATTCCAAGATATTTCCCTTCTATTGTTAGCTAATATTGCCTATTTATTTAATTTTTTAACCACATTCTTCTCACTCTCATGCAGACTACATCAAAGAGTTATTTGTTCTATCTGACTCTTTATAATAAAATTATCTAAGATAAACTCAAACTTTGCATTTTACCATTACAGTAAGCATTTGCAAGAGAATAATTCAGCAATGACACATCACTGAGGTTGTATATTATGATTGTAATAGGTAGTGTTTTTCAAATTGAATTTTACAGCTAACTTATGTAGTCCATAGAACAGCAAAGCATATTATGGCTATATTTCAGGTGCTAAACATAACAAAAAAAAGAGAAAAGATCTTCCCTCAAGTCAGATAGCAAGGTTAGAAATGCTAAACTGCCAAAAGCTGCATTGTTCACATTATAAGAAACCATTCTTAAAGTACTTTTGAGAGCTTTTGTAAAGATTTGCACTTCCATAAATCATTGAAGAAAAGGATAAACAACAAATTCTTACTTTTCTATTTGTTTCTTTTATCAGTACTCTAGTCATCTATAAAACTGCATATATTTAATATGTAATCTGCATGCAGAAGAACAACCTCTGTTTAGAGAAAGCAATAAATAAATGATCTAGAAAGTCTCCTAGTCTAATTCCTTACACATCAACAGAGGTGAGAAAAATATTAATTAATTAGATGGCAAATGCATTCTGACTGGACACAATTACACCAAAAAAACTATTCATGTGCTCTGAAAAGCCAGTCGAACATTTTGTAAGAATTAGGTATTAACAAAGATAGAGCAGTCAGTTCCGTGATGTCACATAGATACTGTCCAGAGTTTGTTATTTCTATTTTTCTCTTTCTCCAAATAAACATGAAATTGCAGGAGAAATCATTCTCCCTAAGTGACTTTTCAAGTGGGCCTTGGGAAGCATCATTACACAGAAAGCTAGTGGAGATGATGGAATTCCAGTTGAGCTAGTTCAAATCCTAAAAGATGATGCTGTTAAAGAGCTGCACTCACTATGCCAGCAAATTTGGAAAACTCAGCATTGGCACAGGACTGGAAAAGATCAGTTCTCATTCCAATCCCAAAAAAGGAAATGCCAAAGAATGCTCAAACTATAGCACAATAAGTGCACAATTGCACTTATCTCACATATATAACAAAGTAATGTTCAAAATTCTCCAGTGAGGCTTCAACAGTATGTGAACCAAGAACTTTCAGTTGTTCAAGCTGGATTTATAAAAGGCAGAGGAAACAGAGACTGAATCACCAACATCCGTTGGCTCATAGAAAAAGCTAGAGAATTCAAAAAAAAAATCTACTTCTGAGTTATTTGGCATGCCAAAGCCTTTGACTGTGTGCATCACAACAAATAGTGGAAAATTCTTAAAGAGATGGGAATACCAGACCCTCTTACCTGCCTGCTGAGAAATCTGAATCCAGGTCAAGAAGCAACAGAGAACCGGACATGAAACAACAGGCTGGTTTCCAAATTGGGAAAATAGTATGTCAAGGCTGTATATTGTCACCTGCTTACTTAACTTATATGCAGAGTATACCATGTGAAATGCCCGACTGTATGAAGAGCAAGTTGGAATCAAGATACTGGGAGAACTATCAATAACCTCAGATATGCAGATGACACCACCCTTATGGGAGAAAGCAAAGAAGATCTAAAGAGCATCTTGATGAAAGTGAAAGAGGAGAGTCAAAAAGTTGGCTTAAAACAGCATTCAAAAAATGAAGATCATGGCATCTGGTCCCATCACTTCATGGAAAATAGATGGGGAAACAATGGAAACAGTGAGAGCCTTCATTTACTTGGGCTCCAAAATCACTGCAGATGATGCATGCAACCATGAAGTTAAAAGACCTTGCTCCTTGGAAGAAAAGCTGTGACAAACCACAGACAGTATATTAAAAAGCAGAGACATTACTTTGCCAACAAAGGTCTGTATTGTCAAAGACTACTGGGTTTTCCAGTAGTCATGTATGGATGTGAGAGTTGGACCATAAAGAAGGCTGACCACCGAAGAACTGATGTTTTTGAACTGTGGTGTTGGAGAAGACTCTTGAGAGTCCCTTGGACTGCAAGGAGATCCAACCAGTCAATCCTAAAGGAAATCAGTCCTGAATATTCATTGGAAGGACTGATGCTGAAGCTGATGCGAAGAACTGACTCATTGGAAAAGACCCTGATGCTGGGAAAGATTGAAGACAGAAGGAGAAGGGGATGACAGAGGATGAGATGGTTGAATATCATCACCGACTCGATGGATATGAGTTTGAGCAAGCGCCAGGAGTTGGTGATGGACAGGGAAGCCTGGTGTGCTGCAGTACATGGGATCGCAGAGTTGGACATGACTGAGCAACTGAACTGAACTGAAGTGGTTTTTCTAAGTCAATTATCTTTGGACATACTTTTCTGGAGAAAAAGAAATTTTGAACTTTTGACCATATAAGTAGTGTGGTCCATGGTATTTATACTGTTCTCAAATAAGAAATTTCTAGTGGAAAAAAAATAAATAAAACAGCAGTTTCTTTACACCTAAGCAGTCTCCAGTCAGGAACTATATGTCAAAAATTTTTATTGACAATGGAATCCCAAAAATAGGCTATATTCTGAAAAATTATTCTAATTAAATATTAGAGAATAAATTCTGTATTATATATTGACACTCATTTTGGAAAATTATATTCTTAACTAAACCCTGCTCAAGAAATTAAAAGGTAGACTAATGCAAATATGAAACTACAAAGAATCCAGATATCCACCTCAGGATAAGTTTGAGTTACAGGGACCAGATTTACCATCATTCCTGAAACAATTAAAAGCAGAAATCAAAACCAGACAAAAGCACAAAAGGAAATCAGGCAATCTTTATGAAATAACATTTTTTTAGGACATTGAATACTAGGCAATCAAGAATAGTGATTCGGAAAAATGTAAATTAAGTCCTGAGATTGCCTGAGCTCAAAGATTACCTTTGAGAGAGACTATAATACATGGCACAAGACAAATTGGGCAGAGCCCTGAGGTCTCCTTGAATTGATAACGATTGTTGTTGAGATTCATGGAAAGCCAAGGCTGCAGGACTTTGAGTAACAAAGTATTGAAAAGATGAGGGTTGTATAAGCAGAACACTCCAGAGATCCAGGGGAAGTTTTCAGCTGAACTGATTTAAGGGAAACAAAATGAAACCAAAAGTCCTCCTCATAACATAGAGGGCATTGACTGGAGTACTCAAAGGATTTTGTTTCTATAATGGGGCAAACTTAGATCTAGAATAAACTGTTCTGGTCTGTTAAACACAGCTTAAAAACAAGTGTCAAAATGATTAAATGATTTCCAAATAAGATTAACTGCATCTCAGGACAAAACTTCATCACATTTACATGAATGAAAAATATCCAGCACCCCAAACAGACAAAATTCACAATTTCTGACTTTTAATAAAAAGTGTAAGACATTCAAAGAGCAGGAAAATAATGACTCATAAAGAGGAAAAAATTAGTTTAAACATTCCCAGCAATGATACCATGATAAAATAGCATGCAAGGGTATTAAAACAATATCTGAGATGAAAAACACTGGATAGAATTGAAGGTGAAGGTGAAGGTGAAGGTGAAGTCACTCAGTCGTGTCCGACTCTTTGCAACCCCATGGACTGTAACCTACCATTCTCCTCAGTCTATGGGATTTTCCAGGCAAGATCACTGGAGTGGGTTGCCCTTTCCTTCTCCAGGGGATCTTCCTGACCCAGGGATCAAACTCGGGTCTCCCACTGTAGGCAGACACTTTACTGTCTGAGCTACCAGGGAAGCCCTTTTAGAAACAGATTAACACTTAGAGAAATAGATCTGTGAATAAAAAGACAAATAAATTGAGACTATCCAAAATGCAATACAGAGAGGAAAATATTAGGGGAAAGAATTAGCAGAGTATCAGTGAACTGTGACAAAAAGTAACCACATATACATAAATTTAAATCTCTGATGGAAAGAAGGGTGGATACAGAAAAAGCGTTTAAAGAAATAAATGGCCAAAACTTTTCCAAATTTGATGAAACCTGTAAACTCACAGATCCAATAGTTTCTTTTTATTTTTTTCCAATAGTTTCAAAGTACTTCAAATAGAAAAAGTATGAATAAAACTATACAAAGTCATGTTGTAACTAAATTGTTTAAAACCATTAATAAGTATAAAATCTTAAAAGCAATCAGAGTCAAACAATACAATAGTATGGAACAAAGCTAAGAATAACAGCCAAACTCTCAGCAGAAACAATGAAAGTCAGAGGGCAGCTGGCTAATACCTTTAAAACATTGACAGAAGAGAAAAAGAGTTCTAGATAAAGTGAAGGATATTTTAAAAATTTAAGGTGAAATAAAAAGAATTTTGTACAAATATCAAAGCTGAATTTAATAACATATAGATTTATACTAGAAGGTGTACTAGAGGAAGCCCTCAGGCAGAAGAAAAATGATGCCAGTGGAAAAATTGGACCTGCACAAAAGAATGAAAAAACATCAAAAAAAGAAAAAGCTATGCAAGCAAATATAAAGTCTTTTTGTTATTATTTAATTTTCTGTAAAAGGCAGTTAACTGTTCAAATTGAATTAGCAAAAACACATTGAAAAGTTAGAAATTTCAAGACTTGCAACAGTTGACAGAACAGAGAGAAAACATAGTAAGAATATAAAGGATGTCAATAACATTACCAATCAAAATGCCTTAATTTTCATTTGTAGAATACTGTTCAAAAGCAGAATGCACATTCTCTTCAAGTCTACACAAAACATTTACCAAGATAGACTATATTCTGAACCACAAAACAAATCTCAGTAAATCTAACAATGTACAATATGTGTTCTCTGACCTTGATGGAATTAAATTAGAAATGAGTAAAAAAAAAAAAAAAAAGAAATGAGTAACAATATTTGCAGAAAAATTCCTAAATATTTGAAACTAAATAATATATGTCTAAATAATCTGTTAATGAAATAAGGAAACAAAAGGGAAATTTGAAAATATTTTGAACTGATTGAAAGTAAAAAAAATACCATATCCATGAATTAAGGCCCATAGTTGCTTCCAGAGACACTGCCTTAAAGATGCACCTTGTAATGACCATTTCTATATGTTCCTCTCCACTTAATCCTTTTCTCTCCGTTGGCTTTTCAGGTTTTGCCTCCCTTGTCTGGCTACTATCCTTTATAATAGTAGAAGTCATGTGGAACATTGAGAGGCTGGACAAATAAAAGGATTTAGGCATGTCCAGTTTACCTAAATAAATACACTAAATGTATTAATGGATTTGTCATTGACTAAATGATGGATTTGGGGAGCTTCTGTTAAAAAGTCTTTGAATGCAATTTATAGAAATCATATGCATCTCATTTTTAATTCTTATCATGGCATTGGAGCCCCTTAGACTTATTTTAATTAGGCAGACATTTATATTGGTGACCATGTTCTACAAATAGCAGCATATTATCCATTTGACCTTTTAATTTCTTATTCACATTAGATACTAAAGAATGGTAATGTTTTGTGACTGACACCTGGGCATGGTCACATCTGTTTTCATTCTCAGCAATGAAAAATGCATCATTTATCTTTAAAATTATACCCGCATTTTCTAAAAATTTTCTCTGATTTATGTAATTAACTTATTTAATGAGGCACAAAGAAGGTCTCATGCATTGTGCTTACTCACAAACAATGCACGGCTGGATAAATAGCTATCTCACATCAGTCTGCACGACTTCCTATTATTATCTACCAGCAGGAATAAATTAAACTTGATTCTGTTGTTACATTCATGTGTACACATTTTCACAGAGTGTCACCACATCAATTACAAGCTTGGGGCTTAGGTTTCAGAATTACCTTTACTTGGCTGGACATGGAAATTTTAAAATAGGATTTATGCAAGTCATGAAGTCATATGCTTGTAGAAGCAGCCACGAGTGACAAAATCAGGAAGGAAAACACAAAAATAGTCAAAGACATTTTATTTTAACAGATCAAGTATAGGGTAAACTGAAGATAGATAAAGCGGAAAGTTTTGGAAGACCTATAACTCAGTATCTGAGTAAACATCATAGTACATCCTAAGTGTATATGTTACTTTCTTTAAAATAGAATTCTATTTTCTTTTCTTGAAAATAAAGTTCTATTTTATTTTTTAAATAAAATTCTCTTTTCTTTAAAATACAATTTTTCTTGTTTCTAATATATAATTTTTCTTTTCTTTAAAATAAAATTTTTCTTTTCGTTAAAATTAAAAAGCCAAAACTAACCTTGCTAAGTATCATACTATCAGCGTTTAGCACAGATCCATAGACAATGTCAGTAAGGACAAAGCAAATATTTGTTGAATTCATGAATAGATGAATAAGTATATTAATAATATAATACTGATATAATAATGAAACAGGTCTGGTTTTGACAAGGTCTAGAATTGCTATAAAAATTTGTTATACATTTATTCACTAATTCCTACATAATGAGAAAGTATTGATAAATATCTACATGAATATAAAATATTTATTTTTTTTAAATAATTTGCGCCTATTTTGAGAATTACATATGCTCTGAAATTTTTTGTGAGTTACTCATATTACATAAATGATGTAATTGTTCTAAAACTCTCCATATTTTATTAAATATTTAACTTCTAAATTAAAGCTTTCACAAAATTCACTTCATAATGGCACTTTAAAACTTCTTCAGAAAAAGTCAAAATCTAACGTTACTTATTTAAATGCTGATAGTGTTGAAAATGGAGAAAGTCAGATCTTGAATATAAATAGAAATAACATTTTTATTGATAATACAAAGAATGTTAACTTAGCTCTAAAGAAAATGTGAGAGGTAGAGTATGACAATTTAATGGATCTCAAAGTTTGATAGATTCCACTTTTTGTCTTCCTCCTCCAAAGTCAAATATGTCACAAAACTAAGATCAGAAATGTGTATTAATTTTCTCAACTCTGAAACAAAGTATAGTGGACTATGCATACTCGCTATAGTGACTATGCAACAATTATTTTCTTTTTATATAATGGCAATGCTTTGAGTGGTTTTGGGATAACTCATAAGCCTGAATAAGCACAGAAAAATTGGGGATGTTTTTAGATGTGAGAGTTTTAGTTTTTTAAATGTTTTTTAGGAACATTCAACATACAGGAGGGAATTTTACTCATTTTTGCCTCAACATTAAAATTGTTTCAATACCTACCAAAGATACTATTTTATAGTGCTAGTGTGCATTTAAGAGCTGTCATAGTAGAATATTTTATAATCATGGTGGCAACAAACAGAAATGAAGAACTACTCATAGAGCAAGTGATAAACACAGATCAAACCAGCTTTATGAGCAGTGGGGTGGGTTATAAGCATCTGAGGCTATTTACTGTAATGACAAAGAAAAGAAAAGTGAAGTCACCCAGTCGTGTCCAACTCTTTGAGATCCTCCATCCACGGAATTTTCCAGGCAAGAATACTGGAGTGGGTTGCTATTTCCTTCTCCAGGGGATCTGCCCAACCCAGGGATCGAATCCAGGTTTCCTGCATTGTAGGCAGACGCTGTACCGTCTGAGGCACCAGGGAAGTCCGTAATGATTAAAAGGAACCAATATAAAATATACAAACCTATTCCTAACTATATGTACTAAACAACCTCCTGAAAGAATTAAGTATGTTTATTTTTCTTTTCTACATTACAGAATACAGTTCTTTCGGAGGTAGCCCCCTCCCCCTACTCAAACGCTCCTCCCTGGCCCCAGAGTTGTTAATTCTTGAAAAAGAAAAAAATGTTGATAATACAAATTCTCAGCTCTAGGATTTATGTCTCCTAATTTGTGTGTGGGTGCCTATTTCTTTCTATGTCCCAAGCAGTCCTAGATGTACAACAAGCACTAAATTAAAGCCTGACAAATTTGATTTTTAAATTGTGTTCCCTTATTTTTCCCAGGTGGCTCAGTGGTAAAAATTCTTGCCTGCCAATGCAGGAGACTCAGGAGACATGAGGTTCCATCCCTGGGTCAGGAAGATCCTCTGGAGGAGGAAATGGCAACCCATTCCAGTATTCCTGCCTGGAGAATCCCATGGACTTTTGAAAAGCCTGCCTGGCTGCAGTCCATGAGGTCACAGAGTTGGACACGACTGAGAACGCCCCTATTTTTCTACAAATTATTTTAGGCAATTTATTTTTCAGAAAGCACAAAATAATACATATGTAAAAATAGGATAAACCAAATTATAAATGGGGCTCAACATTAGGTTCTTGAATAGAGGAGATGAAGTTATAAGAGGAAACAGAAGTGTGAAGACTATAACACACAGTAGATTCACTGTGTTTCAGCTGGAAATTTGATTCTGAGCTTAGGGATGATCAAGGAGAAAAAGGAGCCTAATTAACTCCAAAAATACTTATTGTTTAAAATAATAACAGGAAAAATACAAGCAAACATAAGTACATATGTAGCATTTCCTCAGGGAATTGGATTGAATTAATAAAAAGAGTAATAAAAATGCTATATTCTTGAGTTTATTCTTTTTCCAGCACAGAAACAGTTCAAAGCCAAGATAATAACTTTTTCAACCACTCTTGGAAGTACTTGTGAATACAGAGGTCGAAGATTAAAGAAAATAAAACCTATAACTACTCATCATTTCATTTTCAAAATTATTGAAGCATAATATATGTATATGTATATAATAAATACATCCATTTTAAAGGTACAATTTGATAAGCTTTGCCAAATATATAGTCACGTAACTTCTAGCACAATCAAGATAAAGAACATTTATGTCACCCTCAAGATTTTTCTCATTCTGCATTTCAGTCAATATTTCCACTTATAGCAAGTTTTAACATTTTAAAAGTTCATTTTTAAACTTTCTTTAATTGCATGTTTAAGTTACTATTTCCTCTAATGTTCTGGTTGTAGGCTTACCCACTGAAATACTCCAAATTAGAAGTTTGATACAGTATATAATTTCCAGACCTCTCTCTGTATTTATTTAAACACTCATCATATACATACAATTTGTATTTCTTTAAATGTGATTTTACCATTTATGTTACTCTGCAATTTGTTATCTTTCTTTTACTTTTCCATTTCCCTCACTTGCATACTATAGGCAACTCTCCAGGTTAATGCTCGTGTATTCTCTTATTTTTAAAAATAGAAGTACCTACTTTATCAACTTTTCATTATTGACGAAATATGTCTGATTTTGGATTTTTGTCTTTGAACAACACTGCAGCAATTGAATTTATGTAAAATGATTTATTTTTGCTTGTATTGCCATAAAATAGTTTTTCAGCTGGGATTTCAGGGGAAAATACTCTAAACATTTTATAATGATAACTGATATTGCCAGGTTATAGCAACTAATATTTTACCCAAAACTAAAAAATCTTAGACTTTAAGTATTGAAAATCTAATAATTTCCCTTACCGCCAAATATGTAATTTAAATGAAAAGAAAACTAACAATAGAGATATGTAAGAAAATCCAACACAATTCTGACTTCTCATGATGATACTTCTTACATATTTTAAAATGTTAAGTGTCAAAATCTTCAAAGAGAATTTTGGAAGGCCTGCCTACTTTTAAAAAATATTGCAATACTGTTCCCACCAGAAATAAATACCTGGCTGGGATATAACTTTTTAACAGACTAGATGATATCAACCTTCAGAAAATTTGACAACCTGAAGGACAGAAATATTATCTTGTATTTGTTGTTAATTTACATTTTTCTGGCTTGTAGTTTTAAGAATCATTTCATGGATTAATTTTGTATTTACATTTACTCATTTGTGAATTTATAGCTTAAAAATAAATTTCAGGAGCTACATGTATATCATATAAAGCTAATACTTAAATAAAACTTCTTAGTTGTTATATAATCCTGTCACAATTCTGTGAGTTAGGTATTAATATTATTTGGTAAATGAGAATACCTAAACTCAGAATATTTACCAGGCATAGGTTAGGCCCTGGGGCAACAGACAGGAGCAAGAATCATTATCAGCATTTAAGGATCTCACAATCTTATATCATATCATGTTTTCTAGAAGATATTTCCTCTCTTTACTTTGGCTATCAAATTTGCTGATTTTACAGTGGTCCTTCTGGGTTTTCTCATCAATGGAAATAGTGCTATATACTGGGAGAGAAGAAAGCAGAAGCATTTGTTACTAGACTCTTTTTTTCCCCTCGTGTGTGTGTGTGTGTGTGTGTGAATTGCTCAGTTGTGTCCAACTTTTTGCGACCCCATTGACTGGAGCCCACCAGGCTCCTCTGTCCATGGAATTCTCTAGGCAAGAACACTGGAGTGGGTCAAAGTAAAAGTCACTCAGTCAGTGTCTGACTCTTTGAGACCCCATGGACAGCACTGCTACTGCTAAGTCACTTCAGTCGTATCCAACTCAGTGCGACCCCGTAGACAGCAGCCCACCAGGCTCCCCCATCCCTGGGATTCTCTAGGCAAGAACAGTGGAGTGGGTTGCCATTTCCTTCTCCAATGCATGAAAGTGAAAAGTGAAAGTGAGGTCGTTCAGTCGTGTCCAACTCTTAGTGACCCCATAGACAGCAGCCCACCAGGCTCTCCCATCCCTGGGATTCTCCAGGCAAGAACACTGGAGTGGGTTGCCATTTCCTTCTCCAATGCATGAAAGTGAAAAATGAAAGTGAAGTCACTCAGTTGTGTCCAACTCTTCACGACCCCATAGACTCCAGCCTACCAGGCTCCTCCATCCATGGGATTTTCCAGGCAAGAGTACTGGAGTGGGGTGCCATTGCCTTCTCTGATGGACAGTACAGTCTATGGAATTCTCCAGGCCAGAATACTGGAGTGGGTAGCCTTTCCTTTCTCCAGGGAATCTTCCCAACCCAGAGATCTAACCCAGGTCTCCCACATCAGGCAGATTCTTAAGCTGGAGGTTAAGCACAGCTAGTGGGTGTCTCACAAAATTGCAAAGAAGGGAGGATAAACTTATCTTGCCACCTTTTCTTCACTCCTGTATGATGGGAACACCAGTTCAGTTCAGGTCAGTTCAGTTCAGTCGCTCAGTTGTGTCCAACTCCTTGTGACCCCATGAATCGCAGCACACCAGGCCACCCTGTCCATCACCAACTCCCAGAGTTTACCCAAACTCATGTCCATTGAGTCGGTGATGCCATCCAGCCATCTCATCCTCTGTCATCCCCTTCTCCTCCTGCCCCGAATCCTTCCCAGCATCAGGGTCTTTTCCAATGAGTCAACTCTTCGCATGAGGTGGCCAAAGTATTGGAGTTTCAGCTTCAGCATCAGTCCTTCCAATGAACACCCAGGACTGATCTCCTTTAGGATGGACTGGTTGGATCTCCTCGCAGTCCAAAGGACTCTCAAGAGTCTTCTCCAACACCACAGTTCAAAAGCATCAATTCTTCGGCGCTCAGCTTTCTTCACCATCTAACTCTCTCATCCACACATGACCACTGGGAAAACCATAGCCTTGACTAGATGGACCTTTGTTGGAAAAGTAATGTCTCTGCTTTTTAATGTGCTGTCTAGGTTGGTCATAACTTTCCTTCCAAAGAAAGGAAAGTGTCTTGAAATTGCATGGCTGCAATCACCATCTGCAGTGAATTTGGAACCCCCAAATATAAAGTATGACATTGTTTCCACTGTCTCCCCATCTATTTCCCATGAAGTGATGGGACCAGATGCCATGATCTTTGTTTTCTGAATGTTAAGCTTTAAGCCAACTTTTTCACTCTCCTCTTTCACTTTCCTCAAGAGGCTTTTAAGTTCTTCTTCACTTTCTGCCATAAGGGTGGTTTCATCTGCATATCTGAGGTTATTGATATTTCTCCCAGCAATCTTGATTCCAGCTTGTGCTTCTTCCAGCCCAGCGTTTCTCATTATGTACTCTGCATAGAAGTTAAATAAGCTGGGTGACAATATACAGCCTTGACATACTCCTTACTATTTGGAACCAGTCTGTTGTTCTATGTTCAGTTCTAACTGTTGTTTCCTGACCTGCATGTAGGTTTCTCAAGAGGCAGGTCAGTTGGTCTGGTTTTCCTACTTCTTTCAGAATTTTCCACAGTTTATTGTGATCCACACAATCAAAGGCTTTGACATAGTCAAAGAAAAAATAGATGTTGTTTTTCTGGAACTCTCTTGCTTTTTCAATGATCCAACGGATGTTGGCAATTTGATCTCTGCTTACTCTGCCTTTTCTAAAACCAGCTTGCACATCTGGAAGTTCACAGTTCACATATTGCTGAAGCCTGGCTTTGAGAATTTTAAGCATTACTTTACTAGCGTGTGAGATGAGTACAATTGTGCAGTACTTTGAGCATTCTTTGGGATTGCCTTTCTTTGGGATTAGAATGAAAACTGGCCTTTTCCAGTCCTGTGGCCACAGCTGAGTTTTCCAAATTTGTTGGCATATTGAGTACAGCACCTTCACAACATCATCTTTCAGGATTTGAGATAACTCAACTGGAATTCCATCACTTCCACTAGCTTTGTTCATAGTGATGCTTTCTAAGGCCCACTTGACTGCACATTCCAGCATGTCTGGCTCTAGGTGAGTGGTCACACCATCGTGATTATATGGGTCATGAAAATCTTTTTTGTACAGTTCTTCTATGTATTCTTGTCACCTCTTCTTAATATCTTCTGCTTCTCTTAGGCCCATACCATTTCTGTCATTTATTGAACCCATCTTTGCATGAAATGTTCCCTTGGTATCTCTAATTTTCTTGAAAAGATCTCTAGTCTTTCCCATTCTGTTGTTTTCCTCTATTTCTTTGCATTGATCGCTGAGGAGGGCTTTCTTATCTCTCCTTGCTATTCTTTGGAACTCTGCATTCACATGGGTTTATCTTTCCTTTTCTCCTTTGCTTTTTGCTTCTCTTTTTTTCACAGCTATTTGTAAGGCCTCCTCAGACAGGCATTTTGCCTTTTTGCATTTCTTTTCCATGGGGATGTTCTTGATCTCTGTCCCCTGTACAATGTCATGAACCTCCGTCAATAGTTCATCAGGCACTCTGTCTATCAGATCTAGTTCCTTAAATCTATTTGTCACTTTCACTGTATAGTCATAAGGGATTTGATTTAGGCCATACCTGAATGGTCTAGTCGTTTTCCCTACTTTCTTCAATCTAAGTCTGAATTTGGCAATAAAGAGTTCGTGATTGGAGCCACAGTCAGCTCCCAGTCTTGTTTTTGCTGACTGTATAGAGCTTCTCCATCTTTGGCTACAACCTATATAATCAATCTGATTTCGGAGTTGACCATCTGGTGATGTCCATCTGTAGAGTCTTCTTTTGTGTTGTTGGAAGAGGGTGTTTGCTATGACCAGTGCGTTCTCTTGGCAAAACTCTATTAGCCTTTGACCTGCTGCATTCTATACTCCAAGGCCAAATTTGCCTGTTAAGCCAGGTGTTTCTTGAGTTCCCTCTTTTGTATTCCAGTCCCCTATAATGAAAAGGACGTCTTTTTGGCTGTTAATTGTAAAAGTTCTTGTAGGTCTTCATATAACTGTCAACTTTAGCTTCTTCAGTGGTACTGGTCAGGGCACAGACTTGGATTACCCTGATATTGAATGGTTTGCCTTGGAAACGAACAGAGATCATTGTCATTTTTGAGATTGCATCCAAGTACTGCATTTCGGACTCTTTTGTTGACTATGATGGCTACTCCATTTCTTCTAAGGGATTCCTGCCCACAGTAGTAGACATAATGGTCATCTGAGTTAAATTCACCCATTCTAGTCCATCTTAGTTCGCTGATTCCTAGAATGTTGATGTTCACTCTTGCCATTCTGTTTAACCACTTCTAATTTGCCTTGATTCATGGACCTAACATTCCAGGTTCCTATGCAAGATTGCTCTTTACAGCATCGAACCTTGCTTCTATTGCCAGTCCCATCCACAACTGGGTGTTGTTTTTGCTTTGGCTCCATCCCTTCACTCCACTGATCTCCAGTAGCATGTTAGGCACCTACCAACCTGGGCAGTTCATCTTTCAGTGTCCTATCTTTACATATTGGGACACCAATATGTAATCTCAAAGAAGAAACGTGCCCTTTAAGTTCTTATACTTTTAATGTCAGTCTTTCTTAATGTCTGTTTATGCAAAGTGGGATATTGTGGCTTGGTAATTTTTAGCTCAGTTTTTGTTTAGACAGTGCAAACGAACAAAGGGAATATGAGAAACAACAACAACAACAGAAGATCTGTCCCTGAAAGGAGCTGATAGGAGAGAGGGCCAGGTAAATACATACAGCATCCTTTAAAGTAGGGAAAAGCCACATAGAGGGTGCTAGAGGAGCACCAAGACTGAATTTCAAAACTACACTTGAAATTCAGATGTTAGGGGAGTTTCCTGGAGGATGTGGCTCTTGGCTAAACTCTTGAGATTATAATTTGATACATGTCCCAGCACCTTTGGTTCCATTTCTGTGTAGAAACACATGCAAACAGATTGTGAACTCTGGTGCCTCTCACTGCATACCACCAACCACACTCATTCCCATCCTTTGTTCTGATCCTTTTTGAAGATGGTTCATTTTAGACCAAGTTACCTAACAAATGTTTTAAGGTCAACCTTATCTTACCCATAAACCATAACAACAGAATGATAAGATTAAACTCTTAATTTTTTTTTTCAGATACACTTAATGATCAATCAATCAATTCAGTCGCTCTGTCATGTCCGACTCTTTGCAACCCCATGAACCCCACCACGTCAGGCCTCCCTGTCCATCACCAACTCCCAAAGTTCAACCAAACCCATGTCCATTGAGTCGGTGATGCCATCCAACCATCTCATCCTCTGTCATCCCCTTCTCCTACTGCCCTCAATCTTTCCCAGCATCAGGGTCTTTGCAAATGAGTCAGCTCTTTGCATCAGGTGGCCAAAGTACTGGAGTTTCAGCTTCAACATCAGTCCTTCCAATGAACACCCAGGACTGATTTCCTTTAGGATGGACTCGTTGGATCTCCTGGGGGTTCAAGGGACTCTCAAGAGTCTTCTCCAACACCACAGTTCAAAAGCATCAATTCTTCTGTGCTCAGCTTTCTTTATAGTCCAACTCTCACATCCATACCTGAGCACTGGAAAAACCATAGCCTTGACCAGACGGACCTTTGTTGATAAATAGCAAAAAAAAAAAAAAAATCTGGAAAAAAAAAGAAACTATGAATTCAAAAGGATATATATCCCCCAGTGTTCATGGCAGTATAATTTATAATTGCCAAGATATGAAAGCAACCTATAAATGTCAACTGACAGATGAATGAATCAAGAGAAAAAGTACTGATGTATAATGGAACACTATTCAGCCATAAAAAAAAATAAAATTTCATCATCTGCAGAAACATGGATGGACTTGCAGGGTATTATGTTGAATGAAATATCTCAGACAGAAAACAATAATTACTGTATGAATCACTTATATGTGGCATCTATTTTTAAATATTTTATTTTTTAGTTAGAGTATAATTAGTTTACAATATTGAGATAACTTTCGCCATCCATCAACGTGAATCATCATTAGGTGTATATAGTCCCCTCCATCTGAACCCCCCTCCTCCCTCCCCTTTCCACCCCTCTAGGTTGTCACTGGCTTTGGGTTTCCTGTGTCATATATTGAACTCCCATTGGCTATCTATTTTGTCTATGGTAATGAACATGCTTCAGTGCTATTCTCTCGTATCATCCCACCCCCTCCTTCCTCCACTGTGTCCAAAATGTCTGTGTCTCCTTTGCTGCCTTGCTAGTAGGATCATCAGTACTCTCTCTCTAGATTCCACACACATGTGTTAATGTACGCTAATTGTCTTTCTCACTTACTTCACTCTCTATATGTGGAATCTAAAAGGAAAACAAACCAGGGACTTCCCTGGTGGTCCAATGGTTAAGAATCCCCCTTGCAATCCAGAGGATGCAGGCTGGATCCCTGATTGGGAATTTAGATCTTGCTTGCTGTGGAGCAACTGAGTCCATGTGACACAACTACTGAGGCCACACATTCTGGAGCCCAAGTGCCACAACTAGAGAATTCATGTGCTGCCATGAGGATGCTGCATGACTCAACTAAGAGCCAACACAGCCTAAATAAATAAATACAAATACAACAAACTAATGACTATAACAAGATAGCAGACTCATGGATGTAAATAACAAACCAGTGGTTACCGGTGGGGAGGGGAGGCAATATTGGGGTGGAGTAGAGGGAGGTACAAACTACTGGATGTCAGACAGGCTCAAGGATATATTGTAGAACACTAGGAATACAGTAAATATTTTGTAATAACTGTAAATGGAAAATAACCTTTAAATTGCATAAAAATAAGAAAAAATTAAAATTGCAAAAAAATCTGATTTTAGCATAGTATTTCTTTCTAAAAGGAACCACATCATTGGAGGGAGGAAATGTGGAGGATTTGGCAGCTGTGTTCAGTTACTAAAACCAAAACAAGATGTCAGAAAAGTATATCTTGGGAAGGAGATACAAGTTTATAGAGCAGAGGAAATGATATGTACAAAGGCCTCAGGTTATTTAGCATGTAACTTACATAGGTGAGCAAGGGAACAGTAAATTTTTTAGGCAGCTGCATCGTGAAGCCTGAGGAAGATGGTGGCTGGGACCAGCTTTCCAAAGGTGTTGCAGGAACTTGGTTTTATTCAACAGAAAAAAAGAAACACCACTTGGAATTTAATCAGGTTTGTGAGTAATGAGCTTTGACTAAAGGCATTTCATTCCAGTTGTAAAATCAGGAATGGATTGGCAAGGAATTCAATTCAGAAGACCTGAGAGAGACTCTTGGAAGTAATCTGGGAGAGAGATGAGTGCTTCTAGAGGAAGCAATACCTGTATTATTGAAGCCTGACTCTCTCTCCTAACAGCACATCCATTCTCTCAAGGTTGCTCTCCCCAGTTATTCATTCACACACAAATTCATCCATTTTTTTCAATAAATATTTATTTCACTCCTTTAAAACAGTTTTGACTTGAGTATAGTTGCTTTATAACATGTCAGTTTCTGCTATACAGAAAGTGAATCAGCAACACTTACACATATACCCCCTTTTTTGGATTCTCGTAATGAGAACCTACATTGAGTAGAAAAAACTATATGCAATGCTCTGTGGTGACCTAAGTGGGAAGGGGATCCAACAAAGGGGGTGTATGTGTTATATGTCAATCCTAATTTCCCAATTTGTTTCACCTCCTCTTCCTACCTTATCCATATGTCCATTCTCTATGACTGTGTCTCTATTTCTTCTTTGGAAATAAGTTCATCTGTATTGCTTTTCTAGATTCCACATGTAAGTGATATTAAGGGACACTTGATTTTCTCTTCCTGACTTACTTCACTCTGTATGACAACCTCTAGGTCTACTCATATCTCTGCAAATGGTAGTTTTATTCCTTTTTATGCCTGAGCAATATTCTACTGTATATGTGTACCACATCTCCTTGGCCCATTCCTCTGTGGATGGACATTTAGGTTGCTTCCATGTAAGTCACGCTACTTTTATAAACACGGAGGGTATAGCAGTAAGTAAAATAATCTCTGCTTTCATGGAGACTGTAGCATCCTTACAGTATGACTGACTCCCTCACACTTTACAAAACGCATGCTTCAGTGCTGAGTTATTCCAGAACATAAAGGACAACATGACTTTTGGTTACATTTAAAGCCCTGGACAAAGGGTGAGATGTGTCAGATAAAAAAACTAAATAAAATACTTCACCTTCTTGAAATTATATTGTGTAGGTAACTAACTGCTTTTGTACTCACAATATTACATGTACTGTCACAGTTTCAACTTATTAAAAATCTATTTTCTGCAAAGCACTATCTTGAATGCTTTACATGCATTATCTCATTTAATCCTTATAAAAAATGTAGTAAATTCAGAACTGAGGTAGCCAGAATAATGACTCCTCAAAAGGTGCCTGCATCCTGATCCCCAGATTAGTTACTATATTACATAACAAAAGTTCAAGGTATTGAGATGATGGGATGATCCTGGGTTACCCAGGTGGACCCAAAGTAATCAGGTGAACCCTTAAAAGCAGAGAACTTTTCTCAGTTGTGGTCCAAGAAACAGAGGAGACAATAGAAGAAAGGTCTGAGAAATGGTAGTTTGAGCAGTATTTCTGTTGTTGATTCTGAGACATAGGAGGCTATGTATTAGGACCAGAGAGAGATCTCCAGGAGCCTTCCAAAGTGACATAGCAAGGAAATGGAGACATCAGTTCTACAACTGCATGGAAGGATTCCCACCAAGAACTGCAAGTGGATAGGAAGTGGATTCTCCCCTATTGCCTCTATAAAGGGAAGAATTCATGCCATCACATGGATTTTAGCCTGTTGAGACATGTACTAGACTTCTGACCTTTGACAACATTTGCATTGCTTCGGTCACTTAATTTGTGGGAACTGTTTTACAGCAGTAATAGGAAACTAACAAGGATGATAATGACTTTTTTAATGGAAGAGGAAACTGAGGCTCAGTGATTTAGACTACTGTGTTCATATGAAGCAGGAAAGAGACTGAGCTAGGATTTAAACCTAGTGACCTCTGGTTTCTTTTTTACTGAAAGAACATTGTTCTTTGTACAGAAGAGGAAATTGAAGCCTAAGTTTTAAGTGGCTTACTCATGGTCATTGAACAATTTGGCAGAGCTGGGACCAGAATTCAAGTTTACTGTAAAGCAAAGAAGTTGTTCTGTAAGAAGAGATAAAAAGATGAAAGATGTATGGGTGAGTGCTAAGTTGCTTCAGTTGTGTGTGACTCTTTGTGACCCTGTGAATTGTAACCTTCCAGGCTTCTCTGTCCATGGTATTCTTCAGGCAAGAATACTGGAGTAAGTTGCCATGCCCTCCTCCAGGGGATCTTCACAAACCAGAGATTGAACCTGTGTCTCTTCTGTCTCCTGCACTGGCAGGCAGGTTCTTTACCAGGAGATGTATATGTGTTGGATGGGTTTGATTGGGGAGCTGGTGAGATGAGATTGTATGGAAATCAGCCTTGCTCTGAGTGTCTGTACTTCATTCAACATAAGTATCAATAAAAAGTGTTTTAGCACCTAATTATAAAATGAATGCCTGTCTTATTTAGAATTGTTGGAGGATATAACTAAATATAAAATAATAAAAATACAAAAAATTCATATGAGCTATCATCTATTGAATTTCTTGTTTGTACCTCTTAATCACTCTTCATCCTGTCTCCTTAATTCTGTACCCTAGACAGCTACCCTTACAGATGTATTGTTAGGACCTCTGGTCCACTGGTTTCTGACTGGTTTTAGCCAATGGACAGAATAGGAAGAAGAAAGGAGGGTAGGAAGGAAAATGGGATCAGCAGGGACCTGTGATCTCTAGGTCTGTGGTAATAACTATCTACTGTTTGTAGCTCCAGGGTATTACTATACTCTGCACTTCTAATGAGCTTTCACATTTTTTTTTTTTAACTTGCTACTAAAAACATGATGCTCAGTGCAGGAAGAGATTCCATTTAACCCAGAGACTAACATGTTTTTGATGAGTTTGAAGCAATGTACCAAAAGGGGAAGAACCAGGAAATAGAGTTGGTAGTATTCAGAGAAATAAGCCATCAAAAGTACAAATTATTTTCAAAGTCTTATGTCTTTTGAATTTCCCTGGTGGCTCAGATGGTAAAGCATCTGTTTACAATGCCGGAGACCTGGGTTCAATTCCCTGGGTTGGAAGATTCCCTGGAGAAGGCAATGGCAACCCACCCCAGTACTCTTGCCTGGAAAATCCCATGGACGGAGGAGCCTGGTGGGCTGCCGTCTATGGGGTCGTGAAGAGTCGGACACGACTGAAGCGATTTAGCAGCGGCAGCTGAGGGGCAAGGCCATTATTTAATGGATCCTTGGTGTTAGACTAGAGAACAACTTCTTATCTTGGTCAGGACAACTGGCTACCCAGCCTTAGCTTTCTCATCTGTAAAATATTTATAAATGTTATATGAATTGAGTACTGCCTTGTAAAGTTCTTGTAAAGCTCAAAAAGCAAAACAAAGACAGAACAAAACATAATACTACCCCAAAGCTAGGTATTTTTAAGATAAGACACCTATGGAAGGACAATCGATTTTGGTTTGCTTTATGAACCTGCCTACTGACATATGAGCACCAGAGGCTGTAATCTCTAGATTGGTGATAATGTTGCTTTTGTATTAAAGAGTTTCTGCTCAGTTGGGGGCAGTCTTTGCCTACTAGACTCTCAGATATTCCATAAAATAATGTGAGGAATGGAGATACCAGACTCTGCCCTATTTTGGTTTCCAAGTTAAGCCACAGTCAGCCATATAAATAACACATGGTCATTCTCAAAGGAAGGACTTGATAAAACCATGTGATGGGGCTCCTTTCTTGAGCCAGGACTTGACCAAACGGATGAATTTTTGTGGCTCATTGTATACAGATAACTCAGTTTCAGCTTAATGGTATCAAATATTAGAAATTAAAAAGCTGCTTCACTCCTTATACAGTTTTGTTGGTTTGGATAAGTGCTACAGTTCTTTCTGGTAAACTCTCATAAATGAGTTGTTCTGAAACCATTCAAAACTTTGAATTTTCTGTGTCAGTGATTATTGTTCCTATTAGAGAAAAGAAGCAAGATTTGACATGACAAGGAACCCTGTCATTTAAAATAATTCAGCAGGGTGATACTTAATTCCAGATTCTTTTACCTTCAACACTGAAAGCAGACAAAAATCACTCTCCATTTTCTCTTCATCTCTCCTCTCCCATGTCAGTAGAAGCTTTTCCTTCCTTTCCACCATACCCATTTCCAGAATTTATGATTTATTTAACCAAGACTGTTTTCATATTGACTTGCTTTGTGTGTCATTTTACCAGTTCTTGTTCTTCGTAAAATACCTATAAATGTGGGTATTGTGATAATCATAATGTTAGAATTCTTGCAAGGGGATATTTCTCAAAATGTTTCCCATACATGACCTTTATCCAAGAGAGTTGGCATCTTTTGGCTGTATTTAAATTTCTTATAAACTATTTAACATTAACTCAGGGAAATACACATATCCATTTACATTGGAGTAACAAAAACTATTGTTCCATCTATTTCTTTTCCTAACATAAACTAGTATTGTATACTATACCCATTGATTCTCTTAGGAACTTTGTTGTGAACTAAAATGTATTACTACAAATAAAATTATTATTAAGGCAGTATATACTTCTAGAAAACCTCAATTTTTCTGCCCAATTGATAACCTGTATATTTAAACCTATAGATTCAAATCACAGAATTATAGATTTAAGGTGCCAGTATTGCCTACAATATAAAGCAGGACAAAAAGAAAATATCTGATGTCTTCTAAATTAAATTAAAACTGTCTTCAGCCTGTATTTCATATAGTTTCTATTTTATGGTGACTGAAGTCAGAAAAGAAAAAAAAGTGTAAGACAGGGCAGGGTTATGTCTGAGTTGATGTCTGCATGCATTTTGTCTCTCAATCATCTTTTAAATGAATATACTCCCCACCCTCTTGAGCAATTTATAATGTCATTATTATATCTATACACTGCATTCTACAGCAAAGAAAGTAGAATGTGATTTACAGGTAGGAAGATCAAAGAATATTTCAGAAGTGAGGGGATATCATTTAACTGAAGAGTGACAGATGATTACACTTTGCCTCAAGTCACCTGTGATATTAAAAATAAATTAAATCCCTAGAAGAAAAGCAAAGCCATTCAGTTTCCACACTCATCTGTAAGCTTGATGTTTATTACCTTTGCACTAGCAGCTTAGAGAAATATCGTCACATAGATTGATTCTTTCAAAGCTTGAAAGGGAAGTCCTTTGTGTGGAGGGTCAGAGCAATCTTTCTAAAGAGCTTAAATCCTACAATTCCTAATTTTTCTGCATTCATATTTTGAGGGTATGGTCTTTATTATTTATATGAAAGTGAGAGAGTTACCTATTTGGTTATACCTGCCAGAATAAATTTACTAGTAAGTTTTTATTCTAACTATGAAAAAAATATCTTATCTAGTTCATGAAACAGGAGAGACAATTTATGCATGAAGTTTACATTGAAAATGGACAAAGCCTACTATGTTCACTAGACGAAAGATGAAAAAGGAACACAGATGTTTCCAAAATTTGTCTCCCCATCCTATCCTAACCACAGTCATTTTCAGACAAATTCAGAACATTACAAGAAGACCACTCAGGAAAAATACGTACTCTCTTTGGCAAGCTTAAGACTGGCTATAGTGGTAGGTGAATTAGTCATCTGCATAAGTATTTTAAATTTAGTTATTAGAAATAAGATATACATCACTTCCTTTGAGAAAAGGAAAATGATAGCTTTTATCAAATTCAATACAACCGAGACATAGTTGGTCAGCTACTATCTGTATATGAAAGAAACAGAATTAATCAAAGCGTGGTGTTCTCACTCCCTAGTATTTCAGAGCGGAGTCTAAGCAATCATATTGGTTATGTTTTCCACGATGATGTTGTATAAGGAGCATATCTGCTGATCAGCTGGATATCAGGTGGTGCGAAATGGCCAAGGCTGAGATAACCGGGACAACCCCAGTCTGCATCCTGTGTCCTTCATCCCCCAACACACTAGCCTGGGCAGGTTCTCATGGCAACGGTAAGCCTCGATGCGCAAGTGCATTTCAGGCATCCACTTGCATTATATTTGTTAACATTACATTGGTCAGAGTGGATTGTCTGGTGAAGCTCAAAAGCTGTTGAGCAGATACTACAAAGTGAGATTGCAAAAGGAAACAAAGGCATAATGCATTTCAACCTAGCACTTTTTCAATCTAACACAGAAACTGTATTCAGAACTGCCATATGACCCAGCAATCCCACTTCTGGGCATACACACCAAGGAAACCAGATCTGAAAGAGCCACATGCACCCCAATGTTCATCGCAGCACTGTTTATAATAGCCAGGACATGGAAGCAACCCAGATGCCCATCAGCAGACGAATGGATGAGGAAGCTGTGGTACATATACACCATGGAATATTACTCAGCCATTAAAAAGAATTCATTTGAATCACTTCTAATGAGATGGATGAAACTGGAGCCCATTATACAGAGCGAAGTAAGCCAGAAAGATAAAGACCATTACAGTATACTAACACATATATATGGACTTTAGAAAGATGGTAACGATAACCCTATATGCAAAACAGAAAAAGAGACTCAGATGTATGGAACAGACTTGTGGACTCTGGGAGAAGGCGAGGGTGGGATGTTTCAGGAGAACAGCATTGAAACATGTGTATTATCTAGGGTGAAACAGATAACCAGCTCAGGTTGGGTACATGAGACAAGTGCTCGGGCCTGGTGCACTGGGAAGACCCAGAGGGATCGGGTGGAGAGGGAGGTGGGAGGGGGGACTGGGATGGGGAATACATGTAAATCCATGGCTAATTCATATCAATGTATAACAAAAACTACTGTAATGATGTAAAGTAATTAGCCTCCAACTAATAAAAATTAAAAAAAAAAAAAAAAAAAAAAAAAAGAAATAAATGTACTGTGGTAAGTAGAGTATCAGAATTAATAAAGTAGACAAATAAACGTAATTCAACTTGTATAACCACCATGTCACTAGAAGAGTCTTTCTGGAGCAGGTAATTACAGAGGATCAGAGATTTAAAGACAAATGGTCATTTGTCAGGCCTCCAAAGAAGATAAGGGCATTTCAGATGTTCAGAATGTGGAAACCGGAAAGAGCATAATGTGTAAATGGAACTATAGGAATAGCAAATGATGGTTTATTAAGTATAAACATGGGTGGCAAGGATAGCATAAGTGCTGAAGAGTGCCAGTTGAGGATCTCAGACAGGAAATTGGGAGCCAGATTCTGAAGAACGCACCTGCAGAATGTCCATTTGCATGATGGGTAATTCTCTTTAGAGTAGGTTTGTGATAGAGAGGGAGGGACGGAGGAGTGAGATACCCAGAGGGCATTAGTTGCATGAAAGGGGAGGGATGGATATAAAAAAGCAACCATGAAAGTGTTTAATATAAATTTTTCTGCTTCATAGCATTTTTGAGATTTAGTTCTGATCATGGTCATTTTAAATTAAAAATACATATAAAGGATTTTTCCCTAGGTAATTTTCTCCTGTAATTGAGATTACTATGCTAATCTACAGAATAATTACATGTACCACTGACCTTCTACCCAGAGTTTTAAGGCACTTTTTCAAGTGCATTTCAAACATCCTTTTATGTTGCATACATATATGCTAACTACTAGATTATGCAGAAGTGGAACAAAAACATAAATTAACAACAAAAATCAAACACTTTAGAATTGGATTTTCTAGCTTGGCTTAATGAAAGTAAAATCACTGTCCTAAAATAAAGGCTAAATTAATCTCACTAAGAGTAAATTTAACAGGGAGATAAAGGAATAAAGGTATGGATCAGGAACATGGAGTAATACCTAAAAGGACAGGCATGAGGGATAAGGCTCATCAAGGAGGAAATGGTGAGACTGATGATTCCATTGTCATGGAAATGTTTGGAGAGTAAATTTGGACTTCACTGTGTTTTGCAACCGGTTCTTAAAATCTACTCACATGTATAAACCCACATGTACACATATGCACACACACATGTGCACCCAGACGGTCATACAAACTTCAAGAAGATTAAAGAGAGATAACATGAATTATTTGCAAATTTGCATAGGATTTGCAAATTTGTTCTATGCAAATTACAAGCATAGGATAAAGTTTAGTTTTGTTTTGTTTCCCTGATAGCTCAGACGGTAAAGAATTCACCTGCAATGTAGGACACCTGGGTTTGATCCCAGGGTTGGGAAGATCCCATGGAGAAGGAAAGGGCAACCTACTCCAGTGCTGTTGCCTGGAGAATCACCCATAGATAGAGGAGCCTGGTGGGCTACGGTCCATGGGGTCACAAAGAGTCAGACATGACTGAGCGACTAACACTTTCACTTTCAAAAATAAATGGATGTATGTTGAAGGATTAATCACATTATATAAATACACAATAAGAAACCATCCGATATCTACACTGAATTTATAGCCTAAATCTAACAGGACAGTACCATTTTCAGTTTACTGATTTTATTTAAAGTTGATTTTTTAAAGGTTTAAAAAAATTTTTTATACATGTTATCACAGAAACTTCAAGGGTAGTTTATTCATTTATTCAGTCATCCATACAACAATTTTTTAAAAATAGTATTAAGCAAATACTTGTAACAAATACCATGGATGCACTGTAGAATAAGTCACAGCCCTGCTTCTAGGATCT
This sequence comes from Odocoileus virginianus, assembly GCF_023699985.2. NCBI lineage: Eukaryota > Metazoa > Chordata > Mammalia > Artiodactyla > Cervidae > Odocoileus > Odocoileus virginianus. The sequence goes on along the minus strand of NC_069686.1, from coordinate 56,430,188 downwards.
CACTGTGGAGTAGAGAGAACTGACATACTAAATGGTAGACTACAATTTGACAAATAGAATATTAGGAGAAGATTCCAGGAACTATAGGAAAACAGTGAAGAGCAATTATTTCTTCAGTTGTCCTTGGTGTTGATTTCTGAGGTTTCACTGTGTTGTAACAGAGTGACAACTGATCTAAGAAGTCAAGTACACACAGGGGACAGAAAAACACTCCAATAAAGGAGGAAAAGATACTCCAAGAGAGAAATAGCTTGGGCACAAATACTTGCATATTAAAGAGCGTGATATATCTGGAGAACCGCTAACAGCTGAATGTGCTTGGAATACTAACCAGGAGGAAAATAAACACAGGAAAGGGAAAGGAGCCGGATGCCCTTGTTACTTTGTGGAATTGTCAAGGCCTGAGTGTAAGCAGTAAAGTATTCAGGCATGGATGCTACGGACTATCCACAAGTAGTTCATAGGCTAAGGCTCTGTGCTTATTGATGGTATCACATTCTTCTGATGCCCTCAATTTTAAAATTCATTTTAGTACTTTTGTTTTTTAAATTGTATCCCCCACAAAATTGGGCTTTCCCAGTAGCTCAGTGGTAAAGAATCCGCCTGCCAATGCAGAAGATGCCACAGAGACCAGTTCAACCTCTGGTTCAGGAAAAACCCCTGGAGGAGGAAATGGCAACCCACTCTAGTATTCTAGCTTGGAAAATCCATGGACACAGGAGCCTGGAAGACTACAGTCTATGGGGTTGCAGAGCTGGACACAACTGAGCATGCACGCACACACATACATCCGGTGAAATCAGGTCAGTCCTGAAAGAGAAAGTGGTAGTCTCCCAGTCGTGTCCGACTCTTGCAACCCCATGGACTGTAGCTTGCCAGGCTCCTCTGTCCATGGAATTCTCCAGGCAAGAATACTGGAGCGGGCTGCCATTCTCTTCTCCAGGGGATCTCCTGGACCCAGGGATTGAACCTGAGTTTCCTGAATTGCAGGCAGATTCCTTACTGTCTAAGCCACCGGGGAACACATCCTATAAATGTCTCTTGGATCTGCTGTTTACGCCAGAATCTGAAACCTGCGATTTATTCGGATGCTTCTCAGTCACCTGGGTGCAGAAATCTCACTTGTTTGTGGGACCTGGAGGGCAGTCTTAAATATATTCTTTGGTTGCAAGCAACAGAGACACCTTCTGTTCAACATAAACTCAAAGGGCTGATTGGAAGTAATAAATGAGAGTAAGTGTTAAAGACCAGTCTGGTGCAAGACAGGATCTAGGCTGGGTCCAGAAGCCACTGCGGCAGGAGTTCGTAGATGTTCTCTGTAGGAGGCTGACATTAACGTGTCTCAGTTTCAACAAGTTTCCTTTGGGGAGCTCTAACAGCAAGTCAGGGATGGCTATCCTGTGAACCAGGAGATGCCTAAACTTCTACTGACTATAAACAAGAAAAGCCAGATGAGACTGTAACCAGATGTACAGAAGAATGTATATTCACTCTGGACATTCACAGTGCCCCTAGGAAGACCTTAAAAAGTCCCTCCTCTCGGACACTTTATTTCCTCAACCACAATTTGATATTTACCTCAGCTCTTGCAATAGCCCTATGAAGCTGGACTCAGTTTTCTGACCATTGATTTTGGTTGGGTAAAACTGTTACACCTGGCCTGGTTTTCACTCCACACAGGTGCTGGTGGTCTGTTCCTGGATTCCTCTTCAGCCCATTCCTTGTTTCTGCTCTGGCTAGGTCCCTACCCATCTTGGACTTGCCTGAAGATGAGCTTATTCAGATATTGTCTTTTGGTGTCTTTAATAATTATTACCAAGCCTCCATATAATTTCTCCCATCTGCTACCTTTTTCTCTATTCTTCTCAGGCTTATCACTAAAAGGCTCTCAAAATGATTTCTGTCCACCAGTTAGTTAGTACATCTTCTTTATTTTCCTAGTCCCATAACATTTATTCAAGTTCATCAAGTCTGGAGTGCTTCAACCATACTAAATTGTCTGTCTTTTTCCCTTAATACTTGCTAATAATTCAATCTACCCCCTGAGGTTTGTATCCATGGGGTCAAACAAAGCTAATACAGTGTTAGCACTAAGATAGAGGTCCATTGAGTAAGGTGGTAGAAATTTCTAGTCATCACCCATATCAGATTCTCAATTTCTCTGGCTATTCAGGAAATTATTCTTCCTTGTTCTTTTTTATCTTTTACTAAGTGAAAACCCATAAATGATTCTGGCTCATGGCTTTTCAAGAGAAATAACTTTTCTCATTTGTAAGCTAATGACTTAAATAATTGCTATGAGTACCTAGAACTCTCCACTCCTTTCTTGATGATCATAGAGTTTAGACTGTTGAACCACAGCTGAGAACACACCACCCTGGACAACTGGCCTAGTCTGTAGAAGACTTGAGAGAAAAGCAACATTTTCTAGCTTTATGACATTCATATTTGGGGGTTGACATTTTTCTGCAGCACAACCAGGCCTACATTTACTGATAAAAATATCAAATATTCTGAAAAGTATGCAAATAATCTAAATATTTCTAAATATAAACAATTTGTATAACCAAGATTTGGTCTTAACTGATATGCACTTATTAGTGACATCATGAAAGTTTATCCTTTAGGGACTCCCCTGGTCATCTAGTGGCTAAGACTCCACACTTGCCCTGGGTTTGATCCCTGGTTAGGGAACGAGATCCCACGAGCTGCAGCTAAGACCCAGCACAACCAGACAAATATTTTTTAAAAGTTTATCCTCTAACAAATGTATTTTTCAATGTACAGAACATTCAGTGTCTAGTACATGAAGTGCCGTTAGTTGTTTGTTGTTTATAAATGTTAAGTGCTAATAACAGCCTACTAAAACTGTTTTAGAATAACTAAAAGTTTGAGTCCCCACAGAGCAAGGAAAACAGCAGCGGAGTATCAGCAGAAGTTGTATAAGGAAAAGCAAAACCTAATGCATTACTGAAGGCTGGTCTGAGGTCAAATAATAGGAAGAATTTGAAACTCTCTTCAGGGAAAAACAAAAAAATAGATGTTAACTTCAAAGTCGTGTCTGAACTATGACCAGAGAGATTCTCATATTGAAAGTAGTCAAAACTCTTTCATAGAAAAATGCCAAGAGGAAATAGTAAAAAGGATATCGCTTTAAATACTTAAATGGGGAAGGGATTATTGGGTAACTGTTGGGCATAAAAATATTGTCTTTAGAATAATAAAGAAATCAGAGCAAATTCAAGCCCCAAATTTCAGCTGTCAATAAATGTAACAAATAGAAAAAAGGAAATTGGAGAATCACAAACAAATTTAATGTCAGGAAGACAGTGAAATGATAGATAGAAGGTGAAAACAGATGTTAGGTAGGTAGATAGATAAATATATAGATAGTCACATGTATTCAAGTGATTTTTTTTCTTACATATCAATTTGAATTTTAATAGAATATCAACACAGAAGATTTAGTTTCTCCTCATTTCCAGTTTCTTTATATGATTGTGTTGAAAACTTCATTGTTGATATATCCAAACTATGATTATATGTCCATGTATGGGTTTGTTCTACACAAAAGAAGCTGTTTCTTTTTATAAGACTTCAGTCTATTTCAATTGTGCAACAAAAAAAAACTGGTTAGCTTTGGTACAAGGAGTATTAATAATCAATGCAGGTTTGTTTAACTATTCACCTCGATAGCAGCTAATTCAGAGAAAGGAAGAAAGAATACCATTTACAAGAAGACAAATACCAGAGAAGCACATTACTAGTGATGATGAGAATGATGAAGTGGAAAGGGACAAGGCGGAAGAGAAGGAAGAAGGTGGTGAGAGATAGGAGGAGGAAGAAGGGAAGCAAGTAACAGAAGATATATGGCAAGTTCAGGAAGTTGAACCTTCCTCTCTACAACTTGACCTGTTATCATCAGCACTAGGAATGAATAAACAGGTAAACTTGCTCTTCTATTTGTGAAGGTAACAAAAAATTCCAATAGTGCTAAATGTTTATAGGGAAACCATGAGAACTTTTAAAAGAATTTTAGCTTAAAGCCTGTAGGATCAGCATGTGAGAAAGGATTACTTGCATGCAGAGCCTTGCTTCATTCTGAACGCTGTACCAGTGGGAAACACTGCCTTAGATTGTACTGGTGACTATGAATGCAATAATGAATCACCTACAAACTAACCTCCCTAGCTGTTTCTCAAATAGATTTTCTATACCTCTGCTAGAATGACCTCATGAGGATCTGATCTACTTACTCATCTACTCAAAATTCTTTGATGATGTTATTGGTTGTTTTAACACAAGATACTAATTCTTTTACAATGTTGCTATGATAATCTTTCCAGACACATTCACTGTCACTTCCTCAGACTTAAGGAAATCAATGACTTAATGGATTCAATTGTTAGCTCCCACATTCTCCTTCTCTCTCTTGGAGCATACTGTATTTCTTCTGACTGTGGACATCCAATCCATCCACCCAGGTCCAAGTCATATATGATTTCTTTCATAAAATTTTCCTCAGTGGAGAGTTTATTTACAAGGAATAAATAAAGTGTGATCCTTTTGCATAGATCCTTACCAATAATGTTCCATAAACTAAGAAATGTGATTAACTCAAAACTCAATAATGTTTTTTAAAAAGGATAAAAGTAAATACAAAACATCCTTCAATACTCCCAGTCAGAATACTCTTTCCCTCTAACACAAAATGCCTTGCCTTCTATCATCACAGTTTGGTTTGTAATGTAATTTAGTTTATATTTGTTTTTACCACTGTATAATAATCTTTCTAGGGAAAACACTATTTGACTTACTGGTTTACTATTTTATTTCCACTATATCTTTTATGTAGCAGGTGGGTAATAAATATCTTTGGATTTGAATTGACTAATTCACTGTCAACTCAGGCTAAAGTTTGCTTGCTGTTGAAAATGAAAATGTCTGAAAATGTCACAGAAATTTCAGCTGTATCTCAGTTATTATAAATTCTAAGTATTTACTCAGTTCAAACAAAAGATGAGAAATATTCTGGTAGATAGAAGGTCTGATTATAAGCTATACAATTAATCATTAATAACTCATGTAACCTTTTCATAAGAAGTTTCATAAGAATGATGAAGAAAAAAAGAGTAAAGCTGATAGATGAGCAAGTGTACTAATATATAATATTGGTGGTATGTTATTGATAAAGAAAATAAAAGAAAGAGTTATATTATGGGGTGAGAGGCAAAGAAAGAATTTTTTTAAACTAACAAGAAAGGTTTTGAGTATGAATGCATGCCTAGAAGAAATAAGTGTCTATGAGGAAAAAAAATGATAATTTGTAATATAAGGTCCTAAGTATCTGGAACTAAGGTACTAGAAGAAGAGACAGTCTCGACCTTTTTACATCTCCTTTCACTTACATATATACACTCAGTTTATTTACTCATCTTGGTAAAGGGTCAAAGATACTAATATCATACACAAAAGGGCCATTGGATACCACAGATGCATGCCTCCTTAGCTATAGAACTGAACAAGAGACAGGGTTATGAACACCTGCAACTTAAAAAAAAGAAAAAACTGCTCTGTAACTGTTCAGTTTATAAAATTTGGTTAGTAATATTTGGGGGATCACTTCAGACATTTGATTATGGGGGGTGGCTGTGAAAATAATTAAGATTCAGCCTCTGCAATCAAGAGACATAGCCTTGGAAACTACTATATACAGAATAGATTAACAACAAGGTTCTACTGTGCAGCACAGGGAACTATATTCAATATCCTGTGATAAATAGTAATGGAAATTAATGTGAAAAAGAATGTATGTACATATATATCAGTTTAGTTCAGTCACTCAGTCGTGTCCAACTCTGTGAACCCATGGGCTGCAGCCTTCCAGGCTTCCCTGTCCATCACCAACTCCTGGAGCCTGTTCAAACTCATGTCCATCAAGTCAATGATGCCATCTGACCATCTCATCCTCTGTCGTTCCCATCTCCTCTGGCTTCAGGCTTTCCCAGCATCAGGGTGAGTCAGTCAGTTCTTCACATCAGGTGGCCAAAGTATTATGGAGTTTCAGCCTCAGCATCAGTCCTTCCAATGAATGTTCAGGACTGATTTCTTTTAGGATTGGCTGGTTTGATCTTGCAGTCCAAGGGACTCTCAAGAGTCTTCTCTAACACCACAGTTCACAAGCATCAATTCTTCAGTGCTCATATTCAGTTTTACACATACATATTCAGTTATTTGTTGTACAGCAGAAATTAGCACAACATTGTAAACCAACTATACTTTAATAAAATAAATGGAAAAAAAATAGTCTTGGACTAGTAGTATGAGATACAACCCAATAAGGTCCAAGATATTTGTGGATCTTCCTACTCACGTAGAAAGATTTTTTTTTTTAAGTTACACATGTCTAACTGAATATGTATATGTATAACTGAATCACGTTGCTGAACAGCGGAAATTAATACAAAGTTATGTCAATTATACTTCAATAAGATAAGTGAAAATAAAAATAGTTTTGGACTAATAGTGTGAGATCCAATAAGACTCAAGATATTTCTTGATCTTTATACATGAGTAAGAATAATGGCAATTCCTTCTAATCTCAGCATAAAAAAGTGTTTACTAACTCTAATTTCCATTCCAAAGTAAGGGCTACTTCAAAGTACAACTGTTAGCAACTTATGTACTTTAAAAAGGATAGCATTCCTAGGAAAGGAGTAAATTATATACCAAAAAAAAAAAAAAAAAAAAAGAAAATGGAAAGAAGAAAGGAGAGGAAATGAGAGATTAGCAAAAAGAGAAATAAGGAAGTGAAGTTATACAAAGTTACAGTTTAGAGAACCTTTTTCCATTAGTAGGGAGGTTATATTGAATATAAAGCTCCAGAAAGATTATTTAAAAATGAAACTTGGGTTCAGGAGAAGGTTGGGAAGTGAAAGGTATGATGAGTATGGAAAGGAGTGTCTCTGACATGGAGTGAAAAATATTAAAGATGTGGAGTAGAGAAAAATATTCAGGTAGATAACCTTTCTAGCAGGTTTACTGAAGTATAATTTGCATACCACAAAATTCGCCCAAAGAAGTGTACACTTCAATGTGTTTTTGACATGTAATTTTTTTCAAAAAACCCTTAATGGCAGTTAGAAAATCTATCCTACAGCAACACATTGGTAAAGTCATCTTTAGACTTGCAGATATTCTTAAAAGCCCAGAGTCTCATTACCTCTTACTACTTAATTATGCTATTTATTTGTATTATTTACCTTTCTGCTATTAAATAAGTGGCAATTTCATTATTTTTACAAATTGGTTTTTATTAAATAACTTGCTCCCTAGATCTGATTGGTTGTGGCAGTTCAAATCACACTCATGCTATGGGAGTAATTTGCAAAGATTCTTACACTCATACATAATTATATCCAGAAGGGGTTTATGAGATGGGACTTCAGGGAAGGGGGTGAAAATGACATTGTTGAGAATTCTGGAAAGAACAAGAATGCAATGACCTCCTTCTTAAAAGATTGCTAAACCTTAATTAAGTTTTGTGGTAATTACCATAAACTCAAGGCCCAAACCAATTGAAAACCTACACTTACAAATAATAGCCATTTTGATGGCAATTATTACAAATTTTGATGCATTTAAGGATTCCTGGAATGGGTTTACTGGACTTTAAATTAAAGGGAAATAAAGAGTGTGACATTTATTAAATTGTCCTATTTTACTATTCAATCATTTTAACTTCCAAAAAGACAAGAAGGCCACACCAACGATGGCTTGTTGACCAATACTGTCTAGGCTCAATCATCTGTATGGCACTGCGTAAATTACCTAGGCTCTCTGGGCCTCAGTTTCTTCAACTCTAAACAACTTTTAATCAAAATTATTTCAAATGCTTCTGCAGGTTTATCATCTCAAACTGTGATACATGAATTACAGGCAAACATTTCAATTACAAAAGCTACTTAGCTATGTAATTTGACAGCCCCACCACAGAGTATATCTTTAGTCAATCTGACACTGGGGATCAAAGCATCCTATTTAAAACTTTCAACTTCTGAACACTCAGCAGTGTGGGTGTTTATGTTTCCAACTAATTTTATAAATCTATTTTCTTATTTTAATTATTGCCATGTTATGACTAAATTTGAAAACTATTAAATACAATGTATTTTCATGAAAGGATAAAACTATATATTAATATATATGCTGTTTTATATATGTACACATATATGTGTATGTATTATTTAAATATATATATGCATATATGTGTGTGTGTGTATATATATACACATTGCTATCCCATGGACTGTAGTCTGCCAGGCAGGAATACTGAGTGGATTGTCATGCCCTCCTCCAGGGGATCTTTCAAACCCAGGTCTCCCACATTGCAGGCAGATTCTTTACCATCTGAACCACCAGGGAAGCACAAGGATACTGGAGTGGGTGCCTATCACTTCTCCAGGGAAACTTCCCAACCCAGGAACTGAACCAGGGTGTCCTGCATTGCAGGTGGATTCTTTACCAGCTCAGCTACCTGGGAAACCCATATATATATATATATATATATATATATATATATATATATACACACACACATATATATTTAATATATATGTGTATATATATATTTAATATTTATATATGTGTGTGTGTATATATATATATATATATATATGTAAAGCAATCATTCTTTTACTATGTTCTTTTCATTTACTACATTACATTTGAGGGGGTTAGTTTCAATGTGATTTCCTCCAGCCTGTCTTTCTATTCTAACAAACCTACAAAGAACATGATCATCATCCATTGTCTCAGTCCTGGGCTCTTTCCCTTGACCTGATTCACCATCAATTTCATTCATTCAGTTGAAATTTATCACATGCCTACTACATTCCAGGCTTTTTATTCAGCACAGTCTAAAGGAGGCAGAATGACCCCCCCTTCTCTGGTAAGGTTTACAATCTAATGGAACAGACAACACGTATATAATTAAATAAGTAAGCAAGATAATTTAGACCATTTACAATTACTCATGAAGAAAATAAACAGGGTGGTGCAATATGTAATTTAAGGGCCGTCTTTTAAACAGCTGTACAACTAAGTTTTCTCTGAGAAGGTGATACTGAATGGAGATCCAGGTGGCACCCAGCCAGGCATTCAAAGGACGTAGGAAGAACATTTCAGATAGAAAGGGGAAAATGTGCCAAGCCCTGAGACAAGAGAGTGTAGGGTCTGATAGGAGAACAGTATAACTAACTAAGGGTGGGGTGAGGAGAAGATGAAAGAAAAAATGATATGGGATTAGAGAAAGACAAAATTATTCAGGCACTGAGCTTTGAAAAGGAATTTAGATTTTATTCTAAGTCTTATGCAAAAGCACTCATTTTTTTTTTCTTTTTTCACTAAAATAAGATGTAAGCAGGAGAGTGATAGGGTCTCATTACTAATTTAAAATCCTCCAGAGTGTGTCATGGGGCAGGGTTTGGGGGAGGGCCACAATGGAAGCTTGGAAATTCACACACAGCAGGTGTGTGAATGGCACCACTGCTAACTAGGAGTCTAGAGGAAGGGAAATGGAGAAAAGCGGTTTCATTCTAACTTTATTTTCACGGGGAACCTCAGGGCTCTCTAAATGTTCATGATGGTAGAGTAGGGAAATGAAGGAAAGAAGAAACTAAGATAATGCTAGATTTCTGACAAGAACCATGGTGCCTCATGGTTTTTTGTTTTGTTTTGTTTTTCCCTTTTTCACCCTTTTATTTTCTGCTTGGGGCTTCCCTGGTGGCTCAGAATAAAGAATCCACCTGAAATGCAGGAACGGAAGACAAGGGTTCACTCCCTGGGTTGGAGGAGGAAATGGTAACCCACTCCAATATTGTTGCCAAGAAAAGTCCATGGACAAAGGAGCCTGGCAGGCTAAGATGCATAGGGTCACAAAGAGTTGGACAGAAGTAAAACAACTGAGCACTTTCATTCATTGAAAAAATATTAGCAGAAAAATACATTCATTGGATGACACTAACGCTTTTAAAAATGGATTTGGTGTTACTGATCATTAGGATGTCTTTTTTTACAATTGACACATATTTTTATCTATGAACTTTTGGGTTTTTTACTAGTAATTTTCCTAACTTCATTCTTAACATGTCTGTGGGATTGACATCATCTGTGGACTTGCAACTATGACAATTTCTTTCCTCTTTTTCTCTTTTTGCTCAAATGTGCTACAAACTGCTCTTGCTTTAAGTAATATTCTTCCTTGTTCAATCTGACTTTTTGAACCCAACGGCAGCTATCCAAATGTGCACCAGGCTTGCCCCACACCACAACCCAGGGTTTGTATTTAAATGAAATACACATATTCTAGAAAAAGGATGAGAAAAATGAGGCTAAGCACCAGTGATTTTTGATGAGAAAGCTCATCCTTTTGTGCATTAATTGTCTGGCAGGAGTTTAGACGCAACCAACTACATCTTTTTTATAGTCAAATACTGATTAGCAGCAAAATAGAACCAAATCGGATTTATTGGTGTGAACGATTAAAGTAAGAAATAAGTAGGGATACCAGAACTTCTACTGACTGGCAAATGGGTTTATGGTAGAAAATTAAAGTTATGAAATCTTGTGCCTGTGTCAGCAGCTTTATGTGTTGCTTGCTTCCAAGTGCCTATTTCTGTTACCCAAAGCTCACTGCTTTAGCGAGGTCGTGTAGCTTAATGGTTAAGTCAGAGTATGGCTTGTTGACCTAAACTATCTGGGCTCAAATACTAGGTTTATTCCTTATTATCTGTATGGCATTGGGTAAATTACTTCACCTCTCTGGGCCTCAGTTTCTTTAACTCTAATATGGGCATAAGAATAGGATCAAACTCCTAGATTATGATGAGAATTAAAAGATTTAATACAAATGAAACAATTTTAAAAGTGCATGATGGACCTGAACTCAATATAAGGGTTATCCGTTTTTAGCATTATTTTGCTTTTTCTTCACTTTTCAGTTATTCAATCTACTGGGCAGTCCCCTATGCAATAGTAAAATTCTTTGACAGCACTCCATTTTATAAAGCTGATGAAAGCCTTTAACCATGTGCAAAAGGCTAAAATGACCACAGGGGAATGCAATTTATTTTATAATGACTTAATGAAACCAATTATATTATACTAGCATAAAAACTTTTAAATAGAAAATTGTATTCACCAGTAAAAATGTTCTACATTTCAATGAGGATGTGCCTATGCCAACTGCTTATTATAAGTTAAGATTCAAGAAATACTCACCAGTTAGTATTGTTTTATGATTTTAAATTCAATATCCATTAATAAATTAATTCAGAAACAAGAAGAGCTTTTGTAAAATGACATTTAATTATAAAATAGTCTCAAATATAAAGCATCTAAGGAGTACATCAAACTTTTCAAAAACTGTAACTAATTAAATCTTTCTAGGGAGAAATTGGATCATCTAACAACTCTGATTCCTGGAAAGAACATTTCTGCAACAGTGAAGAACACTGGCATTCTCTTCATTTTCAATTTTGCATTCACCTCAGACAAACACAAAATTAATAATCAAATTCATAGTGCACCATCAGCTCTGAACATATTAATGAACACCATTAATATTGTTTCAAAGAAAATGGATTTTGATATCAAACCTAAAATCACTAGAGGATAGTTAATATATAGAAATCATATCTTAGTAGGATAATAATGCTTAAGTAATACAAATGGTCATTCAGATTTGAAAGTGTAATTTGAAAAATTCTATTTGAAGCAAAGAAATAATTTTGATCTTCTTTAATATTTTGTTATTTTCCTAAAGCTTCATTAATTTTTAAAAAAGGCTTATACTTATAATTAATCACTGTTTTACTTCAACCATTGCTACTGCTTCAACAATAAAATGTGTGAGATTAGTACCAGAGGAAAGTAATAAAGGATTTTATCACAATTTATTGGTTTTGGGCCAATGAAATTTTTATAGATAATTATAAATTTATATTAAGGAAGAAAAGTTGAAGACTATCTAAAACAAATTGTTGAAACTGATCAAAATAAGCAATAGAAAATGTTAATGGCCTACACTGGCATTAATTAAAATTTATTTTAGCTACAATGCTTAAAGAAACAATAATAAATTACATTAATACATTACCATCCCCTGCAAAGAAAAACATGCTTCATATTATTGAAAGCTTTTTAAATATGACAGCTAAAATCAGTTTGACTGCCAAAGTTATTCAGTTACAACAACAAAAAATTGGCATTACATGTTTAGATAAAAATTGCATTTATTTAATTTTTCTTGAAATAAAGGACAGTAAGAATAATATATTGCTCTACACTATGGGCCTCCCTGTGGCTCAGACGTTGGAGAACCTGCTTGCAGCGCTGGAGACCCAGATTTGACCCCTGGGTCAGGAAGATCCCCTGGAGAAGGAAATAGCAGCCCATTCCAATCTTCTCACCTGGAGAATCCCATGGACAAAGGACCCCGGTGGGCTACACTCCATAGGGTCTCACAGAGTTGGAGTGACTAGCACTTTCACTTCACTTTTATGAATATAAAATGTTATTGGCAGTAAGCTAAATTAAAAATAGCAAATATAAAAGAAGCTCATTGTTAAATACGTGTATAAATAGAAATCAATGGACAAATAGAAAATGACAAATAAGTCTCTCACTTAGCTACCCTGTCCCAATTTCCAGAGGTTATCAAGGAGGAGCAGAATATATGACCCCAAAGTATTCCACTTTGGCATGTGAGTTATTTTGAGATGAAGGCAATCAAGTGAAGAAGAGGTTGATTATCAACTTCTCTCTTAACTGCATAAAATAATTTATACAGAGGGCCTGTAGCAGGAGAGAGCTATTACCAGAGAGAACTTTTGATATTTGGAAGACTTATCTGCAGGGCATGGCAAAATTTGTTTACCAAACGTAAACATTCTTCCCCATGAATTGTCTTTCTCCCCTTCACCTTGGCTCAGGATGGCATATATGCCTCAACTGCTTGACTGTCTGTGAACTTCCTAACTTTAGGATTCCAGTACACATAAAATTAATTTGTTTTCTCTTGTTAGTCACTTTTATGCCTATTTGATTATTAAGCCAACCAAAGAACAGAGAAGGGAGAAGGAGAGTGTCCTCTCCAATATTATCACAGTTGACAATTTGAAGTGAAGAATTTTAGAGCTTACACTTACAAAAATAAATGAGTTTATATGTATATATCTGTGTGTATGTATGTATATGTATATATAATACATCTTCTCTGTTAAAAAAAAAAGAATTATAACTAGATCTGTTGTCTTTCAACTTGCTTTTCTCAGTAAAAGATAAATTTTCACAGAAATTTTCTTGTTTTTAATGGCTGCAAGTAACGCATTCTATTGATTTTACAAAATGTATTTTACCAAAGAATGACGATGATGTTGTTTCTAGTATTTTACTATTACATACAGTGTTTCAGAGGCCATTTGCACAGAAATGTTTGTGTCAGTGAAAGTTTTTATAAAACTGAGTCTTAGAAGTAGAATTAATCATTTAATGAATTTGAGCATTTAAACTTGTGAGAAATATAGACAATTTGTTCTCTGAAATGGTTGGGCCAATTTATTCTCTTATCAGTAGTACATGATACTGCCTGTCAAGCTCATACTTTCTGAAACTCTAAACATTATTTATCTTTACATTTTGCCAAACTTAGTTAAAAACTGCCATGTCATCACTGTTAAGACTTGCATTTACCTATTGAATTTGAACCATTTTGAATTTCTGTTTTAGAAATTTTCCTAGTCATACTCTTTTTTTTTATATCATCCTTTTGTACTTTTCAAATTCTAGGGGCTCCTTATAAAGTGTGGCTTTTTCTCTTTTGTATTTTACATAGGTTACAAATAATTTTTGAAAATTCATCACTTGTCCCTGATATATATTTATGGAATCTTGGTAACTATAGAATAATGTCTCTTAATCGTATTTTCAGTGTCAGTGTAATTTAATTGTGTCAATGTAATTAATCAATGATATTCAATATGTACTGTGAATCATTTATAGATATTACTAGAAGGCATAAGATTTATAAACATATTAATTATTAAAAGATAACTAAGATCAGGTTTATAATGTTATCACATTACTCATATAATGTTATTCTTCCCATTTTGCTTCCATGTGTTTTCCTAAACACTGAGGACAAAGCAATAAAACAGACATACAGACACACACTGACCTCACTGCACTCAGAGGGGTGGTCTGATTGAAGTATAAAGAGAGATGATAGAAGGGAAGGAAATAAAGTTACTTAAAAAAAAAAACCCTAAGGGAGATGATATAACCTCATTATAGTTGATTAATGGAGATTTAACACATACCAAAAAAACTCATTAGATGGTATAAAGTAATTACGAAAGACTATAGAAGCTGACAAAACTTTTTAGGGGAAAAACCACTTGTGCCAGAAGGCAACAAATTAATGTTTAATTGTGCCCACCTATATCATAAAAGAAATATATATATATATGAATACAAAGCTGATATATTTAAAATTGTATTTTGTGAGCTTTAAGGGATCCTTTGCCACTATTACCTAATATATTTATGAATGTAGCTAACAAACTTTTATCATTTATCATTTATTCCTTTTAGTAGTTCATGCATCAAAAATTTAGAATGAGTCTTAAGTCTCACCTGATGACTCCTTTCATGGCTAAAAGTATACTTTTGATAATAAAAAAGTTTCAAGTTATGAAGTTACATATCAATAATAATTATACATTATTAAGTAATGCATAAATAGATTCAAGGGATTCGATCTGATAGACAGAGTCTCTGAAGAACTATGGACGGAGGTTCGCGACATTATAGTGGAGGCAGTGATCAAGACCATCTCCAAGAAATAGAAATGAAAAAAGGCAAAATGCTTGTCTGAGGGGGCATTACAAATAGCTGAGAAAAGAAATAAAAGACAAAGGAGTAAAGGAAAGATACACCCAATTGAATGCAGAGTTCCAAAGAATAGCAAGGAGAGATAAAAAAGCCTTCCTCAATGATCACTGTAAAGAAATAGAGGAAAATAATAGAATGGGAAAGACTAGAGATCTCTTCAAGAAAATTAGAGATACCAAGGGGACATTTCATGCAAAGATGGGCACAATAAAGAATAGAAATGATATGGACCTAAAGAAGCAGAAGATATTAAGAAGAGGTGGCAAGAATACACAGAAGAACTATACAAAAAAGATCTTCATGACCCAGATAACCATGATGGTGTGATCACTTACCTAGAGCCAGACATCCTGGAATGCTAAGTCAAGTGGGCCTTAGGAAGCATCACTAGGAACAAAGCTAGCAGAGGTGATGGAATTCCAGCTGAGCTATTCCAAATCCTAAAAGATGATGCTCTGAAAATGCTACACTCAATATGCCAGCAAATTTGGAAAAATCAGCAGTGGCCACAGGATTGGAAAAGGTCAGTTTTCATTCTAATCTCAAAGAAAAGCAATGCCAAAGATTGTTCAAACTACTGCACGAATTGCAGTCATCTCACATGCTAGCAAAGTAATGCTCAAAATTCTCCAAGCCAGGCTTCAGCAATACGTGAACCATGAACTTCCAGATGCTCAAGTTGGATTTAGAAAAGGCAGAAGAACCAGAGTTCAAATTGCAAATATTCATTGGATAATTGAAAAAGCAAGCGTTCCAGAAAAAACAGCTACTTCTGATTTAATGCCTATGCCAAAGCGTTTGACTTTGTGGATCACAACAAACTGTGGAAAATTCTTAAAGAGTTGAGAATACCAGACTACCTGACCTGCTTCATGAAAAATCTGTATGCAGCTCAAGAAGCAACAGTCAGAACCAGACTTGGAACAACAGACTGGTTCCAAATCAGGAAAGGACTATGTCAAGGCTGCATATTGTCACCCTGCTTATTTAACTTATTTGCAGAGTATATCATGCAAAATGCCAAACTGGATGAAGCACAAACTGGAATCAAGATTGCCAGGAGAAATGCCAATAACCTCAGATATGCAGATGACACCACCCTTATGGCAGAAAGCAAAGGAGAACTAAAGAGCCTCTTGATGAAAGTGAAAGAGGAGAGTGAAAAAACTGGCTTAAAACTCAACATTCAGAAAACTAAGATCATGGCATCTGGTCCCATCACTTCATAGCAAATAGATGGGGAAACAGTGGAAAGAGTGACAGACTTTATTTTTTGGGGGCGGGGGGCTCCAAAATCACTACAGATGGTAGCTGCAGCCATGAAATTAAAAGAAACTTGCTCATTGGAAGAAAAGCTATGATCAAACTAGGAAGCATATTAAAAAGCAGAGACATTACTCTGCCAACAAATGTCCATCTAGTCAAAGCTATGGATTTTCCAGGAGTCATGTATGGATGTGAGAGTTGGACTATAATGAAAGCTGAGTGCTGAAGAATTGATGATTTTGAACCGTGGTGTTTAAAAAGACTCTTGAGAGTCCCTTGGACTGCAAGGAGATCCAACCAGTCCATCCTAAAGGAAATCAGTCCTGAACATTCACTGGAAGGGCTGATGCTGAAGCTGAAGCTCCAATCCTTTGGCCACCTGATGTGAAGAACTGACTCATTGGAAAAGACCCTGATGCCGGGAAAGATTGAAGGCAGGAGGATAAAGGGATGACAGAGGAAGAGATGGCAGATGGCATCACTGACTCAATCAACATGAGTTTGAACAAGTTCTGGGAGTTGTTGATGGACAGGGAAGCCTGGCGTGCTGCAGTCCATGGGGTCGCAAAGAATTGGATATGACTGAGTGACTGAATGGAACTGACTTGATTATTAAGTATGAGATTATTAAGTATGCTAAGTAATCATTACTAAATATCAAGTACCTTCACTCGACTAGTGATAAAAATGTAAGATAATGGAGTACAAATCCATTGGTAAAATAAGGAAAGCCTAGTAAACAATAAACTCAGATATAATAATAACAAACATGATAGGAAGTAGAATAATAATGCAGGTGCTGTGTGTATCTTAGTCACTCAGTCATGTGTGACTGTTTATGATCCCATGGACTGCAGCCCGCCATGCTCCTCTGTCCATGGAATTCTCCAGGCAAGAATACTGGAGTGGGTTGCCATTTCCTCCTCCAGGGGATCTTCTCAACCCAGGAACTGAACCCAGGTATCCTGCCTTGCAGGCAGATTATTTACCCTCTGAGCCACTAGGGAACCCAGGTGTTGAGAAACATTAGAACTGCAAAAAGAACTGATGGAATCTGTCACATAGTTAAAAATAAAAATTGCTAAATGAAACATTCAGAATAACTGCTCTCATCATCTTGATTCTTTTTCCCCATGTGCATTTTAACATTTTAATAAAGTCAGATAAAGGAATTTCTCACCTTACATATTAGAGCTGAAGTGAATCTCTGCAAAACATGACTGAGAAATGATTCCAAACTCCAGCTAATTATTGAAAAATGATAATCAGCTGGACCAATAAAAATACCTGATAAGATTATTCAGTGGAATAAAATGCTATCAATTTTATTTATCTAGCAAATACAGGAATATGTATTTCTCTGTGTATGAATGTGACAAAATGTCCTGAATTGTGTGAAATAAACCATACTGAATTACATGGTCCAGCAATATGGAAATGTCAACAGTGTATTAAGTGTAGATGTGAGGGAAGGAAGTCTCTACATTGCTGATAATGATGGGCATGTACAAAATGAAAAATTCACCATTTGCAAAAGATTTGCCTTTTATTATTGATAAAATGATATAACAAATTATGGAGGAATCACATACACACACACATATATATACAAATCCTTATCACACTGAAGAATTGAAGATTTTGAACTTCGGTGTTGGAGAAGACTCTTGAGAGTCCCTTAGACTGCAAGGAGATCCAACCGGTCCATCCTAAAGGAGATCAGTCCTGGGTGTTCATTGGAAGGACTGATGTTGGAGCTGACACTCCAATACTTTCGCCACCTGATGTGAAGAGCTGACTCATTTGCAAAGACCCTGATGCTGGGAAAGATTGAGGGCAGGAGGAGAACGGGACGACAGAGGATGAGGTGGTTGGATGGCATCATCCACCCATGGTCATGGGTTTGAGTGGACTCCAGGAGTTGGTAATGGACAGGGAGGCCTGGTGTGCTGTAGTTCATGGGGTCGCCAAGAGTTGGACACGACTGAGCGAGTGAACTGAACTGACTGAAAGTGGGAAATTCCTTTATTTGATTCTATTAAATTGTTAACAATGTACATGTGGAAAAAGAATCAAGATGACGAGAACAGTTATTCTGGATGTTTCATTTAGGAATTTTTAATTACGTGACAGACTCCATCAGTTCTTTCTGCCAGCTTTTAAATTTTTATTTTTCTTTTCTTTTTTCTTTTTTTTTCCAGTTCTTTATTTTAGAGTCTTCTAAGACTCAAACCAGGATTTGGAAAACTGAGACTCTGTCGTCATAGGACACCAGGTAAAAATTGAAAGGGCTGGGGAACAGTCAAGGTGATTATTTTCTATGAGGAAAGAACAGAGTAGTGTTTTGTCTTTTACTAGACGCTATGTTCTGAGTTTCTTGAGAATCTCTATGCAGTTAAATACTGCTATTTTGCACCAACTGGTGCTTTCCCTATGACAGTTTTATGAATGGTATGTCCTTAATCTGTAAAGAAAGCTTTGTCATCTAAGGCACTGCTTTTCTAAGTATGGTACCCTTAATTGGCAGCAACATCACTGGCCATATCCCAGATCTACTGGACAATGATCATGGATTTTGGAGCCCAGGAATTGACACAGATTTGTAACACAATCAAAATGTGAGAATCATCAGCTGAGCTCTCCAATATGGTAGACACGAGCCACATAGGATATTTAGATTTGCATTTAAATTAATTAAAATAGAATAGAATAACTCGGCTCTTCAGTTATTTTAGTCACATTTCAAGTACTTAAATGGCACATTTTGTCAATGGCTGCAATGTCAGAGAGTAAAGATACAGAACTGATTATTGAGATTTTTATTGGAGAACATTGCCTAGCAAGGCAATGATTCAAACAACTGCTGAATTTATCATGCTACTTTCAATTATTCCAAAACTCCTAAGATCTGCACTTTTTTACTTTCTTCTCATTACTTATTTTTTTATTAGCTTTTTAAAATTTATTTTCTATTGAAGGATAATTGCTTTACAGAATTTTACTGTTTTCTGTCAAACCCTGACATGAATCAGCCATAGGAATACATATACCCCCTCTCTTTTGACCCCCCCTCCTCTTTCCCTCCCTATCCCACCCCTCTAGGTTGATTACAAAGCCCTTGTTTGAGTTTCCTGAGCTATAAAGCAAATTCTTGTTGGATATCTATTTTACATATGGTAATGTAAGTTTCCATGTTATTCTTTCCATACATCTCACCCTCTCCTACTCTCTCCCCACGTCTATCATTCTATTCTCTATGTCTATTTCTCCATTGTTGCCCTGTAAATAAATTATTCAGTACCATATTTCTAGATTCCATATATATGTGTTAGAATAAAATGTTTATCTTTCTCTTTCTGACTTACTTCACTCTGTATAATAGGTTCTAGATTCATCCACCTCATTAGAACTGATTCAAATGTGTTCCTTTTTATGGCTGAGTAATATTCCACTGTGTATATGTACCATGCCTTCTTTATCCATTCATCTGTTGATGGACATCTAGATTGCTTCCATGTTCTAGCTACTATAAACAGTGCTGCACATTGAAACATGTATATTATCTAGGGTGAAACAGATAACCAGCCCAGGTTGGATGCATGAGACAAGTGCTCAGGCCTGGTGCACTGGGAAGACCCAGAGGGATCGGGTAGAGAGGGAGGTGAAAGGGGGGATTGGGATGGGGAATACATGTAAATCCATGGCTGATTCATATCAATGTATGACAAAAACCACTGCAATATTGTAAAATAATTAGCCTCCAACTAATAAAAATAAATGAAAAAAATTAAAAAAAAAAACAGTGCTGCAATGAACAATGGGATGCATGCGTCTTTTTCAACTTTGGTTTCCTCAGCGTATATGCCTAGGCCTGAGATTGCTGAGTCATAGGTGGTTTTATTCCAAATTTTTTAAGGAATCTCCCACCATCATCATTAGTGGTTGTATCAATTTACATTCCCACCAACAGTGCAAGAGTGTTCCCTTTTCTCCACACCCTCTCCAGCATTTATTGTTTGTAGACTTTTTGATGATGGCCACCCTGACCAGTGTGAGGTGACATTTTATTGTAGTTCTGATTTGCATTTCTCTAATAATGAGTGATGTTGAGTGTCTTTTCATGTGTTTGTTAGCCCTCTGTATGTCTTCTTAGGAGAAATGTCTGTTTAGGTATTTTCCCCACTTTTTGATTGGGTTGTTTGCTTTTCTGGTATTGAGTTGTATGAGCTGCTTGTATATTATGGAAATTAATCCTGTCAGTTGTTTCATTTTCTATTACTTCCTCCCATTCTGAGGCTTGTCTTTTCACTTTGCTTATGTTTCCTTTGCTGTGCAAAAACTTTAAAGTTTAATCAGGTCCCACTTGTTTCCTTTTCTTTTCATTTCCATTAATTTAGGAGGTGGGTCATAGAAGATGTTGCTTTGATTTATGTCATTGAGTGTTCTGCCTATGTTCTCCTCTAAGAGTTTTATAGTTTCTGGTCTTATGTTTAGGTCTTTAATCCATAGTGTTTTAATTTTCATTCATTTATGTGTAGCTATCCAGTTTCCTCAGGACCATTTATTGAAGAGATTGTCTTTCAGTTCAGTTCAGTTGCTCAGTCATGTCCAACTCTTTGCCACCCCATGGACTGCAGGATGCCAGGCCTCCCTGTCCATGACCAGCTCCCGGAGTTTACCCAAACTCATGTCCATTGAGTCGGTGATGCCATCCAACCATCTCATCCTCTGTCGTTCCCTTCTCCTCCTGCCTTCAATCTTTCTCAACATCAGGGTCTTTTCAAATGAGTCAGCTCTTGGCATCAGGTGGCCAAAGTATTGGAGTTTCAGATTCAGCATCAGTCCTTCCAATGAACACCCAGGACTGGTTTCCTTTAGGATGGACTGGTTGGATCTCCTTGTAGTCCAAGGGACTCTCAAGAGTCTTCTCCAACACCATAGTTCAAAAGCATCAATTCTTTGGTTCTCAGCTTTCTTTATAGTCCAATTCTCATATCCATATATGACTACTGGAAAAACCATAGCCTTGACTAAATAGACCTTTGTTGACAAAATAATGTCTCTGGTTTTTAATATGCTGTCTAGGTTGGTCATAACTTTCCTTCCAAGGAGTAAGTGTCTTTTAATTTCATGTCTGCAGTCACCATCTGCAGTGATTTTGGAGCCCCCCAAAATAAAGTTAGCCACTGTTTCCACCATTTCCCCATCTATTTCCCTTGAAATGATGGGATGGATGCCATGATCTTAGTTTTCTGAATGTTGAGCTTTATCCCAACTTTTTCACTCTCCTCTTTCATCAAGAGGCTCTTTAGTTCTTCAGGTTTTCTTTGCCCCATTGTACTTTCTTGCCTCCTTTGTCAAAAATAAGGTACCCATAGGTGCATGGGTTTATTTCTGGGCTTTCTATCTTGTTCCATTGGTCCATATTTCTGTTTTGTGCCAGCACCATACTGTCTTGATGACTGCAGCTTTGCAGTATAGTCTGAAGTCAGGAAGGGTGATTCCTCCAGCTCCAGTCTTCTTTCTCAAGACTGCTTTGGCTACTTGGGGTCTTTTGTGTTTCCATATGAATTGTGAAATTTTTTGTTCTAGTTCTGTGAAAAATGCCATTGGTAATTTGATAGGAATCACATTGAATCTATAGATTGAATTTGGTAGTATAGTCATTTTCACAATATTAATTCTTCCTACCCAGGAACATGGAATATCTCTCCATCTATTTATGTTGTCTTTGATTTCTCTCATTAGTGTCTTATAACTTTCTGTGTACAGTTCTTTTGTCTCCTTAGGTAAGTTTATTCCTAGATATTTAATTATTTTTGTTGCAATATGAATGGGATTGATTCTTTAATTTCTCTTCCTGATTTTTCATTGTCAGTATATAGAAATGCACATGATTTCTGTGTATTGATTTTGTATCCTGAAACTTTGCTAAATTCACTGATTAGTAATTTTCTGGTACTATCTTTAGGGTTTTCCATGTACTGTATCATGTCATCTGCAAACAATGAGAAAGTTACTTCTTTTCCATTCTGAATTCCTTTTATTTCTTTTTCTTCTCTGATTGTTGTAGCTAGGACTTCCAAAACTATGCCAATTAATAGTGGCAAAAGGGGACACCCTTGTCTTCTTCCTGATCTAAGGGGGAACGCTTTCAGTTTTTCACCATTGAGAATAATGTTAGCTGTAGGCTTATCATATAGGGCCATTACTATGTGGAGGTAGGTTCCTTCTATGCTCATTTTTTGAAGAGTTTTAATCATAAATGGATGCTGAATTTTGTCAAAGGCATTTTCTACATCTATTGAGATGATCATATGGTTTTTATCTTTCAATTTGTTAATATGATGTATCATATTGATTGATATGTGTATATTGAAGAATCCTTGCATCCCTGGAATAAACCCAACTAGATCATTATGTATGAGCTTTTTGATGTGTTGCTGAATTCTGTTTGCTAAAATTTTTTGTTGAGAATTTTTGCATCTATGTTCATCAGTGATATTGGCCTGTAGTTTTCTTTATTTTTGTTGACTTTGTTTGGTTTTGGTGTCAGGGTGATGGTGGCCTTGTAGAATGAGTTTGGAAGTGTTCCTTCCTCTGCAAGTTTTTGAAAGTGTTTTAGAAACATAGGCATTGGCTCTTCTCTAAATGTTTGATAGAATTCTCCTGTGAAGCCATCTGGTCCTGGGCTTTTGTTTTGGGGAGATTTTGATCACAGCTTCAATTTTTTGTGCTTGTAATTGGGTTGTTCATAATTTCTATTTCTTCCTGGCTCAGTCTTGGAAGATTGAACTTTTCTAAGAATCTGTCCATTTCTTCCAGGTTATTTACTTTATTGCCATATAGTTGTTCATAATAGTCTGCCATAATCATTTGTATTTCTGCATTGTCTGGTGTAACCTTTCCTTTTTCATTTCTAATTTTGTTGATTTAATTCATCTCTCTTTTTTTCTTGAAGAGTTTGTCTAGAGGTTTGTCAATTTTTATCTTCTCAAAGAACCAGCTTTTAGTTTTATTAATCTTTATTATTGTTTCTTTCATTTTTTAAATTTATTTCTGCTCAGATCTCTATGATTTCTTTCCTTCTATTAATTTTGGGCTTTTTTTGTTGTTGTTGTTCTTTTTCCAGTTGTTTTAGGTGTAAAGTTAGGTTGTCTACTCGATGTTTTTTCTTGATTCTTGAGGTAGGATTGTATTGCTATAACCTTTCCCCTTAAAACTGCTTTTGTTGCATCCCATCGGTTTTGAGTTGTCGTGTTTTCATTGTCATTTGTTTCTAGAATTTTTTTGATTTCCCTTTTGATTTTTTTAGTAACCTGTTGGCTATTTAGAAATGTGTTGTTTAATCTCCATGTGTTTGTGTTTCTTACAGTTTTTTTCTTGTAATTGATGTCTAGTCTCATAGTGTTGTGGTTGGAGAAGATGCTTGATATGATTTCAATCTTCTTAAATTTACTGAGGTTTGATTTGTGCCCCAGATGTGATCTCTTTTGAAGAATGTTCCATGTGTACTTGAAAAGAAGGTTCTCTTCTGCATTTGGATGGGATGTCCTGAAGATATCAATGAGATCCATCTTATCTAATGTGTCATTTAAGACTTGTGTTTCCTGATTAATTTTCTGTTTTGATGATCTGTCCATTGGTGTGTGTGGGGGGGGTGTTAATGTCTCCTACTATTATTGTGTTACTGTCAATTTCTCTTTTTAAGTCTGTTGGTTCTTGTCTTATGTACTGAGATGCTCTTATGTTGGGTGCATAGATATTTACAATTGTCATGTCTTCCTCTTGGATTGAGCCTTTGACCATTATGCAGTGTCCTTCCTTATCTCTTGTAATCTTTATTTTAAGGTCTATTTTGTCTGATATGAGGATTGCTTCTCCACCTTTATTTTGCTTCACATTTGGATGGAATATACTTTTCCATCCTCTCACTTTCAGTCTATATGTCTCTTTAGGTCTGAAGTCAGTTTCTCGTAGACAGCATATACATGGGTCTTGTTTTTGTATCCATTCAGCCAGTCTGTGTCTTTTGCTTGGAGCATTAATCCATTTACATTTAAAGTAATTATTGATATATATGTTCCTATTGCCATTTTCTTAATTGTTTGGGGTTGATTTTGTAGATCTTTTTTCTTCTCTTATATTTCTTGACTATATAAGTCCATTTAACATGTATTATAAAGCTGATTTGGTGGTAATGAATTCTCTTAACTTTTGCTTGTCTGAAAAGCTTATTTCTCCATCAATTTTGAATTAGATCCTTTCTTGGTACAGTAATCTTGGTTGTAGATTTTTCCCTTTCAGTACTTTAAAGATATCCTGCCATTCCCTTCTGGCCTGCAGAGTTTCTGCTGAAAGATCAGCTATTAAGCATATGGGGTTTCCCTTGCATGTTACTTGTTGCTTCTGCCTTGCTGCCTTTTAATAGTCTTTGTGTTTAGTCTTTGTTAGTTTGATTAGTATGTGTCTCGGAGTGTTTCTCCTTGGGTTTATCCTGTTTGGGACTCTTTGTGCCTCTTGGACTTGATTGACAATTTCCTTTTCCACGTTGGGGAAATTTTGAACTACAATCTCTTCAAAAATTTTCTCATAACCTTTCTCTTTCTCTTCTTCTTCTGGGACACCTATAATTCAAATGGTGGTACATTTGATATTGTCCCAGAGGTCTCTGAGACTATCTTCAGTTCTTTACATTCTTTTTACTTTATTCTGCTCTTCAGAAGTTATTTGCACCATTTTATTTTGCAGCTCACTGATTCATTCTTCTGCTTCAGATATTCTGCTATTGATTCTTTCTCAGTTCAGTTCAGTTCAGTCGCTCAGTTGTGTCTGACTCTTTGCAACTCCATGAATCACAGCACACCAGGCCTCCCTGTCCATCACCAACTCCCGAAGTTTACTCAAACTCATGTCCATCTAGTCGGTGATGCCACCCAGCCATCTCATCCTCTGTCGTCCCCTTCTCCTCCTGCCTGCAATCCCTCCCAGCATCAGGGTCTGTTCAAATGAGTCAGCTCTTCGCATCAGGTGGACAAAGTATTGGAGTGTCAGCTTCAGCATCAGTCCTTCCAATGAACACCCAGGACTGATCTCCTTTAGGATGGACTGGGTGGATCTCCTTGCAGTCCAAGGGACTCTCAAGAGTCTTCTCCAACACCACAGTTCAAAAGCATCAGTTCTTCAGCACTCAGCTTTCTTCATAGTCCTACTCTCACATCCATGCATGACTACAGGAAAAACCATAGCTTTGATTAGATGGACCTTTGTTGGCAAAGTAATGTCTCTGCTTTTTAATAGGCTGTTTAGGCTGGTCAAAGCTTTTCTTCCAAGGAGCAAGTGTCTTTTATTTATTTATTTATTTTTAGCAAGTGCCTTTTAATTGCATGGCTGCAGTCTCCATCTGCAGTGGTTTTGGAGCCCCCCAAAATAAAGTCTGTCACTGTTTCCATTGTTTCCCCATCTATTTGCCATGAAGTAATGGGACCAGATGCCAAGATCTTAGTTTTATGAGTTCTGGGTTTTAAGCCAACTTTTTCACGCTCCTCTTTCACTTTCTTCAAGAGGCTCTTTAGTTTTTCTTCACTTTCTGCCATAATGGTGGTGTTATCTGCATATCTGAGGTTATTGATATTTCTCCTGACAATCTTGATTCCAGCTTGGGCTTCATCCAGCCCAGCATTTCTCATGATATACTCTGCATATAAGTTAAATAACAGGGTGACAATATACAGTCATGTTATGTGTATAAAGAATCATGGGAACCCCACTCCTAAAGATGCTTAGCCAGTGTGCCTGAGAGAAGTTCCAAGAATTTGCATGTCTATTAAGCTTCCAAGTGATACTTATGCTCTTGGCCTATGAGCCCTGCTTGTCTAGGGCCTTGTGGGATCCTCAGGGCTTGAAGTTCAGGAAATCCCTTGATTACTACTGGATCAGGGAAAATGCCCAGGAATAATAATGATAACCTGGAATAACACAGTGGCAATAAGAAGCTGAAGATGTTTTAGCAGATGGAATAACTAAGACTAGTGGGTCATGGGTCCACTTAGGAGCTTTGAAAACAAACATCCTATCTCACAGGATTTTCAGCTTTTCACACATTTTCAGCTTTTCATTATCCTTCATTTTCACCCCTCCCTCCTTTCAATTCTCATTTTTTAAAATCTTGCTTAAATGATTATCATGTAGTCATAACCACACCTTTTCATATACTCTCACTGCCTTGCCCCCAACCCCACATTTCATTGCACTTTATCTTTTACTTTACAAATGTTACTTTATTAATCCTCATACTTACAATATAAATATATTGAATGATTAAAAATTAAAGCTAAATCAAATATATGAGCTATAATGTTCAAAGTGTATTTTCTAATTAATACCAAGGACTACATGCATGAATAATGACATGTAAATTAGGTACTTTGAATTTTTATAGCTGATTTGCAATATTGTTTTAGCTTCAGATGCAAATCAGAGTGATTCAGTTACATATATGTATGTATACATATATGTATGTGCTTAGCCACTCAGTTATGTCTGACTCTTTGTGACCCCATGGACTGTAGCCCACCAGGCTCCTCTGTCCATGGGGTTTCTTCAGACAAGAAGAAACGGGTTGCCATTTCCTTCTCCAACATATATGTATGCATTAGGTTATTTTCCATTATAGGTTATTACAAATTATTGAATATATCATTGTACTTATTTTGATATTAAAAAACCTCTTGGTTAAACCCAGTCCTCCGACCATTTGTTTTCTGCATTTCAGAAAAGCACAAAGCAGTGATGCTTATGATGAGGGTACTTAAACTTTACCAGTGCTAACTTCCACTGGGTCCACAATGCAGTCTGGCAGTCATGCTTTTCTGGCCCATTCTCTCTCTCACCCTCTATCTTCTCTGTTCCATGGAGCATGGAACTCAGCAAAAAGCCATCTATGAACCATGAAGCAGGTCTCACCAGGCACAGAATCTGTCAGCACCTTGCTCTTGGACTTCTCAGCCTCCAGAATCAAGAGAAACAGACCTCTTGCTATTTGCAAGCTACCCAGTCTGCAATATTTTGTTATAGCAGCCCAAACAGACTGAGACCAAAAGCTATCTGCAGATTTTACCTCTGAAAACTTTTCCCCTGGTCTGGCTATGCTGAGTCTGTATTTTACAACTTACACATCTCTAGGGCTCTGCAAGGTCCTCGGGGTTTGAACTTCAGGAAACCCCTTGTGAGCAGACTGCCTGAGTGAAGTCACCTCCTCACTGCTTTCTTTGAAAGCCTCGGGTCAGTCCTGTAGACATTTAAGCTCAGCTCAACTCCTGCTGAGGCAGCCACGGTGAGAGATGGAGGGAATTTGTTGCATCAGGAGCTTTAAGAACAGAGTATTTACATTGCACAGAGCGTCAGCCGGTCATGGAGACAAAGGAATCTAGAATGCGGTGCTTTAGTGCCCCATGTAAATTTTACATCTCTGCTGGCCTATGTGTCATAAACCTGTTTTTTCCCCTCTTCTTGTATATTCAGTCTAATGATTGGATCTGGGGGTTTTGAATTTTTTCCTTAGGCATTTTTCTCACAACAAATTATCTTTCTTTTTTTTTCTTCAAAAGAGATGATAAATCTGAATTGTTTCAAAGGCTTCTAGGCTGTTATTTTTAAAACTATTTACTAAAATTAATTTGATATTATTAATACTTTGAAAAATCCTCATTTGATGTTTTAACTAAGAAAAAAACTCATTTTTTCAACTGAGATATTTTAGAAGTCACAGGAATATTTTTAACTCCAACTTATACACTGTTTGGAAAAAAATATTATTCTACTATTAAAAAGGTAACCAAGCAATAAATTATGCCAGTTGCTTTTTAATAGGGAATGAATAAATAAAATCAATGTTTCTACTTGTCAGAATCAGACACTGTTTTAATGTGCTTAACACACAGCATCTACTTTAGTCTTCACAACTATGCATTATTAACCAGATTTTACAGATTATGGCAATAAGCACAGGGTTTATATGACTCTAGGCAAATTCTACATTTAGTGGCAGGGCCGTGATGGATCTTAATTTTTCTGTTCTTGGTCCTACATGTCCAAACACCATGTATGTGTGACTAGGCTGAACTATGTTTTCCAGAATTCTTCCTGAAATATTTTCAGTTAGAAGGGGTCACCCGAGAGATGTTGGTGGGAGACTGGGGAGCAGGAGTGACGGAGCAGCCCCACCGCAGGTCCTGCATAGTGTCAGTGACGTCAGTGGCTCCCCTCATGGGCGGGAGGCAGCAACTGGATCTGAAACTGCTAGCGACCTGGTTCTTAGACTTTTTAACCAACATAAATTGATAAGAGACTAGACTAGAAATTCAGACGAGGCTTTACTGGGATAGGTGCTGCAGCAGGAGGGAGTGAAAACAGCAGGTTCCTTTGCTCACTCTCTGAGGGGGAGTGGAAAGCTGGTCCCTTATATTGGTTAGGACTGGGGCTGGACTGGGCTTCCCAGGCGGCACAGTGGAAAAGAATCCGCCTGCTAATGCAGGAGAGACGGGTTCAATCCCTGGGTCAGGAAGATCCCTTGGAGATGGAAATAGCAAATCACTCCAGTGTTCTTACCTGGGAAATCCCAGGGACAGAGGAGCCTGGCAGGCTACAGCCCATGGGTTTGCAAAGAGTCAGACAGGACTTAGCTACCAAACAGCAAAAAGCAAAGGGGCTGGCCCAGGCTCAGACCAGAGGGGTGGGCTAAGTGGTCTGCCCGCCGCCTAGCAGTGCTGCTTGCAGGGATCCTGCGCAGTATCCTGCTTTTGCTCGCAGCTCCTCAGAAGCGGTAGTTAGGTTTTTGGTCTTTTTGCATATTTGTTGTTAATACTTTGCCCCAGTTGCCCACAGCTAGGCTTATTTTTAGTCCCTTATAGTTTCCTAGCATTCTCTTGCTTGCCAGATGCAAACACTGCAGCTAAGAGTCCCAGGTCCCAGACTGTCTCACAAATTTCCCACTTTCTCCTGCATCTCTCTTTAATTTTCTGGACTCCCAGAAAAGGTGTGAGCTTAGATTGTCATTAAGGACTCCGGCTTCTGCAGGTGTGTGGACACATCTTATGAAGTTTCCAAAGATAGATTCCATATATATTTCATATACACCCTCTATATATGCATACACATAACATATATGTGTGGATGTATTGTGTATACATTAGATAGAGATCAAAACTCTTCATGCTTCTGCTTCTCTGATTGAACCCTGAGTGGTCCAACTGCATTAAAAACTGCATTATAAACAGTTTGTAAACTGTTTATATTATAAATATAAAATATTTTATAAAATATAAAATATTATAAATTATTTTCTATTATAAACCTGATTCTACTGAAATAATAAATGGCATATGAAATTTTATTCACATTCTAAAGTTGAATTATTCTTTAATGAGACTACTGCTTTGAACCAAAGTTATTTTCTTTAGTTCTTTCTTTCAGAAGAATGAATGAATGGATGAATTTATGAAAATGACATTTGAAATAAAAGTTTTGTTGATATATGAGATGCTATTACTTTGTTACTTTTACATCATTATGGGCAAAACAAATCCTTTCTGTTTGGACAAATCATGCAAATAATTGTCACTCATTTTTCTTACAACGCCAATGTCAAGAGTCAAGGGTCAAAGTAAATCTTGAGGAGCCTTTCCGTCTTCTGCTCAGCATCTAAACCTGCATGCTCCTGGACCCTTATCCTTAAGGGAACTGTGTAATGAAACACCGTTTCACCTCTTCAGTGGCAGAAATATGCTGTTTGTCTTTCTTTTTGTGTACGCACCATGAATACCTGTGAGTTACCTGAGTGTTCTTGAACAATCTTGTACAATAGCTCTTTGCATATACTTACAGCAGAATCTTTAGACCACAATGAAATCTAACCTGAAACAAATCTAGTCTTAACCGGCACAATAATCTTGGCCATTCTTTCTTAATTTGAAAAGACAAATGTGCTTTCCCAAAATATGCTTATATTTTAAAAATATGTATGTTCTCTATTCAGGACTCAAAACATTATCCTGCTAATGAGCAAAAGTGGCTGTGATCTGTGAAACTACATGCAAAGTTGTGCTTGTTCTGCCCACCTGACATGGTTAGATGTAAGCTGAAGAGAGCAAATGAAAACATACATCTCCAGGCTACCTGACACTCATCATGTAGAAATGCATAGCTGATACTTGTCTTATTAGATAAAATAGATAAAATAATCCATACTGAAAAAATTTAATGTTTTATATCAAGCAAGTTGAAAATGATGCAAGCATATTTCTCCGTTGATTCTTTGCATAATCGGTCTTGATCCACACTGAGATCTATTACTCTGTACTCTCCAAGTACATGAGTAACCTGATTTGTTTCTCACCACTTGCACTTCTATCATCCCAGTCAAAGGCACCATTTTATCTTCACCTGAATTACTGCAGTACCCTCCTTGTTTGTCCTTCCATCTGCATTCCACAAGCAGTTGGAGAATCCCTTTTAGAATCAAGTCACATTGTAGCACTCCTCTGTTCAAAGTGCTTCATCAGTGTCTGTTTATGTCACTTGAAGGCAAGGCCAAATGTTGGATCATGATTCACCTGTTTGTCTTGAGTCCCTTGCTAGAAAATAGGAGGGCAGGGATCTTTGTTTTTGTCGCTGTTGCTGTTTTACCCTCAGAACCTCAATCAGTGTTTGAGACACGATAGGTGCTTAATAGGATTTCCCAGGTGGCACCAGTGGTTAAGACAATAACTATGCAAGGACCCAAAGAATGAACTTTGAAGTTAAAGTGAAGTGAGACTGACATCAGGAATAACGAATTATGTATTTCTAAAGATAATAGCTCAACCAGTATCCATATATTCAGTGAAGCACCCAGAAGACATCTGTCTCTAGTTGCTTTCCCCAGTGTACGTACTGTTATGCTGTATTATGGAAACTGTACCTCTTTCCTGGAATGTAAATCTAAGCATTTTTTATTAGAGAAGGATCTCACTTAAAAATAGCAATTCTTTGATATAAAACTTTCTCTTTTATAAGTGAAAAAGTGATCTCACTAACAGTTAATAGAGCATGCTTTTTGAATTGCATTCCTTTTGCCAGATACTGAAAATTACATCATTTCCTGTCAAGTTTGTCTGGAGACTGATGGCGTGATTTCACGTTTGTTTAAAATGACAGTGTCCTCATGGCAAAAGGTTGGCCTCTATATAAAATAATCACACTTAAAATGAACCTAAAACCTGGATCTCCATATTACCAGATGTCAAGTAATAATTTCTATACTATACTATATTTCTATAACTATACTATTCTCATGTGTAAATATATGCAAAGATAATCCACAGATTTTGTTTTAAAAAATACCGTGCTTAAGAATGTTTTTAAATGCTAGGGTTGTTACACAGAAATATATCTTGTGACGTTTTAATTCTTTCTATTATACAAATTTGTAACAGGATTGCTCAAAGGAACTTAACAAGACTCAAAGTAATTATTCTCATCCATCTCGCTGAAGATAAATAAATCTTACATTAAATATTTTGCAAGTTATGGAAATATATTGTCTCTATAAAATACATTCAGCATCAGAAGGATTCAGATGAGGCTTTGGAATAATAATTTTGAGAAACCCAACTGATCTAAATTAGCACTCACCAATATTGCCCAGGAAATCATGCTATAGGTCTTTCACTCCATGTTTCTGTCTCTTCCATAAGTAGATTATGCTAATAGGTGCCAAGAGATTCATATCTCCAGCAGGCTAAGATTGGCTAGGGTTACTTTCAATTCCTTTTCTCTCAAAGGGCAGACATCATAACCCAAAGCATTTTCATTATGATTCGCTTAACAAGACAATATGTGGCAGGTAAACTGCCTATCAATAATATTTAGTGAGTATTCATTCTGGACAAGCTTTGTAATGTGGTTTTGGAGAAGAAAGGCAAATAAAAGACGTCATGATCTTTCTTTATAGACACTTGAGTGAAAATTAGCATTCCCTTTCTCCTTTTTATAGTGACACATGAGGTATAGAGTAATTCCCCATGTAGTCAGGAATCACTAACTATAACTTATTCTTGAACATATACTAGATCCTAAATCCTTACCTCCACATTTTCTGAAGAAACTGTAAACTGTATATGTAAAGAACATGAACAGACCAATAAATAAACATGAAAATAAACAAAAAAATCTACCTTGAGAAGAGAATATTTGACCTCTCCCCAGCATTATTTTCTCTGGCTCCCTCTATTGATAAAATTATGATAACAAGAGTACTGATTTTATACATACATGTGAGTATGAAATGAGATAAAGCACAAAGATCATAACATAAAATCAGCACTCAAAAATTATTAAATACTAAATATTACTACTTCAATAATAAAGCAATATTAAAGTATTACTGATAGTATTATTATTACATGTGTGCTCAGTCACTCAATTGTGTCTGACTCTTTATGACCCCATGGATTGTAGACTACCAGTCTCCTCTGTCCATGGAATTTTCTAGGCAAGAATACTAGAGCAGGTTCCCATTTCCTATTCCAGAGGATCTTCCTGACCCAGGGATTGAGCCTGTGTCTCTTCTGTCTCCTGCATTGTCAGATGCATTATTCACCACTGTGCCACCTGGAAAACCCTTATTATTATTATACTTTATTATTAAAGTAGTAGGAATAGCCGTAGCAGCAGCAGCAGCCCCTCTAAAAATAGGAGGCTTAGAGGTCAATTCATGAGCTAGAATTGAGTATCTTTTATATGTCAGACAGTGTACTAGGTCCTGGAAAAATGAAAATAAACCACATATTCCATACCCTTGATTATTACTTAGGTTTTAGCAAAATACAAACATACTACAAAATACAAAGATACAAATAGAATGTGAAAAGTATTCTGATTACATTTGATAAGGTATTATAAGAGTACATAGAAGGTCATTGCTTGGCAGATGTCACATATTTTCTGACATCTTTATACTGTCTACTTAAATCTAGACAAAACTTTAATTAGAATTTATTCTTGTCATTTTTGATAGGATATCAACCATTGCTACCCAGTGAAATTATTTGAATTGTATGGTGAGTACATTGATCAGCTACCACATATAGAATCTTTCTCAAAGTCACCAGGACTTCAACATACATCCTTGTGACAGAAGATTACAATTCACATTGGTTATACAACCAACATTCCATTACAATGAATGTCCAGTGAGTCGATATCATACAGTATTTTTGTAAGATGGGATTTCACTGGTGCAGAAACTCTAGGGACATAACCCAGCACCACTGTTCAGAGTGTTATTTTGACTGCAACTGATTTTTCATTTAAATGGTCTTGAGGATAGATAATGTGATTCCACCTGTATAAGCTACTATAAAAGTGCAAAGTAATATTTTAGGTTTCTTGTAGTTCCGCTATTTATTTGGAATAAATCCATGATAAAACCGTTTAAATTTTCTTAAATGAGTAAAATTAACAACTGTAAAAAATATTAACTTTGTAAATAAAATTCTAATATCTTAGTTTTCCATCAGCTACACCCACAGATAACTTGTCATATCCCATATAACAAAAGAGTACGTGGACAAAATGCACTCTGCATAGCTAGAGACACTGGAGGTATACTAAGTGCATACCCCTCTATCATCCATTGCAGACATTTCTTTGGAAAGAAACCTTGTTAATGAGAGCCATACTAACAGCATCTTTGTTTTCAACTTCCTTCTATTTTAGGATGAAAATTCATAAGCAATAATTCCATTGCCTTTTGGAAGGCACTAAAATATCAGCTGGCAGTTTGATAGGAGGTAGAGTTTTGTACATCTTCAAAGAGCAGTATTAGCAATTGATGATGAACATTTCTTAGCAGGAGAGGCCTGATTATTATTATTTTTACTAATTATAAATGGCTTATGCATGTTATACAAAATGATGACCATGGTTTAAATTGGCTGCAGAACCCTCACTGATGGTCTTGCAATTCGACAATACAAAGATAAATCATCTGATTTTAAAATGAGCAAAAGATCTGAATAGACATTTCTTTAAGGAAGATGAAAAAATGGCCAATAGCACAAGACAATTATTTGATATCATTATTTATTAGGGGGCCTTCCCTGATGACTCAAATGGTAAAGAATCCGCCTCTAATGCAGGAGACCCGGGTCTGATCCCTGGGTCAGTAAGATCCCTTGGAGCAGGGAATGGCTATTCACTCCAGCTTTCTTACCTGGAGAATTTCATGGACAGAGGAGCCTGGAGGGCTACAGTCCATGGGGTTGCAAAGAGTCAGACACATGGGCAACTAACACAGTAATTAGGGAAATTCATATCAAAGTCATGAGGGCAACACCACCACATAACCCTTAGAATTGTTATACTACTACTACTAATAAAAAGAAATTGAAGAGTATGTTCTTGATATGAGATGTGGAGAAAATGAAATCCTTATATATAGTCAGTGGGGATGTCTATAATGTAGCAACAAGTCTGCAAAACTGTTAACAATTCCTCAAATGCTAAATGCAAAGTTCCCGTAAGACTCAGCAATTCTTAGGTATATAACCAAGAGAAATGAAATAATATGTAAAAAGTAAAACTTACACATAAATTTTATAGCAGCGTTATTTATAACATAAAAATTGGAAACAACCTCAAATATCCATCAATTGGTAAATGGAAAAATAAACTGTGGTCAGTTCAGTTCATTCACTCATCGTGTCCAGCTCTTTGCAACCCCACGGACTGCAGCACGCCAGGCTTCCCTGTCTATTACCAACTCCCAGAGCTTACACAAATTCATGTCCATCACATCGGTAATACCATCCAACCATCTCATCCTCTGTCATCCGTTTCACATCCCACCTTCAATCTCTCCCAGCATCAAGGTCTTTTCAAATGAGTCAGTTCTTTGCATCAGGTGGCCAAAGTATTGGAGTTTCAGCTTCAGCATCAGTCCTTCCAGTGAACACCCAGGACTGATTTCCTTTAGGATGGACTGGTTGGATCTCAGTGCAGTCCAAGGGACTCTCAAGAGTCTTCTCCAATACCAGAGTTCACTTCAGTTCAGTTCAGTCGCTCAGTCATGCCCGACTCTTTGTGACCCCATGAATCACAGCACACCAGGCCTCCCTGTCTATCACCAACTCCTGGAGTCCACCCAAACCCATGTCCATTGAGTCGGTGATGCCATCCAACCATCTCACCCTCTGTCATCCCCTTCTCCTCCTGCCCTCAATCTTTCCCAGCTTCAGGGTCTTTTCAAATGAGTCAGCTCTTTGCATCAGGTGGCCAAAGTATTGAAGTTTCAGGTTCAACATCAGTTCTTTCAACATCAGACCCAGGATTGCCTTTAGGATGGACTGGTTGGATCTCCTGGCAGTTCAAGGGACTCTCAAGAGTCTTCTCCAACACCACAGTTCAAAAGCATCAATTCTTTGGCACTCAGCTTTCTTTATAGTCCTACTCTCATATCCATACCTGACTACTGGAAAAACCACAGCCTTGACTAGATGGACCTTTGTTGACAAATTAATGTCTCTGCTTTTTAATATGGTGTCTAGATTGGTCATAACTTTCCTTCCAAGGAGTAAGTGTCTTTTAATTTCACGGCTGCAATCACCATCTGAGTGATTTTGGAGCCCAGAAAAATAAAGTCAGCCAATGTTTCCACTCTTTCCCCATCTATTTGCCATGAAGTGATGGGACCGGATGCCATGATCTTAGTTTTCTGAATGTTGATCTTTAAGCCAACTTTTTCACTCTCTTCTTTCACTTTCATCAAGAAGCTCTTTAGTGCTTCTTCACTTTCTGCCATAAGGGTGGTGTCATTTGCATATCTGAGGTTATTGATATTTCTCCCGGCAATCTTGATTCCAGCTTGTGCTTCATCCAGCCCAGCGCTTCTCATGATATACTCTGCATATGAGTTAAATAAGCAGGGTGGCAATATACAGCCTTGACGTACTCCTTTTCCTACTTGGAACAGGTCTGTTGTTCCATGTCCAGTTCTAACTGTTGCTTCCTGACCTGCATACAGATTTCTCAAGAGGCAGGGGAGGGGGAGGTGGTCTGGTATTCCCATCTCCTTCAGAATTTTCCACAGTTTATTCTATATATTAGATTAGTATATATATTTGTATTATATATAATATATAGTATATATATTAGTATTATATATGTGTACATATATAGATAGTATATTAGTTTGGCTAACTAAAAAGTTTATATCTCTATTCATAGTAAATGACTTATGTAAGTTAATATTTAAGGAATACAGTTTTAAATTATTGCTAAGAATTCACCAGTAACCTGGGAGACCTGGCTTCGATCTCTGGGTTGGGAAGATCTCCTGGAGGAGGGCATGGCAATCCACTCCAGTATTCTTGCCTGGAGAATCCCCAGGGACAGAGTAGTCTGCCGGGATACAGTCCATTGGATGGTAAAGAGTCAAATGACTGATCGACTAAGTACAGGCAAGTGTTAATTTACTTACAAAGTATATTGAGATTTTAAATGTCCATAAGTGTAATGAAGGGAAAGAGAAGGTAATATTCTCTTATGAGAGAGAGAATGCTATACTTCCTACTCTTAACTGGAAAACAGGACTGCAAAGGTGACAAGTATATGAAAAAGTCTATATATAAGCCAAATGAGTTAAGAGCTCCAACAAATGTAAAGAAAGTAACAAAATCAAATGAGTGATATTAACTCAGATAGGGAAGATCAAAGAAGAGCTGATCAAAGAAGAAGATATTTGAGCTGCAATAGTATAAGAAAATAAAATTTTTATTTTATTATTTAAAAAATTCTGTTCTCTCTTTATTAAAAAGCTTCATTTACACTCTAGCTTTGGGATATTTTACAATATTTAGATTTACTTCTAATAATCTAGAGTAATTACTCATATAAACACACTGGAAAATAAATGTCAAGTTTGGCTGATTACAATCATTTTTTAAGCATATATAATTAAAAGCCAACAAAGTATAGTTTATTTACTAAGCACACAGGAAACGCAAAAGAAATCTGCAGGGGTTGCCTTTTCATTGCTCAGTTACCATGTTCACATTCCTGATACAATTTCTGTGTAAGAACTAAATATAGTAAACATGACAATAGTATAAAGCGAATGAAAATAAAAAGTTAGCCCAAATATAATTGGAGGGTTAGCTTACTTGAGCTAAATCTTGCAAAATAAACAATTGCCCCTTCCTGTAATTGTTGAATACTAAATCTTACCTTGATTTATGGTGTTGGAAAATTACAAAGGCATGCTTTTTAATATATATGCTCAGTAAGGCTGAATAGCTTGCTAATGCAGTGTATTCCCTAATGAACCAACCAGTTTGATAACTTGGCCAATGCCAGCTTTCAAACAAAGCAGCCCCTCATTGACATTCTAGTGCAATAGCTAATAACAATTAGATTTCATCCTAGCATTGTATCTCGTCATTGTCATCCCAACAAGAGATGCTCTCCTTATAATCCATAGAATTGACATAAATGTAAATGTTAGTCCAACCCACCAAATAAGCGGTCTATGGACTTTCATTACCAGATATGAGCTCACATCTGTCTTATTGTCATATATTGTTTTCCCATGTCATTTGTTTTCCAGTCTTTGAAAAGACTCCAACATTTTTTTGAAACCCTATCACAAAACAGGGTTGTGATTTGGCAAATTTTTTCAGGATCTGGGAAAATATACCTTTCTTTTGTTAATATTGCCTCTTTAGAAACTAACTAAATAAATGGGATGCTTTATGCACATTGCATGAATAGAAAACTCAGAGGTTTTCTAAGTAGTACAGATATTAGAATCTAAAAATTATTCAAAGAACTGTATTCAAAACATCACTTCTTTGCTCACATAAAACCATTATCATGGCAATTTGACATTAATGACAAAAGGCTTCTAAGGACTTTGCAGGAAATAATATCACTGAACTACATTGTTTCATGGAGACCAGACAAAGTTGGATTTCTGATACATTAGGTTAGCTACAGACAGCTAAGAAAGGTTATTTTAAACTAAAGTGGTTATCAAAGAGATTGAATTGCATATGGACATATAAACAGAGTGTTCAGTGACTTTTTCAGGATTTTTTTAATTTTACATTAACTTTCTTAATGAATGACCCAGATAACTACAATAGTGTGATAACTCACCTAGAATCAGACATCCTGCAGTGTGAAGTCAAGTGGGCCTTAGGAAACATTACATGAACAAAGCGAGTGGAGGTGATGGAATTTCAGCTGAGCTATTTAAATCCTAAAAGAAGATGTCTTAAAGTGCTGCACTCAACATGGCAGCAAATTTGGAAAACTCAGCAGTGGGCACAGGATTGGAAAAGGTCAGTTTTCATTACAATCAGAAAGAAAGACAATGCCAAAGAATATTCAGACTACCTCAAAACTGTGCTCCTTTCATAAGCTAGCAAGGTAATGCTCAAAATCCTTCAAGCTGGGCTTCAACAGTACATGAATCAAGAACTTCCAGATATACAACGGGTTTAGAAAAGGTAGAGAAACCAGAGATCAAATCGTCAACAGCTGTTGGATCATAGAAAGAGCAAGGGAATTCCAGAAAAACATCTATGTTTGCTTCATTGACTATATTAAAGCTTTTGATAATGTGGATCACAACAAACTGTAGAAAATTCTTAAAGAGTTGGGAATACCAGACCACCTTAACTGCCACTTGAGAAACCTGTATGCAGGTCAAGAAACAACAGTTAGAACTGGACATGGAGCAAAGGACTGGTTCAAAATTGGGAAAAAATGTCAAGGTTGTATATTGTCACCCTGCTTATTTAACTTAAATGCAATTATATCATACAACATGCCAGGCTGGATGAAGCTTAGGCTGGAATCAAGATTGCAGGGAGAAATATCAATAACCTCAGATACACAGATGATACTACCCTACTGGCAGAAAGTGAACTAAAGAACCTCTTGATGAAGGTGAAAGAGGAGAGTGAAAGAGTTAGTTTAAAGCTCAACATTCCAAAAACAAAGATCATGGCATCCGGTCCCATCACTTCATGGCAAATAGAGCAGAAAACAATGGAAACAGTGAGAGACTTAATTTTCTTGGGCTCCCAAATCACTGCAGATGGTGACTGCAGCCATGAAATTAAAAGACACTTGCTCCTTGGAAGAAAAACTATGACAAACCTTGAATATTCATTAGAAGAACTGATGCTGAGGCTGAAGTCCAATACTCTGGCCATCTGATGTGAGTGGACTCATTGGAAAAGACCCTGATGCTTGGAAAGATTGAAGGTAGGAGAAGGGGACAACAGAGGATGAGATGGTTGCATGGCGTCACTGATCCAATGGACATGAGTTTGAGAAAACTTTGGGAGTTAGTGAAGGACAGGTAAGCTGCAGTCCATGGGGTCGCAAAGAGTCAGACACAACTGAGCAAGTGAACAACAACACAGTTAGCCTTCAGATTTCTGAAAAGATGATGAACCAATATACATTGCTGGCTCACTATCCTGAAGTCTACTAGAAAGGAAGAAGACAAGGGAATTTTATGAATCATGGACAATGTCACTGGGCTCCCCATGTGGCACCAGTGGTAAAGAGCCCCCTGCCAAAGCAGGAGACATAAGAGACACAGGTTCTATCCCTAGGCCCAGAAGATCCCCTGGAGGAGAGTATGGCAACACATTCCAGTATCCTTGGCTGCAGAATCCCATGGACAGAGGAGCCCGGCAGGCTGCAATCCATAGGGTGGCAGAGAGTGGGACACAACTGAAGCAACTTAGTACACACACACAGACGCTAAGACTAAAGCTGTTTAAAGCCTTTGGGGAGATTAGAGATAGCTGAGTATCAGCACGGCAGAAATTACCCAGTGGTCTAGAGTTGTGGCAGGGTAAGAATGCTCACATTATTTCCTCCCTATCCTCAGCTCACCATTGTATTCAGTGAATCAATGTCTCTATCATTAGGATTGAAAAAGAGAAAGCAAAACAGAAATAAAAATAGTAGGACTAGCTCAAATAAAACCTGAGAATTTGGGGTAAGACATTAAGATGCAAACATTCAGGCCCCCATAACTTGGGCCTTTGTGACTCAAAACGCCGAGGGTTGGGTCAACAGCTTATGTTTTAAACAAGACTAAGGTATGTCTGATAAATACTCCAGTTTGAGAAAGTCTAGAGCCTACTTGGGGTGGGAAGTGATTAACAACAGCGATAGGTATGCCAGGCATGACTCTGGCAAAACTTTCTCTTTCTAGAGAAAGAAAAACAGTACTTGATAGTGTATTAAAAAAAAAAAATACTGAGGGAAAAGACTGTCTATAATGGGTAGAGGGGGGAAAATGTAAATAGTTCAACTCACATTTTGCTATGCCAAGTTCTCAGTCTTGAAGTGTTTCAACTCTCTTCTTAAAGTCACCAAAGCATTATAAACATCCTCATAGAGAGAAGGAGCAATACTATAAGTATATTAGAAATATAGAACAATTTTAAAGAAAAAACAAAAAGAAGCATTAAATATGAAAAGACATAATAAAATTACTAAATTAAAGCATAAGTAGCCAGATGGACTCAACTAAAGAACAAACTAGTGAGCTGAACAATGACGTCCGAGGACTCTTCCAGAAGGCAGGGATAAAGAAATAAAAATAATGAGAGAAAAGGTAAGGTAAGAGATATGAAAGATATGAATAGAAATGTTAATATTTATTTAATAAGCTCTCATGAGAGAAAAACCAGAAAGAGTAATATTTGAGGAAATAATGACTAATTTAAAAAAAATTTAGGATTAAGACATCAGTTTAAAGGGGTTCATAATGTATGTTAAAAAAAAAAAGACAATACAAAATGGAGTCACTTTAGCTATGCCTCACATCACCAAACCAAGAGTTAACTATAGTTCTGACCTCTCATAGAAATGGAATCTTAAGCCAGTCAATCAGGAATCACTAGTGGGGTAATCTGTCTGACAGACCCCTGCCATCCTCTAAAGGAAAGTGACCTTGCCACAACAAATCTGCTTTTTCCTATTATATCTTCCTTGCCCTGCTCCCCTCTGCATTTAAAATATTTCATCTTGTACAACTCCTCACTCTCCTTTCTATCTGCTAGATAGAATGTTGCCCATGAATCACTGAATAAAGCCAACAAGATCTTTAATATTTACTCAGCTGAATTTTGCTTTTCTAATAATACTGAACCAAAAAGATAAGAGGTTGGAGGGGAAAATACTTGGAAATATACAAAATTAAACTTAATAATATCCAAAGCTAAAAGAAAATTCTAAAAACTTCCTGAGAAAGAGAGATTACAGCTACAAAGAAGTACATGTCAGAAAAAGAAGAGGCTTTGAACAAAAGTATATGTCTATCAGAATTATTATCTTTAAAGAATAAGAAAGTTTTCTCAGTAACACAGGCTTAGAAACTTCATCTCATTAAAATCTTCTTTGAAATAATTTTTAAAGAAATAACAGCAGTGTAAAGCAAAGAAACATGGAGAATATGAAAAAAACTAAATAACATGAAATTTTAATGTTAATCAAAGCAATGATGAAAAGATGATACCCAATAAGACTTGTTTGGGGATAAGAATGGCAGGCAGAAGAATAAATGGTGAAAAATGCAAAAAGCTTGCTTTCATTCAGAGGAAAAATGATGGAAGATAGACAGGTAGATAGATAGACATATTTTCATCTATCTGCAGATAAAGATATACAGATGAGATAAATAATATGTTTACAAACAGATTAGGAAAAATAAACAAATGAGTGTGGGGGCCTGTAAAAGCTGAGAAAAAAAGCAGGATAATGAAAACAAAATATGTAAATTGAAACTGAGGAAAATTTGTTTTAATCAACAAAATATAAAGAAAATAAAAATGAGATAATAGCACAGCACATAAAATATAATACTTGAAATAAATGCACATAAATATGAATATGCATAATTCATATTCATAATGTACAATTCACATACATATAAATAAACTCACATAAATATGAATATGCAATTATAATAGAACTGAAATCCAAACTCACAAATATAGAAATTGGCTCTCAGAAAATTTTATAAAAGATCCACTGAAATAATATCACCAAGAGATACATTGATTGGAGAAAAAATTTACATCAGGTCATTATTATGGAAGATAATTTTAAGTTATCAACTTTTTATGAAGGAAAACAAAAGCTAAGAATTAGTTCTCTGAAAAGATAAAATTCACAAACATTTACCTAATCAAAGAAAAAAGAGAAAAGGCCCAAATCAAAATTATAAATGTAAAAAGAGACATTACACAGAAACACTTTACACAGGATACCATAGAAATTCAAAGGGGTATAAGACTATATAAACAACCATATGCCATCAAATGGGCAACTTAGAAGAAATGAAAAACTTCTTAGAAACATCCAACTCACCAAGACTGAATCAGGAAGAAATAGAAAAACTGAAAAGGCCAATCACCAGTAAGGAGATTGAATCAATAATTAGAAGTCTCCCATTGAAGAAAAGCCTAGGGGCAGATGGCTTCACTGGTGAATTTTACCAAACATTTAAAGAAGAATTAACACCAATCCTTCTCAAACTATGCAAAATATCAAAGAAAAGAGTACTCCAAACTCATTTTATGATGGCAGCATTACCCTGTTATCAAAACAAGAAAAAAAAGCTACTAGAAAATAAATCTATAGCCCAATATCTCTGATGAATGTAGAGGCAAAAAAATCTCAATAAAATACTTGCAAACCAAATTTTATAGCATGTGAATAAAGATCTTATACCATGATCAATAGGAATTCACCCCTGAAATGCAAGAATGATTCAACATAAGGAAATCAATCAGTGTGATATACCACATTAATAGAATAGAAGAAAAAAGTCATATGATCATCTCAAAAGATGCAGGAAAAAACAATTAACAAAACCCAATATACATTTACGATTTAAAAAACTTAATAAATTAGGCATATAAAGAACATATCTCAACATAATAAAGTCCATATGTGACAAGCCCACAGTTAACATCATACTCAATGGTAAAAGTTTGAAAGTTTTTCCTCTACGATTAGCAATAAGACAAGGGTGCCCACTTTCACCACTCATATTCAATATAGCATTAAAAATTCTAGCTAGAGCAATCTCAAAAAAATAAAACAATAGATGTAAGAACTGGAAAGAAAGAAAAAAAAAGTCTCTATTTGAAGATAACATAATTTTTATATACAGAAACCCTAAAGATTCAATAAAAAAATTGCTAGATCTAATCAATGAATTCAGTATTTGCAGGACACAAAATTAATACATAAACATGGTTGCATTTCTATACATGAATATTACTTTTTCTGAAAAAGAAATAAACTGATCTCATTTACAAAAGCATCAGAAACAATAAAATTCTCAGAACAAATTTAAATAAGGAGGTAAAATGTCTTTTGAAAACTACAATTCACTGATGAACAAAATCAAAGACAGAAATAGAAAGATCTCTAATGTTCATGGATTGGAAGAATTAATATTGTTAAAATGTCAGCAATATAAAAAGACATCCATAGGTTCCATGCAAGACTTACCAAGACTCCAATGACATTTTTTTTTACAGAAGTGTGAGAAACTTTGCAATTTATATAGAACCAATATTT
This sequence comes from Odocoileus virginianus, assembly GCF_023699985.2. NCBI lineage: Eukaryota > Metazoa > Chordata > Mammalia > Artiodactyla > Cervidae > Odocoileus > Odocoileus virginianus. Next base: position 56,386,310 of record NC_069686.1, on the reverse strand, counting down.
CTGAATAGTCAAAGAAATCATGAGAAAGAAAAAAAAGAACAATACAAGAAGCATCATGCTTCCTGATTTCAAGCTATACTATAAATCTATAGTCATCAAAGCAGTTTGGTACTGGCATTTAAAAGCAAGAATAAAACTGACCAATGGAATAGAATTGATAGCACAGAAATAATCCAAGGCATATATGGTCAACAAATATTAATATTCTACAAGGGAGCCAAGAATATTCAATGGGTAAAAGTTAGTCTTTTCAATAAATGGTGCTGGGATATTTGAATATTTATATATAAAAGAATGAAACTAGACCCATTACTCACACCACTCACAAAAATTGCCTCAAAATCAATTAAAGACTTAAATGTAAGACCTAAAATCATGAAATTTCTATAAGAAAACATGAGAACAACTTCCTTAATATAGGTCTTGGTAATGATATTTTAGATGTCACACCTTAAAGTATAACAACACAGTAAAAAACAAACAGTAGGACTACAGCAAAGTAAGACATTTCTGTGCAGTACAAAAGAATCAACAAAGTTAAAATAATCTATGAAATGGGAGAAAATTAGCATTCATCGGATAAGGGGTTAATGTCCAAAATATATGAAATTTCATGCAACTCAATAACAACAACAAAATAACGCAATTGAAAAATGGGCAAAGGACCTGTATAGACATTTCTCCAAAGAAAATATACAAAAGGACAATGGAAACATAACAAAGATGCTCAACATTGCCATTAGGGAAATCTAAATGAAACCACAATGATGTATCATCTCATGCCTGTTAAGATGGCTGTCGTCAAAAAGACAAGAGACATATATGGACAAAAGGAAACTCCTGTGCATTGTAGATAGGATTGTAAACAGGTACAGCTACAATGGAAAACAATAAAAAGAATAAACAATTAAGAGAGAATTAAGAACAACTAAGAGAATAAATCTTGAGTTTTCATCATAAGAATTTTTTTCCTTATTTCTTTTAAAATTCCTTTTCTTTTTATTATATCTATATGAGATGACTGTCAGCTGAAGCTACTACGGTAATCATTTCACAATATATATAAGTCAAACCATGATAATCTGTTTAAAATTTTTACAATGATATATGTTAATTATTTATCAATAATTTTATTTAGTTATTTTTATAGAACTAAATAGCTATACTTCTCAATTATAACTATTTTATAGTTATAATTATAAATTATAATTAACTATTATTAACTATAATATATAAAATTATAATTAATATAATAATACTATATTATATAATTATTTTTATATTGTTATATTTATTTATTATATGTGTATATAATTATATTAAAATATATAATTATAATTAATTATAAATATTTCTCAATAGTTTTATTTCCCAATAAGCTGGAAAAAATAAACTAAAAAGGAAGAATAATAATGAAAATATATTCAGATCACTATGTAGACTTGAAAAATAAAAAGCAGCAACTTGTGAAGTAAAAGTAGAATTATTTTTAAAGTTCACTTGAATATTTTGACACTCTCAAAAAGTGATTAAACAGATAAAAACCACATTACACAATATTTGATTATTTAGATGAAATGTATTGGCACAAGAAATAAAGAACCTGAATATTAGATTTGTTTAAGAAATCTTATTCACATTTAAACATCTTCCCAGTAAGAAAATTACATATTCATAAGGCTTTATTGGAGAATTATTCTAAGCATCTAAGGAAGAAGTAATGCCCATTCTACATAAACTTGACAAGCAAAAGGAAGAGGAAGGTACATTTTAAAACACAGTTGATAAGGCCAGAAAAAGTCTAAAACAAATCCCTGATAAGACCCTTAAAAAAATGAAAAAAATTATCCTCTGTATCTTGCTAATATAGATATAAATGAAATAAAGTAAAACACCTAAACAAATATTAGCAAATTAAGTTTATCAGTATATGAAAAGTTTAATAAAATATGGATTTATTTCAGGAATTTAAAGTTGGTTTAACACTCAAAAATCAATCAATTCATTCTATTAACCAGGATGGAGACAACTATACAAAAATGGGGAAATTCTTGAATTCATCTGAGTAAATTAATAGACCCTTGATTTGAAAACTGGATAAGAATATTACAAAAAAAAAAGAAAGAAATCTAACAAAATATTTAGTAGTTATTAAGTTTCCTAGAGCATCAACATTTATTGTGCAGTGTTGAAGCCTAAACAAGATGGTGTGTGTAAAGTGCCTGGTAAAAACTGAGTGCTTCTACAGCGGTAGTCAGTTTACATGAAATTTTTCCAGTAAAAAGAGAAGCATCCGCTGATGCTGACTTAAAGCTCAAGAAAGCTTCAGGTAATGAGATAAATGATTCCTGGTACCAAGTATTGTGTCATTTATTTCCTGCAGCTGGGTAAAAAATTAAAAGACTTAGTGGGGAAAGGAATGCTTGAAGTATAGGTAAAAAGTAGTGTGTAAATAATGATTGATTAAAACTGAGATATAAATGTTTAGCAAGCCATGTCATGGAGCAAATTCAATGATATCTTATGAAATGCTTATGAAAAGGAATACTATCATTCTCCTTTAAACTTAGACAAGTTGTCCAAAGCAGGTAAAATTTGAAGTGGAATTAGAATTCATATATACTATCACATACATATCATGATACTGGTGTGAAAATGAATCACATTATTAATATTAATAGTATAGTGTTGAGAAAGGTAATTATAAATTACATTGCCAATAGTACCAAAGAAAATACTTTTGCCTAAATTTATAAGCCCAGGGGAAGTGTCATCCTATTTCCAAGAATGTTTTTACTGTACAAACACATAATATTATGTTCAAAAAAGTATTACACAGAAATTGAAATTAATAAAAATTATTTTATCCTAAGATGCTTATTATAGAACTATATCATGATAATACATAAATAAACAAGCTATAGCATACTAACGCTGTGGAATATTGTATAGTTATATCTTATGTTGAAAGCAATATAATACTAGCATGGAAAAATATCTGTGATATAAAGTTTTATGTTACTGCAGTGAGAAAATTTTCTACATATTATAGTCTCAATAATTTTTTTAAAATGATGAAATATAGGAACATCTTAGAGATGATTTTCTCTGGAGTGATGACTGGTTTTGAAAATATTTTCCAGAATGTCTATATTTTCTATGAATTCATGATTTAAATTGCATTCAGGAAAAAAAAAAAATAAAACCCAACAGTTTAACAAAGAGAGAAAGAAAAAAAAAAGTCTGTTGCTAATAGAGGTAAAAATAAATAAATAAATAAATAAAGTGGTATCATCTGCAAAAAAAAAAAAACCACTTTAATTTAACTCAATTATCTTCCTAGGTTTTAGAAAACATGACTTACTTGATGTTTCAAAATCAATGCCCATAAGGCCTTGTTCTTTAGCATATATAATTTATAAGACATAGACCAGGATATAATATGCTCAAATAATTTATAATAAGAGCGATTACAACAAGAATAGATGTTGAAACTGCATGAGCTTCATAAATAATCAATTAATTTAGAAATGTTTGTGAAAAATAATGCTGGGACTGGGGTGTAAAAGAGAAAGTTGACCATAGCAGCAGAGCCTAAGGTGACTGGAGAGGTGTATCAGTTAGCAAAGCGACAATTTTTAAATATAATTAATTAGTTTAATTAAAATATTTGTCACATTTCTCCATGTTCCAGTTCTCCAAACTTCCTTCCCATATGAAACTGGCCAAATGAATTGGTCAAAATATTTAACAATGGTGTAGCAATATCATAAACGTTGATCTGATAAAATGTCCAGAAATTAGCCCACCTAAACTACATTTCTCTATCTTGATGCCATTTTGTTCCCAAAGCCTTTTTGTATGTCTTAAATTCTGTCATGTCTCACACTCCTCAAGTCCCCTCATAGAAGCCATCATAGGAGGGACAGAATGAACACATATAATTATATTAATAATTACAATTAATGGCAGCCTAACAATCAATGGCAGCTAAGGACATGCTCTTTCAATACTGCGTCTATTATTGGTCTTTATGGAAAGCAAATGAGGCCTTTTATCAGTTGTTGTGCTGTGCTTAATTGGTTAGTCACGTCCAACTCTTTGTGACCCGGTGGACTGTAGCCCACTAGGCTCCATGTCCATGGAATTCTCCAGGCAAGAATACTGGAGTGGGTTGCCATTTCCTTCTCCATGGGTTGTCAATTGCTAAGAGTGCAATTTCATATTAGCTTAATCTCAAAAATGTAGCATGTGCTGCAAGACAATACAGCAATCTCAGGACCACTGAACCACGGTCTCTCTATAATACAAAGGTCAAGAATTATCTGGAGAATCATGAAATAGTGTAGACACTTTAACTAATATAATTTTTACGCTGATGACTAGTGTATCTCCTGCACTGTAATACCTAGAAAACAACCCATTTCCTAACTTGCAATAACCAACGAATAACTAATTTCCTGGGAACATCTGGTTCACTTATGGAATAAAAAGCAATAGCTCACAGAAAGGGAACTGTGGGTAACTTTGATTAGATTTTAGAACTGAGTGATATCTAATGTTAGGCAAAAGAAAACAGGAACTATGAGTCATTACAGAAAATTTGAACCTTTCAGCTAATACCCTGAGAGTGGACAGTTCACAACAGAATTGTTAATAAGACATGTGCCGCCCATAGAGATTTGAGTAGTTTCTTGGTATTCTTTGATACCACACACACCACAGGCATCATTCCATGCTTTAAAGAAAAGCAGCTGCAAATTTGCTTAAGAAAAAGGAACACATTCTTTGGACTCTCATTTAGCACCTTCACAATTAAATCTTTTACAAAGTGGTCAATAAAACAAGTTCCAAGAAAAAATATTTAGTAATGTGATTTAGCATTGAGAATGTGTGGCCTTGCTTGGGCATTACAGCTAGATTGTTGAGTTGACAATAGTCCCATTGTAAAATACAAGCAATGGTAACATGAATAAGAATGTAAGAGTTTAGAGAACATAATTAGTGACTTAGGAGATATATTTAAGGAAAAATTATAGCTTTTAATCATGTTAAGAGGCCAGAAACTAGAAGGCGCAGGCAGAATAAAATGTGTGTGGCACAGAAGTAAACACAAGTCATAGTAATGTACAATACTGTTAACATAATGGTTTTGCTGTCTTGGCAGTTCAGTTTATCATTTAATGCTATATTATCAAGGCCTGACATTTTAATTTCTTTTCTACCTAATTGATATTCCTTTAACACAAGGTAAAGACAAAGTTTCATACCTTGATCTGGGGTGTGCTATGCAGCTTATTGGCTGAACCAATGCAAACATGTAAGAATCTTATTAAAATCTCACTTTTTTTAGAGTGGTCCCTGGTGGAAATTGTGATATTTAGATGCAAACTGACTGCCACAACACTAATTCTCTCACAAAAATTTTCATTTTGCGTCAGTCTGTAGTAGTCTACAGCTGTCAAATCTTGTATATTTCTTTCTCTCTCTCTCTGATCCCTAAAGCAGATGTTTTCTGTTTGCTCTTATAATAAAACATGTATCTTGCTTCTAACTGATTACTGTATCAACTGGAACATTGCAAGATAGTCAGACCATCCAAAGAGTTGTGTGCCAAAGAGCAGTTTAAGCTTTTTGGTGGAAGAGAACAATTTCTGAGAATTTCACAGTGTAATAGTTGCAGGCTTGATTCTAGGAGGACCGTATTAGATTGTGCATTAACCTTTTGATTATTCATGCTACTAGAAGGAAGGCATTTCAGAAATAATTGTTTATACTTATGTTATGAATGTTTGTCCAAATGCCAGGTATTAAAATAAGCTTAGGTAAATTGTCAGAACACATAAGCGAGGTGAATAATTAAATGCCAGGAGACTACTGGTGAGTCTTTTACTGTGGATGCCAATGAGAATATTTGAGTATATATTACATGATCCACCATAGACCCACATGCTTCAATTTGTGAAACAATGCATTCTAGAAAAACTTTGCTATGAATTACACACTATATATAAAATAAAATATTGATTTATATTTTAAATTGATTTTAAATTCATATTTTAATAAGACTTATCTGGCATTATGGCCTGAAGGTTTGTGCTTCCCCCTACATTCCTGCATGGAGTCTGGAACCTCCAATGTGGCTGTGTTTGGAGGCGGGGCCTCCAAGGAAACAACAAGAAATGAGATCATTATCTGGGGTCTTGATATTATAGAATTAGTTCCTTGTAAGAAGAGATACCAGAGAGCTTCCTCACTGTCTCTCCATGCACACCCACAGGAAATACCACGTGAAGCCCAGCTGGAAGGTGGATTTTTATAACCAGGAAGAGAATTCTCACCAGAAACTAACCATTTTGGCAGCCTGATCTTGGACTTCCAGCCTGCAGAAATTGACAAAACAAAATGCTATTATTTCAAGCTGTCCAGTCTGTGATATTTTGTTGAGGCAACCAGAGACCACTAATGGATCTGTTTGTTGTTCTGTCACTAAATCGTGTCTGACTCTTTGTGACCCCACGGACTGCAACAGGTCAGGCTTCCCAGAGCTTCACTGTCTCCTGGAGTTTGCTCAGATTCACATCCACTGAGTCAGCTGCCCTCTTCTCCTTTTGCCTTCAATCCTTCCCAGCTTCAAGGTCTTTCCTGATGACTCAGCTCTTCTCATCAGGTGGACAAAGTATTGGAGTTTCAGCTTCAGCATCAGTCCTCCCAGTGGATATTCAGTGTTGATTTCCTTTAGGATGGACTGGTTTGTTCTCCTTGAGGTCCAAGGGATTCTCAAGAGTCTTCTCCCACACTCTGCCCATGGGTTGTTACAGATGAGAATCCTGGAGTGGGTTGCCATACTCTTCTCCAGGGGATCTTCCCTAGCCAGGGATTGAACTCATGTCTCTTGTGTCTCTTGGAGTGGCAGGTGGATTCTTTATCACTAGCACCACCTGGGAAGCCTGCAGTATATCTAGAAGGAGTTGTCAAAAAGTACTAAATAGAAACTTTAAAGAGAATTGGAAACCAGAAGGGGGGGAGCTCTCACACCCCATGCCCACAGCAGAGTCCAACAGGACAAAGAAAGACTCTTCTGGTAACTCAGCCAATGAAAAGTCATTCAGTTCAGTACAGTTCGGTTGCTTAGTCGCATCTGATTCTTTGTGACCCCACGGACTGCAGCACGCCAGGCCTCCCTGTCCATCACCAACTATCGGAGTTTACTCAGACTCATGTCCATTGAGTTGGTGATGCCATCCAACCATCTCATTCTCTGTCGTCCCCTTCTCCTCCTGCCTTCAATCTTTCCCAGCATCAGGACTCTTGTTTACTCAAGCCCTCCCAGATTTCTTTTCCATTACCCTGTGGAGACTTGTACCTGACCCGCTATAGTTTCAGACTCTTAATAACAAACAACTGCTGATGCTGAATAAACTATTTTGTTTTTCTGAAGAAATAACTAGCAATCTATTTGTTTTAGGTCAATAGTTCTGTAGATATAAAGGGTTTTGTAAAGTTAACTGTTGCCTCTTAAGTAGAGAAGGTGAAAAATGGATGAAATCACAGAATTTATCCTAAAATAACTAAACACAAGCTCCAAGGTGTTTATATAATGTGAGTAGGAGAATTAAAAGGGGAATCTGAAATGAGGTTAAATATTATTGGATATGAGTTGAAATTCATTGTGGATTTTATCTATATTAGGTTCACCTTTTCTTTTTTTTTAATTGGAGTATAATTTCTTTACAATGTTCTGCTAGTTTCTGCTATACAGTGTAGTGAATCAGCTGTATGTATACACGTATCCCCTCGCTCTTGGATCTCGCTCCCACCTCCCCCCTAACACCCGCCTCCCCCCTCCACATCTAGGTCAGCACAGCGCCGCAAGCTGAGCTCCCTGGGCCATATAGCAGGCTCCAACCAGCTCTCTGCTCTACGCGTGATGGAGGATATGTGTCCATTCTAACCCCCGCATCTGCCCCCTCCCTGTCTCTCCCGCCTCCACGTCCACATGCTCGTTCCCTATGTCGGCCTCTCTACTCCTGTCCTAGAAATAGGTTCATCTATACAGTTTTTCTAGATTCCATACATATGTATTTATTTTCTTTTAAGTTTAGCATAAATTGCTTAAATTATTATAAAAGAGAAATAGGGCAGAGTTTGTGATTAACATTACTCACATGCATTATGAAATTGAAATCATTTAAACAGTGTGAAATGAGTGTCAGAATAGACTGGCAGAGCAATTACATAAAGTAAAAAATGGAAGGAAAACACAAGCATAGAAACATTCAGTGTATGATAAAAGTAGTACATACATTAATATAACTAAAATTATTTTTGTATTGGTAGTTACAGAAATGGATAATTATTTTTAGAAATGAACAAGAAGGTTTCACATTCATTCATTGCAACATATTCTACAAGATTTAAGAGATCCACATACATGTACCCACATCTATTTATGAATACACATTGACATGCATGGAAAAATCATATTCTATATGTGAAGCCACAAGAGAATTAAAAAATAAATGAATAATAACTATTTGAATGTGGAATGGGAATAGCAAGTATGATGTCAAAGTTAAGAATCTCAAAAGAAATGATTGGTAGCTTTGACTAAATAAAGTCTTTTACTTTAAATCATAAAAAAAAATAGAAGCATAAGAGGGAAAAATATGATGAGAGTTAAAAAAAGGAAGATAAACTGAATATTTACCATTATGAAGATCTCATAGAAATCATTTAGTTAAAATACCACAAAAAAAAGGTGGGGCAAAGTATAAATAGGCACTTCTCAAAAGCAGGAGAGGGGGACGACAGAGGGTGAGATGGTTGGATGGCATCACCAACTCAATGAACATGAATTTGGGTAAACTCCGGGAGTTGGTGATGGACAGGGAGGCCTGGCGTGCTGTGATTCATGGGTCGCAGAAAGTCGGACACGACTGAGTGACTGAATTGAACTGAATGTGAAAGACAATTGTATGAAAAAAATAGTGAATCTTGCAACCCACCCCAGGATTCTTGCCTGGAAAATTCCATGAACAGAGGAATCTGGCAAGCTACAAGTCCATAGGTTCGGGGAGAGTCAGACACCACTGAAGCAACTTAGCAAGAATGCATGCATGGCTGTTTTCTATTGTGTGGTCCTCACCTTTTGATAGCTTTTGTTGTTGCTGTTTCTTGATTGCCTTCACATTTCTATACATTTCATTCCAGCAAGGTTAGTCAGTTCTCCATAATATTTGCTTGTATTTTGTGCGTTTTCAGAAGGGAATGTTAAGCCCTGTTAGACTTTCTTGTACCTGCCGTTATTCTGAATTCTGTGTTAAGCTTCTAATACAGTTTAGATTCTCAATACTCTCCTCCAAACACTGACTTGGACTGTTGTACTCTTCATTTCCCATCAGTGGAACTCTTGGTGACATGTAGCTGCTAAAGTCTTGTCCAGGGTAGGTAAGAATGGTTCATGTGTCATACTGTGATTTTGTGATTTATAAGAAGTATATATTTGGTCTTTGCTCCCTTTCTGGAACATAGCTTCTAAAAGCCCTTGGAATTTCCAAAGTGTAGAGAAGGATCAAGTTGTCTTTTGCTGTTTTAATGAGGTGACTTTTGGAAAGCCTTAGGTCACCTAAGAATGGGGGCTGGTTGCTAGTGGAGGTAGCCCCATGGTTAAAAGTTTGAAACTTGTAAGTCCCATCCTTGACCTCCTGGGAGAGAAGACAGGTTGGAAATTGAGTTCATCACTAATGACCAAGGATTCAAATTGAGAAAGGAGCATTGACTTTCTACTCTCACTGATTCTCAGGTTTTCAGATTTAACAAATAAAATTACAAAGTGCTCTTATGATTTCAGACTAACAGTAAATAGATTTTAGTGTAACTATCCTCCATGCAATGTTGGGGACATACTTATATAGAAATAGTTACTTGTTATTTATTTGAAATTCAAATTGAACTGGGTGTCTGGTATTTTATTGAATACCCCTAACTGGTGCAGATATTACTTCCTTTTTTCACATGAGACCTTGGCATGCAGCTCGGTTAAGTTACTAACCAAGTCACAGATTTAACAAAAACTGGAGCAGATTTCTAAACTCAGTCTATCTGATTATAGTCCCTATTTCTTCTACTTCAATCAAACTCCCTTTCCTGTTGCCCAGCTGCCCAGTCCTGAGGAAGACACCCTCAGTTTTCAGGGCTGCTAATCCAGCATCCCATGGCATATTGCATTCACATATTCACACTTTAGCCTGGGATGCTACTTAGAAATTCATCTTCCTGATGCTGAAGATGAAAATCATTCCACGACTTGTTACCACTTTAGGCACCCACCAGACTTTGCTTCTAGACCACTTTATCTTTCAGTCCTGACCTTAGTGATCTAAGGTTCACCTGTCTCCTCCAGGGCACAGTTCCATATGAAATTATCTGCCAGGGAGTCCATGCAGGAAACACAGTTTACCTTTTTCTCTGTCTTCCAATTGTTCTTTTGGAGTCAGACAGGGTAGCAGACTGTTAACATTTCCCTGTTTCATGCTTCTAACCCCAAATCCAAAGTCAGGCCAGGGAAATGAGCTCAACCTGGAGGAGACCTCTCGCTCCAGGGAAGGGTTTTCCTAGACTGTTCTGGCTTCTGATAAATGTCAGTAGTCTTCCCAGTGGTGTGATTTTAAGGATTCTAATTTAGACCCTCTCACCCCTAAATATCCCACCTTCCTAACAGGTGATGTTATAATTATTAATTCATTCTTTAATTTTAAGAAGAGTTTGCAATAATAAGAATTTTAGAAATGCAGGTTATCAGACCAAGTATCAGAGGATATGCTCCTATCAATAATACCAGGTAAAAGCGTTTCTTTTCCTCAGGCCCTCTCTTCTTGGTAGGGGAGTTCTTGGGCTGCATAAAGGCACTTGGGAGGAAAGTGAGAAAGGAAGGGTCAAACTCAGGATCGGGATGGGGAATACACATAAAACCATGGCTGATTCATGTCAATGTATGACAAAAACCACTACAATATTGTAAAGTAATTAGCCTCCAACTAATAAAAATAAATGAAAAAAAAAAAAAAACAAAAACTCAGGCATCACATCTGAGAAATTATTCCTGAGCTTTCTGCCTCCAGAGGCTGAGTTGGATATCTCTCCAATCTGTGTAACTGTGTTTACTACCTAATGACCATGTTGCATTTTTCTGTCTCCCCACCAAGCTGTGTACTTGTGAGAGTATAAACTTGTTAATCTCTGTCCTCAAGACATCAACTGTGTGCTTGCTTAGTCTGTGTTAGACATTCAGGACAGTTTTTCAGGTTGTCTGCCTGAATAGTTACCCAACACAGACTTTAATTTTTACAGTGAGGATTTAGATTACCTGTGGATGCTTTCAGTGATACCTTTGAGGACAGCCTTCTCTCTTGAGAGAGCTTTAGTACTTGTGGCAGGGGCTAAAATCTACCTACCTACCTACCCACCCTCCCACGTACACACATACAAACCCCCCCACACACATACACCTGAGGAGTTTGTAGCCTCTCATTCCTCAAGTGGACCAGAGATGTCATCCACAGTTGCCTTTGCAAGCTTGTCTTTAAGAGTTGGTTTGAACCTTTGAGTGTTGGATGTTATTGAAAGGGTTTTTCTCCAAGCTATTCTGCATCTTTTTGGTCCACTTAGGTAATCAAACCCCATACAAGAACTGCAAGATGAGCAATTCCCATGCAGCTGCTGAGAAGAAAACAGATCTGACCTTTAAATCTGAACACATGCAGAAAAAAGCATCTTAATAAACAGAGCCTGATTGAAGAGTAAAACTTCCTTTCCTTCTGAAGAAGTGAATTAACTCTTTGTTTCCCTCTGCCTGTTATAGCTTGAAAGTCAAGGTGTGATCTTGAAGCATCAACATCAGGTGTAGCTTGTTAAAAATGAAGGCTTTCAAGCCCCTACCTGCTAAACCAGAACCTGGAAATTTAACAAGTGACCCTATACACATTGAAGTCTGAGAAGCACAACTTTTCAGAACCAAATTGCTACCAAAACAAACTTAGGTCCACTTGCTTGCAAGCAGTAAGGCTAATCTACTGATACCCGGCTATGGTGAAGGAAAGTGCAGCAGTATTTGTAGGATACTGTAGAAGAGGCCTAGGATAACTAGTTCTCAAAAACCTAAATTCCCCCATGGGTTTCAACAGAGCATTTTTAAAGGCTAAGTCAGGGGTGCGGGAGGATGGGTGGGTCACAAGATAGGAGATCAATTCTGCACAATTTTCTGACTTGCTGATGAGAAAGTAACAACACAGTGTCACAGCCGCCAACATCATCTATTCCTTGGGTGCCAGTAGGTCTGGCGGCTATTTGTTCATGGTCATTAAGTCATTTCTTTCATTTGGTGGGGTTTTAGCATCTGTAAAACCAGTAAGGAAGTGGGCATTAGATGCTATTCTTTAGGTACTTCAGAGAGGAACTAAAGCAGAGGATAAAGGGGTCTGTTCCGGGGAGACACCTTAGGATCTGCTCAGTTACAAAATGATTACAATTAACTTCACTTCCGCTGCTTTATTTTGTTGTTGTCGTCGTCTTGTGTTTGGTTTTCCTGGGGTGTTGGAATGCATTTGGTCCATTGAGCATCCCATTCCAAGGATAGAAAATAAGGGAGAATGCCACCCCCCAAAGTAGCTGGTGTCTCCTTCATCAGACTCACCTGGCTTCTTTTTCTCAAATATTATATTCTCTAATGTTCCTGGATTTTATCTTAAATATTCTTTACTTGGTGAGACTCAGTTTTTATCTCCTAAGTTGCTTCTTCTCTCTTCTGCACTTACTGTTTCTTTCTTTCTTTTCTTGCAACAAAAATCCTTTTGCAAAGTTTTTCTCAGTTGAATAACGGGAAAGGGAATTCTGGATAGCCCAGCTCTATCAAAGACTTGGGCTTGTTTTAGAGCAAACACATGTCAGTTCCAGCTAAAGGTCTGGGGAAGTCTACAGGATTCACATTGTTAGCAAAGAGAGCCACACAGAGCAACAGAACTAGGATGGAGAGATTTATATTGGTTTTCAACAAGGCTAATCAAAAATCAAATGATGTTCTTAGATATGACACCAAAGGCATAAGCGATGATAGGAAAATAGATAATTTGGGCTGTGAATATGTGCTCAGTCACTTCAGGTGTATCCAACTCTTTGAGACCCCACGGACTGTAGCCCACCAGGCTCCTCTGTCCATGGGATTCTCCAGGCAAGAATACTGGAGTGGGTTGCCATGCCCTCCTCCAGGGGATCATCCTCACCTAAGTATCAAAACTGCTATCTCTTATGTCTCCTGCATTGGCAGGTGGGTTCTTTACCTCTAGCACCACTTGGGAAGCCCAGTTTGGACTGTATCCAAATTTAAAAAAATTATGCTACAAACTAAACCACTAAGAAAGTAAAAACACTCCAAAGAATGGAAGAATATGTTTACAAATCATACAACTGATCAGTGACTTGTAACCAGTGACTGTTTTACCTGAATAAAAAGTCATATAATCAAAATTGTAAAAATTAGTAAAGGATTTGACTAGGCATTTATTTCTCCAAAGAAGGTAACAATAGGTACAATAAGCACAGGAAAGGATCCTCAACATCACTAATTATTAGGGAAATGCAAATCAAAGCCACAAATCCACTAGGATTGTAACCAAAATGGAAGATGATAACAAGTTTTGATGAGGATGTGGAAAAAATGGGACCCTCATACATTGCTAGTGGGATTGCAATGTACAGCTGTTTTGGAAAACATCTAGCAGTCTGTTCAGGTGTTAAGCACAGAGTTACCATGTGACCAAATGATTCTGATCCCTAATATATGCCTGAGAAAAATAAAAACATATAGCTATATTAAATTTGTACATAAATGCTCATAGAAGCTTATTCATAATAGCCAAAAATGTAGAAGCAATCCAAATGCCCATCAGTGGAGGGATAGATAAACAGAATGCGGCATGTCTGTTCAATAAGGTATTACTCAGCAATGTTTAAAAACTGCAGTAAATTTTTAAAAAATTGAATCTTGAAAATATTATGCTGAATGAAGGAAGCCTATCGCAAAAGATGACATATTGTATGACTCCATTTGTATAAAATGTCCAAAATAAGTAAAGGTATAGAAATATATTAGTGTTTATGTAGGGTGAGAGAAGTGACTGCTAGTGGCTGTGGGGTTTCTTGTTAGGGTGCTGAAATATTATAAAATTGTTTGTAATAATCATACAAGTCCATGAATACATTAAAAACCACTGAATTTTACACTGAAAATTAAAAAGGCTAACTTATTCTATGTAAGTTATATCTCAATAAAGCTTTTATTAAAACATCACATAGTAAATCAAACAACATGTGGCATACACACAGTTCAGCTATTACATCTAACACTTTGGAAAATGGATAACAGCATTATCAAAAATTTCAAAAATTCTTGGGGTTCTGTCCATCTGAAACTATGACAACATTGTTAATTGGCTATACTCCAACATAAAATAAAAAGTGAAAAAAAAAAAACCTATCTTCTACTATTAAATAAAGACATTATAAGGGAAAAGAAAATTCCTGGAATATGTGGATCAGATTAAATACGGAAAAGACCACTGCATCATACATACCTGTGCTTTGGTTCATTTATCCATTCATTCATACATACATATAATGCATTCATTGAATGTGTACAAAATGTGGAGCACTGCAGGATACAGTGTGATAAAGATACACGATCCCTAGACTCCAGAGGCAAAGTCAAACTAATAGAAAATCATTCAACAACACCTCATAAAGAAAATGATAGAGAATAAAGCAAAGGTAATCAATGCACTTTACTCATATGATCCCTAAAATAATTTTGATAAACTATGAAATCCCTACACATTTTCAAGTTACATTTATATATTTTCAACTGAATTTAAATTAATATACCATTAATAGCAGCTGGAAACTATTATAAAATAAAGTCATATGGATAATTTTTTCACAGTGTGATAAAATATGTTTCAACTATGTTTTGAATTAAACACATAATCTGAAATATATTATGTAGAAGTTTTGTGTGTGTTTAGTCATTCAGTCATGTCTGACTCTTTGCAACCCCATGGACTGTAACCCAGCAGGATCCTCTGTCCATAGGATTTCCCAGGCAAGAATACTGGAGCAGGTTGCCATTCCCTTCTCCAGAGGACCACATTGCAGGCAGATTCTGTACCATCTGAGCAACCAGGGAAGCCCTCTGAAGAAGTTTTACTTGTGTTTCACACTATGTACTTTGAAAAATGTGATAGTCCTTCAAAGCATTCCAACTACATTTCAAAGAATCTGCTTCACTAACTTCAGCTCTATGATTTACTTGCATCCCCAAATAGGCCAAAATATTTCTCTAATAGCAAGCTTCATCCCTCCCTCTAGGAAATATTCAAGACAGGAAAAGACAGGAAACCTGATGAATTTATGTTGCCTAAATTAAATTATTAAAAAATATGCTTTCCTTGGCCAGGATTTCAATTTCACTCTTGTCTTATACCCTGGTGAGTTTTCAACCCAGGGACGCTTTTACAACATCACAGTCATGTTTACTCTATGGATGAAAAGTTGTATTTGCCTATTTATTGTTTATTTGTTTTTCTATTTTTGATTATTGGGAGAAAAATATTTTGAATGCTGGTTTATTTTCAAGTTGATAAATTCTAACAAAAATCAGATCTAAAAATTCAGGATATGGACATGAAGTTCCTTAAAACTATTGGTTCAGACACGCTAAAGAAAGGTCTTCTGGTGTCATCATGGGTTTCGGTTCCCGAATGAATACACAGACCACAGTGTAAAGATCACTGTTCTATAGTAGACAGGAGGGCTTCTGTGCCCTGTGCTTCACATGCCCTGAAATGTGAGGAAATAAAATGAAGTGAGGGAAAAAATGTAAATATGTTAGTTTGCAGTTCTTGTAAGCATGTGAGATAGCATACACGAAGATGGGAGAAGGCATAGCCAAGGTAGAATGCCATCAGATATGCTAGCCACTTAGTACTTGCTTTTTTTTCTTTTTTTAAATATATTGGGGCATAGTTGCTTTACAATATTATATTAGTTTCTCTTGTACAACAAAGTGAATCAGCTATGTGTAAACACAGATTCCTTCCCTCGCGAGCCTCCCTTCCTCCCCTACCTGCACCCCACCCCTCCAGGTCAGCACAGAGCACCGAGCTGAGATCCCTGTGCTACACTAGCTTCCCACTAGCTGTCTATTTTACACACGACAGTGTATACATGTCAGCGCTGCTCTCTCAGTCTGCCTCACCCCCACCTCCCCTCCCTCTGTCCACACATCTGTCCTCTACTCATGCATTTCTATGTCTGCCCTGCACACAGGTTTACCAGTACCATTTTTCAAGATTCTGCATATATGCCTTAATAACTGATATTTGTTTTTCTCTTTCTGACTTACTTGACTCTGTATGACAGTCTCTGGGTCCACCCATGCCTCTACAAATGGCCCAATTTTGTTCCTTTTGACAGCTGAGTTACATTCCATTGTGCCTCTTAGTACTTGCAAGGACGATGTGTCAGAGGTGAGTGAGAGCAGAATTACAAACTGTGGCTTTAGAAACTCTTCTCTAATTATTAATACCAGCTCACCATTGAATATTGTTGGTATCCCTCACTGAGGTCTGAAATTTGGTAAGCAACCGTATGCTCCACTCAAAGCAGGCTGTGCTCAAGGTGTTGGGTTAGATTGTTGCTAAGACAGATGTTATGGATCCTCTTGAATACTTCTATAAGCAAGCCTTTCTGCCACTGAGAGAGATGGAGTCAATTAATCCAATCCCTTGAATCTGGGCTGTTCTATGACTGTTTCAAACAGTCAAACATTGTGAAATGAATACAGTGTAACTTCTGTGATTAGATCAAAAGAAACGTAGACATCTCCCCCATGGTCTTTTGAACAATGTACTCTGAGAAAAGCTAGCTGCCATGAAGTCCTTATCCTGATATTTCCAAGGTGTTAGGAAGCCCACCATAAAAATATAAAAAGGCTATATGGAGATATGCCTAACTAGCACCATCTCTTTTAGCCTTCTAAGATTCTGGTCACCAATCCCAATGTGTGGGGGTTTTCCCTTGATCATTCAAGCAATTCTCTGACACTAGTTGGGTGTCTTATGATTCAACTCAGTTTTGACACTGTCTGGAGGTAGTATCACTTTTCTAACAAAGGTTCATGTAGTCAAAGCTATGGTTTTTCCAGTGGTCAGGTACAGATGTGGGAGTTGGATCATAAAGAATCCTGAGCACCAAAGAATTGAGGCTTTTGAATTGTGGTGCTGGAGAAGACTCTTGAGAGTCCCTTGGACTCCAAAGAAGTCAAACCAGTCAATCCTAAAGAAAATCAACACTGAATATTCACTGGAAGGATTGATGCTGAAGCTGAAGCTCTAATACTTTGGCCACCTGATGCGAAGAACCAACTCATTGGAAAAGACCCTGAGGGTGAGAAAGATTGAAGGCAAAAGGAGAAGGGGGCAACAGAGGACGAGATAGTTGGATGGCATCACCAACTCACTAGACTTGAATTTGAGCAAACTTTGGGAGATAGTGAAGGACAGGGAAGCCTGGTGTGCTGCAGTCCATGGGGCTGCAGAGTTGAACATGACTTAGCAAATGAACAACAACCTCCAAGACTACCTTCCTCTCAACTTCAGATGCCAAATGCAAGCTCAGATCCTCACCTATGCTTCTGACTGACTGGCTACCGATTGAAACTTCCAACAATCACCTCTGCATTATGTTACAGTAATCACAGAACTCAGAGAAACATTTTACTCCCTCCACTACTGGTTTATTATTATGAAAGAATATAACTCAGGAAACGCCATGTGAAATAGATGCATCAGGCAAAGTGTGGGGAAAGGGCAAGGACTTCCATATTCTCTGAGCACAGCACCCTGCCCTCATCTTCACGTGTCCACCAGCCTGGAAGCTATCCAAACCTAGTACTTGTGGGTTCTTACAGAGGCTTCATGCTCATGCCTGTTGTGCTGCAGTTCACGGGGTCACAAAGAGCTGGATACGACTGAGTGACTGAACAACATGCACACGCGTGTTTAATTAAATCAATGGTCACTGTTGACTGATTCAGCCTCCAGCCCTACCTCCCTTCCCAGAGGTGGGGGTGGGGTAGGATGAGGTGGGAGCTGGACTGACAGTGTCAACCCTCTAATCATGTGATGTGTTCTTCAGGCAACCAGCCCCCATCCTTAGGTACTTTCCTAAAATCTCATTAACATAACAAAAGATACCTTGATTGTACTTCTCAGAGGATTCTAAGAGTTTTAGGAGCGCTCTGTCAAAAACAGGGACAAAGACTAAATATATATTTATTTTTTCTTTACCTCACAATATCACACCATCCCAACTCACTGAAAATGTGATTTAAGATGTCGTCAAGTGATTCCAGCTCCAAAAAGATCTGACAGCAACTACACAAGGAATCAAATACAAACCACCACACTACTGCCAGTCAACCAGCAGAAGTCTAGTAATAGTTATCTAAAAACAGTGAATTTTAGGGTGGTTTGATTTAAAGCAGTAGTTAACGAAAGCTGATGATTTTTGCAAGATGTGGCTGTATTTAATCTTGTTGAGAAGAAAGTGGAATGGGTTGGATCTCACCTTATAGGTATATTATAAATATAGTTGTAACTGGAATTACGAACCTGCATTCAGTAATGAGAAATCCATAAAATCACTTAGAATGATAGATTTTACAGAACTATAGAAGATACCCATTTTTCTAATCTAGCAGCTTCAAATGCAAAATACTAGTCTGTGGGTTAATCTGTGGAATTCTGCTTATTCTTTCAGATCTCTCTGGTCACATGAAGCTGGTGAAGTCATCACTAAACTGTTTCAGGAAGCATAACCTGCTTGTGAATAACTGAGGGCTTCTGTTAGATTAGAGAAAGTCTGTGTGATTTCAAATTTTCTTAAAGCTACAACATACTGTTATTTTTTTCCTAGCCATAGATATACCTGTCCAACTATGTAATTTGACAACTACTTTTTATGCCTTCTAGGTATCTCACACTTAAACTGGCCCAAACAGAATTTTATATCTTAGCCTACAACCTAGCCCTGTTCACTGGTCCTCATCTCAATAAATAAATGCTACTTATCATTCTGTTACTTTAATAAAACTTGGAGTCATGCTTGACTCCTCCCTTTCCTTCTCCAACCCTCATTTAATCATCAGAAATGTTGGTTTTCCTTTAAGATACATTTCCAGTCCATCTATTTTTCTTGCTTTCCATGAACCTAGTGCTAAGTTTTTAAATATCTTACTTATTAATATTATCCTGAGTGAAAACATGAGGTTTCCTGGAACATGGACATATTGGTTGTTATTTATCACACACATTTGTAGAAATAACTGCACTATATTTCCTTTGTTCCAATTCTTGTAGAACTGGTTGTCTACAGGATTTTCCAGTAAGTGAAAATCCTGAATGTGTGAATCTGGATATAAGAATGATAACTGTCTTGATCCCTGTTGGGTGAGTTAGAGATAAACATTTTGCTTCCTTTATAAACAAATTCAATATGGAAAAGATCCTTGGTTCTTATTCCTTGGAATGTAAATATATCCCCAAAACAGATGATAAACTTACCCAACTTTATAACATCTCCATGGTCCCAGGGCTTTATCCGCCCCTCCCCTTACAAAGTAAATCATACCTCCTAGGAGGTAAATCTTTCTGGATGGTATATCATTATCTAATCACTCATAATTTAACTTCTAAAACTTGCTTCCCCACCCCCCAAGGTCAGTTCCCAAGTTTTAATAAAACTTGATCAGAAAGTCCCAACATGCAGGAACACAAAATATTTTTCCTACAGCCCCATACCTATTTGAAGTTACCACCATCCCTCACTAAGGCTTCTCCCATAGCCTCCTAAGTCATCTCTGTTTGCATTTGTCTTCTCCCATCCAATCCCCAAAGAGCAGCAAGCTTGATTTATATGAACATTAATCTCACTGTCACTCACTGCTTGAAACACTTAAGAGGCTGCCCATTGCATTAAGAGTAAGTAAAACCTACTTCCCACACCCACAGAGTCCAGTGTGGTCTAACCTTCTTGTAGTTCCTGACCACTAGGCTTATTCCCCAGTGCCATTGGCGTTGACAGCCCTTCTGCTGGGATTGCACATGCAGACTCTGGCAGGGCTGGCTTCTTCTCTTCATTTGACCTCAAGATAGTGGTATTGCCCTAGAGAGGACATTCCAGAACATCCTATCCAAGTTTCTGCTACCATTCTCCTATAATCTGCATCAAATACCCAGTTTATAAACTTCACGAGAATGGTTTGGTTGTTCTGTGTGTTATTTGCTTACTGTTTATTTTCCCACTATGATCCAGGAAGAGAAAGATCTTTTTTGACTTATTTAGTGTTGGATTCTTAGTGTTCAGCATCATACCTGGCAGAGAGTGTGTATTTCATAAATTTCTACTGAATAATAGAATAGATGGATGAATGAATTCACTGGGGTCATCCGCAGAAAATCATTCAAAAATAGACTGCATGTCCTCTTGGAGGTTATTACTTGTCACCTTGACGCAGGGAGGACATCCAAGACAATTTTTAAAAAGATAAATTCACATGAAATAGAGAACATACAAATGTCAGAAGATTTAACTCAAAGGTGAGAATTTTCTATAAATGGAGGTCAAAGGTAAGTCTATGATTTCAAACATTTACTTGACATACGTGTGCTTATACTTATACTAGTCACTTGAAAGAACAGAGAACATATTAAAGATCTTCTTTGATTTATAAGAGCTTAATATCTACTGAATGAGGTAGATATCCAAAAATGCAACATGCTTATCTACAGGTTGCATAGTAGCCACATTTGAATTTAACAGAACAACAATGAAAAAAGCAATACTCTTCTTAAAGCCCATGAAGGAGAGAAGTTAGAAGAAATGATTTTTCTAGATTACCTTAGAAAACAAGACAATGTTGAATAAACTTACTAACATTTAAGTCCTGTATAATATTAGATTTTTTTTAACTTGAACCATTATATTTTAAAGGATAAATATTTAAAGTCTGTTTGTAGAGATTTTTTAGGCACTAACTTTTTTAGAATTTCCAAATCAAAGGGTCATCTATCATTCTCTATCTATCTACTATGTATATATGTATGTATCTATTATCTATCATCTAGTATCTATGTCCTATCATTCTATAATCTATGTATCTATTCTCTACATACTCTCTGTCTTTCATCTATTTATCATTTATTTCTTTTCTTTTGTGTCCCATCATACCACACAGCACAATTTTAAACACAAAATAAGTGACTTATGACAACAAAGAGACCAGTAAAAAAAAATAATGTAATAGAAATATTGAGTTGGAAATGAGAAATAATGCTTTAACTTTGGATATGCCTCTGAAAGACTGTGTCACTTTGAAGAAATGGCCTCATCATTTACATTTAGCAGATGTAAAATGAGAAGACTAAACCACATGATTTGTGAGGTTTCTTCCAGATTTAAAATTCTGCAAATAGGTAACAGCATGCTAAAAAGAAAGGAATTTGATGAATACTTTCAACTTTTAAAGAAATCACCAATTTTCAAGGAAAGAAAATATGGCTCTTTGAAGACAGTAATTGAAAAAAATGATAAAAAATGTACAGATGCAAAGTAGATGTTCTTGCTAAGAATAACAATAAAATATTAATTCTAGAATAAAGGGCAGTTTACTTAGAGGCTTTTAGTAAATCTAAAGAGTTGCTGTAAGCAAAACAGAACCTTGTACCATCTCAAATATGCAACAAATAAAACTATATTTAAACTACCTCTGCTAACAAAAATAACATGACTCAAGCCCACTGTAAATGTTGAAATTTCAATAGACATACAAAAGGTTTCAGGAATACCAGGCAAAATAAAGTGTTTGAGTTTTCATAGAAACAAATCATAGTTAATATGTCTTACTTTCTCTAAAGTCAGTGGTCAGTACTTTCTTAGGTTATGTCTATATAGCTATACTTAGTTGCTAAGTCATGTCTGACTCTTTGCAGTCTTATGGACTGTAGCCCACCAGGCTCCTCTGTCCCTGGGATTTTCCAGGCAAGAATCCTGGAGTGGATTGCCATTTCCTCCTCCAGGGGATCTTCCTGACCCAGGGATCAAACACACATCTCTTACTTCACCTTTATTGGCAGGCAGATTCTTTACCATGCACCACAGGATGTTCAGGATCAAAGCTAGCTCTCTATTCCTGATGTCTGAGAATGCTTGAGGATTTTTCTGACTTTCCTTCCAGCTCAAGAATTATTTAATTTTTTCCCTAGAAGTTTAGATAATCTGTATCACTAGGGGTCTTTCATATAGACAACATTCCACCAGAAAAGTGGTAGGCATTATTACTTCCCCACACAATAGTGATTAGGAAATTGAGGGCCAGAGAGATAAATCAAATTTTCTTAGTTCTCTAGGTGACTGAAACCAGAGTTTCACACAGGTCTGCTTTCCTACAATATATTTCACTAAGAAAAAAGCTTTACACTAAGAAATTTTTAAAATTTAAAAGGTAAGCTTGACAATTTAGGTGGGATGGACCTATTCCAAGAAACATAACTGGACATAGTAAAGAGTAGCAAACTATTGAAAACAACTGAATACATTAATTAAAAAAGCTTTTTTCAAGAAAACTTCAGGCCAAAATAGCAGTACTAGAGAATTCTTTCAAAAATTAAAAAAAGGGATAATACTGCAATCACAAATATCATTCAAGAAACTGTAAAAAGAAGAAAAAAGACTTGATGGTAGCATAAATTTGATACTAAACTATGACAAGAATGATTTAACTAAATTCAGTTACAAATGTGGAAACAATATCCTGAGCAAAATATTACTACTTGACTAATTTCAGCAACTAGGATTTACCCCAGGGATGTAGCCAAAAGTCAACTAATGTAGTGACATATTAATAAATTAAAGTATTAAAACCATAAGATTATGTCAACAGATAGAAGAAAATGATTTGACAAAACTCGATGCCTTTCCATAACAAACATAATCAATAAACTATAAATAGAAGTGAACTTAAAGGCATCTGAGATTGCCTAAAAAAAAAATCCTAGCTCATGTATTATACTTGAATTGTGAAGGAGTAACTGCTTTTTCAATATCAAAAACAAGACAAAGATGTCCATTTTTCACTACTGTTTTCCAAAATTGTATTGGAGGATCTAATGAGAATAATATGGCAAGAAAATAAAATAAGAGGCAATGAAATAGGAAAGGAAGGAGTAAGCACTGTACTGCAGATGCCATAATCTTTTTTTTTTTTTTCTGGTTCTTTTTTTTTTTTCCATTTATTTTTATTAGTTGGAGGCTAATTACTTTACATCATTGCAGTGGTTTTTGTCATACATTGAAATGAATTAGCCATGGATTTACATGTATAAATGGAAAATCCTACTAAATCCACGAAGACCTATTAAAACTATTAACAATAAAAAAATTTAATGAAATCGGAGGATACAAGATTGATATTTAAAACAATCTTATACCTATAAGCTAAGATAAACAATATAAGATGAAAATAAATATTTTAAAAACAGCATCAAAAAAAAAAATAAAATAAAAGTGTTAGGAATGAACCAAAATAAACCAAAATAAAGATGTGTGTACTTCTACCAAAGAAGTGAAGATGTGATACTGTATGCAAAGTATCTGCATAGACATTTCTCCAACAAAGGTATTCAATATCTCAATATATGCTCAAAATCATTAGTCATTAGAAAAGCGTGTAGCAAGACCATGGTAACATACAATTTCACAATTTCCAGGATGCTCAAAGTACAAAAGACAGAGAATAGCAAGTGTTGATGATAATGTAGAAAAATTTGAACACTGGAGGGAAGGAAAACTGGTCCAGCTTCTTTGGAAAGTGGCTTGGCAGTTTTTCAAAATCATAAAGCTCTTATGAAGTGAAGTGAAGTTGCTCAGTTGTGTCTAGCTCTTTGCGACCCCATAAGCTATAGCCTACCAGGCTCCTCCATCCATGGGATTTTCCAGGCAAGAGTACTGCAGTGAGTTGCCATTTCCTTCTCCAGGAGAGCTTGTATAAGACCCCCAAAATATGTTCCTTTGTTATGAACCCAAGAAAAATGAAAACCTGTATCTTTTTAAATAACTTGTACACAAATATTCAAAGTAATAAAGATCAAACTAGCCAGAATGGAATCAACCCAGACACCTACCATGGATAAATGTACAAATGAATTTGGTCTGTCCATAAAGTTGAATATTATTCAGCAATAAGTGAAAGGAATGAAGTAGTGATATTTGCTACAAAATGGATAAGCATTGAAAACATTATGCTAAGTGAAAAGCTAATCATAAAAAAATATAATATCATATGATTTTATTTAAAAGAAATGTCCAGAGTAAGCAAATCTGTAGTTATAGAATTTAGCTAGATAGTTCCCTAGGGTGGGAAGGGAAATGGCTTCTAATGGTAATGGATATCTTTGGGGAATCCTAAAATTGTTCTAAAATCAGATTATTTTGATGGTTTCTAGCTCTATGAACCTATTATAAAACACCAAATTTTACATGTTAAATGTGTGAATTAAAGAGTAGGTGAATTATATATAAATAAAGCTGTTTAAAAATATAAAATGACTTTATACCTGTTTTTGCAAAAAGAAACATGATTGATGAAACGTTCAAGTCTTATTTTTAAAGAAAATCTATCATTATTTAATTTTTTTCAAAATTTAAATTTTTCAAAATTTAATGAAAGAAAAATGAAACCAGTTGCTATTATAAGATGACCAAATTATTTGGGTATAAAATATGACAACCTCAGATAAATTATATGATTAATAAGAGAGTTGGGCAAGGTAGCTGAACACAAAGTCAACAAAATATTCCAGTTCCATATTCCAGTAATAAGAAATACGATTACACTGTTTGTTCTCAGTTACTTTGTCAGGTCTGACTCTTTGCAACCCCATGGGCTGTAGTCCACTAGGAGCCTCTGCCATGGCATTCTCCCAACAAGAATACTTGAGTGGGTTGCCATTCCCTTCTCCAGGGGATCTTTCCTACCCAGGGATTGAACCTGTGTCTCTTGTGCCTCCTGCATTGGCAGGTAGATTCTTTACGACTGTACCACCTGAGAAGCCCCAAGATTTCATGACACATATCATATGTAACAAGATAAAGATTTCATATATCTGGGAAAAGGAACCTCTGACTCTGTTGAGTGATCTCATCTCCAAGACTCCAGGAAAAAGTCATCTGGTCTGTTGATGGGATAGCCCTCATGACATCTGGTCACCTCTGAGGTCACTTCCCCTCATCTTAAAGAATGCACATTTCATACCAAATAGCTATATCAGCTAGTCCTGTCAACTCTAAGGAGTTTAATTTTTACCTCATGTCCTCCCATCTCCATCCCCTTCAATTGAAAGGGCTGTATTTCAGCTCATATAATTCAATACATTCTTTATTGAATGATAGTCTAGCTATGCCTGCAATGCAGGAGACCTGGGTTTGATCCCTGGTTTGGGAAGTTCCCCTGGAGAAGGAAATGGAACCCCACTCCAGTGGGGTGGATTCTTGATAGAAAATCCCATGGACAGAGGAGTCTGGAAGACTACAGTCCATGGGGTCACAAAGACTTGGACACAACTGAGCCATACCTTTAATGTTGGCTTCAGAACAGTCTTCCTCACTTTTTGCAATATAGATAGGCTGAGAATTTTTCAAATCTTCAAGTTCTGATTCCATTCAGCTTTACAATTTCTTTTTCAAATAATCCCTCCTAGCATTTTACTATAAGCAGTCAAGAAAAGCAAACTGCTCCTTCAATACTCTGTTTAGAAATCTTCTCAGCCAAAAAGCCATTTTCAATGCTTTTAAGTTCTACCTTCCACAAGACACTAGAACTCAAACAATTTATCCAAGTTCTTTGCCACTTTATAACAGAGTGCCTCTCTTCCAGTCTCCAGTAATGTGTTCCTCATTTCCATTTGAGATCCCATCAGAACGGATTTCAACATCCATATTTTTAGCATGCACCTCAAAACTCCTCCAGCTGCCACCCATTACCCAGTTCCAAAGCCACTTGCATATGTTTAGATGTCTGTTACAGGAAGCATCCCAATTCTGGTACCAAGTTCTGTTAGTCAGCTTGTAAGTGAAAGTGTTAGTCGTTTAGTCATGTCTAACTCTGCAACGCCATGGACTGTGTAGCCCACTGGGCTCCTCTGTCCATGGAAATCTCCAGGGCTGGATTGGGTAGCCACTCCCTTCTCCAAAGGATCTTCTTGATCTTTTTGATTGAACCTAGGTCTCTTGCATTGCAGGCAGATTCTTTACCATCTGAACCACCCGGGAAGCCTTTACTCAGCTCAGGCACACACACACACACCCACACACACACACACACATGTATGTATGTATGTATGTATATCACAGACTGGTTGCTTTAAACAAGAGAAATTTATTCTTCACAGTTCTGGAAGTTGGAAAGTCAAAGCTCAAGTTGCCAACAAGATAGATTTCATTCTGAAGCCTCTTGTCTTGGCTTGCATAAAGCTACCTCCTCACTGTTTTCTTCTCATGTGGCCTTTCTGCAGTACATGTAGGTGGAGACAAATTGCTTTCTCCTTCTTAAACGGTCATGATCCCATTGAACTAGGGCCCACTCATATGATCTAATTTAATTAGATCTTCAGTAGTCTTTAATTACTTAAAGACTCTATCTTCAAATATGGTCCCATGGAAGCTTAGGGCTTCAACATGAGAATTTTGAGGAGACACAATTCAGTACATAACACATGTTCATTGATTAGATGGCTTGATATGAAGATCACAATTCTCCACAAATTCATGTAGAGATTTATGCAGTCTGATTTAAAACAGAAGCATGCCTTTTTTTTTTGTTTGGAAATGGAGTGTAATTTAACAAAGCTGATTTTGAAGTTTAAAGGAAAATGAAAGGCCAGTAATAGCAAAGACTCATTTAAAAAGAAGAACATAGGAGTTTCTCAACTTCATATCAAGATTTATTTTAAACCAGTGGTGATCAAGCAAATGTGGTATTGGTACAAAGACTGAAAAGAGACAACTGAGCAGTTATAGAATCCAGAAGCACATCATTTCACTGTAGACACTTGATTTGTGACAAAGTTGGCATTGTAGAGCAGTGGCAATAGGACAGTCTTTTTCAATGAATGGTTTAGGAACAATGTGCTATCCATCTGCAAAAACTAAATTTGACAACTACATCCCATCATATAATTAATCAACTTTAAGAGTAATATAGGCCTAAATTTAAAAGGCATTTTTCTACAAAATTTCCAGATTACATAGGAGAACAACTTTTCTACTTTCATGTCTGAAAAACACATCTTCAACAGATCTCAAAAAGCAACAGCTAAAAAAACAAAAAAAAAAAGGTTGATAAATTATATAGTAAAATGAGGGACTTCTGGGAGTTCCCTGATGGTCTAGTGGTTAGGGTTTGGTGCTTTCACTGCTATGGTCCGGGCTCAATCCCTGGTCAAGGACTAAGATCCCATAAGCCATGTGGTAGAGACAAAAAAAAAAAAAAAAAAAAGAGAGAATTTGTTGTTCAAATGAAACATGGAAGAATGAAAAGATAATGAAACAGAATGAGAGATAAATGTTTTCAACATATAAATGATCAAAAGATGACATCCAGAATAGATATAGCACTGGTACAAATATATGAAAAGAAAGATCAGCCACCTAATTGAAAAAAAGCAAAAATTTGAATAGATCCTTCACAAATGAGAAATTCCAAATTGTTAACACACGTGTGAAAATCTGACCAATTACACTGATAATCAGTCAAGTGATAATGAAAACCAGTAAGAAAAGAAATGACCAATAATTAAAAGAAAAACAGTAAGATGACACAACACACTCACTGGACTGCCAAATTAAACAGACTGATAACACCATGTGTTGGCTAGGAGGGGAGCCATCTGAGTTCTCCTAATCTGTTGGTAGGAATATAAATTACAAACTTCTGAGCTAGAAATCCTACTTCTAGGAATATACCTAATAGAAGGCATACACATGGCCACAAGGAGATATATACAAAATGTTAATGGCAACAGAACTGTAATAGCTAAAAATTGAAACAACCCAAAATGTGCATCCATACATGACTACTGGAAAGACCATAATCTTGGCTATAAAGACCTTTGCTGGTAAAGTGATGTCTTTGCTTTTTTAACACACTGTGTAGGTTTGTCATAGCTTTCCTCATTGTAAAAAACCTTGATGCAGGGAAAGATTGAAGGCAGAAGGAGAAGAGGGAGACAGAGGATGAGACAGTTAGATGGCATCACCGATTCAATGGACATGAACTTGGGCAAACTCGAGATGGTGAGGGACATGGAAGCCTGGTATGCTGTAGTCCACGGGATTGCAAAGAGTCAGACACGACTTAGTGACTGAACAAGAACAACAACAACAAATGTCCATCAACAGAAAAACAGATATAAAAATCGTGACTTCTCCAGCAATAAAAATGCCTGAAGTATGTCCATATTGATTAACATGGATTAATCTCATAAATATATTCTTGAGTTAAAGAAAAAATCAGAAAAACTTAATAGTGATGATTCCATAATATAAGCTTCAAAAATCTATAAAAATTAAACTATGGTGTTTAAGGATGCT
Source organism: Odocoileus virginianus (assembly GCF_023699985.2). Classification (NCBI taxonomy): domain Eukaryota; kingdom Metazoa; phylum Chordata; class Mammalia; order Artiodactyla; family Cervidae; genus Odocoileus; species Odocoileus virginianus. The sequence goes on along the minus strand of NC_069686.1, from coordinate 56,357,552 downwards.
TAATTTGGTGGTAAAAGTATACTGAAAATGAGGAGTTCATTACCATGAAATTTAAGAGATCAATTTCATCTAGGGGAGAGGGAAGAATTTTCATTAAGGAGGGGCACATCACTCTGAGGTGTCATTGTATTTCTTGTTCTATGTAGTAGTTCCACAACAGCTTATTTCATAGCAAACTATTAAGCTTTATATCAATGTTTAATGCATTTTTTTTTCTGGTTGTATATTTTACTTCTCAATAAAAAGTTTAAAATAGAAAATAAACTAAACTTGCTTTTAACCACAATCTAGCTGACTCTAGAAAATAGATGACAACTGGCTGCAAAATGTATGCATGCATAACAAGTATAATCATATGTAGAATTTCTATATTGATTAAACTACTATGCATAGCCTTCCTTGGGTAGCTATTTGTTTATTATGGTTTTGAAAAGAAAATCTGTCCCTGAAAGAAAAAGAATATTCATCTAAACAGTTAATACACATTTTTCCTGTGTCATACCTCTCTTGATTTAATAAATTAGATGAGATTCCTGACTACCAAAACTACATTAAGATTCTAGTCTGCACCTAGAGAATTGACTTAGAAGAGACTTAGAGAATTAATGACTTGCAGTTTGTGCATATTAAATACAGGCTACCCTATTAGATATGAGATAGGACAAATTGGTGCAGAGATATCAGGAAGAAAACACTGTCTTTTCTTCAAAATGTTAATGCCATGTATATGAAGAAAGCAATTTGAGAGCTGCATATATATGAAATCAGCACATAAGATTGAAAAGAAAAACTTCCACCAACATAATAGATCTATTATTATAAAAAATGTGATTTAACCAATTGTTCTATGTAGTATAGATACCTCAGTGCTGCGTAAATATTGACTAAGTTATCACTAAATCTAGATTTAGCTATCATTTATAGGGCCCCTACTTTTCCAAGCTCTATAATTACATGCTAACTCATAACTTTTATGATGGGAGTTTTACAGCAACTCAAAGAAAGATTAAAGGGTTTAAATAAATTGCCCAAAGTTGCACAGCTAATAAATATAAGAAGTATAGTTTGGACTCAAGTGTTCTAACTTCTATTTGAATAATTTTTTTCTTACTGCTTCAGTTTCAGTAGACAAACTCTTTTGGGAAGTAACCTCAACCTCTAAGTGGCTTAAAACAATAAACGTTCCTATTTTATAATACAATCCATCATTTTGGATGCCAGGTTGAGGAATGGCAGCTATATACTCCATTACATTATGGGATCCTGACATCCTTTAGTTTTCCAAAGTCAGTAAACTCTTCAGCTCAATCATTTGGCATCTGTCTGGTTTAAGAAGAATGAAAAAGCACAGAGAATTTTGTGCGGGAGTTTGATATTCTACATTTAGAAATAGCATACAAATCACTTGTTCATATTCCATCGGCCAGAAGTCAGTCACAGGGCTTCACCCAACAACAGGAGAGTTGAGAAAAAACATCCTGTGTCCCACATGGAGAAGAGGGAGGGAGTTGATGAGTTCCTGTTTATTACCATAGTGCCTCCATTACCATAAGTGGCCAGTCACATTTGCAAACGTCTCCACTGATTGTGAATTTTGCATATGTCTAATACTTTAGCACTCATACTTCATTATTTTACTTTCAAACAATTTGCTAAATATTCATAGCCCTCGTTTTCAGGTCTTTTAGTAATAATAAGAGTAGACAATACTTATGTGGCTTGTACTGCGTATTAAATACTTCCTCCATCCTTTACAAGTAAATAGTTTTAACTTCTCAACATTTATATATAAAGTAGGAACCATTATCATCTCTTTTCATAGATTAGGAAACAGTTACAGTAGCTTGCCTAGTTTTCATATTTCTAATTAGTGCAGCAAGAAACAGCTGGATTTTTCCTTTTACTTAATTGGCATCATGCTATTTCTTTTCTATATTTAATCTCTCTTTGTGATACACTATGTACTTTCCCATCTTTTACATATTATTACTTAATCATTTATTGTATTTTTACATCTTTCTATGAGGTTTTAACTCAGGCTTTTAAAAAAATAATTCGATATGTAAAAATATTTTATTAGTAAGTTTATTCTAGTATTTGGTGGTAGGTTTTAGACTTGTTTCATTTCTTATTAAGTAAATTTTGATAAACATATAAAGTCAGTTACACAAAAAAAAATCTGTTAAATAACAATTCAGAAAAATTATATGTGCAGGCGCTTCCCTGGTAGTCAGGTGATTAAGAATTCACCTTCCAATGCAGGGGATGCAGGTTCAATCCCTGGTCAGGGAGCTAAGATCCCACATGCATTGTGGCAAAAAAACAAAACACAAGACAAGCAATACTGTAAAAAATTTAATACACTTTAAAAATAGTCCACTCAAAAAAAATTTTTTTTTAAAAAAAAAATTACACGTGCTGAGTGTACCTGTAAAGTAACTACTGTAGTTACTATGCTGTTGCTCTAATATAGGGTATGTCATAAATACATGCTGTGCTGTGCTAAGTCACTTCAGTTGTGTACGATTCTTTGTGACCCAGTGGACTGTAACTCACCAGGCTCCTCTGTCCATGGGATTTCCAAGGCAAGAATACTGGAGTGGGTTGCCGTGCCCTTTTCCAGGGGATCTTCCCCACCCAGGGATCTAACCCATGTCTCACATCTCTTACACTGGCAGGCAGGTTCTTTACCACTAGCACCACTTGGGAAGCCCTTGTCATAAACATACTTTAGACAAAAAAAGAATATGTAATATTTTTCAGTGGATACTGGTCAATAAAGTAGATTTAAAGTTAGCCAATTCCAAAGTTATTAGCAGAGTGGTCTTTTGCATGGAGGGAGTAGGCCAATATTTGATGGCCTCTGGATTTTTCAAGGCTGAATTTACATCCTTGCCCTTCTTTAAACTTTATTGTTGTTGCTTTCTTTAGAGTGACTAAAGGATTAAACAACACTGTTTCTGGAGACCCAGATGTAAAATATTCTCAGAGTATTAAAAAGTGTGCACAGCATTTGTAATCTGGCAGGTATGGGTTGGAATATCCACATTACACTGAGCAAAATACTCTGACTTTTTCTTTTTTTCTCCTGCACAATGGAAATACTCATGAGGAGGTCCTCTAAAAATAACAAAACCATATGTAAAAAAAAAAAAATTTAAAAAGGGCATGTAACAGTACTTATTACCTAAAACTCAGTTATTATTAAGGAAGATGCACCAGCTAGACAGTGTTCTCTCATGGAATTTTGTTTAAAATATGTGGAATGACTGAAAAGTAGAGAGGTGTACTGAGAATAGCAGAGAGAGGTGAGGAAAATGGGAGATATTTGTGGAGGATATGTGAGGAGTAGGTGGTCACAGCCAGAGTTGACCCTGGTGTGCTTGTACAGAGCAGGAGCAAACGGATGGTTGGTTCAGTCGCTCAGTCCTGTCCGGCTCTCGTGACCCCATGGACTGTAGCCCACCAGGCTTCTCTGTCCGTGGGATTCCCCAGGCAAGAGTACTGGAGTGGGGCAGTACTGCAAAGGGCAGTGCTAAAAATAGCTCCATTTTTGTTTTGCGATTTTAACTGCAGCATTGCCTTTATATTATATGAACATAATATGAGAATATTTTTATCATTAATATGTTAATTTTTTGAAATGAAGTTTAAGCTTTTAAAAGAGTTACTAATTTGCTTATAAACTTAGAGTGGGTTTTCTACTCAGTGAGGATGCAACTTCTTATTCTAGAAACCACGATTCTCCATTTTGGTCTCAACCATCCTCTTGCACCCTGATATTTCTGTTACTCTGAGTTTACCACCCTGTAGCCAAGAGGAGATCCACTGCTGCTCCGCTGTTTCTCTTTCCCATGGATATGACTATGTTGCTCTTTCCTCATCCTAGGATAACTTCCCTCTGTCCCCATACACCTCCAAATGTTGAAAAGCTGCCTGATTTTCAAGACTAAGTCTAAATGCCACATTCCTGACACCTTCCCTAACTACCTTGGTTGGAATGAGATTTGTTTCCTGTAAACCTCTGTAACATTTGATAGGCATCTCTGTGAAGGTTCACACTGCTCTCAAGTTTATTACTTTAGATACATATAATGCATGATATGACGATGAGTATATGTTTTGCAAACTGTGTTACATAAAGTATTAGTGTACTATAAGACTAGAGTCTTTTTTTTTTTTTTTAAGTTATGATCATTTAAATTTGGAAAATTGTCAGTTTTCCTAGTCAGCATTGCTTGGAGTCCTGGGACATTCAAGGAGGCATTTAGAATATAAAGTATTTGAAAGTTTAACTAAGAAATTCATCATTTGTAATCATGAGGATGCTTTATCTTACATCTGCATTTCATGGAGTACACTTAAAAGATTTATGTCCCATGTGCATTGGTTTTACCATTGCTTCAGCTCAGTGGAAGACCTTTAGGTTGCTCTCTATACCCCATCTCGCCTAGTTGCGGAAATATTTTCCTTCCTGTCACTGCCATTTCTCTTGGTTTAAAGGACTCCATTCTCTGTCCTGGTTTTTGGAAAGAAAACTTGTCTACATGGGAAAGGTAAATTGATAGGGCCTGAACCATCAGAGGGGCTATATGCTGTGGTTAGTTGGCAATTTTCATCAAATGGCAAGGAAAAGGACAACTAATTTGATTCTCTGTCACAGGAAAGGCCCAGAGTTTATCTGCAGGAAGACATGAGCTTTTCTTCTTGGTTCTCTGCACTGTGCTCTGGGAGCCAGAGCTCAAAAGGCTGTCCTTATCGCCTCCATACTGGTTTGTACGGTCCGCAGTAACATTCTGCCCCTCAGCCTCTAGATCCTTTGTCTAGTTTTGGTTAGAAGATAATACATTGGGACACACACTGTTTTTCTTTTTTTGGTCTAATAACTCCATGGATCGCATCATTTAATTCAAGAATTCAGCATTTCACTCTATCTTTTGTTCTCCTTTGAGAGCTTCCCTCTGAGGTAATTGGCGTATCAAGCCTAGTTGGCTACATTCAAGGTGTGTGTGTGTCAGGACTTGGTTGCAGGGTAAGGAAGATTGGCAGGGTAGCAGGGTCAGATGCTTAAACACAAATATTAACTAAATATGCTGATATTCACAGGGCTTCCCAGACGGCTCAGTAGTAAAGAATCTGCCTGTCAAGCAGGAAATGTGGGCTGGATCCCTGGGTAGGGAAGATCCCCTGGAGAAGGAAATGGCAACCTAGTCCAATATTCTTGCCTGGGAAATCCCATGGAAAGAGAAGCCTGGTGGGCTATATAGTCCATGAGGTTACAAAAGAGTCAGACACGACTCCGCAACTAAACAACAACAGCAACTGATATACATGAGTTATTTTCCTCACACTATCCGATCAATTTGAGGTTTATCATGGTGGGTGGTCCATGGCACTTAGCAAAGCAAGTTGGTGATTAATGAATATTTGTTAAATGAATATGCAATTTTTAAGACACTAATTGTAGGGAAAGTCTCTCAGCCACCTCTGACCATTTCAGTGGACTTAGTTTCCAGCCCAGAGAAATGGTAGGTTCTAGTTTTAAAGGAGGGTATGGATTATGCCTCATGCAGAGCTGATGCTAGCTCCAGACAAAAAGGCTCATGTTATTTTTATAGACCGAAAGACATCCTCAGCAGGAGGTATATTCTGCCAAGAAGGACTGGGGTATAAATCATCATTTAACATATCATATGATATGGAAAGATAAGTACAGATTTCCTCTTGTCTAAATTGTCATTTTGACTCAATGTCCTTCAATCACTCACAGCTAAAAAGAGATTAACAGCCTATTTAATCATCCACCAGGAAAAAATACATTTAAAGGAGTCGCAAAATGACTCTTTAGCAAGGTCACATGGTTTTCTTGCCATGATTTGAAATTGTTTGCTAATGACTGATTATGCTCCTTTTTGATAAAAGCACTGCTGGTGGCAATGGCTTTGATGTGAGCACAATTCAGACTAATGTTCCATCCTTGGTTCATTCCCCATAGCCACATACTTGAAGACAACCCTTCTGCACGGCTGTCTCCTTGTGGCATTTCTCAATGCAGTTAAGCTTAATTTTTAATAATAAACCTTGCCATTTATCTGGTGTTTAACATTTTTAAGGTACTTCAACACCTGTGTGCCACATCAAACTTGTAATAGCCTTGAGAAGTAAAGAGAAACAGAATTAGGTTTCTAATTGCATATTAAGTACACGTGGCAAACAGCATTTGTCACCTAACTTGTGACAAAGCTTATTCTGTGACCCCATAGTGCCTTTTTTTTTTCCCCTTGAGCTTCTCCTTTAACAAATCCTTGGAACATCTCCTGCTCCCGACACAGCTCTCTCCAAGCTCAGCTCTGTCACTATCACAACCTTATTTGGACCCTTGGCATCAAACCACTCTTGACAGACATTCTTTACATAGAATTAGTTGGGATGAACAGTTCTTTAGGCCTTGGACTTTGTCTAGGACTTATTTTTCCCTCTGTCTCTTTTAAAAATATTAATTTTGATTTTACACAATAGCATCTTTCATCAGGATGGATTTTCTAAAACTCCTGGCAGTTGGAAACAAGTCCCAGCTCTCACTTGCTCTGTTCTTTTGAGCAGGATAAAAACATTTGTCCATATTGTTCCCTTCCACAGTGCGCTACACACGGAATATGCTCCTTAAATAGGAGAAATTAAGATATTGTTATTTCTAAGTTGATATGCATTGTCAGTGCTTACTTGGCTCCAAATTTGATTGAACTTGCCATTGAATTTGGAACATAGTAGGCATCCAATAAGTGTTTAAGGATTGAATGGTGTTGATAAACATCCAAATGCTGGCTATGACACTGGTTGCTCTAGCTACTATAATTGTGGTTTATTTTTAAAATTTTTTGAGAAGTTGGTTTGGAGATATTGAGGGCTATTCTGCATATGAACCAAATTCCAATTTTTGTCCTTTGTGTGTATTCCATTTTAAACTCTCTCTTCCCAAGGCTCCTCCTCTCTACTTTCATGTTGAGGGTGAGGAAGAGTTCATCATACTTTATTTCCTATCTCCATTTTCTCCTCAGTATTGCTTTTTGTGCCTTTTATGACCAATTTGCCTTTTCTCACCTATATCTGATGTCTTGTAAAACATGCCTTCTCTTTGCCTTGTATCACATAAAATCACAGGGGAAATGTGTGCATTCCTCCAATCCATTTGACTACTACTGGCTAATGCATAAGTTGACCTGAGATCAATTCTAGCTTGTTGACCAACTCTGATCAAAAACAACTGAACAATAACTGAAATGATTAGGATGGACCCTAATCCAATGTTATTGGTGTTCTTACAAAAAAAGAAGATTGGGACACATACACAAAGAGGAGATTATGCGAAGTTATCAGAGAAGGCTGGAAGCTGATCGGCTCAGATCAACAAACTAGATCAACAATATGCAAATACCTTTCTTTGCACATATTGTAATAAATAACATTAGAGCATGTTTGTCTCTCCACTAGACTGTGAAATTGAGTGAGGAAGACATGGTATGTTCACGTGTATATCTGGACCTGTTGACAAAGGGACTGTGGCAATATCAGCCCAATAAGTTCTGGTAAAATTGTGTGCACAATCTTCTCAGGATGGGTATGGAGAACATGACCTTTGCAAATGAATGCTGACTTCAAGGACATTGAAACAGACACAATAAAATGTATAGAGTGTGTATTTCTCTTTTGCCAAGTGCCTTTCAATTAAAATATTAGTCATTCTTACTTTAGAATGCAAACCATGAATAAAAAGTGGAACGATTTTGACAATCATCTCTCAGATTTCCACATGTCTGAAAGCAATGTTATGATGACTTCACTGATCAGTTTTAACATGAACATTTTGGGCTTATATAGAAACAAGTTGAGAAAACAATTTTTTTTCGACAATAATAATTTTCTTTGGGCTTTCCATAAAAACTCAATTGCTATGCAGGAAGATAAAAAGACTATCCCTATAAAACTGCCCTACAAATTTAACTGCTTGCAATGTTACATGTATATTAAATCTTCTTTCTTATTTTTTGTATATTCAAGTCCAAAATTTACATTATGAATAAAGCTGATATTGCTGTTGTCCTATGGAGAAGGTAATGGCACCCCAATCCAGTACTCTTGCCTGGAAAATCCCATGGACAGAGGAGCCTGCGGTCCATGGGGTCACTAAGAATTGGACACAACTGAGCAACTTCACTTTCAATTTTCACTTTCATACATTGGAGAAGGAAATGGCAACCCACTCCAGTGTTCTTGCCTGGAGAATCCCAGGGACGGGGAAACCTGGTGGGCTGCCCTCTATGGGGTCGCACAGAGTCAGACAAGACTGAAGTGACTTAGCAGCGGCATCAGCTGTGGCCCTAAGTTCAAGTCATAATTTTATTATTAGCAACAAATATGTAAAAATGTGTGAAAAAAGTTAAAATTTACTTAGAGTCATGCAAATACAGATCTAAAGATCACTTTTCAGATTGAATAGATTAGGGAATTACATAATACAGGAAATTTTTATAAATCCAGCACTAGAAATAGTATGATCAGGAATGGATTAATTTACTAGGGCAGTTATAAACCACAGCCTGGGGTATTAAACAACAAAAATTAATTTTATCACAATTCTGAAAACTGGAAGTCTGAGATCAAGGGGTCAGCAGGATTGGTTTCTTCTGAGGCCTCTCTCCTTGACTTGTAGATGAACTTCTTCTCTGATAGCATCACATAGTCTTCTTTCTGTGAGTTTTGTGTCCTAATCTTCTCTTCTTATAAGAACACCAATACACTGGATTAGAGTCCACCCTAATCACTTCATGATGTTCAGTTGCCAAGTCATGTCCAGCTCTTTGTGACCCCATGGACTGCAGTACACCAAACTCCTCTGTCCTACACTACTGCCCAGAGCTTGCTCAAACTCATGTCCATTGAGTTGGTGATACTATCTAACCATCTCATCTTCTGTTGCCCTCTTCTCCTTTTGTCTTCAGTCTTTTCCAGCATCTGGGTCTTTTCCAATGAGTCAGCCCTTCACATCAGGTGGCCAAAGTATCGGAGCTTCAACTTCAGCGTCATTCCTTCCAATGAATATTCAGGGTTGATTTCCTTTAGGATTGACTGGTCTGATCTCCTTGCAGTCCAAGGGACTTCATATTGCCACTTTAAAGACCTTGTCTTCAAATATGTCACAGTGTAAGGTATTGATACTGAGGCTTAAACATAAGAATTTTAGGGAGACACAATTCAGCACTTAACAAGGATATGAGATAACTCCAGAAGCAGATTTTCCCAGTCAGGCTGATTGTACAGCCTACCATGTAAATGAAAAGATTTTGGGTAAAGTTATCTCTGATGGAATTTCTCATGGTGACACCTCTATGATAAGAAGGAATTGAGAAGACAGACATGGAGATCCTGTGTGAGTTTTATGGGAAAGAAGAAAGATCTTTTCAGTTTCTCAGCACATTATTACAGAAAGAAATGCTTTAGTATAAAAGAGTAATAATAATCTTTATAAGCAGGGAAATTATCACTCTTTAAGCTCCATCTAGAGGACCTCAATCCAATCTTAAATCACTCTCAAAATGAATTTCATGTTTTAGCTACAAATTAACTCCAACTTTAAATTCTTTCTGTTAACTAGAACTTCCTTGATCATCTTTTGTTTTCTGTTAAATATTGTTACCAAACTTAGTTTTCAAAGTAACATTTTCTTTGATCTTAATCATTATACAGATCAGGAACAGTTTTGAGGCTTGTCACTTTGTGTCAACATCTCCACTGAGTGTATTTTCTTTTATCTACCACAATTTAACAGCTTAGTTAGTGTTTTTTAATGATGTAGTCAAAGATATAAGGATCAATCAATTAACACATTTGATGGGTTCTACTTTGTTCTGGAAAACTATGCTCAAAAGAAGAATTACAGGATGCCACTCTGTGCTGAACACTGGTATCAAGTCTTACCAAATACAGAGATAACTATTATGATACTCATTTTTTTAGATGCGAGGCCTAGTCACATAGTATAAGTGACACATACCAAGTCAGGTCACTAGTATGTCACATGAACTATTACTCAAACTCAAGCTTTCCCTGACAACAACACCTATGCTTTCCTTTTTTTTTTTTTGTAAATTAATTAATTTATTTTAATTGGAGGCTAATTACTTTATAATTGGAGGCTAATTACTTGTGGTGGTTTTTGCCATACATTCACATGAATCAGCCATGGGTGTACATGTGTTCCCCATCTTGAACCCCCCTCGCAACTCCCTCCCCATCCCATCCCTGACGGTCGTCCCAGTGCACCAGCCCTGAGAGCCCTGTCTCATGCATTGAACCTGGACTGGCGATCTATTTCACATATGGTAATATACATGTTTCAATGCTGTTCTCTCAAATCATCCCACTCTCGCCTTCTCCCACAGAGTCCAAAAGTCTGTTCTACACATCTGTGTCTCTTTTGCTGTCTTGCATATAGGGTCACTGTTACCATCTTTCTAAATTCCATATATATGTGTTAATATACTGTATCAGTGTTTTTCTTTCTGACTCACTTCACTCTGTATAATAGGCCCCAGTTTCATCCACCTCATTAGAACTGATTCAAATGCATTCTTTTTAATAACTGAGTAATATTCCATTGTGTATATGTACCACAGCTTTCTTATCGAATGCATCTGCTGATGGACACCTAGGTTGCTTCCATGTCCTGGCTATTGTAAACAATGCTGTGATGAACATTGGGGTGCACGTGTCTCTTTCAATTCTGGTTTCCTCTGCATGTATGCCCAGCAGTGGGATTGCAAGGTTGTATGCAATATTTTCCTCCAAATAGTATTATAGGAAAGACAATAACATTTGTGATAGTCCCTTGATTTGGATTTTGTGATCCTTAGAAGATTCTCTGAAGTACATATAATTATCACCATTTTACAAATGAAAAATTCCCACTTTAGAGGATGTGCCACCGAGGATGGCACAAATGTTGAAAAGACAAGATATGAAATGAACTCCAAGACTTGTAGCATCTTTTCAGTATAAGACATGAATCTTGCTCTTAAGGAGTTTTAAATCATTCAATAATCAGATAGTTTTAAAACTGAAAAACTAGAAAAAAATATTCATTCAAATGGTGCCCTGAAAATAAAGTGAACATATTTTAAAAGGATATAATACTAGAGCAATATACTTTTAATTAAGTTTATAGCTCTTTCCCTTGAGCTTATATGAGTAGTCTGAATTTTAGTCACTAGGAATCCATGGAGGATATTTTATACATGTAGATAAAATATATACATACAGACTTTTGATAACTTGTATAAATATCATAATATTCAAAAATTTAAGTCAACCCCAGATGCTAATGTAGATGTAATAGTAAGCCTATATATTCAATAGACACATATTTTTACAATCATTGTCAGACAAAATTACCTTGACTTATAGATCATAATTTTTAGAATATAAGCTACTATGCAGATAGATTGCATGAGAAAGTTAATCTACTTATAGGCACCATTAAAATGACAGCCTGAGTTTCAGTTTTTTGTAGGATAAAGTATCAAGAGTTTAGAAAAACGTTTTACTTCTGGTGTTATATTTGAAAAAAAAAAAAAGGATGTCTAGGATGAATAACTTTTTTTACTCATGAAACATGAAAAAGAGTTAAAATTGAAGAAAGGTTAAAGAAGAAGAACAAAATTGGTGGACTGACATGGTCTGACTTCAAGACTCATTAAAAGGTTACAGTAATCAAGAAGTGTGACGGTGTGGTATTGGAGAAAAAAATAGACAAATAGATCAATGGAAAAGAAGTGAGAGCTCAGAAATAGACCTACATAAATACAGTCAACTGGTCTTTGACAAAGAAGCAAAGGTAATACAATGGAACAAAGACAGTCTCTTCAACAAATGGTACTGGAACTGGGCATCCACATACAAAAAGAGAAAAGTGTCTAGACACAGACCTACACTCTTCTTGAAAATTAAAACAAAATGTATCAGAATTTAAATATGAAACACAAATTGCAAAACTCCTAGAAGATGACAGAAAGGAAAACCTAGATGACCTTGGGAATGGAGATGCCTTTTTTGATACAACACAAAAGATCCATGAAAGAAAGAAAGATCCATGATCCATGAAAGAAATAATTGATAAACTGGACTTTACTAAAATTAAAATGTCTGTTCTGTGAAAGACAATATAAGAGAATAAGAGAAGCCACAACTGGAAGAAAATATTTGCAAAAAGATATATCTGATAGACAACTGCTATCCAACATATACAAAGACCTCTTAAAATGCCACAATAATAAAACAACCTGATTAAAAAATGGGGCAAACACCTTAAGAGACAAATATCTCACTGAAGAAAATATACAGATGGTTAATAAACACATGAAAAGATGTTGCTCATCATATATCATCAGGAAATATAAGTCAAAACAACAGTGAGATACCACCACACACCTACTAGAATGTCCAAAATTTGATTTGGAACATTGACATCAAATGCTTGTGAGGATGTGGAAATTTCTTAGAGCTGGTTGGACTGCAAAATGGTACAACCACTTTGGAAGGCAGATTGGAGTTTTTTTACAAAACTAAACATAGTCTTACTATTTATTTCCCTTTCTATTTATTCAAAGAAGTTGAAAACTTAGGTCCTCCAAGAAAACCTACACATGGATGTTCATAGTAGCTTATTCATAATTGCCAAAACTTAGAAACAACTAAGGCATCCCTCGGTAGGTGAATAGATATTTAAACAGTGGTGCATCCAAACAATGGAATAGTATTCAACCCTGAAAAGAAATGGGCTACTGTCTGATAGAAGGGAATAGCTATCTACTCCAGTATTCTTGCTTGGAGAATTAGGAACAGAGGGGCCTGATGGGCCAAAGCCCATGGGGTCGAAAAGAGTCAGACATGACTGAGTGACTAACACTTTCACTTTTTACTTTCTGAAGAGAAATAAGCTATAAGCCATACAAAGCCATGCAGAAAACTTAAACACATATTACTAAGTGAAAGAAACTGATCTGAAAAGACTACATACTGTATAAAGTTAACTATAGGCCCTTTTGGAAGAGGCAAAACTATGGACACAGTATAAAAGATTACTGGTTGCCAGGAGTGAGAGGGGAAGGGATTAACAAGGAGAGCACAGAGGATTTCTGTTGTTGCTCAGTCGCTCAGCCACGTCTGACTCTTTGTGCCCCTATGAGCTTCAGCACGCCAGGCTTCACTGTCCTTCACCATCTCCCGAAGCTTGCTCAATCTCATGTCCATCGAGCCAGTAATGCCATCCAACCATCTCATCCTCTGTCGTCCCCTTCTCCTGCCTTCAATCTTCTCCAGCCTGAGGGTCTTTTCCAATGAGTCAGCTCCTCTAATCAGGTGGCCCAAGTATTGGATCTTCAGCATCAGTCCTTCCAATGAATATTCAGGATTGATTTCCTTTAAGATTGATTGGTCTAATCTCCTTTCTGTCCAAGTCTCAAGAGTCTTCTGCAGCACCACAATTCAAAAGCATCTATTCTTTCTTTGATTCTCAGCCTTCCTCTTTTTTCTTTTTCATTTATTTTTATTAGTTGGAGGCTAATTACTTCACAATATTGTAGCGGGTTTTGCCATACATTGACATGAGTCAGCCATGGATTTACATATGTTCCCCATCCCGATCCCCCCTCCCGCCTCCCTCCCCATCCCATCCCTCTGGGTCTTCCCAGTGTACCAGCCCCGAGCATTTGTCTCATGCATCCAACCTGGGTTGGTGATCTGTTTCACCCTTGATGGTATACTTGTTTCAATGCTATTCTCTCAGAACATCCCACCCTCACCTTCTCACACAGAATCCTTTATGGTCCAGCTCTCACGTACATGCATGACTATTGGATTTTTAGGGCTATGAAAATGCTCTGTGTGCTATTATAATGGTGGATAAAGGTTATTATATATTTGTCCAAATCCACTGAATGTAGGACATCAACAGTGAACCCTAAGGTAAACTATGAACTTTGGGTGATTATGATGTATTAATATAGATTTATTCTTGGTAAAAAAAAAAAAAAGAAAGGTAACTTTCTGATGAGTGATGGACAGGTGCTATATCGGAAATCTCTCTACCTTCTTCCCAATTTCGTTGTAAGTGTGAAGCTTCTCTTCTCTTTATCTTATTTAATTTTTTTTCCCACACTGTATAGCTTGTGGGATCTCATGTTCCCAATCAGGGACTGAACCCAAGCCATGGCAAGGGAAGCCCAGAATCCTAACCACTAGGCCATCAGGGAACTCCTGAACTTCTCTTTCAAAGAGTAAAAAAAATCCCAAAAAACTGAAGCCAGGTGTCTGAATTTCAAAACAGCCTCAGAAACATATTTATTCAGGCATTACAAATAATGCTCCTGGATATTTTCTTATAGACTTTTAAAAATAAATGCCCACCTTCTTTTTTTAAAAATTTAATTTAATTAATTGATAATTTATTTATTTATAGCTGCGCCAGGTCTTCGTTGCTCCAGTTGCGGCAAGTGGGGCTGCTCTCTGGCCGTGAGCAGGCTTCTCGCTGCAGTGATTTCTATTGTCGCAGAGCACAGTCTCTAGGGCTTGCAGACTTCAGTAGCTGTGGCCTGTGGGCTAAGTAGTTTCAACCCTGGCTCTAGGGCACAAGTTCAATATTTGTGGTGCATGGGCCTAATTGCTCTTTGGCATGTGAGATCTCCCCAGGTCGGGGATTGAACCCATGTCTCCTGCAATCGCAGACAGATTCTTTACTAGTGAGCCGCCAGGAAAGCCTTAAATGGCCACATTCTTATGTAACTATCATTAGATTCTCTCATTGCTATTTTTTGTCCACAAGCAAAAATCATTTCATTAGACTTATATACTTAAAGAAATATAAGTTTACAATGCCCAGAACATTGTTATGAATAACACTAAATATAACAGCTCTAATTAATTGAGTACTGAGAATATGTTAAGAACTATTTATACATTATTTCCTTTAATTCTTATTTCAGTGCTTTGAGGTTAAAATTACCATCCCTATGTTTCACATGAGGAATCTGATGCTTAAAAATGTTAAGTTAAAAAAAAAAAAAGTTAAATAATTTGCTTGTGTGACACAGATAGCAAGTGGAAGAGCTTAGACTACAACTAAGGAGTCAGCTTCATATTCCACATGCTAAACCACAACCCTCTATGGTCTTCATAGAACATATTTTTGAATGTGTTTTTACATGTCCTCGATTTTTTATAAAAGATTTAAGTGTCTCAAGATTGTCTAGAGCATCAGTGATGAATAATAGCAATTTATGAACAATGGAAAGAATAAAATGAAGGCAAACTCAAATAAGTTAAAAGGTCATTTTACACTAAGTATGCTCAATCAATCCTTATATTTTAATAAAAGTAAAGATTTTCTAATAAAAAAATCACTTCTTCTCATGCCTGAGAGTGAAGTCGCTCCATCGTGTCTGACTCTTTGCAGCCCCACAGACTGTAGCCCACCAGGCTCCTCAGTCCATGGAATTTTCCAAGCAAGAGTACTGGAGTGGGTTGCAATTTCCTTCTCCAGGGGATCTTCCTGACCCAGGGATTGAACCCCGGTCTCCCGCGTTGCAGGCAGATGCTTTACCATATAAGCCACCAGGGACGCTCTCTCATGCCTAATAAATGTTAAAAATATGAGTGAAGGGACCACCACTCGTCCTGTTGACCCCAGGCTCTACCCCAGTCTAGAAGTAGTCCTGGGTTGCCAACATTCTGTAGCTTTGCTTCTTCTATGAACAATGGTCTTACCGTTAAAAAGGAAAGTGAACAGCAGTAGAGTTTCTCTTCTACAAAGTCTGTCCCAGATGTAAAGAAATTTTAAAACATTGACAGCCATCTCATGATCTAGTCAAGGAGACCGCCGTGTATACTAAACTAATTGACTCACGGAGGGGCCTTTTTTAACACTCTTCTCATCTAGGGCAGGGCTTCCCTGGTGGCTCACTGGTCAAGAATCCATCTACCAATGCAGGAGATGTAGGTTCAGTCCCTGGGTGGGGAAGATCCCATGGTGAAGAAAATGGCAATCCATTCCAGTATTCCTGCCTGGGAAATCCCATGGATTAGAGAAGTCTGGCAGGCTACAGTCCATGGGGTTGCAAAAGAAACAGACTTGACTCAGCAACTAAACAACAACAATGACAATCACCTAGTGCAGTGTCCTAAAAGGAATACAATTTTATTTATTTGATTTATAAGATATCTCTAACATGCTAACAGGAAAAAGAGCCAAGTCAATTTAATAACTCACTTGTACTTTACAAGATAAATAAAAAAATCTGCAACCAGGCTAATGTTGCAGAAGGCTGTAAAAAAAGAGCCCCAATCATTCTAATTCCTCCTACTAGCAAATGTTATCCATGCAGAGGCTGTAGAATACTTGGAACTATTTTACTTTTTATTTTTGGAATCCAATTGCCATGTAAAGAAGTCTAAACTATCTATTAGATGTTTGAAACATGGAGTTCCAGTGGCTCTCCTTATTCCAACCAAATGCTAAACACGTGAATAAGGACATCTGAGGACACCTGTCTCTAGCCAGGTGAGATCAGGTTGGCTTTTGGAAAATCTTCAGATATCATTTGATGTTCCATCGATCCATTCACACCCAGTCATTTCCAACTCTTTGCGACACTTTCGATTGCAGCCTTGACGGGCGGGCTCCTCTGTCCATAGGATTTCCCAGGCAAGAATACTGGAGTAGGTTGCCATTTCCTTTTCCAGGGTATATTCCCAACCCAACTGCTTTATAATCCCAGGCTATTGTTGATATATATCTATTTTGCATTTTCCAGCAAAATACTGGTCTTAGGAATGCTCTGTCATTGATCAAGTAAATAAGGAAGGATTTGACTTATGTATTGAAAGAAGTCTAGTAAAATGAGCCAGGTCATGCCCAGAGGAACTGAAATGAGGGTGTTTAAACAAATAACAATCAGTTTATTCATATTTACTCCTAGTTAGAATGAAACTAGTCGCTCATGGAAACAGTTATGCCTTTTCATAATATTAACTCGATTTGTATTGCAAATTATGGATGCTATTGGGGGAAATTGCATTTAATTAATCAGCTAATACTTTTGAGTACCTACTGTCCTCTGTTTACTATGTGGGATATGGTGAGTGTAGCCGATAAGAAATACAAATACAAGTTTTTGTATACTTACAGGTTTCCATATCACTTGACCCTTGGGAAGCAAAATTAGGCCATCCTAAAGGAAATCAGTCCTGGGTGTTCATTGGAAATACTGATGCTGAAGCTGAAACTCCAGTACTTTAAAGGCCACCTGATGTGAAGAGTTAGTTGACTCATTGAAAAAGACCCTGATGCTGGGAGAGATTGGGGGCAGGAGGAGAAGGGGGTGACAGAGGATGAGATGGCTGGATGGCATCACCGACTCGATGGGCATGAGTTTGAGTAAATTCCGGGAGTTGGTGATGGACAGGGAGCCCTGGTGTGCTGTGATTCATGGGGTCGCAAAGAGTCGGACACAACTGAGCGACTGAGCTGAACTAAACTGAATCCTAGAGAATGTGTAGCTGTTCCTCATCTAGTCTTCAAGCAGGGAATGAACCCAGGATGTTGGGAAAAGTATACTTGATCAGAAGCCAGTAAACTTGGTCTTAAATTCAAAACTTTCTGTAAGTAATTCCATGATTCTGAATTTGGCATCTCATTTTTTCTATGCCTGAATTTTTTTTTTAACTTACAGTTTGGGAAGTAAGAACTTTTCTTTCTTGTCTCAAAGAGTATGTGAAAATAAAATTTAGCATTTTAGAACTAAGCAGCACATTTAAAAGTTTATTAACTGGAACAATAGCTATTTCATCTTTCTATACTTAAAGGGAAGACTTAGATTGGCTCATTCCTCTCTTTTAGCTTCATCCATCAGGAAAGCAAGCTCTAGCAACTGTGTGGGTTTGACACTCTTGAATAAGTTTTATATATTCTCCTTTCTTCTACTTAGCTTCTTACTATAATTCATATTTTCCTAATCTTTACTTTCATATATGTTCTTTTTAATATTATTTTACTTATTTCATCTCATTATATGAATTATTTAATTTCATTTTATTATACATATTATTTCTAAATGACTCTAAATTTTGAATGGAAAAAAATGGAAAATACACTTTTAAAGCAAACATGTATAAATACACATATTTGTTGCAGGGACAAGAATGGGCCACATGCCTGATATAGCTTTTGGACACCATGACCTATCATGGTGATCAGTCTTTGGATTTATATATACCAACTCAATTTGTTATTCTCAGTGTATGTGCTATTGACTATTAACATGCTATGGAGGCACTCTGGTATCTCTCTGAATTTCCCTGAAGATGGACTATTCCCTGAATGATCTGTGATTTGGCCAAAAAGTTCATTGGGACTTCTCTGAAATATCTTATGGAAAAATTAATGTTCAGTGACCAAAGGACTGGTTTTGTAATCTCTATAAATTAATTTAGCCATAGTTTAGTCACTCAATCACTCCTTACCCCTCATTAAATTTGTCTCATTAATTGAATCTACTCATTCTTAGATAGGCAGATAGATAAGTAGGTAAATAATCTGTCTAAATGGTTCAAGGCAGGCTCAATACAATTAATTACAGCAAATGTACAAAAGGATCATAATGCTTTAGAATCCAAATGCCATATAAAGAAGTTTAAGCTTCTTTCTGGAAACTGGAAACAAGATTTCTACTAGCTATAGGAAACAGTTCAGTTCAGTCACTCAGTCGTGTCGGACTTTGCGACCCCATGAATCACAGCATGCCAGGCCTCGCTGTCCATCACCAACTCCCGGAGTTGACTCAAACTCATGCCCATCGAGTCGGTGATAGGAAACAAGGGGGCCCCAATTTCTCCCAATTTCTGCCTTACTTATTCCAGATATGTAAGTAAGGCAATTGTGTTGTTGTGTGTTAGCTACTCAATCGTGTTTCACTCTTTGCGACCCCATGGTCTGTAGCCTGCCAGGCTTCTCTGTCTGTGAAATTCTCCAGGCAAGAATACTAGGGTAGGTAGTTACTCTCTTCTCCAGGGGATCTTCCTGACCCAGGGATCGAACTCAGTCTCCTGCGTTTCAGGTGGATTCTTTACTGTCTGAGCCAGCAGGGAAGCAATAGCATCTCATCAATGGCATTGCAGACCACACCTTTTCCTCCTCTGTAGTGAGGTTTCTGATTTCATTTAAAGTAAAAATAAATTACTTTCTAGGATATATGTTTATAATTACAGAAACACAAACTATCCACAAAATATTCAGTTCATGCATGCTCATGTGCTAAGTCACTTCAGCCATGACAGACTCTTTGTGACCCTTTGCTCTGTAACCTGCCAGGCTCCTCTGTGTCTGGAATTCTCCAGGTGAGAATACTGGAGTGGGTTGCCATGTCCTCCTCCAGGGGATCTTCCCCATCTGGGGATTGAACCCACGTCTCTTACATCTCCTGCACTGGTAGATTGGTTCTTTACCACTAGCATCACCTGGGAAACCTATACAGGTCATACCAGCTCCATCTCCAACACAAAAGACGATCAAATGTAATGTAAAACTAAGGTTAATGAAGTAAATAAAACCTGTGTCAGAATTGCAGCCACCCCAACATCACAAAGATAAGCAAGGAATGAACTTCAGAGGGCTACTAGTGCACACTTCTCTTCAGTCTGATTCTTTGCCTACGTCTTAAGAAACCAGAGTTGCTGATTGTCTCATTTTTGTACCCTTTTTCAATATGAATGCCTGTAATTCTACAGCATTAGCATTGTCCTTGGTCTTGAAACTGATTTGTCCCTCTCATTCATCTTTTACAAGTAAACCCTTTGATGTACTTGACTCATTTATTTTTTTGAATAAGTTTGAAAAACTTGGCCCATGTGGTATTACTTTCTTGATATATTATATAATTGTATTCAGCGAAAATTCAGTCTGTGGAAAGTTATTTAAATACTATTGCTCATTAATGACTGACCGTAGCACTTAAAACCCAAACAACAAACTGCACTGTAGGATGTTTTCCCCCTTTCATTGAGGAACTTATTTATTTTTAAGAGACCCTTTTCATTAATCTCATCTGGCATTTGTATGTGTATGTGTGTGTATTTCCTGCAGTTGAAACTAAACTCTGCCCTCCTAGATAATGCTCACAAAATTATATATGACAGTGCTGATGCAGCTCCTTGGCTTGTAGCAACCTGCTTCATTAATGAACATTTTTTAAGCTTCTTTGAAGTCTTGAATATGAAAGTAGAATAAAAATGTGATTACTGTCACTATAGTATTGCCAAATTTGTTAATGAGGCAATATTCTTTGTTTTGTCTAGGGCCAAATTTGGTGGTTGTTTTGCAAACAGCACAAAGAAATGATTAACAAGTAAGTTAAGCTCCTCAATTTTACGTTATGGATGTCTTTTATGCAGATTTATTTGACTTTTTCCCCTTAGTGTTGGAAAGGAATCAAATTTCACAGCTCCAGCCACTTCAGTCATTCAGTACGGATCCTCAGAGTAGGTAAAACGGAGATGAAAAAGCTCCCTGGGGAATAAGTATAATCCCTTATATTATATGTCGTAAAACACTTTATGTGATGACATTTGTTATCTAAACTGGAGTTGCTAAAATCCTGAAATCCTATTATATACAATCATCTTCATCTTTATTAGTGCCAAATTTTCTCAGTTACTGAGAATGGCCTCGTCTACCTATTTCAAGAGATCACACGACTTCCCTGGCAGTCCAGTGGTTAAGACTTTGCTTTTCAATGCAGAGAGCATAGGTTCGATCCCTGGTTGGGGAGCTAAGACCCCACATGTCATGGCCAAAAAAGCAAAACATAAAACAGAAGCAGTATTGTAACATATTCAATGAAGAGTGTATAAATTGTCCACATTAAAAAAAAGAAAGAAAGAAACTGTAGCAAAGGAGAGAGAGATCCTTGTGTCCTAAAGCCAGCAGAGAAACACATAGAGTAGCAAAGCCCCTGCCAAAGACAGGACATGGTCATCAGACTTCACTAACCTTTTTAGGAAAACTACTTGAAAGGCCTCTTGAGTCACTTACCCTTTTAAATCAATTCCAAACTCTGATTTCTGATTTTGTTTCTTTTTTCCTGTCAGATATGTCAATCATCACAAAGGCACCCTCCCACCCATACACTCCCATGGAAGCTGTGAGTTACAACATACGAAATGAGGTCTGATTTCTTTTTCCCACTATCACTGCAGCTTTCCCATTTTTACTTTGAAATCATCTGAGAATTATGCAAACTGGCTTTGCATAATTTGAGAGAAAAGGAACATTGCAAATATAAAGATGCCGTTTTCACTCTTTTCCACTCTTAATATTCCCTTGGAGACTGCTGGCTAAATACTTTTAAGAGTTAGATAAATTGGTCAGATAGGTTTGTAAGGGAATGCTAAAGAGAAAGGAGGAAATCATGAGATGATAATAATAAGAACAGTAGTAAGAGCAGACAGTTTACTGAGCAGAAAACTAGTGAAATAACAAAAGCATTAATCATCGCTAGATAGTAAACTCTTTGAGGGCAGGAACTCTATCTTATAAAACATTTAGCCCACTGCCTTGCCTGTATGGTGGTTAATGGTCAATAAATTTATCTTAACTTCAGTTTAATGGTCAGAGAAGAAGTGGGGAAAGAGACAAACATAGAAACTGTTGATAAGACAGTTTACCTATAAACTCTTCTACTACTCCAGTCATCTTTCAAACCGAAAGGATATAAATAATTCAGTGTTCAATCTCTGGGTTGGGAAGATACCCTGGAGAAGGGAACAGCTACCCACTTCAGTATTCTGGCCTTGAAAATTCCATGAACTACATAGTCCAGTTCAGTTCTGTTCAGTCGCTCAGCCATGTCTAACTCTTTGCCACCCCATGGACTGCAGCACACCAGGCTTCCCAGTCCATCACCAACTCCCGGAGTTTAACCCATGTCCATTGAGTCGGTGATGCCATTCAGCCATCTCATCCTCTGTCGTCCCCTTCTCCTCCTGCCTTCAATCTTTCCCAGCATCACGATCTTTTCAAATGAGTCACTTCTTCCCATCAGGTGGCCAAAATATTGGAGTTTCAGCTTTAACATTAGTCCTTCCAGTGAACACCCAGGACCAATTTCCCTTAGGATGGACTAGTTGGATCTCCTTGCAGTCCAAGGGACTCTCAAGAGTCTTCTCCAACACCACAGTTTAAAAGCATCAATTCTTTGGTGCTAAGCTTTCTTTATAGTCCAACTCTCACATTCATACATGACTACTGGAAAAACCATAGCTTTGACTAGACAGACCTTTCGTTGGCAAAGTAATGTCTCTGCTTTTTAATATGCTGTCTAGGTTGGTCATAACTTTTCTTTCAAGGAGCAAACATCTTTTAATCTCAGGGCTGCAGTCCCCATCTGCAGTGATTTTGGAGCCCCCAAAAATAAAGTCAGCCA
Organism: Odocoileus virginianus; assembly: GCF_023699985.2. Taxonomy (NCBI): domain Eukaryota; kingdom Metazoa; phylum Chordata; class Mammalia; order Artiodactyla; family Cervidae; genus Odocoileus; species Odocoileus virginianus. The sequence goes on along the minus strand of NC_069686.1, from coordinate 56,335,026 downwards.
CTGTTTCCACTGTTTCCCCATCTATTTGCCATAAAGTGATGGGACCAGATACCATGATCTTAGTTTTCTGAATGTTGAGCTTTAAGCCAACTTTTTCGCTCTCCTCTTTCACTTTCATCAAGAGGCTCTATAGTTGTTCTTCACTTTCTGCCATAAGGATGGTGTCATCTGCATATCTGAGGCTATTGATATTCCTCCTAGCAATCTTGATTCCAGCTTGTGCTTCTTCCAGGCAGCGTTTCTCATGATGCACTCTGCATATAAGTTAAATAAGCAGGGTGACCATATACAGCCTTGATGTACTCCTTTCCCTGTTTGGAACCAGTCTGTTGTTCCAAGTCCGGTTCTAACTCTTGCTTCTTGACTTGCATCCAGATTTCTCAAGAGGCAGGTCAGGTGGTCTGGTATTCCCATCTCTTTCAGAATTTTCCACCGTTTGTTGTGATCCACACAGTCAAAGGCTTTAGCATAGTTGATAAAGCAAAAATAGATGTTTTTCTGGAACTCTCTTGCTTTTTCAGTGATCCAGCGGATGTTGGCAACTTGATCTCTGGTTCCTCTGCCTTTTCTAAAACCAGCTTGAACATCTGGAAGGTCACAGTTCACATACTGAAGAAGCCTGGCTTGGAAAATTTTGAGCATTACTTTACTAGCATGTGAGATAAGAGCAATTTTGTGATAGCTTGAGCATTCTTTAGCATTGCCTTTCTTCGGGTTTGGAATGAAAACTGAACTTTTCCAGTCCTGTGGCCACTGCTGAGTTTTCCAAATTTGCTGGCCTATTGTGTGTAGCACTTTCACAGCATCATCTTTTAGGATTTGAAATAGTTCAACTGGAATTCCATCACCTCCACTAGCTTTGTGCAGAGTGATGCTTCCTAATGCCCACTTGACTTTGCATTCCAGGATGTATGGCTCTAGATGAGTGATCATACCATCGTGATTATCTGTAACATGAAGACTTTTTTGGTATAGTTCTTCTATGTATTCTTGCCACCTCTTCTTAATATCTTCTGCTTCTGTTAGGTCCATACCATTTCCATCCTTTATTGTGCCCATTTTTGTATGAAATGTTCCCTTGGTATCTCTAATTTTCTTGAAGAGATCTCTAATCTTTCCCATTCTATTGTTTTCCTCTATTTCTTTGCATTGATCATTGAGGAAGGCTTTCTTATCTCTCCTTGCTATTCTTTGGAACTCTGCATTCAAATGGGCATATATTTCCTTTCTCCTTTGCTTTTTGCTTCTCTTCTCACACCTATTTGTAAGGCCTCCTCAGACAGCCATTTTGGTTTTTTGCATTTATTTTTCCTGGGAATGATCTTGATTCCTATCTCCTGTACAATGTCAGGAACCTCCGTCCATAGTTCTTCAGGCAGTCTGTCTATCAGACCTAATCCCTTGAATCTATTTGTCACTTCCACTGTATAATTGTAAGGGATTTGATTTAGGTCATACCTGAGTGGTCTAGTGCTTTTCCCTACTTTCTTCAATTTAAGTCTGAATTTGGCAATAAGCAGTTCATGATCTAAGCCACAGTCAGCTCCCAGTCTTGTTTTTGCTGACTGTATAGAGCTTCTCCATCTTTGGAAGCAAAGAATACAATCAATCTGATTTCAGTATTGACCATCTGGTGATGTCCATGTGTACAGTCTTCTCTTGTGTTGTCTTATACAGTCTTCTCTATATAGTCCAAGGGGTCACAAAGAGTCAGACACAACTGAGTGACTTTCACAGTCTAGCCAAAAACATTATTTGCCAAACTGCCACTAACTCCTAGGAAATAGAACGACGCATCTTCTTGGTAAATTCCATTTCTTCAAAGTGGAAATGCCAGGCTATACGATACAAATGAAAGACTGATTGGCCAAGTATAGTTTATCTTTAAGGGAATGGGAATACAATGGATCTCTTGGATTTTGTCTACAAACAGATGAGTTTACTCTTCTTAAGTGGATTCTCTAATCAATCACGTTGAGTGATATTTTTCCCACTTGGTAAATTGTCTGCCTAAATCATTTGAAAATCATTTCAGTGTTGTTTCCTGTTCTGAAGTCTATTGGCTAATTTATGAAAACGTCTACTTTTTTTTTTTTTCCTTATCCTTAAAGTTTCTTAGCAATGTTATCTTCATTTTACTTCTTCATCTGGGCACAAGCATGAAATGAGTGGGATATATAGACAACCAACCGCTTTCACTTTCCAGATTATTCACTATTAAATAGGGCCAAGCAGACACTGATGTTGTAATGCTGCTCTCTTTAAATTTTCACCTTGGGTCAGAGATACACTTGAGCAAATAGAGATATGGAGACAGTTAAGACAATAATACTTGCAAATACATACAAAAAAGGAGGAAAAAGAACAACCTAGGCATTAAGAGATATGAAAAGAATGAATCTGATTTTTAAAAACTTGTTAGCAAGTACTTTACCACATAAATACATGGTAAGTAACATACAAAGAACAGAGATGAAAATACCAAAAGTTTGGGGTTTAAGGCAATTTTAGACTATTAGATAAGGTTAATCATTTAGGAAGAATCATAATTATAACAGTAATTTCATTAATGACAATGATTATGATAATTTTATGGGTGAAACAGTTAATTTTACATATCTTAAATTGTTCAATTTAATTTAAATGTTATAAAACCCCTGCTAGGTCAGTAAATCCATATCCTGCTTTTATAGGTATGGAATGCAAGGCTCACAAAGATTAAATATTTCACCTGAGGACACATAGCTGAAGGAGCCAGGATTCAAACTCAGTATGACTGCAAAGCTTCCGAAGAGCTGTTAGGTGGAGAAGGCTTGGCCTTCTTGATTCTTTCTTCTGCTCTATAAGCCCAGAGTACAGACGGAATGGCTGGAGCTCCAGTTGCGATCTGGGATGCCAAAGTAACCTTGGGAACGGGTATGGGGAAATGGAACCATAAGGCAGGAGGAGCCCAGCTCCCTAACCCTGTGCCTAACTACAGAACAAATAAGCCCTGGGCATTTCTCTCCTGTTTAAGTTACTATAATCTTCAGTTTTCTCTTACTTGTAGCCAAACTTAAGTACTACAATTATAATTATATACACTCCACCACATTGCTGATCATGGTCAGACCACTTAACTTGTTTGATTTTCTTTTAAGCTGTCTGATCTGTGGGCTTTGCTGGCAGCTCAGTGGTAAAGAATTTGCCTGCCAGTGCAGGAGACGCAGGCTCTGTACCTTGTTAAACTGAGACTGAGGCCTTGGGCTTTGGGTCTTGATGCCAAGAAAAACTGCAACCTGGGTTTAGTGTCTGATGTGAACATCAAAAGAGTGTCTAATGCAAAGAAACAAAATACAGAATTTTCATTTATATGAGCTAAAGAAGTAAATCAAAGATTTAGACCAAAGAGATTTGAGAAATGAAAGGTATTGATGAACTTATATTCATTATGAAGTTTAGGGAAAGCAGAAAGAAACCTGGACCTGGAAGAATTTCATGAGCCTAACTTCAGATGACTTGATTGCTTTGAATTCATGGCAATACTGTGATCATAGGGAAATGAGTTTTTAAAAAGAGGGTAAAGCAAAACACACATAAGAATATGAGGGTACATATTCTACCTATGTAAAAGTTTATAATACATGAATCAAAGGAAGAAGAAAATGTGAAAGCAAGTTTTACATATAAATCCATCATATATAAATATGTAGCTTTTTTCCTAGAATTACTTAAGCAAAATCATAATGTACTCATAAGGCTGAAGTTGTTTTATAATATATTATTCTGAAAATTGTCTATATTTAAACAAGGACATTTTTGGTCCTCCCTCCCCTTTCGTTATTGCTATTTTGTAAATATTAAGTAGCCATTCATATGTTTGATTGCTGATTTTACAAGTGACTTAGTCATTTCTTCATCTAATATTTCTAAAGGCACACTTCACTCTTTTTTCCATTATTCTCAATGGCAAAGACATGTATTCAATGGAGTAAAAGAATAGATCCTGTCTGGGATGGAAGTCTAGCCAGTAGTCTTTTCCACACTGACAGTGCCGTGTTCCCCATAGGTTCTCAAATCATTGATGTTGTAAAAATACTTTCAAACATTTTCAGTTTTATACAGCCTCAAATTCTTGCATATACCATGCTCTTTATAAACTATTTTATTATCAGGCGAGCTTTTTTTTTTTCTCCTTAAGATATCTCATGTAAGCACATGAAAAGAAAGAACAAGTAGGCTTTCCAAATCTATCCTTGTCTAATGAAGTTTTCTACTGTCTCTCTTCATCCAAGAACTTTGAATTCCGAACCCACAAAAAAAGAAGAAAAAAAAATGATATAGAAAGGATAAATTTTGCCTCTAATGTCATAAATAATTTGAGAAAATAGAAAGCATAAACAAGTGGGTAGGGTAGGGAATATAGAAACAGTTTAATGATCAGGATGGAAAACAATATGGAAGTTCTTTAAAAAACTAAAAATAGAACTACCATTAGGTACAGCAATTCCACTCCTGGACACATAACTAGACAAACCCAAATTCTGAAAAGATACATGTTCCCAAGTGCTTACTGCAATGCTATTTACAATAGCCAAGATCTGGAAACAACCTATGTGGATATCAACAGACGAATGAATAAAGATGCAGTACATATATGCAATGAAATATTATTCAGCCTTAAAAATAATGAAATAATGTGATCTGCAGCCACAGGGATGCAATTTGGACACAACTAGAGTTTACTGCTCTAGGTGAAGTAAGTCAGAGAAAGACAAATATCATATGATATCACTCATATGTAGAATCTAATTTTAAAAATTATCTGAATGAACTTATTTACAAAACAGAAACATATCACAGATTTTGAAAACAAATTTATGATTACCAAAGGGGAAACACGAGGTAGGGGAGAGATCAATTAGGAGCTTGATAGTAACATATACATACCACTATATAAAAAAGATAATCAAGAAGACTCTACTGTACAGATAACTCTACTCAAAATTCTTTAATAACTTATATGAGAAAAGAACCTGAAAAAGAATGGATATATGAATAACTGAATCACTTTGGTATATACTTGAAACTAACACAGCATTGTAAATCAACTATATCCTAATAAAATTTAAAAAAATTAACTGCCCAAAAACCTCACAAGAAAACAACAAAAAAAGGAGAAAAGTTTAAAACTGAGGCAAATTGAACACTTCTTTTCCCATCTAAATGTGGAGGCTGGATCTCACTTCTTGTGAGATCCTTTTTGCCTACGGGACTGTGAACTTAGTATAATGAGAATACTTCACATTTCAAGAGAAGGCAGAAACACTGATTACTCCATAATATGTTAATATTTTGAAGGGTGCAGCATAGCATCCTGTCTAAGAAGAGCATGGACTGTAAAGCCAGGCTGCCTGGGTTTGAATTCCATCTCCACTATTACCTTGAATTCTGTGCCTCAGTTTTCTCATTATTAAAAAGGGGGTAATAATAGAATTACAAAAAAGCACAACTCGTAGGGCAACTATGAGTAATAAATGTGTTAATATTTGTAGAACATTTTAAAAAACGGCTGACATATGAAGCACAATAAGATGATAGCGGCACAAAAATAAGTCAATTAAAATTTAAAACAGAGTAGGGACATCATTGTATAAGCCAAACAAAGTATAATTATGCATTTCATTCAGGTTGCACAACACAAGTTTTGAACCCCTGATTTAAGAGAACATGATAGCTAATCTGTCACCAGTTGGGGCGGGGGGGAGGAGGTTATTTTGTGTTATTTCAGATGTGTTAGAAATGGGATTGGTGAGTAGAAGTCAGAGTTTTAGTGTGAGTCAGGATCAGAAGCTACTTTCTGCCAATTAGATGTGTCTAACGGTAGAATGAACTGCCTGAAAAAACTAGTGAGTTCACTCTCACTGAATGTGTTTCAAGCAGAAACTGTAAGATGGATTATCTTTTGAATACAAAAGAGAGAATTTCTGCAGTGGGTAAGGCTTTGGAAAAATGAACCCTAAACTGCTGTCCAGCTCTGAAGTCATGAATCTAATATGACAAATATCCAAGAAACTTGGCAAATAGAAAGCACAGCAAATGGGGGCATTGCTGGCCCATCAATAACCCACAAGCAGTAGTCAGTTACCTCGATGACCAAGGAAGCAGAAGGGAGGGAGACTGCAACAGATAATCACAGGCATTTGTGAGGACTCAACAAAACTCCTTTATAGGGTTTTCATATCAGCAGGATGTTGATAACAAAACAGAACCAGATGTACAGTCAAGTGAGGGGTGAAGGGAGTGTGATGACCAGAAGGGAAACCTGCCAAATAATGCCAACCACTTCCTGTCGTTCTTGGCCCCGACTTACACCATAGCTATGGCCCTGCAGCACCTTGAAGAGGCTGCCTGGCTTCTGACAATTATAAATCTTTTCCCTCAGCGGAAGAGCAGAAATTGATGGTGGGTGAGTGGAAGGCAGATTGGGGTGATGGGGAATTGACAGAATGCCACCAAGATGAATGGTCAACCACAGTTTTGCCAAGGGCAAACACTACGTCTTGTCTTCATTAAGGGTTGAAGGAATCCGTTTGTGTATAAACCCCCCTTCCCCTCCACACACAGAAACTGGGAGAAACTACTGGAGATGAAGTTTTATTTGCCTAGTTTTCAGAGTTTACTTTAGCAAGACCAGTCCTTTATAAAATAGTCTTTCTTAAGGATGCGGACATTAAAAAGGAGGTGATTTTTAAAGTCCATTAATTTGCTTTAATTCTGACATAGCATAATTAATGTTTTAGTTTGGGGTACACGTTCTTTGACAGAGTTCTCAAAAGTTCAATTTTTAAAGAAGATAATGTATCAGCTCTAGGGCATTTTATAAAAAAATACATTACTGGAGAATATTTCTTTTTATTTACCTATTATACCATCTTCTTGATAATTTTGTAAAATTTTTTACTCAAAAACAATCCTTATAAGCATTTATATAATTCTATAAAATTTTTGAACTTGCAGAATTGTAAAGATTTAGCTAGTGGAGGTGATAGAATTCCAGTTGAGCTATTTCAAATCCTAAAAGATGATGCTGTGAATGTACTGGACTCAATAGGCCAGCAAATTTGGAAACCTCAGCAGTGGCCACAGGACTGGGAAAGGTCCGTTTTCTTTCCAATCCCAAAGAAAGGTAATGCCAAAGAATGCTCAAACTACTGCACAATTGCACTCATCTCACACGCTAGTAAAGTAATGCTCAAAATTCTCCAGGCCAGGCTTCAGCAATACATGAACCGTGAACTTCCAGATGTTCAAACTGGTCTTAGAAAAGGCAGAGGAACTAGAGATCAAATTGCCAACATCTGTTGGATCATCGAGAAAGCAAAAGAGTTACAGAACAACATCTGCTTTGTTGACTATGCCAAAGACTTTGACTGTGTGGATCACAACAAATGGTGGAAAATTCTGAAAGACATGGGAATACCAGACCACCTGACCTGCCTCTTGAGAAACCTATATGCAAGTCAGGAAGTAACAGTTAGAACTGGACATAGAACAACAGACTGGTTCCAAATAGGAAAGAGTATGTCAAGGCTGTATATTGTCACCCTGCTTATTTAACTTCTATGCAGAGTACATCATGAGAAACGCTGGGCTGGAAGAAGCACAAGCTGGAATCAAGATTGCCGGGAGAAATGTAAATAACCTCAGATATGCAGATAACATCACCCTTATGGCAGAAAGTGAAGAAATAAAGAGCCTGTGGATGAAAGTGAAAGAGGAGAGTGAAAAAGTTGGCTTAAAGCTCAAAATTCAGAAAACTAAGGTCATGGCATCCGATCCCATCACTTCATGGGAAATAGATGGGGAAACAGTGGAAACAGTGGCTGATTTTATTTTGGGGGGCTCCAAAATCACTGTGGATAGTGGTTGCAGCCATGAAATTAAAAGACATTTACTCCTTGGAAGGAAAGTTATGACCAACCTAGATAGCATATTAAAAAGCAGAGACATTACTTTGCCAACAAAGGTCCATCTAGTCAAGGCTATGGTTTTTCCAGTGGTCATGTATGGATGTGAGAGTTGGACTAGAAAGAAAGCTGAGCACTGAAGAATTGATGCTTTTGAACTGTGGTGTTGGAGAAGACTCTTGAGAGTCCCTTGGACTGCAAGGAGATCCAACCAGTCCATCCTAAGGGAAATCGGTCCTGGGTGTTCACTGGAAGGACTGACTGATGTTAAAGCTGAAACTCCAGTATTTTGGCCCCCTGATGGGAAGAACTGAGTCTTGAAAAGATCGTGATGCTGGGAAAGATTGAAGGCAGGAGGAGAAGAGGACAACAGAGGATGAGATGGTTGGATGTTATCACGGACTTGATGGACATGAGTTTGAGTAAACTCTGGGAGTTGGTGATGGACAGCGAGGTCTGGCGTGTTGCAATCCATGGAGTCACAAAGAATTGGACGTGACTGAGTGACTGAAATGAAATGAACTGAACTGAGCCCATGTTTAAAGATGAAGAGGTGAAAGCCAGAGAGTGACCTGGTACAAAGGATAATGGTTATTAAGTGGCAAAACCTAGAATTTGACCCCCAATTTCCTGACTCTCTGCCACCAATTCTTTCTTTGCCACACCAATAACAAAAATGTCTCTAATGACACAAATGTTAGCTGATTTTCCAGTGCTGTACTCAGTGGTGTATTGAATTTAGTGTTGGGGACAGAGTAGAATAGCTTCCTGCTCCTGAGCTGCGCAAATTTCTCCACGGGCTCAGATGGTAAAGCATCCACCCACAAAGCAGGAGACCTGGGTTTGATCTCTGGGTTGGGAAGATCCCCTAGAGATGGTTATGGCAGCCCACTCCAGTATTCTTGCCTGGCAAATCCCATAGACAGAGTAGCCTCGTGGGCTATAGTCCATGGGGTCGCAAAGAGTCAGCCATGACTGAGGGACTCAGCACATACATACTACAAAGGTGAAATAAGGCAGCCGTCAGAGTGATTAATAAAACCTATAAGGAATGGCTGTCATGGCCTGTTAAATAGAAAGGGATTCTGGGACATGTTTGTGTTTAAATTTCAAAGAAGTGAGCCTTAATCATGTCATGGAGAAAGAGAGAAAAGAAATATTATGACCTTTGCATCTTTCATATTCTCAACACCTAGTAGTTACAGGCCTTGTACTCATTCCATACACATCCAACATCTGTTTCTTGAGCTCTTGCTCTGTGGCCCCATTGAGGGAGTATGGAGAAAAATACAACAAATAGATGTGCTCAGTTGCTCAGCTGTGTCCTGCTCTTTGCAATCCCTTGGACTGCAGCCTGACGGGCTCCTCTGTCCATAGAATTTTTCAGGCAAGAATACTGCAGTTGGTTGCCATTTCTTTCACATAAACAATTAAGCAAATAAATAGACATAAATAATAAAGCAAAAAAAAAGTAATAGAAGAGTTGTGCAGAAAACAGAAATGCAGTGTTATTATAGAATGTGACTGGATGGCTACATTATTTTGATGGTCAAGAAAGCTCACATTAGGACTTCCTTGGTGGCCCAGTGGTTGAGACACCGTGCTTCCAATATAGGGGTTGTGGGTTCAGTCCCTGCTTGGGGAACTAAGACCCCACATGCTGTGTGACACAGTTTAAAAAAAAAAAAAAAGCTCACTTTGAGGAAGTCATTTCTAAATTCAGAAACACAAGAAGGAGTCAGCAACACAGAGATCAGTAGAGAGCATTCTGGCATAGGCTTAGGCTGGTACAAAAGTCCTTTTGTATGGACAAGTTTGGCATGTTGAGAAACTTAAAGAAGGCTGAGAAGGCTGAGGGCAGCAGGAAAAATGGAACTAGAGGTACACGAAGAAGGAAAGTTACCTGGGGAAAGTACATCGAAGAACTTTTTGAGACAGAATAAGGAGATTGGATTTTTACTAAATATGTAGGGATGGTTGTATTTGCACGTATGTGTCTATGCTGCGTGTAAGGGGAGGTATGTGGGGGAGTGGCGGGCACTGGAGTGCTTTAAGCAGAAGAATGACAAGGTCTTTTTAAAGATCACTCTGGCATGTAGAGGATGAAATGTGGGATGAAAATCTTGGGAGCCACAGAGGCTGGTTAGGGAGTCAAGCTATAGACTCACCAAGAGACAAGATTTGATCTAGAGCAGTGGTTTTCCATGGGAGAGAGAGATATCTTTCCTTAGGAGACATTCATAATGTCTGAAGTTTTTTTTTTTGTTTTGATTTGTCTTATAGAGGGGTATAGTTGATTTAAAAAAAAATATGTTAGTTTCAGGTGTGAAGCAAAGTGATTCACTTATACATATACATGTATGGTCCTTTCCCATTTAGGTTATTACAGACTTTTCCCTGGGCTATCTAGTAGACCCCTGTTGGTTATCTATTTTAAGTATTTGTTGTTGCTTAGTCACTAAGTTCTGTCCAACTCTTTTGTGAGCCCATGAACTGTAGCTCATCAGGCTCCTCTGTCCATGGGATTTCCCAGGCAGGAAAACTGGAATGGATTGCCATTTCCTTCTCCAGGGGATCTTTCTGACCCAAGGATTAAACACTCATCTCCTGCCTTGGAAGGTGGCTTCTTTACCACTGAGCCACCAGGGAAGCCCGTTTTAAATATAGATGTGTATATGTGTCAGTCCTAAACTTCCAGCCTATCCCTCCTCCCCACTCATCCCCCTGGAAACTGTACATAGTTTGCTGTCTTTTTTTATGGGAAGGGGGAAGTTGCTAGTAGCATCCAGTGGGTAGAGGCCAACGATGCAGGAGCAACCATCCTGCAAGGCACACAGCAACACCCCCGGAAAGAACCATCCGACGCTAGCAGCGCCAACTTCATTAGCTTACTACCTGTGCAGTCTCAGATGATCCCACCCGCCCATACTGAGACAGAGCCACATTAGATTTATTGCCCTGATGTCAATGTCTTGACATTCTTAATAATTTTATCTTTGAACTTTCGAATTGTGAGTGAAGTCTGTTGAGATAGTAAAGTACGCACTTAAGTAGAGGAAGTTTGCTCAGTGATGTCCCACGTTCATTACTGGCCCATCCATACCTAGGGTTTGCTGTATCTGATGAGCACAGATACATGATGGATCCATGATCTGTGAAGTTCCAGTGAGACTCAAAGTAAGTAGAAAATAATCCATGGTATATACCCTATTGAATAAGCAAGGCCTGAAAGCCTCAGTGGTCACACTTTCCATTTCCAGTGACCACACTTTCCAGTTTCAAATGCAGAAGGAAGGTAATTTCTTTCTATGTAACCAAGGATCCTTATAAATCTGTCCCTTCTTACTCCTGTTATTCCCCTGTATTAGCCAACTGTGTATTTGAAAATAATGACGTTGATGGATAGTGAAAGAAAAAATATAGTAATTGATTCCTTTTCCTCTTTTTTCTTTCTGAATCAGAATTAATTTAGAATGTGCACATTCAAGTAGTAAGAGGAAGTAAAATAAAAATAGTTGTCAGTTATGGGCATTTCCACTGTCCTGGTAAGAATAAAATACATATATGTGCACAAGTTATAAAATACTAATTGCATAATTTTGGTAATTCTGCAGATGAGTTAAATGCCTTTTTTTTTGGTCTTTAAAAATGGCTTTGTGCAATATAAAGACAAATGGCAAGATTTATAAAAATAATTTAATATTTTAATATTTCATTACTAAAAAGACATCAGATAGAAAATTAACACCATGGCAAAAAAAGAGACTGCAGGGAAAAAGCTTTATACTTTAATATTTTTAGTGTCATATTTTTCACACATTTTGGACAATTTCATTTGGACAGTTTAATTTTATACAGGGCCCTGCAAATTATGTAGCTGACCCTGACTTCCAGTGTTAATAATGATCTAGAGGATGTAGGGAAGATGAAGAAAAGGGAAGAGATTCTAGATTTGCTCTGGAGGCAAAGTTAACTAGACTTCCCAATGGACTACTAAGAGCATTGAACAAAGTTGAGGGTCCAAGGATACCTAGTTGGGGGCTTGAGTAACTGGCAAAATAGAACAAAAACCCTGTGATGACATGTATCATCTAATTTAATCCTTACAACCATGATAGGAAATGCATATCATTTTTCACATTTTATAAAAGAAGGATGAAACATTGTTTAAAATCTTAAGGCTAATAAAAGGCAGAACCACAGTTAAAATCCAAACCCCTTGGAGTTCAAAGAGAGTTTGTCCCACTGATACACTGACTCCCATAATGAAAGGAAAGCTGCAGGCTGAATGAGGCTCACCTAGAAACCACAGAGCAGCTTGTGAATGGAGGCCTGTTGAACAAAGCAAAGGGTTTTCTGACTTGTCTGCTCTGATCTGTGGATTTTCCTGCTTTGCTGGTGATGTCAGTAATGAAAATCCCTTTCACTATATCTTGTCAATTCATCTGTCTCCCAATATCACATAATACCTTGGAAGATAGTTATAGAAATTGAGAAAGATGAGTATATAAAACAGAAAGGATTTGCTGTGCCTTTTCATTATACTATATTCTGTATTTTATATCACTCATATTTTTCTTTATAAATTCCTTGTCAAATATGTGAACAGTCATTTACTTTGTCTGTAGTTTGCAAAAATACTGAATATACTATCAAAAGCCTAAAAAAATGACCAAGACACTCCACTGTATAAAAATTTGAAATATATAAGTATATTGGAACTTCTGAAACCTCATTCTAAAATGTCATATTCCACTAGACATACAGTACTTGTCTATTTTTTATTATATATATATATTTGAAAATAATTGATATTCTAATTAAAGTATCCCTTTAAATTATACATGACTCCTTCTACTAACAATAATAAAACAGCATATGACACAGAAATGTGTTTATGCCAAGGATTTTAATAATTCAATTGTGCAATTATGAATGTTTCATTATTTAACTTATGCTAATTTCTTAACTGTCTTCACCTGCTTATTTAGATAACAAGAGCTTGAAATTTTCTTGGAATATTTGAATTAAGTTCTAGTAAGCTGAACTATCTTACTTCTTTTCTTTTTTCTCAAAATTTGTTATTTCTCATCTAGCAGACTGCTGAGAATTTGGGCTACACTTATTAGTTTCTCAACAGAGCTTTCACAGTCTCAGGAGGCAAAGTAAGATTTATTCCAAGTCAAAGCCAAAACAAAGATATTAGTTTTAGTTCTGCAATAAGCTAAAGTCAGGGAAAAAAAATCTAGTAACTAGCATTATGGCATTCACTATACTATGCAATGATTCATGCATTTATGTGTCTACTCTCCAAAGAGGCTGTGATTTTGTAAGTAGAATCTGTGTCTTACCCATCTCTCTATGTCTCCTTTCTTTAGAATGAATGCCCTGCCCAACAGAGAGTCACAGTAAATGTCTAACACATCAATGTATTAGAAAAGAAAAATGTCATATCACTGGCACAAATAACCCCCAAAACTTTTAAAAAACTTTTTATTTTATATTGGAATACAGTTGGTTAAGTGTTGTGATAATTTCAGGTGGACAGCAGAGGGACTCAGACATACACATACATGTATCCATTTCCCCCAAGTTCCCCTCCTATGCAAGCTTCCACATAACATTGGCCAGAGTTCCCTGTGCTACACAGTAGGTCCTTGTTGGTTATCCATTTTAAATATAGCAGTGTGTACCTGTCCATCTCAAACTCCCTAACTATCCCTTCCTCCCATCCTCCTCCCTTCAAAACTTTGACAAGTATTTTTTCTGACTCCAAGTCATTGAGAATTAGTATTTACTAAATCAAAGTACAAAACCCCCATTTATATAAAAGAATTACCCTAACAATACTCTCGTGAAAGACTTAACACACTGACTCCAGGCTAATTATGTCTCAGTGCTTCTGTTCTTGTGGATCTTGTTTTATAAAGATGTGATATTGGGGGCTGTTTGATCTGGCATATCTGAATAGCAAAGAAACCACCTGCTTCCTCACTAGTAGTACAAAGGAGCAGTTAGTGATAGATGTTCCAGAGTCAGAGTGTCCAAGATCAAAAGCCTGTTCCTCCATTTCCAAGCTGTGTGGCACTGGACTAGCTGATGGTACTAAGCTTCATTTCCTCACCTGTGAAATATTGGTAGTGATAGAATATGTATCAGAGGGGTGCTGTGATTTTCAAAGTTTAATAGTGAGTGCTGAGTACAGTTCTAGGCGTATAGTAAGAACTTAGTAAATGTTAGTTCTTAAGAGTTTACTTATGATGGGTTTGGAGAAGGAAATGGTAACCCACTCCAGTATCCTTGCCTGTAGAATCTCATGGACAGGGGAGCCTAGCAGGCTACAGTCCATGGGGTCACAGCGTCAGAAATGACTTAGCGACTAAAACAACAACAGCAGCAATGATGGGTTAACTTCTTTATCTTTCAGTGTTCAAAGTAAACTCTGTTTCCTTAATTAAATCTTTCTTAGGACACTCCTATCAACTTTAATCTCTCTTATTCCTGATGTATATAGCACACTTTGATTGGAAAAAGTGGGGGCACTTTAGAGTTTTCACAACATCTTGAGTTTCTTTGACATTGTTTCAGCAATATATAAGGAATAATAAAATCTTTTTTTTTTTTCTTTTTCTGAAGGGCCTAAAGTTAGCAAATTCTCCAAAGAAGGGCAAGAGATTGGTAAGCTGATGTAATTATTTGACATGATCCAAATATGGAAAGCTAGACAATAAATACCAACTTCATTCTAAGGCACATCAATGATCACAACTAGGGAAGCCATATATTTATCATCTTCCATAAGGCAATACCTGAAAGACAAATAAATGCAGATGGGTGTGGAAGAGTGGAAGGAAGGAAGGGAAGATAAAGAAAAATAAAAAAAGAAGGAAAGAAAAAAGAATAGAAAAGGAGAATGGATTTAATTCCATTAGTTTTCCTTATGATACTAGGGGAATGTTGCCTCTGTTCTCTGAAGGTTCACATTTAACCAACAAGTTCCACAACAAACCTTATTAAGCTACTAAACTGTGCTAAAGGTCTCATTCCCCTCTCTGTGTCCCCAGCTATACGTCCAGGGAAATATACTCATGGATGTCCTGTGGTAAGAGAAAAGGTATTTAAAACAGGCATTTCATCTGCACTAAAAATGAGCTTTGCATTAGTTCCATAAGTTTATAAAACTGTTTCATTATTCTTAAAAACTCTCTTTACTTGACCCTTGAAGTCCATTTTTAGCAAAAATGAAAACCATTCTCTGTTATGATAATTATCAAAGACTTTTTCTTGTGATTTTAAAACACTCACCCCTACAAAGACATCTTCACCTTTTAAAGTCTCATAAACTTTTTGAATACTTACTCTAGTCAAGAGTTTAGATGTGGGATGGGGTGGGAGATGAGAGGGAGGTTGGAGAGGGAAGGAACATATGTATACCCATGGCTGATTCATGGTGATGCATGGCAGAAACCAAAGAAAAATAAAATTTAAAATGTTTTCCTACTTTCTATAGTTTCTATTGCCCAAATAATAGAATTTTGTCCTCAAATGAAATGTTCTGTTACTATATGGAGTAAAACTTTTAAACTACAAACTTTTCCGATATTCTTATCTGTATATAGATCACTTTTGTGTGTTCTGTTCTAAAATAAGAGAATTAATTGAATCTTCTTTTCTGATTCAATTTTATATTCAGTATTTTTCATGCATTATATAATTTACTTCTCACAAAAAAAAAAAAAACTAAAAAAGATACAATATTATGGTAACCATTTTATTGAAAAGTAAATTAAGGCTTGAGAAGTTTGCTCATGATCAGAAATTTAATAGGACCTAATAAGAGATATATTGAAGCAAAGTTAGAAACTATGCTACATTTACACTTCGAAGAGCAAAAACCATGTGTCCAAGGTGACAGTGTTCTTGAGCAATGGGTTGAGAAATGTGTCCAAGATTAGAGGAAGAACCAGGATGAACCAGGAAGAACCAAATTTAAGTTAACATCCATTTTGACTTTTACAAACATCAAGAATGAATTACACTCTGGCTGTTTCATGTAACTATGACTTTCTGCCTGTCTTTTTCTCTGTGGTTAAAAACCTCCAAACAGCCGTGTGCCTTCTTCTGTTGATTGGAGAGAAGATGTATAAGAACACACTACCATTCTGCAGCTAGAAAAAACCCAGGGCTAACTCAATCTCTAAAAGCAACAGGTGAAGAAGGATGAGAGCCAGGACAGTCAATCTTTTTAATCTGTAGAAGAAAGTTCTAGAAGTGAGAGGAGAGACTGGCCTGTGTGGTGACCTGGGGACCACCTGGGTTCTGCAAGTGCCCCTCAAAGTGAGGAGCTAGCAGAAGGTTCTGGGGTTTCTGTCCTCTTTCAGCTTCTCCTTCCCCAGTTCCCACTACCCCTGTCCCCCATATATTAGTCAGTGTTATAGACTTATTTGTATCCTCTAAACATTCATTTATGGAAGTATTAACCCCAAGTACCTCAGAATACGACTGTATTGAGAGATAAGTTGTTTAAAGAGGAAATTAAGTTAAAATGAGTCTTTCCTCTTAGCTCAGTTGGTAAAGAACCCACCTGCAATGCAGAAGACCCTGGTTGGATTCCTGGGTTGGGAAGATCCACTGGAGAAGGGAGAGGATACCCACTCCAGAATTCTTGGGCTTCCCTTGTGGCTAAGCTGGCAAAGAATCCACCTGTGATGAGGGAGACCTGGTTTGATCCCTGGGTTGGGAAGATCCCCTGGAGAAGGGAAAGGCTACCCACTCCAGTATTCTGACCCTGGAGGGTCGCAAGGAGTCGGACATGACTGAGCAATTTTCACTTTCTTTCAAGTGAAAATGAGATGATTAGGATGGGCCCGAATTCAACATGGCTGGTGTCTTTAGATGAAAGAGAAGTTTGGACACAGACAGGTATAGAGAGAAGACTGTATGAAGACACAGACAGAAATCTACACAGCAAGGAGAGAGGCCTCAGAAGAACCTAACCTTGCATACATCTTGATCTTGGACTTCTATCATCTAGAATTGTGGGACAATAAATTTCTGTTTTTGAAGCTTCACAATTTGTGACTATTTCTTATGGCAGCCTTAGAAAATGAACACCATTGGTCACACTCTCTAGGTTTGGAACATCTCCAGGGGAAAGACAGTGGCTTTTATCTATCATTCACCAGGTAACTAATGCAGGCTCTGGAAGGTAATCAGTACATTTTTGTTGAATGAATGAATGAATATCATGCATACTGCTGCATCTTCCCCCACTGCTGCCAACTAGTGAACCCACAGAAATATTAACAGCTAATTATCAGCCCTAGAACGTGATGATTTTCCATTTGTTTGCTTGTTCTTTCCCACTCCTCCTTCTTTCATTTTTACTCTTTAGACAGAAAAGTAGGTTCCTATAGTGGCAGAGATGTGTTAGAGATTGCATCTCAGAGACCGAGTTCATACTTGACTGCTTCTCTGCCTATACAGTCTTATACGAAAAGCCAACTTGGAAAAGTTCCAAGGAAACAGCAGAAATATGATGAGCGAATCTGCTTTGGCTAGAAGAGAAAATGAGACTTTAGAGTAGAAGGTATAATGGGAGGCCAATTTATAGTAAAAACTGGTATCTACATATTGTCTTGGCTAACTAAGATCAACTGTGTGATATTAAGCTCCCTTATGGAGTGTTCATTATGGTCCAGGTATTCTTTGTGGTGTTTTAAAGCTAATTCATTTAATTCTCACATAGTTAGAAAATTAAAATCATTATTCCTAATTTTTTTAAGTTGTTCAGTTATGTCCAACTGTTTGCAATACCATGGACTATACAGTCCATGGACTTCTCCAGGCCAGGATACTGGAGTGAGTAGCCTTTCCCTTTTCTAGGTGCTCTTCCCAACCCAGGGATTGAACCCAGGTCTCCCACATTGCTGGCAGATTCTTTACCAGCTGAGCCACAAGGAAGCTCCCATTATTCTTATTTTATGCTTACAAGGATGGTACCCAAAATGACCATGTCTAGATAGCCAGTGGGGAAAGAAGCCAGGATGAAACCCAGGAGTCTGATCTCCAGTGCCTGTACTCTGAACTGATTCATCTCTAAGGAACACATGTTTGTTACAACTAGTACTGCATATCAGTTAAGAAAATATGCTTGGATTTTAAATTAAATATAGATTTTACATACAGCTTCTCATAGTCCAATAAATGCCTGCATTCATTCCCTATTGCATATTCTTATTCTATAAATGAAGCACAGTGTTCATTTTAAGGCATCGAATTGACAATCCTTCTCAAATAAAATAAAACCAACACCTAAATCTAGTAAATATAACCTGAGCTTTCATTTACCTAGTGTTCTCTATGGTGCAGACACTGATAAAAGTTTTTCACAAACTATCTTCTTTAATCAGCAGCAGCCCTCCTAGTGAGTGAGGTAAGCAGTATTATTTCTGCAGTTTTGTAAATGAGGAAACAGAGACTCTTAGACATGTTGTTAACCAAATTCACACAGCTAAAACGTTTCAGGACCAGCTCTGGTTGATTATAAAACTCATGATTACAAACACTGCTCAAGATTCATTTAACAACACCTTTCAACTTACGTCTATTTTAAAGTTTATTCTGAGTCCTAAATCAAATGCCTCGGAACTTTCTATAAGATCCAGGAAATTTTTGGTTTGGGTTTTTTTTTAGGATAGTCACCTCCCAGATCTACCTTGGATCCTTAGAAATCAGCTAAATTTAATAAGAATCTAAATGATCTGTCATTTTCTGCCCATAGCATGTATGAGTCTTTGCCTTTTTCCTGGTCTCTTGAAGCTGGTCACATGACTCATATATGATAAACTGACCATTTCCAGTAGTCCATCATGAACTAAATTGAAGGTGAAGGTGGTTCAATGCAGAAAATAAGATTGCCCTGGAAGGATTAAACTACAATTCAGTACCTTATGGATGAGGTCAGAATCACCTTAAGATATAATGGTCCTTACAAAAATCTCTTAAAATATTAGGTCCCAAGGTTAAAGTCGGACTGTAAAGAAAGCTGAGTGCTTAAGAATGGAAACTTTTGAACTGTGGTGTTGGAGGAGACTCTTGAGAGTCCCTTGGACTGAAAGGAGATCCAACCAGTCCATCCTAAAGGTGATTGATCAGTCCTGAGTGTTCATTGGAAGGACTGATGTCGAAGCTGAAACTCCAATACCTTGGCCACCTGATGAGAAGAACTGACTCATTTGTAAAGACCCTGATGCTGGGAAAGATTGAAGGTGGGAGAAGGAGATGACAGAGGATGAGATGGTCAGATGGCATCACTGACTCAACTGACATGAGTTTGGGTAAACTCTGGGAGTTGGTGATGGACAGGGAGGCCTGGTGTGGTGTAGTCCATGGGGTCTCAAAGAGATAGACACAACTGAGCTGAACTGAACTGAACTGAACTGAAATTTAGCCAAATTTAACCATGACCACATCCAAAGCTCTTTTTTTTTAAAGAAAAAAAAAATCAAGTGTCTATCAGAAAAATGAATTGGTTAATAATAGAACATGAGAATAGTAAGGAGACAGAGTTAAATCCTGGCACCATTCAAGCAGTGCCTGGAAGAAGGGACCCTAGTCAAACTCAGCCTGTACAGCCTAATTAGCACATAGTTCTTTGGGTAAATATATCAGCCTATTACACCTTAAGGCTCTTGAATATTCTTCATAACAAACTCATTCTGTTTGCTGCTAAGCAACTTTTGACCATAATGCGGTTTTAATGGAGAGCATATTGACTAAGAGACCAATTTTCTCTGACAGTAATTCATGCAATTGCTGCTTAATACCTGGCCATTCTTGTTTTGAATATCATTTGATTCAATGTGTTAATTTGAATCACTGTTTAGGTCTAATCAAGTCCAGGATACTCCCAAGAAGACTGAGTTTCTGAGCCTGGGGAGCTGAAGGTCAGATGTGAAGCCTGAGAGAACCAGAGGCAAAGGTCTTTACTGGTGACCCCCTGACCTCATTTTCCTTTGGATGCCTTGAGCAGCATCCTGCTGGGCTCTTGAACTTCTTCAGAAGGGAAAAGAGCAATCTGTCAGGAGAGCCTTCCTTCATTCCATGACATGGTGTAGGCATAAACACGGTTTCAGTTACAGCAGGCTGTATAATGAGACACACCACCATAAATAAATACTCTCAAAGTTTGTGCAAGATCATATTAAGACAGATGCCAATGCTCATAATTGCAACACGCTGCATATTACTGAAACTTTTCATAAAATCTAATGAGATTCTAACTTATAAGGAAAGAGGCATAAGGAAACTTGTAGCAACATAATTGGATGACATTTTCTGCCCGGAGGGCAAAAGAAGCTAAAAAGCATAACTGGTATTTGTGTTCTTAAAAAGAAGGGATTCAGAAAGATGTTAAAATCCAAATAAGTCCAGTTTTGATTGGGTTATCTTTTGGAAAGTAGAAAGAGGTTTTGGAACAAAGGGTTCCAGAAAGGGTAATTAAACAGTTCCCACCACGCAAATAGTATTGAATGAGATCATTCAAAAGGTGAGGATCTTCTGTGATGGAAATGAGAAGCAGGAAGGAGCTAAAGAGACCATCTACCCCAGATTTCTAATTAAACACTGAGCTACCCCAAGAATCTGCTTGTTTTGGATATGGCACTAATCACTAAGAAGCAAGTCATTTTGATTTCAGCCAGAAGTAAAAGAAGACCTAGAAGAAAGGAGAGAAATTAAAGGGCTCCTACATTTCATTTTCTATGTCTTTTCCCCTAATACAGAACAAAAGATGCCTTGTGGAAATGAATGACAGTTACATGTCAGGTCAAGGAGAAAACCAATGACAACTTCCCCTAACCTGGTGAAATTAACAAACCGATAGAGTATAAAGCTGGCATATGTACGATTAAGTTTGAGCTATGCTGTTGTCGTTCTTCTTCTTGTTCAGTCGCTCAGTCATGTTTGACTCTTTGTGACTCCATGGACTGCAGCAAGGCAGACTCATATGTCTTCCGCCATCTCCCAGAGTTTGCTCAAAGTCATGTCCATTGAGTCAGTGATACTATCTAACCATCTCATCCTCATCCTCCCTTCTCTTTTTGCCTTCAATCTTTCCCAGCATTAGGGTCTTTTCCAATGAGTTGGGTCTTTTCCAATGAGTTGGCTCTTTGCATCAAGTGGCCAAAGTACAAGAGCTTCAGCTTCATTCATTCAGCTATGACTGAGTCTATATACACTTATGCAAGGCTCCTCTTTATAACCACAGAGGTCAAGGGAAAGTCCTAGACTTGTAGCAGTGCAGATTTTCTCCTTTATTTAGGTCAGAGGCTACTAAATGCTGGGTGATCAATATACTGAAAAAGCCACTTCCATTTCTTGCATATCTGACAAAAGTACAGGCTTTCAATTTGGCTTTTCATTGTGCGACATTGGGGAAGTTACTTAACGTTTCTAAATTTCAGCTGCCTTGACTATTAAATGCAGATGAAATGCTTTACTTCTTAGGGTCATTGTGAAAATTAAAAAAGACTTGAGTTTCTAAGGCTTTCAACACATTATCATTAATATTTCATAAAACTCATATTTACTAATCACAACCTATTTAATCTTTCAACGGCAACCTAAATACTGTAAATCACATAGTGCCTTTCTTATATTACATTTTATACATAAAATTACTTTGCATTGAGTATATAGAACATAGGGGATTTTTCATGTGTACACTAACTTATTAGAAAAGAATATTAAAAAGTAAGCACCAAACCTAGCTCAAGATCTCAATAAATCATTTTCTTTTTCCTTTCTCATGAGCTACCCCAAAGGTGAGTGAAAATCAAGGATGAAATTAATGATTATTCTTCCTTTGTCATGATTTATAAGGGTGATTATATAGTGAATAAACAAACATAAACTTATGAAATAAGAGGTTTTATTTATTAGAACTGGGCAGCTGTCAAGATTGGCTTTACACCGGTGAAGTTTTCCTAATGGCTCAGAAGAGACTTCAGAATAATGAAGCAGAAATAAGTATATCAGAAAGTTAATCTCCCTTCCTGTTTCCTCCCCATCATGCCTAAGACAACACCCAGCCAAATGGAATTGCTATTTGGACTAGAACGTGTTCCAGCATCTTCTTTCTCACTTGAATATTAATATGAAATGATTAATGAACTTGTTGCTCAACACGTTAAATTAAATAACAGTGAAGAGATTAAGAATGCCTTTCCCATTATTGAGTGCTGCATTTTAAGTCCTAATGTGTAAAGCAGACCATCAGTTTTCAGTTAGTCTTTGTAACAGATTTTTTTAATGAATTTATCTCACCTTTTCTGCAAGCAAGTCAAGCAGCAAATATTTATTCCTTCATTCTACTTAAAGAATTGAAAGCTTGTTCCACAGTAAATAATGCAGATCTCACTGACCCTGAGATTTTTTTACATAACTGTCATTTTCAGACCAATTAATATGGATAACTAAGATATTCAGGACTTAATGCTCACCCTGCTTCTGAGACTCCTGCAGCAAAACTGCACTCTCCCAGGGTGTATAAGGTCCTCCATATGAAAATATAATTAATAACCACAGCACAACTTTAATAGCATCTGTCACTGTTTCCATAGTATCAGATATTCAGTAACTTTTGCTTGCAATTAGAATAAGTAGAAAAAAGTTTTCATCCCCACTCCACAAGTCTAGGGTAAATTATTGTCCTTTGTATATTTTTTTCCAGATTTTATTATTTCTAAGAATGACCTCTCACACTAGAAAGAAATCTTTCTTTTTATAGAAAAAAAAAATACTTTGCACATTACTTCTTAGGATGATCAGTTGCCTCCCAAGAAAAAACTTCCAGAAATGTTCTCTAAAGATTAAGGCAAGAGGTTACATATAGGAAAACAAAGTTAGAGACCTGCCCTTTAATTTTCAATTGATATGCATAAGGGATTTAATTTTAAAAAATGAAATGTATTAGGTGTGTTAGGGACTTCCCAGGTGGCGCAGTGGTAAAGAATCTGCCTGCAATGCAGAGGACGTGGGTTCGATCCCTGGGTTGGCAAGATCCCCTCAAGGAGTATATCCTTGCCTGGGAAATCCCATGGACAGAGGAACCTTTGGGATACAGTCCATGGGGTTGCAAAGAGTCAGACACGACTTAGCAACTAAACCACCACCAGGTGTGTCAGATGCTTCCCAAGATACAGGAGCAAAAAAATGCATAAATAAAACTAATAAATAAGCTATTCAAATGTGTATCTGTGAGAGAGAGAAAGAGAATGTGAGACACTGATAATGTCATTTAGAGACATGGGAAAGTGCTTCTCCAAGGTAATGGATTTTAAATTAAGTCCTAAGTATTTGCCACTTAAACTGGAATTTTCAATGCATTTTAGTCATTCATTTACAGCAGGTTTTACATGAGGCACACATCTGCATAAAATGATATGTTGCTATAACCTCTACCTTGGCAAAATGAATATGTAGTATAAGGGTAAATAATTGTACATGTCCTCTCATGCCACTTGTCTTTGCCTGTGTGAGTGTTAAGACACTTTGGTTGTGTCCCGCTCTTTGTGACCCTATGGACTGTAACCTGCCAGCCAGGCTTCTCTGTCCATACGATTCTCCAGGCAAGAATACTGGAGTGGGTTGCCATGCCCTCCTCCAGGACACTTGTCTAGGTGGTGCCTAAGCTAAACCCCAGTGATGAATAAAGAAGATTAATCACCTAGTAGAAGGGTCCCTGTGAAGTTGGACATCATAAACTATCTCTCCAAATTTAACTTGAGTGAATCTCCTTGAATTTGTTCCAAGTCCTGCTAATGTTAACATCTTTATTCCAATCTTCGGATTTTTACATTTGAAGGGCTAAAAATAGAGTTAAGATATGTCCACTTGGGCCCTAGGCTTGATTTCACTTATTTAACTCTATGTGTCCTGTTGGATAGACAATAATATCCAGTGATCTTATGAGTTCTCTGGTTGCTAGCAGTAGTTCACTTCTCTGTCCTAATGATTCAAGTGAGTAATTTCTTAGAAAAGACCTACAGAAGAGCACAAATCTGTTGTAATGAATGTCCCCTTTGACCACATCTCTCTCTTTTAGCAACAAGCTGGATCAGCAGCTTTAAGGCTCATAGCTAATACTGCACGGGTATGCACGTCCTCCACAAACTGGAGGCCCAAATCCTGGACAGTGCTCCTCCCAGCAAGGTGTCCCCAGGCCAAGTGGCTCCTGTGGTTGGCTGCCTTTGGTTGGCTGCCTTCTCCCCGACTCTTCCCAAGTTCCCTATCAATAAATAAAGCAGCATAAGGATGAGTTTCCTCTTCAGAAGCGCAATCCACGGAGTATCTGGGTGTCTGGCCGTGAGGAATTCAAGCACACATCCCAGGGGACTTTTAGAGCTTGTGAGGCTGTGTGCACTCTCTTGATAACCTTCACTGTTTCTTCTACTAACCCACGTTTTATGCCTGGACTGTGAGTTGCTAACGATATCCCTACCCTGAGTCTTGATGATTGAAGGATGTCGTTCTTGGTCAGCATTCTATTCACCCTGCTAGAGTAGTGCCTGGAAAATAATCATCCAGCAACAGTTTATCCATCGTTGTGTTCACTGCAGATGTCACATTGATAAAGTAAACCTATACTGTGTAAGAGTGAGATGCGTCAGTTTTATTGGCTTCCGTAGGAAATGAAAGAATTTATGCGGTATAGAATACTGCAAGCAACTGAAAGGAAATCTTTATTGGACTTTCTGTTCTTCCTTTATATTTTTCTTTTTGCATTTGCTCTTCCTTTCTATTTAGTCTGTTTTTCTAAAACAGGATTTTCACTATCCTCTATTGTCTTAGCATTTTATCTCTGTCCCCAAACTGTCCCCTGAATGCGCGTACACACACACACACACACACACACACACACACAAATTCTTCAATTAACTGAACTGACATTCTCTAGATGTCAGATGAGAAATAAGCTACACAAGGCAATGTGACTGAGGAATCTATCCCCTGCCTTCAAACAGTTTATCAGATTTTATCAGTTTATAAGTTCATCCACATTTTCCTCTTACTCATGCAAAGGGCAGGCACAAGGATAATATTGGTATGGGAGGGAGGATTGTATTTCTAAAAAATAATATTTTCTCCTTTTAATTAGAAACCAATAAATGGAAATGCCACTGTGGTGTCCTCAACCATGGCCAATGACTTTCAATATCTAAAGTAATTGAATTTCAATTCAATTTTGTCCTGTCTCAAATCATACAGCAATGTAGGCCACCCTGTCTGTATTCATCAGGGTTAATTTGGGAAAGCAGATCCACCTATGAAATTATGCATTTTAATAATTAAATCTTATACAATCATAGGAGGAGATGGGAAGGTAAAAGTCCAAATAAGGATGCAAAATCAATAACCAGCCTTGGTAGTGTTTAACAAGTCATTCGGAGCCTGCAGTATTCTTGGGATCGTGAAAGGTACTGTTGGAGAAATGTATGAGGAGTTTAGTTGCTTTGTGAGTTTTGCAGCCATGCATCTAGTGTTGGAACTGAGATCCATGACTGCTCAGCCGGCATGGTAAAGGAGAAACATAGCTGGGAGTGGATAAGGGAAGAGAGAAGATAAACCAGAAACAACCAGCACCTCCCTACCTGTCACTACCACTAACTAAAAGGGATCTTCAGAACTTGATGGCTGTTATACAGCACCTCCCCAGCTTCACGCAGATTTATGGTCAATTGACTATAACACTTGAGATAAAGGAAATCATTGCTGTTGTTTAGTCACTAACTCATGTCTGACTCTTTTGCAACCCCATGGACTGTAGCCCACCAGGCTCCTCTCTCCATGGAATTTTTCAAGCAAGAATACTGGAGTGGGTTGCCACTTCTTCCTCCAGGAGATCTTCCCAACCCAGGGATCAAACCCATCAAACCTGTGTCTCCTGTAACACAGGCGGATTCTTTACCACTGAGCCACCAGGATAGCCCAGAGGAGCCCATACAGGAAAGCAAACTCCAGAAATGTAGTTCCCAGCATCACCAAGATGACAACAGAACAACCCAGCACCCTCATGAGGAGTCAGATTTCGGCTAACCCATCCCTTGCCATTTTTCGAGGAAGCTGGATAAACTGAGAGTTTGTCCCTGGATGGGAAGATCACCTGGAGAAGGAAATGGCAACCCACTCCAGTACTCTTGCCTGGAGAATCCCATGGACAGAAGAGCCTGGAGGGCTACAATCCATAGGATCGAAAAGAGTCAGACGTGACTGAAGCGACTTAGCAAGTCCTGAAGGTAAGGAATACCTGTTTCAAGGGAACGTATCCCACACGGAAAGCTTTTAGTTAACTTGGAAAACTGAGACTTTGATATGGTTTGTAGATGTCTTAACCAGCACATATACACATACACACATACACAGGATCACTGGGAAATCTACCTACCACAAATCCAACCACAGTCTCTTTGACACATATGAGGTGTTTAATTCTTATTTGCTGAATGAGGGAACACAACAAATCTATAAAATAAAAACCAGGTTTTTTTTTTTTGTCCTAAAATAAACATTCTCAACATATACTATTACCAAATGATTGAGCTTAAAGCAGCCAGTGCAATGAGAAATTTATTACAAAGAGTAAATAAACTTCATGCATTATCACTTGATGCTTGCTAAATATAACTGATTCTTCTACATTGTTCCTGTTCAAATCATCTTCACCTATATTTCTCCCTTTCTGCTTTCCAAACTGAATGGGTGCTTTATAGCTTTCACATTTATTTCTGATATATTTTTTTTCACCTGTCTTTACCTCTCCCTTTTGCTTTTTTTTTTTTTTTTTTTGGTCTTGGTTTCACTTTTCTGTCTGCAACTAATGTAGCTTCTTTTTCTTTTTATAATTGTCCCTCAAATCAGAGAACCATATTAACTGGAATGTTTGATTTCACAGGGGAGAAAATCACAGTCCATCTGCCAAAAATGTTGTCAGCATCTGGTTCCCGAGTGTAAGATTTAGGTTTTTCCACTCTGCTAGCATATACATTGCCAATATGGTATCACACTGTTCTAACATCCGGGAGAAAATAGCAAAATGCAATTCCATCATCTCATAGTGGAGAAAGAGATACTTTTTATCTTACATGAGCAGTGAGTTATTAGTCTTTTTTTATTTTTTTTTCACTCAGTTGTATGTGATAGCTTTCCAGATGAAGTTGTACCTGCAGAGATTTGAAAGTCTATTTTGTTTCACCTTTATTCTTTTGGACTTTGCAATCTATATGTCTGGTGCTACTGTCTACAGTGATGCTGTATGTAGATAAGAAATTTTGAAATGAGTAGTGAAATTTGGATTTGCAGGTATTTTTCATAGACTCAAAGGTCATTGGATTTGGAAGGAAGTATTAATCAAACCTTCAGTTTTTATCATACATGCATGTAAAACTATTTGCACTAATTGATTTTAAAAAGCATCAGCCAGTTGTTTTGCTTTTGAGGGAAAATACAGTCTCCATCCTTTCAGGATACCCTACTTCCTAGTAAAGGACACTCATCTGTACATTTCTTTTTTTTTTTTTTTTTTCAGAAGTCATATCTCTATATAACAAACAGCAAACTTTGTATACCTTCAAAACAAACTACAGCAACCTGGTTCAAATATCATATTGAATAGATGATAAAAAGAAGGACCACAGAAAGGTGGTCATTAAGAAACTTGCCCAGAGTTACTTAGCTATTTTTGTATAATAGTCTAGATTAGAAAACATAAGAGCCATGAAAATCAGACCCTGCTTATCGAGGGGTATAAAAGTGTCTTTTAATTTCATGGCTGAAGACACTATCTGCAGTGATTTTGGAGCCCCCCAAAATAAAGTCTGTCACTGTTTCCACTGTTTCCCCATTTATTTGCCATGAAGTGATGGGATCATATGCTATGACCTTAGTTTTCTGAATGTTGAGCTTTAAGTCAACTTTTTCACTCTCTTCTTTCACTTTCATCAAGAGGCTCTTTAGTTAATCACTTTCTGCCATAAGGGTGGTGTCATCTACATATCTGCGGTTATTGATATTTCT
Organism: Odocoileus virginianus; assembly: GCF_023699985.2. Lineage (NCBI taxonomy): Eukaryota > Metazoa > Chordata > Mammalia > Artiodactyla > Cervidae > Odocoileus > Odocoileus virginianus. Next base: position 56,307,001 of record NC_069686.1, on the reverse strand, counting down.
CCCAGCAATCTTGATTCCAGCTTGTGCTTCCTCCAGCCCAGCATTTCTCATGATGTACTCTGCATATAAGTTAAATAAGCAGGGTGACAGTATACAGCCTTGATGTACTCCTTTTCCGATTTGGAACCAGTCTTTTGTTCCATGTCCAGTTCTAACTGGTGCTTCCTGACCTGCATACAGATTTCTCAAAAGGCAGGTCAGGTGGTCTGGTATACCATTTTCTTTCAGAATTTTCCACAGTTTATCGTGATTCATGCAGTCAAAGGCTTTGGCATTGTCAATAAAGCAGAAATAGGTGTTTGTCTGGAACTCTCTTGCTTTTTCGATGATCCAGTGGATGTTTGCAATTTGATCTCTGGTTCCTCTGACTTTTCTAAAACCAGCTTGAACATCTGAAAGCTCACAGTTCATGTATTGCTGAAGCCTGGCTTTGAGAATTTTAAGCATTACTTTACTAGCATGTGAGATGAGTGCAATTGTGTGGCAGTTTGAGCCATCTTTGGCATTGCCTTTCTTTGGATTTGGAATGAAAACTGACCTGTTCCAGTCCTGTGGCCACTGCTGAGTTTTCCAAATTTGCTGGCCTACTGAGTGCAGCACTTTCACAGCATCATGTTTCGGGATTTGAAATAGCTCAATGGGAATTCCATCACCTCCACTAACTTTGTTCGTAGTGATGCTTCCTAAGGCCCACTTGACTTCACATTCCAGGATATCTGGCTCTAGGTGAGTGACCACATAATCATGATTATCTGGGTCGTGAAGATCTTTTTTGTACAGTTCTTCTGTGTATTCTTGCCACTCCTTCTTAATATCTTCTGCTTCTGTTAGGTCCCTGCCATTTCTGTCCTTTATTGAACCCCTTTGCATAAAATGTTCCCTTGATATCTCTAATTTTCTTGAAGAGATCTCTAGTCTTTAGCATTCTATTGTTTTCCTCTATTTCTTTGCATTGATTGTTGAGGAAGGCTTTCTTATCTCTCCTTGCTATTCTTTGGAACTCTGCATTCAAATGGGTGTATTTTTTCTTTTGTCCTTTGCTTTTTTTTTCCCTTCTTTTCACAGTTATTTGTAAGGCCTCCTCAGACAGCTACTTTGCTTTTTTGCATTTCTTTTTCTTGGAAATGGTCTTGATTCCTGTCTCCTGTACAATGTCATGAACCTCCATCCATAGTTCATCAGGCACTCCGTCTATCAGATCTAGTCCGTTAAATCTATTTCTCACTTTCACTATATAGTCATAAGGGATTTGATTTAGGTCATACCTGAATGGTCTAGTGGTTTTTTTCCACTTTCTTCAATTTCAGTCTGAATTTGGCAATAAAGAGTTCATAACTGAGCCACAGTCAGCTCCCAGTCTTGTTTTTGCTGACTGAATAGAGCTTCTCCATCTTTGGCTGCAAAGAATATAATCAATCTGATTTCAGTGTCGACTATCTGGTGAAGTCCATGTGTAGAGTCTTCTCTTGAGTTGTTGGAAGAGGGTGTTTGCTATGATCAGTGCGTTCCCTTGGCAGAACTCTATCAGCCTTTGCCCTGCTCCATTCTGTACTCCAAGGCCAAATTTGCCTGTTACTCCAGGTGTTTCTTGACTTCCTACTTTTGCATTCCAGCCGCCTATAATGAAAAGGACATCTTTTGTGGGTGTTAGTTATATAAGGTCTTGTAGGTCTTCACAGAACCATTCAACTTCAGCTTCTTCAGCATTACTGGTTGGGACATAGACTTGGATTACCGTGATAGTGAATGGTTTGCCTTGGAAACAAACAGAGATCATTCTGTCGTTTTTGAGATTGCATCCAAGTACTGCATTTCAGACTCTTGTTGACCTTGATGGGTACTCCATTTCTTCTAAGGGATTCCTGCCCACAGTGGTAGATATAAGGGTCATCTGAGTTAAATTCACCCATTCCAGTCCATTTTAGTTCACTGATTCCTAGAATGTCGATGTCCACTCTTGCCATCTCCTGTTTGACCACTTCCAATTTGCCTTGATTCATGGACCTAACATTCCAGGTTCCTATGCAATATTGCTCTTTACAGCATCACACCTTGCTTCTATCACCAGTCCCATCCACAACTGGGTGTTGTTTTTGTTTTGGCTCCATTCCTTCATTCTTTCTGGAGTTATCTCCACTGATCTCCAGTAGCATATTGGGCACCTACTGACCTGGAGAGTTCATCTTTCAGTGTCCTATCATTTTGCCTTTTCATACTGTTCATGGGGTTCTCAAGGCAATAGTACTGAAGTGGTTTGCCCTTCTCTTCTCCAGTGGACCACATTCTGTCAGACCTCTCCACCATGACCTGTCCATCTGGGTGGCCCTACATGGCATGGCTAATAGTTTCATTGAGTTAGACAAGGCTGTGGTCCATGTGATAAGATTGGCTAGTTGTCTGTGATTGTGGTTTCAGTCTGTCTGCCCTCTGATGCCCTCTCTGAGTGCCTACCATCTTACTCGGTTTTCGCTTACCTTGGATGTGGGCTATCTATTCACGGCTGTGCCAGCAAAGTGCAGCTGCTGCTCCTTACCTTGGATGTGGGGTAGCATTACAGTTAATACTATGATTTTATAGTTAGGTGACCAAGGTAGTGACAATCGTGAGGTCATACAGCCACATTAGAGAAGTTGTGACTTGATCAACTCATGCAGTCAATTCCTATGAAGGATGGGATGAGAAGTGAGGATTCTCAACAACCAATTCAAAAGTTCTTTCCAATGAATCAGTCTGTTATGTAATGTGGTTTACACAGACCCTTGCTTGTCAGAGTGGTCCAAGGACAACAGTAAAGGTATCACACTGGGTCTTTGTAGACATGCAGAAACCCCAGTCTAGGCAAACTGACTCAGAAGCTGCATTTAACAAGATCCCCAGATGATTCATTTGTATCAATAACTAAAATGTTTTAGGAGCCCTGGTATAGACTACCCCTGTAATTTTGGTAACTGATAACAAAACAATAAATAAATGCCAGGAATTCAGTTCAAAATCAATAAGGTTATGTCAAAACAACTGAAAGAGAAGTGAAAAATGCCCCAAATCACTTGTGAGGCAGAGAGTCTAGTTAGGTGGATAGATGGATAAAAAGAGAGACAGCAGTCACAGAGAACCACAGGGACACACTCACACACACATGTGAGCTCTGCAAAAAAAATACTGCACGAGTTTTAGAATATAGTTCTATTTCAAATCAAATATATCATTGCTATTTTTAAATCAAATAACTAGCTTGATTATTTCTTCTCTTGCATAATCTGTTATTAGGATATACATTTGAACCTACTTTCAATTAAGTTAAATATAAAATGTGTAAAAAAAATAACATGGTGTGGTCATGTACGTTTAATAACTTACTGATTCACTAAATAATTCATTGATTAATCAGTTATTATAAACTGTGCAAATATAAGTTGCATCTTCAGATACTATTCCTGTTGAAATTTTGAACAAAGGGTGGGCTTCTTAGATTCTATGTGGGGACAAGAGAAACGAATTTAGAGTCACACAAACTCACTATAAATGCGAACTCTCCCTTTTAGAAGCTATCCAGTTTTCTAAATTCCCTTGGGTGGGTTTCCAAAATTCTCCACTTGTGTAAAATGGGGATATTAAATAGCACCTTGGAGGACTGTTTTGATTAAAAAAAAGAATAGCACCCACAGAGTCCATTATAACTATCCTATGAGTGGAAGGTACAATAATAATTCTAATTCTATTTTATATCTTATTAAAATCTTAGCTGGAACTCGGTTGTAACACTAATAAAATAATCTGATCATTTTTAGAATTCCAACAGGCAGTGTACACGTTTCAATTACTGGCCTAAGTGAAGCACAAAGGATACTGACATTTTTGTAAACATTTTTAAAGGAAATTCTCAACCCTAATACCACTGATATACATTTAATTAGCAATTTATTGGACAGATCATGTAGTCAGCTTCATTTGACAGATATGGTGAATTAACTCATGGGAACACAAAATACCCCAAATGATTATTTTTAAAAATAATAAAAGAGGAAAACAAGTGAGGATACAAAAGGTCCTTAAAATGTATCAGTATATCCTAGAATTTCAGGGACAGGACTTAAAAATTTTCAGGGATAGGCTGGATTTAAAAACTAAATAATAATATGTGTTGTTTTTGTTAATCACTAAGTTGTGTCCAACTCTTTTGCGACCCCATGGACTGTAGCTCTCTAGGCTCCTCTGTCCATAGACTTTTCCAGGCAAGAACACTGGAGAGAGTTGCCATTTCCTTCTCCAGGAGATCTTCCTGACCCAGGGACAGATCAAATCCCTGTCTCCTGTTTAGCAGATGGATTCTTTACTCCTGAGCCAACTGAGGAAGCCCCAAATAATAATATTAACTTAACTGTTATATTTTCAGAATTGTCTAATTATGTAAATGCAAAGTGTGTGTGTTAGTCACTCAGTCATGTCTAACTCTTTGTGATCCCATGGATAGTAGCCTGTCTGGCTCCTCTGTCCATGGAATTCTCCAGGCAAGAATAGGAGAATGAGTTGCCATTTCCTCCTCCAGAGGATCTTCCCAATCCAGGGATTGAACCTAGGTCTCCTGCTTTGCAGGCAGATTCTTTACCCTCTGAGCCACTAGGGAAGCCAGGTTTTCTAATTATCAGAGTTTTCTAATTATGTAAATGCAAAGTACATTTACATAGTTAGCCTCATTAAGTTGTCATAGAGCTATGAGTTTTACACATATATCTCAAGTTTTTATATGAGAAAACTGAGATAATTTTCTGAAGGTCTTGTGAATGAGAGGTGGGTATTGCTTACCACCCCATTCCTGCCTTGCAAATGCTCAGGAAGGAGTTACCAAACCAAGTTACCAAATTACCCAGGGAATGATGATTTAGCTAAGGGAATCTCTAAGTTTCTTTATGCACTTACCTCAGCTGGGCATCTTATGATTTTTTTGCCAGCTAACTTCTTCTTACCTGTGAGTCTTCAAAATGTGAGCACTACCACTAATTTTTATCCAAAATTCCCTACTGGAAAAGCCCAAGGAAGATTTCCAGGGCCTGGGATGGTTGTATGGAGGCAAAGGAATTAACTCCAGAGCTTGGAAAGTGTGTTAGTCACTCAGTCATGTTCAACTCTTTGCGATCCCACGGACTGTAGCCCACAAGTTTCCTCTGTCCAATGGGATTCTCCAGGTCAAAAATACTGGAGTGGGTTGCCATTCCATCTTCCTGATCCAGGGATTGAATCCAGGTCTCCCACATTGCAGGCAGACCCTTTATCATCTGAGCAACTAGGGGAGCCCTGAGCCAACATCCAAAAAAGAAGGACAAGAAATGGAAACACGAAAAGAAAAAGAAATGGAAGAAAAATAACCCAGCTGACAAGCTGCCTAAGCATCCATCCAAAGGGGCTGGGCCACGGGATACAGGAAAGCTGCATGCAAAGCATTTCCAGGGAGCACAGGTTCCTGCTGATTAGTAAGGTCAAGTGTGCAATAAGCCAAACAGCAAGTAAGGAAATGGACTCCGAACGTCCCTATTGGGGTGGAAAGGTAGTATCCTTCCCACACACACTAAACAAACAAACAAAAATAGCCAGGGGCATTTTTCTTTTCTAGGCCAAGGAAAAGGATATGATATTTTTATATAATGTATAAGTGAATCTTGTCTCAATCTAAAAGCCCTATTGGATGAACTAGAAGCTAAATTTTACTGAACATCAGGCAATATAAAAAGAAAAACTGTAGGCTTTAGATTCAGATGAACCTACGTTAGAATTCTGGTTCTGTGAATTTCTAGCTCTAGGAAATTCTAGATGGTTATATCTGACCCTCGGCACCTTTACTTACAAAGGGAATAATATGTATCTAGCAAAATATTTGTAAGAATTAACTGTTGTTGTGTTTATTATAAGAGATAGGCATAAGGCACTCAAAAATAGTGGTCATTACTACTGTTATTACTATCATTGTCCACTGAGTTCTACAGTTTGAAGTACAGGAGACTGTAGAGATGACAAGTGAATAACCAGGTGGGTTATCACACATTGAACACATTCATAAAACCACCACTTAGATAAAAATAGAATAAACTCTCCTGCATCCTCCCTGCCAATACAGATGTCATAGCAATTCTTATTTTTAACACCAGAGACTAATTTTGCATGTATTTGAAATTTCTACAGTGTAGACATTTGTGCAACTATGTCTTTTTAAAAATTTAGCTTCTTTCACAAATTATTACACTTCTGAGGTCTCAGTTGTGTAGCAGTGGTTCGCTCATTTTCATTACTAAATAGTGTCTTATTTTAATGAGTATTTATGCTTTTGATAAATATTTGAAGTATTTCCAGGTTTTAGCCATTTACAAACAACACTTCTCTGAAAATCTTCCTACTTATCTGATGACATTATTTACACATCCTAGTCTACACAAACAGGGATGAAATTAGCCGATCAAGAGTATGTATGTATTTGATTTTAGGAAATGCTGCAAGACAATTTTTGAAGGAATTTCTTCCCATTAATCCTTTTACCAACATGTTATGAGACTTCCTGTTTCTCTGAATCCTCATTTTTGTTTGTGCTCAGTTGTTCAATCACGTCTGACTTTCTGCAATACCACGGACAGGAGTTCGCCAGGCTCCTCCGCCCGTGGGAGCTTCCAGACAAGAATACTGGAGTGTGTTGCCACGTCTTACTCCAGGGGATGGTCCCTGACCCAGGAATTGAATCCATGTCTTTTGTGTCTCCTGTATCGCAGGCGGATTCTTTTTGTGCTGAGCCATCGGAGACTCCTCAATAACACTTGTTGTTTTTTTATTTTTTTGACTGTTTTTGACTGCTTTAAGAAGTCAGCCATGTCTAATGAGTACACAGTGATATCTTATGGTTTTTTAATTTGTATTTCACTAATAGCCAACAAAGTTGAGCTCCTTTTAATATATTTGCCATTTCAATATTTTCTTATATAAAGTGCCTGTTGAAGTATTCAGACCTCTTCCTAGTTTTCTTCTTTCTTTTTCTTTTTTCCTTTTTCTTGCTATTTTAGTAGAAGATTTTATATATTTAGGATACAAATAATTTGAAAATTAAAAGAAAATATTAATAGCTTGTTCTGTGACATTTCTTTTAGCTGTAGGAATCCCTGAAAATGTGACCTTTGTCAAAAGCAATTTGCAACACTAGTATTCAAGACATTGTCTGGGGTATATTTATTTCAGATCAAAGAAAGCAGAGTATTCCATCCTGTACTAAAATAAGCTACTAAAAAAAATAGAGTTGTCAAAAAACAGTAGAATTCATAAATTTCATAACTTATGGGACTTAACAAATTTTCTCTTGTAAATTGTTTATATGGTCTAGAATGCTGATTTGCTGGTGTAGGAACCCCTATTTGTCTCTACTCAACTTTGTACACTAGATAACAGGACCACCTTGGTCTCCATGTGAAAGAAACACAAAAACATTATGATGTTTATATAACATTGTTACACAGTAAGGGAAGGTGCATTCATATATGGGCTATCAATAGTTAACCTTTCCCCCCAGTTTTGTTGAGATATAATTGACAATATCATGTGGAAACTTCATCTGTAAATCATAATGGTTTGACTCTCCTTCATCATGAAATGATGACCACAATAAGTCTAGTGAACATTCATCATGTCATATAGTTAGTTACAATAAAAAGAAAAATATTTCCTTGTGAAGGGAACTTGTAGGATTTATTTCCTTAATAACTTTCATACATATCATTATAAATGTAGCAGTGTTCATATACATATATATACATACATATACATATGTATGTATATATATTTATATATAGCAATGTTAACTGTAGCTATCATGTAGCACATTATAGCCTTAATATTTATTTTTCTTATAAATGGAAGTTTGTACTTTTGGGCCATCTTGTTCAACTCTTCTCCCCCTTAACTTCAGTAACTGCAATTTTATTCTTTTTTTCTGTGACTTTGCCTTTATTTTTATTATTTTTTTGATTCCGCATTTGAGTGTAATCAGTACATATCCATAGGGGACGGGTCCCCTGATCCTCAACCAATAAGTCTTGTTTGACTCTTTGCAATACCATGGACTGAAGCCAATCAGACTCCTTTGTCCATGGGATTCTCTAGGCAAGAATACCAGAGTGGGTTGCCATTTCTTTCTCCAGGGGATTTTCCCGACCCAGGGATTGAACTCACATGTCTTGCATCTCCTGCACTGGCAGGCAGATTCTTTACCAACTGCACCATCTGGGAAGCTCTCCCTAACCCTCATGGATACCAAAATCCAAGTATACCTTAGTCCCTTACAGTTGTTTCTCTGAATGGGAAATCGGTCATCAAAATTTGCTAACTATATTTGCTTTTTTTCTGACGTATTTCACATAGCATAATATCCTCAAGGTCCATCCATGTTGCAAATGATGGAATTTCCTTGGATTTTTTATGGCTGAATAATATTCCACTGTATGTGTTTTATTTATATATAAAACAACTTCTTTATCCATTCACCCAGTAACGGTACTTAGGTGGTTTCCATGTATTTGCTATCATTATAAATGATGTTTCTATGAACATGAAGGTGCAGAAATCTTTTTGAGTTTATTTTTGTTTCCCTTGGATACATTGCCAAAAATGGAATTGCTGGATCATATGGTAGTTACATTTTTAAAGTTTTGAGGGTTCTATGTATGATTTCCAATAGTATCAGTTTATAATCCACCAAGAGTACACAGGCTTCCTTTCCCTCCACATCCTCACCATCATTTGTTATCATCTTTTTTATAATGGCATTTAAAAATTCCAACATCTGAGGTTTTAATAAATAAAACTAAACAATTCAAACTGTCACTGTATGCATGTGTGCTAAGTTGCTTCAGTAGTGTTAGACTCTTTGTGACCCCTTGGACTGTAGCCCACCAGGCACCTCTGTCCATGGGTTTCTCCCGGCAAGAAACTGGAGCGGGTTGCCATGCCATTCTCCAAAACTGTCACTAGGGGGCTGTATAGAGACAACTGCAAAATAGAAATTAAAATTTGAATAAACATGTATAAGTAAATTTCCCTTCAAGAGGTGTTTGTCCTCTTTAATGTTTGTTTCTGTGTCTTAAACATAAACTTTGGGGGAGGTTCTAAGACTTCAACTTCAGTAACATCTATTATACCAAAAAGATCTCTTAAATGTGCGCCTGTCTTATATCAAATGGTGTTCTCTAAAAGGTTCTACAGTGAGATCAGTGCTACTCCAATTTATTATAATATTCTTTATGTAGCTCTCTCTCTCCTTTCTTTCTTTCCTTCCTCTATTCTCAGTTTTCCCCTTTCCTCTCTCCCTCTTTCCTTTTTCTTTTCCTCCCTGCCATATTCTCTTCTTGATCCCATGTCAGATCAGATCCACATGAAATAGAAAAGGAATTTGCTGCACTGCAATATCAATAGGTTCCATTCATATTTTCTCCTCTTTGTGAAAAGTTAAAGAAGTAGAAGCAGGCAAGTGATTTCACACAATCTTTTTGCACAATAATATTTTTTGCAAAATAATAATTTTGCAAATTATTTGTGGATTAGATAAGGTTCATAAAAAGGCATATGTGTATAAACTCTCCCATTGTGAAATAATCAAATATTCAATCCCAAACTTCTGCTCCCCAAATTAAATAAGGCAAAATATGAATGTTTTTTAATGATGAAGAACATAAAAGAAATGAAGATGCCATATGTCTGACATCTCAATGCATAAGCCAGTACCTAATTCTACTTTTTGATGACTCAATAGCAATACTCAAGAGCCCCATCCTTGAAGTCTTTACTATTTCCACAATGAAGGAGAGGAGAAGCTTTTCTTTGTTAAGAGCTTCTCAAAACCTTGTTTCTTTGCCACTCAAGGTCGTATCTGCCCTCTGAACACAACACTTGCTCTTGTTCCTCTGAGGTTGTAAAGGCTTCTCGAAGCTTTTGAGAATCAACAGGGCTGTCTGCCAGAGGTGCTTTAAGTTTCCACTAGTACACATTCAATCAGTGCACAGTGGGTGGAAGATATCTTTACCCACTTTTCAATGCAAAATATTTAATGGCCGTTGAGTTAAGTGAAGACATAAACTCTAACATTTATTTCATATTGGATTATAATTTGTAGAAGTCAATAGTGAGAGATAATAAATAAAAAACTAACGTTGTTGACAACTTACTGTGTGTCAAAATTGTTTTAAATGCTGTACAAAATTCTCTCTTCTAGGAATCACAACAGCTCCAGGATGTGGTAACATCAGAGAGGAATCTAGGTTTTAATCCTGGTTACACAGTCTCCCTGGGTGAGGAATACAAGCCACACACACTTTGGGCCTTAGTTTTCCAATAGGTATTGGCCATCTGTTGCTGCTAAGTTGCTTCAGCCATTCCCTACTCTGTGCGACCCTCTTGGTTATCTATTGCTGCATAATTAATGATCTCAAAATAAATCATTAATTCGTGATAAATTATTTTCTCAAAATGTAGTAGCTGAAAATAAAACAATGTTTTATTATCTTATAGGATTCCTGGGGTCAGGAATCCAAGACTGGCTTAAATGGGTGATCCTGGCTCAGGGTCTCTGAGAAGGTCTCAGGTAAAATATTAGCAAAGGCTATAGACATCTGAAGTCTTGCCCTGGGCTACAGAATCTATGTTTCAACTCATTTAGATGGCGGTTGGAAGACTGTTTCACTTCCCAGCATGATCTAGGGAGGTCTCTACTCCTCCCAAGGAGACCTTCTCCAGACAGCCCTTCACAATAAGGCAGCTGGCTTTGTCCACAGACAGTGATTCCAAAGGGAGGTAATGAGACAGAATCGTCACTGCCTTAGTATAACTGAGATTCTGAAATTGCACTTTTTCATTTCTCACTGGCTTTTTCTATTCAAAGAAGCATGTCACTAAGGGCAGCCTACACTTCAATGGAGGAAAATGAGGCCCTACTCTGGAGTGGTAGAAGATCAGAGCATTCGGTATATGGACATAGTTTTAACCTGTTTTACCACCTATCACGACACAGACATAGAGAATGGACATGTGAACACAGTGAGGCGGAAGAGGCATTATTTGGGAGATTGGGATTAACATATGTGCTCCTGTGTGTAAAATACACTCTCCATGTATAAAATAGAGAGCCACTGGAAGTCTGCAGTAATTTATGTACACATATCGCTGATTTACCTAGTCTTAAAGCCAGCCTTACTTTTAAAATCAATACTAGCAGTCATAGTAGTAGCAGTATTTCATTGGCAGTTTGATGAATTTTCACATATGTTTACATCTAGGTAACTACCATCTACATCAAATTAGAGAACATTTTCAATATCCCAGAAGGCATCTCATGCCCCTTAGCAGACACCACTGAACTCCTAAAATAACCACTGTTCTGACTTTTATCACCAGATTAGTTTTGCTGTTTATAAACTTCATTTACATAGAATCACACCATGAAGGTTTATTTATCTGATGTTTTTAGTTAGGTGCATCTTACTTTTAAGTGTGTGTGTGTGCAAGTGCGCACGCTCACTCAATCGTGTCTGGCTCTGCGACCCTGTGAACTGTAGCTCAGTGTTCATGGAATTTTCCAGGCAAGAATACATGAGTGGGTTGCCATTTCCTACCTCAGGGGATCTTCCTGACCCAGAGATTGAAACCACATCTCTAGTGTCTCCTGCACTGGCAGGCAGATTCTCTACCACTGTGCCACCTGGGGAGTGTAGTGGGTAGTTATCTTAAGTCCAGACAGAAGTTCACCTAATCAAAATGTGACTGGTACAAGTGTTTGGAATTCTTAGCACACACACACACATACACACACACAATATGTATGCATATATATATATATATATGTATATCAACATGTGTATATATATACATATAATTTTCTAAGGGATTGGATGTTACTTTATAGAAGTAGCAAGAACAGTAGCATACTGGGGAGCTAAAGTAAACATCTGGATTTTTTTCAGACAGAGACCCTTGGTTATATTGATTCATTATACAAATATTTATTGTGTTCTTTTAATGCACCAGGAGCTGAAAGACATGATTGGAATAGAAACATCAGCAGGCAAGATTTATAATCAAAAGCAGCTCCAGCTTACTGATTCAGGGATGATTATAACCAAAACGTTACAGGAGCTCTCTTGGAAAGAAGCAGACGAAGAACAGGAGCTCTAGCTTCAAGAAGGGCCAGAGAAGAGATGTTGAATGATGCTCCGGAGGTTCTAAATGAGTTACTAGGAGTTCAACACAGAGGTGGGTTTTACTAAAAGAAAGGATGCAATAGCAATACAGTTTTTTTAGGAAAAAACAGGCATAGCATGTTTGAGAAACAGCAGGGGTGGGATGACAATTGGGGAAAATGAGGCTGCAAGGGTGAGTGGTGTTCAGGTCAAAAATCCCTATGCACACCATGGTTAGGAGCTTGTATTTCACCCCACTGGTCATTTAGAGCCATTGAAAGGTTTTAAGAGAGGAGGTGACAAGATCAGATTTGCTTGAAAATAACTCCAGCAGCAATTCAGATATTGAGATAGAAAAAGGAGAAAATGGGAGCAATAGGGCCTGCGAAGAGGTAAATGATGAAAATGAGCCATCATGATGACCTGGACGCTGGCTGGCCCCAATAATGGGCAAAGAAAGGAGGGGAGGCGGGACTTCCCTGGCAGTCCAGTGGTTAAGACTTCACCTTCCAATGCAGAGTGTGAGGGTCAATCCCTCCTTGGGGAGAAAAGATCCCATATGTCCAAAAAACATCAAAAACCAGAAGCAATATTGTAACAAATTCAACAAAGAAGTTAAACATGGTCCACATAAAAAAAAAGAAAGAAAGGAGTAAAGGCACTTCAGAGCTGTTCCTGAAGCTTATACAGTTGCTTCCTTGAGAGAGGTTGCAAGCACAACTCTCATGTCTTGCAGAAATTCTTTTCAGCCACCTTGGAACCGTAAGAGTACCCCCAGATGGCATTCCAGAGGTCCCTGAGTCTCCTGACACTGTGTGTGCATTTGTGTTAGTCACAGGCATGTGCTCTGTAGGGACATGGAGGCACTTTTCCTGTGCTGAGGTTTATGACAGACAAAGTTTTAAAACCATTGCATTAAAGGGTTATTAATGCAGGTTTGGGGCTTCCCAGGTGGCACGAGTGGTAAAGAACCTGCCTGCCAATGCAGTAGACCTAAGAGATAGGGATCTATCCTTGGGCCAGAAAGATCCCCTGGAGGAGGGCATGGCAACTCACTCCAGTATTCTTGCCTGGAAAATCCCATGGACGGAGGAGCCTGGCAGGCTACAAGCGCCATCAGTTTGCAAAGGATCGGGCATGACTGATGCGACTTAGCACGCACACATGCAATGTAGGTTTTGAGCCTAAACATCAAATTATGTAAATTACTGTGTAATTGAGACCTATCTTTGTTTACCAAACAACGTAGATATTTTAAAATACCTAAATTGTTTGTTATTGCTATGGCAATAAACTGATAATGTTAAGAATAGGAATACTTTTACCTCTTTTTACTTAAACTCCTAAAATTTAGCACAGTGCTTGGCTGGCACATATTTGGTGTTCAACATCTTGTTGAGTGCATGAAATTAGTAACCCAATGTACAAATAGCTCCTGTCGACAGAGTATGTTAAGAATCACAGTGTTGCACTGAGGGTTAAGTTAAACTATAGACTGAACACACTTCTGTAGTACTTCATGCTGCAGAATAAGTATTCAGTACCTGGGAGCTGTTAATCGTAGTAGCCTTGTCTTCAATAACACACAAATTCCCATCTAACAATATCCATAAGAAAATCATTAAACCTTGAATAAGGATCAGGGTAATAATTTTCCAAACATTGATTTTAAAAATGCTACAAATAATAGGAGCTAAAATTGCTGTCAGAAAGAAATGTTCAAAAGAAAAATTTGATTACTTTTAATTAGCTTTTGATCTTCCCTTCACCTGCCTTTTATCCTCTCTATAATAAAAAAATAATGAGGGAAAAATGAGTCAAGGTACTAAATCAAAATGAAACAGTTACATAAAATTCTGTCTAGAGAATTCACTCACATCACATAAACATTTCTGATTCAAAGTGTTATAAATGGTATATAAGTTCCTTTCTAACAAAGCATTCTAAACAAAACAGTCTCTGGAAGGTTTCCAAAGAAATTTTAAAAAAATATGACAAAAATACACTAACATAACATTTCTGTTTACAGTACAGGGAAAACAATCCTTAAGACTAAATGCAATAAACAGGAATATGAAGGATCTGGCATATGAGTCTCCGAATACTGTTATATTAGGGAAAGGGGGCCCTCCAGGTTGTATATTTTTTCCTTCTGAACACAGTATTGTTTAAGAGAAACAGAATTCCAATCCTCAAGTCTGAAATCAGAAATCTAGGAGAAACATCTTGAGCATCTTCCACAAATTTCTTCCCCATCTCTGTCTTCTAGTTCTAGCCTCTAGTATCTGAATCGAGACTTTATCAACATAAAATTAATGAATTATTACTGGTAATAATAAAATGCCTTTTCATTAAGACATGTTGATCATGATTTTTAAAAAAATTATTTGTGTCAAGTAGTGCAGCTTAAAAAAAAAAAGAATTAGCAGTAATTTTTAATTCCTAATATTCATCATTCATATTAAGGAATTATATTCCATTAAAAGAATGTTCTTTTAAATGACTTTTTATGCATCTCTTATTTTTAGGTGCATATTGATATAATTTTTTTCATGACTGTTAGAATAAGGTAACTGGCTTCCTAAAGATATAAAGTGCCTGGGATCAGGGCCAAGAATAGTAAGAGGAAAACTGTATGTTATCCATATTATTTTGGGCACTTTGTAACTACATAGATTTTTGTTCCTGAACTACCTTTTGGCTACTGCTAGTAGGAAAAATATTTGTGTTTTGATATCCACTTTTCTGTGAAACATGGATCTCTTAAGAAGCAAATTTAAGTAAAAGTGTTTATAAACCCTCTTGCCCCACCCCACATGCATAAGACCTGACAGAAGACAGCAAACCAAACACAGAGATCCAGAGTGATAATTTCAAAGAGAATGAGGTCCTGGGGCATCAATCAATAAAAGCTTGGTAGTCTGTGTAAATGTGTATGTGAGGAATCAGACCAAAGACAGACCAACCAATTCAAGGCCAACTGGGCAACATAATATTGGCACCAAGAGACTTTCACTGGGTCCAGCGTCCTATAGCTACTATCTCTGAAGTCATCCTGTAAAATAATTTTTGAGGTCATTAATTTGTAGGCACTTTTGGTCTAAAACCTTTCTGATCTTTAAATTCCTTTCCCCCAAAACACAAATTTTCTCAATTCTCTCAAATCAACAAACAAGACACAGGAAGACTAGACTTATGTAGCCATTGCGGCATGATATCGGTCACCGTGACCTTTCTCTTCAGCCTCCCACCAGGAAGGTCATCTGTGAAGACCCTGGCGATATCTGTGTGACCCCATGCACTTGAGTCTCAAAAATTTGGAATGTCAAATAGCAATGTTCCTTCATATATAGTCCTTGGGGCCACATTTTCCCGTCTGTCTTATCTTCTCACTCTCCCTTCTTGTTACTTATTTCCTCAAGGGGACTGTAGTTTTTACTGGAACTCATTTTTGGTTGGAGTTGGTTTATTTGCACTTTGAGTACTGTGTTCAGGATTGTGAAAGTGTCTCTATAGAACGGTTTACACCTCCCTCGCTAGAACCTCAAGGGCTTCATGAATTTTGGAACCTCTTGGTATTGTATCCTTGGATTTGACTAGTATCGACTAAATGTGACCTCATTTCCATGCAGAGTACCTGACAGCGCTTTTCAGTTTCTTGTGGGGAAATTTTCCCTGTTGAATCACAAATTGAAAGCCACTCAGTCGTGTCCAACTCTTTGCAACCCCATGGACTATATAGTCCATGGCATTCTTCAGGCCAGAATACTGGAGTGGGTAGCCTTTCCCTTCTCCTGGGGATCTTCCCAACCCAGGGATCGAACCCAGGTCTCCTGCATTGCAGGTGGATTCTTTGCCAGCTGAGCCACCAAGGAAGCCCAAGAATACTGAAGTGGGAAAGGGTATCCGCTCCAGTATCCTGGCCTGGAGAATCCCATGGACTGCATAGTCCATGGGGTCACAAAGAGTTGGACATGACTGAGTGACTTTCACTTTCATGGGAAAATTTATTCTCCATGAACAATGGATAGATGGTAGGCTTACTTGTCACCTTCTATCTTTTGGTCAAGTTACTCTAGGTTCTGTTCAATGGACTTGGGCTATCCTTTGAAAATCCCAAACTGGTGCTGCCCCCTGACATCTCCTGCACGCAAGATCAAGTGTCTTGATTCTCAATGGTTTTTTAATGTTCTATACATATAAGACTATTTCTCAGGTCTAATACTTTCTGGCAGCATAAGTGAAGTCAGCTAGTTTGAGATTGACTTTATCACACCTATCACTTTCCCTCTCATTGTCTTTAAACTCTTTCAGATGCAACCACTGTGGCTGTCAGTGGTATGGAGCAGGACCCTGTGGGGCTCCTGGGCACAGAAACATTTCTGTTCCCTGTTTTCTGTAGGGAACGGACTCCAGCCTCTCTAACTTCCAAATGGTTCTAAGCAAGGGAGGAGAAGCCAAAAACCATCTGAGGCTCCATTAAAGGAACCAGAGAAGCTCATCACGAAGATTACCTGGGACCAGATTAGATGAGTACAAGAGTACAGGCCCTGCAGGTCACCCTAATTTTATCAGAAACTCCACCCTTGAACTGTTACTTTAAAACTCCTCATCAAATCCTTCTGGGTTAGGACAAATAATTTTCGAGGGCAGGAGCCCACTGTGCCTCCCTTTGTCTGCAAAGCAATAAAGTTATTCTTTTCTACTTCACCAAAAATTATTTCTGAAGTTCCATTTAGCACTGATGCATGGAAGTCGAGCTTTCAGCATCACAGGTGGTGCTGTTATTATTATAGTATTATTAGGTACTAATGTTAGTGGATATAGGCAATGTTGGTTTGCCTTGTTACCTGAATCACAGTTCAGTGTTCTTTCCTTAACTATGGCATTGGCCTACCATCTATTTTGTGCATTTTATTTATTAAAACCAACACCTTTACAAAAAGGAGTGATTATTACAGCAAGGCCCATTAAGAGACAACTTTTATGCAGATGAACTTTTACCAAGACTATTAAAAATCACACAATGTAAGTAAAGGAGGTAATTGCTTATTTCACTTATGCAAAAGGGTATCTCTGGTTGCACTCACATAATATCTATTTTCTATAGATCAATTGTTTCTTTGCTTGTTCGTTTACTAGGGAAGTCCTTCTGGAAATATTTATCCATCACCTCAATGCTGTTAGGCACTGTCCTAGGTATTGGAATCACAAGATGACTAAGAATGTGTCCCTTTTCTTAAAGAATTTTCAAACTAAATGGCTATGGCTTCAGAGATCAAAGACAGCCATTGAGACACAAGGATGTAAGCTTAAGAAAGTCAGACATCATCCTAGCACTGGTACTTAACATAAATGGACAGGAATGGACTCGGCTTACCAGTGTAGATAACAGAGTGGTTAGAAATTAATATGCATGGAGCAGAGTTTGAGATAGTGTCCAGCAAGATGCAAGGTCCTGAAAGTAACAAGGGACTATACCATACAAAGGTCTAGAAAGGTCTAGTAGTGCTAATGAAAAAAATTAGGCAAGGGATTGTACAATCAGACTTTGTTTTCTAGAAACAATTAAGTTGGTGATGGACAGGGAAGCCTGGCATGCTGCATTCCATGGGGTCACAAAGAGTCAGACATGACTGAATGACTGAACTGAACTGGACTGATGACAATCAGACCCAAATGTCTGACCATATGAACACACGTTGTTATAAGTTTCTTTCTTCATCTTGACCACCCCAACAAGCACAATTTGAAGACAATTTAGCCAGAAGTCAAGAGGGTGTTCAGTGAAGTTTTTTTTTTTTTTTCTCTTTCATGTGTTTATGGACAGCTCTGAAACTGCAGTCTATGGATGGAGAATGTGGGGCTTGATTAAATCAGGCACTGCTCATGAGGTCTCAACCATGGTCAGGTTTGAGCTGGTTGCAGAGATGGAGTCAGAAGACAAAAACGTAGACCATGTTGAATCCTGAGCTTAAAACGGAAAAGTCAGAATCCAAGTGTGGAGCTTATATTTAGCAAACAGTAAACTGCACTTTCTCAGTTTGGTTCCAAATTGCACAAAAGAAGAGATAGGGAGACAGTTAAGTTTCTTGCATATTATTCTGTAGTGGACTTTCAGATCTGTTTTTGCATTTGAAAGATGAATTTTTTGTTTCTTAAAGATGCTGGGATTTCCCTGGTGATTAACAATCGGCCTTCCAATGCTGGGGGCACAGGTTCAATACCTGGTGGGAACTAAGATCCCACATGCCTCTAGGGCACAGCCAAAAAACAAAAATGAATAAGGTAACAATAAGAATAATAAAATATGTTTTTAAAGATTCATATTTCTGATACTTTGTAATCAAGTAGATCCTCCCAGCTTTCTCCTATGGTATTTGTTGAGTAATTAATCAGCATATTTAAATTCATAAAAGCAACTTGAACGTCAAGGCCTGATATTTTGATTTTTTAATATAATATGTCATAGGAATGAGACAGGTTCTTTGCCCTAATTCAAGGTAAATATATCAAGAATTTTTTGCAAAATAATGATTGATTTTATTAATATATCACTAGAGGTACAGCATGCCAATAATATCTTATACTGAAATTAATAATAAAACATTGAGCTGTGATGGCCCCTAGCTTGGTTATGTTAGTGCCGTCTTTTTCTTAAATTTATTCTCAGTGAGATCCAGTATATAAAAATGTATTTCTATGGGAAAAAAATATCTGAAGTGAGTCAGAAGGAAGATGTGATGATTAAAAAAAAAAAAAAAGCAGTTATCTCCCCAGGCTCCTCATGGTCTATTCTTCAAAGTCTCAGCCAGGAAAATAAACAAGTTCAGATGGAGTCTGCTTCTTCTGACACCTTAAACTATTAGACATTAGCCCTGCCATGAGAGAGAGTGGGAAACAAGAAAGGAAACATGCTTCTTGAAAAAAGTGTCCATTTAGAAGTGATTGGCAATATTCTGATGGCTAGATTTTTCACATCTCTTGACAACCCAATGATATTTCTTCACACCTTTTGCAGATGTCAACCTGCCAAGCTGCTGCAACTCATTCTGTGGTTCATATACCATCCAGCTGAGTGAGGCAACACTCTGAGGGAACCCACTGACACAGAAGTTGCTGAAAAACAACTAAACTGCTATTAAAAATTGCTTAGACCTCAGGCCTGCTCTTGGCGGCTCTCTTTGCCTCACAGTGATGTTTTCTGTGCATTGGGTTGGATTAATGATTCCAATAAGACTATATGCTGGGAAGTATAAAATTTCAAGGAATCCTCAACTCTGCCTGATTTTTTTTTCTTTTAAATGAATAAACTTAATTTTTAGAGCAGCTTAATTTCACAGCAAAATTGAGTGGAATGTACAGAAAATGGAAGGTATTGTATATTTCCTGTCCCCATGTATGCACATTATTAAGTTGTTAGGCAGTGTTTATTCATAATTTAGGATCTGCTACCCTTGTTTTCCTAATCAGAAAATTGGTAGGTTTTCTGATTAGGAAGACTTTGTGTTGCTCTTCTCAGCGTCCCACCTATGGGAGGAGCTTAATATGCTTTGGTTAACTATTCCAGATGCCTATAAGGTCCTTAAGATGATGTCATATGTGGAGATGCTTTATCCCATGAAGTTTGATATGGTGGGAATGGCACTGATTTTGGAATCAGACATCCTTCCCCTTTAGTTTACTAACTACTCAATTTACTCTTCAGCGTTTCTTCTTGATTCTTGTAAAATAAATAAAATATTACTGCATTGTGAGGAATGTTACAAGAGAATGGGTTTACTGAGAAAGTGGGTGATACACATCTAGAACAGACTTTGGTGAGTAACTTAGGTATTGTTCTCTTCCTCCTTCACTCCCTCCAACCCCTGGCTCTATTCAACATTAATCTTATACCTTCTTTCCTGGAATTTATGTACTTTATCTTGTGTAAGTGTTCAACTTAAATGTATAAATATATAAATTGATAGCATATATCACTGAAGCTTGGAGGAAAAAGGAAGGAAGGTTGATAAAGGAGGATCATAGAGAAAGTAGAAATAGAATCATTTGTTTCAGAAAATGAGAAATGTTCCTGGCCCTGTCAAAGGCAGTTCTTGGGAGAATCATATACACCTCAGTAGCTTCACTACATTTAAACTTGAAATGTACATGAATAGTGGGGCCTTTGACATGATTATGTAAATATATGCAAAGCTAGTCTATACTGTAGTCTCCAGAAGGTAATCTCTCAGCCTTACCAAGGACCTTTTAATACCCCCTTACTAGACTCAGATGTCAAAAATATCTCTAGTTTTCAAGTTATTAGTTTAGTGTGAAAAGTGGGAGTGGGGGCATCTGGCCTCTCATTTTGGCTCTTGTGTAACCTATCATCTATTCTTGGGCAAAACATCCAGCGTGATGAAGCTGCTTCTTTAGGGGCATAGTAGCCATGCTGCTTCCTTCACAGAGTTGTACTAAGAATTAAGTGTAAAACATAAACACGGCACAAAGATGATTATGTGCAATTTATCAGGGGCAGTGGGAAACAGTCAACTTTAAGTTACAGGAATGTGGCCACTCTAACAGATAAAGGAATGACAAAATAGAGAAGAAATAGAGGAAAAGGGGGAACAGAGGAGGATCAAAGTGATACCTCCTCTAAGAAGTACAAAGGAATGATTTTAGAGAACATACAATGTAAACCAAACACAGTTAGATCAAAGTAGCTGAACAGTATTGTTTACACCAAAGACATATTTTACCCTGGTTTTTGATGAAAAGGAGATTGGGTAGTTTCATTGCAAAATTAGGTTTGCTTTTAAGAACAATAAATTTATGAAATAGGCTACAAACATGTCTTTGAAAGCCAGACACTGTAATGGTGGCTGATTAAATACACTCAGTGACTTACCATTTGAGACAATCTCCCTCTGTAGGAAAAGGAATAATGTTGCAGGAAAGACATTGAGAAGGCATTGACTAGAGCAGAATGATAAATGAGAAAGGAGGTTATATTACTTTGGAGAGCTAGAAAACTGAGATTGCAATAGTTGAAGAAAAAGCATTGAAGAGTGGAGATATGATTGAAGCTTTTAAGATGTTAAAAGGGATAGTAAAGGTCAATATAGATAAGCTTTGCCAATGATAATCACAAACACTGAAATTTAAGGACACATTCTAAAAATAAGCAGTGGATAGAAAATGACTTTGTGTTTGTTCAGGAAACCCCTGCATCCTCTGTCCACTTCTAAATTATCTTTATTTTGTTGAACAATCATAGCACAGGAAGGCATGGACTCAAAAACCTTATCCATCATTGTGCAAAAAGACACAGATTCAAGCCAGAATTAAAATAGCAATTTATAAAATGTTCCTGAGGCTTCACATTCATTTCTACAGAAGACCAGCGATAGTAACATGAGGAATATGTGTTGCTGTTGTTCAGTCGCCTAGCTGTGTCCAACTTTTGCAGCCCCGTGGATAGCAGCACACCAGGCCTCCCTGTGCCTCGCCATCTCCCAAAGCTTGCCCAAGTTCACACCCGTTGCATCGGTGATGCCAAGCGTCAAGTGGGTATTCCCTGGTGGCTCAAAAAGTAAAGCCTCTGCCTGCCATACAAGAGACCTGGGTTCAATCCCTGGGTTGGGAAGATCCCCTGGAGAAGGAAATGGCAACCCACTCCAGTGTTCTTGCCTGGAGAATTCCATGGACGGAGGAACTTGGTGGGCTATAGTACAGAGTTGCACTTGTGGGTATTACCAGCCTGGGATTACTTTAACATTCATTTATCATCTTGAGCAGTTCAGAACATAAAAGGAGCTGGTGGAAATTAAAAGCATAAATGTGGTGAGGGCACATTCATGGTGACAACCAAGCAGGACTCTGTGGGGCTCTCCCTAGTTCAAATCCTTTCTGTATCCTCCATTTCTTGCTTGTAAGAAATAGGCTTCATTCAGCCTCCACAACCTAACCTGAGTTCCAAAGGGCAGATTCAAATAGTTGCTAACTGGGGAAAGGAGGAGATGTGGAGGCAAGGGAGGAGCAGTCAAAAAATTATCGTGCAACCATGTAGCAAGGTCCTGGTTCCTCTTCAAGGAATGCATATAATGATATCTTTGAGTTCTTCTGTGGGAACTGAGGCCGCCACCCAGGTAGAGGATGGCAACTTCAGGCTGAGCACAAGATTCCTGGAGCACCATCCTGACACCTCCCTGGGAAGAAAGCACATACACTGCAGCCCTCTCCTGAAGCCTATAAAAACTTTCCCTCCAAAACCATCAGAGAGTTCAGGGGTTTTGAGCATGAGCCACCCATCTCCTTACTTGGCCCTGTAATAACCCTTTCTCTGCTCCAAACTCTAACATTTTGTCTTGTCTGTGCATCAGAATCATGGACTTGGGTACAGTACCAATGGCTTGAGCCTCAAACAACTTTGTGCTCCAATTTTTGTTTTCATCCCCATCCACACAGCCTTATTCTCCTGACAGTGGGCAGATTTTGCCAACTGTACCCTACTACAGAGCACCTCTAATTTTTACTAGTGTCTCTCCTTTCTCTTGCTCTAGGTCTGGTCAGCAGTCATTCTGTGTCTCAGGTTTTCAATTGCTTCTTTACTTTTGTCTTTAAGGATTGTCTTTACTTTCTAGTAGTTTAGAATTGCATTTAAAGAACATTTGTGATATTTTATTCAGCATTTCTAGTTAATTTTTTAATCAGCCTTCCATATTGCTTTATTTTCTGGGGCTCCAAAATCACTGCAAATGGTGACTGAAGTCATGAAATTAAAAGACGCTTGCTCCTTGGAAGAAAAGCTATGGCAAACTTAGACGGTATATTAAAAAGCAGAGACATTACTTTACCGACAAAGGTCCATATAGTCAAAGCTATGGTTTCTCCAGTAGTCATGCATGGATGTGAGAGTTGGACTATAGAGAAAGCTGAGTGCCAAAGAATCTATGCTTTGAACGGTGGTGTTGGAGAAAAGTCTTGAGAGTTCCTTGGGCTGCAAGGAGGTCAAACCAGTCCATCCTAAAGGAAATCAGTCCTAAATATTCATTGAAAGGGCTGATGCTGAAGCTGAAGCTCCAATACTCTGGCCACCTGATGCAAAGAACTAACTCATTGGAAAAGACCCTGATGCTGGGAAAGACTGAAAGTAGGAGGACAAGGGGATGACAAAGGATGAGATGGTTGGATGACATCACCGACTTGAAGAACAATGAGTCTGAGCAAGATCTGGGAGTTGGTGATGGACAGGGAAGCCTGGTGTGCTGCAGTCCATGGGGTCACAAAGAGTCGGACATGACTGAGTGACTGAACTGATCTGAACAGATTGCTTGGAAACATGAGTTTTTGAGTTTCTATGAATCTTTCAGTAAATAAGATAAATAATAAAATAAAATTGATACTTTTACCCAGTTATGGGATTGGTGAGCAATGACAGAAAGTTCTACAAATGCCATTGACTTAAATGTGCATACTTAAGACTTGAAAAAAAAAAGTTCTTGCACAGTCACTTCAGAGACTTTCTTGGGTAAGGAAAGACCTTTATCTGTCATATCCTGATCTATGTACATTGGTTTCATGAGTGATTCCTCTCATCCTAAGTAATCTCTTTCTTCTCCTATAGGCTCAGTCACTCATTTCCTGGCCATGTAATTCATGATTAATTCAGAAACCCCAAAGGATATGGACACAAAGAGTTTCCTGCCAGCGTTCCTTCTATGGGCTCACCACAAACATCCAGGACATCACTGGTAGAGTATCATTAGCTCCACTGCATCCAGTCTACTCATTGGTGCTTTCTGAAAAGGAAGACTAAAGAATCCTTACTTGTAGATAGGATAAAAATGTTGCCAAAATAATGCAATTTCTCATATATTCTTCCCTCCACTCCTCTCAGAAAAGTCTGTGAAACTCAATTTCCAGTATCTTCTATCCACTCTATTATATTTAAAGTGGCATTATGTCCTGGTCTGCCTACGAAAACTCAAGCTTTCATATGTGGTTCTGGAATAATCATTGAAGTGCCTTCTGCTACTCTCAAAGGTAAACTGGTATAGAAAGTAAATTATATGATAATTCTAGCTCTAGTTCAGTCCCTATATGAAGCTCATGGAAGTTAGTTAGCTGTCTTTTCCCTCATCATTGAGTCATTCTTGGAGTGATGTCATACTCCTTTTATCTTGGTGTGCCTCACCTTGTGCTGAGCTTCTTCTCTAATTTTCTCCACTTATCCAAGATTCCTTTATCCTCTGCCAGACCCTGAACTGACACACCAGAGGAAATTCCTAGACTTCTGGTACCTCCTATTCATGGCTTCCCATGTTCACAACCTGTGCTGGTTCAATAGGATTGAATTTTCACTTTGATTCTTGGTTCCTTGGTAGAGTTGTTAACTGGTCTAATATTCAAATTTTTCTCCAATCCTGGAAATTGACTCTGAACCCAAACTAGTTCTTATCTTCCCAGGAGAGATGCCAATCATAGCTTGGCTCTATGTCAATCCATTCCTCATCCCTAACTTTCACACCGAACCTCCATTTTAAATAAATTAGTATCAATTTCTGAATTCAGTCTCCTGAAGGCAATCATTAACCAGATCATGCTCAAGTTGATTGCATCCTATGGATGTCTGCCTCAAGACACAAGGTACCTCTAAACCTCTGAAACGAACCCCACTATACTGCCTAGATTACCTGGTCTTACTTGATATCTATTATTATTACTATTCTTTTGGCTACCAGCTTTACATGGACAATAACCCAACTTGTCAAAGTTAAGTTTGCCTGAATCTCAATCATATTTAATCTGATAATATATCTACAAACCAATATGAAGGGGAAAAATGTCAAGTTTCATTTAGTTACACAATCATTTTGATCATTTTTCCCTTCTTGATAGGCAACTAGTAAATAGTTATTGATTCATGATAAGCAGTTACTTAAATACCATGTGGTTTAAAAAACAGTATATGTTCAAAACTTATTATTGAATCTCTACTGTGTGGTCCTGGATTAGGCTCAGTGTGAAATACAGAAATAAACATGACATATACCCTAACCCTAGCAGCTTTCACTTCGCTAGAATAACTTGTTTAGTTTAATATATTTTGCATATGTAAGGCTGATTTTATGTGCCCTTGGCACAGATGCAAATATGGCTCAGAAAAGTCCATCTGCCCAGAATTCTAGTCATAGTTAAGTGAGTCGCATGCAAGACTTATGAAAAATCACACTAAAACCACAAACTTGTCAAAGAAGTTGTTTAATAGTGTGACAATAAAATTCCTTTCCCTTAGGTTGATTAGTGAGAGAAAAAACAACCACAGAGCATAAATACTCTGTGACTTCTGGCATCAAACACAGTTAGAGGATGGAAAACAATAGGCAACCTCTAACTAAATAGAATGACAACTCTTTTTGAATAAATGTATTATGCAGATGACTTTGAATGTTGGAATTTTAAAGATTTTCCTTTCACTTGTTTCCTTATTTTAAATAAGATGAAAAGGGAGTATGTTTGGAGGATTTGAGTGTATTTTAAAATTTGAAATCTATTTAGTTAGCTGCAGAGAAATGTAGTGAAAAGAGTATGGGTCAGAATCGGAAAACCTAGACCATGCAGTCCATGGGGTCGCGAAGAGTCGGACACAACTGAGTGACTTCACTTCAGTCACTGTGAATTCAGTTCTACATCCCGTCCTAATAACTGGTCAAACATAAGTCCTCTGGTCCTCTGTATGCATGCCTCTTCTTTGAGCAATAGATTTCCTTAATCTTCTCTCTTTATAGATTGTATTCCTCCCTCCTTTCAAAAATTGTTCTTACTAATCTTTTCTGTTGGGAAAATCAAATTAATCCAAACCAAAACAAACAGCTCCATCCGTCCAGTTAATCCCTAATTGCTCTTTAAGGGCCAGCTCACAAGATATGTATGCCTTATGAATATTTTTGAAAGATTTCCTCAAAACTGCTACTGGGTACTGGCTTACTTACATTGTTTTACTGTTAAACAGAGTTAATGTGAATTCCTGTAAGGAGAGAGGCATTACTCTGAATTTAGCTTTACATAAACATGGAGTGAACCACACTTCCTGAAATGCTGTGTAGACCAGCATATCTCTCTTGTCATGCATAAAATTGCCCCAATTTTTTTTTCTATTATGGGTCTTGAATATGCAATGTTACTGAAGATTTCATTAAAAATAATTTTTTAAATCCTGTATCTTCTCTGAATCTTCTTAGATTGATCCGAATTTTATAGCTTTTCATGTTTCTGAAATGTTTACTCAAAGTAAGGACTTTGAGTCTTTAAAATTTCTCCCCTTTGGCTTCACTGTTCTGAAATTGATTTTCTCTCTATTTAGGTACTTATAAAGAGAAGAGAATAAAGGTGAGTGGAAAGAAAAGGGACAATTTTGGCAACAAAATTGCAGATGAAAGCAGAATAAAGTAGCTTTAAAAGAAAATTAATATGTACGACAGTTGATAAGTATCAAAGTTTCCTTAAAAAACATAAAGGGAAAATCTTCAGTTGCTTAAATTATTAAATTGGCAGAGTTCATTTTATTCATTGTACTATTCTCACTCTGAATGAACAAATATTTTTCAAATGACCATAATATTTTTGTCCTAACAACTTTTGTTGATGAGTGCTAATAAAATTTGATACACCGAGTAACTCATGGAAATACTACATACGTGTGTGTTTACCTGAAGTCATTTAAGTTGATATTACTTTCTGTGGAATCTATTATAGACTTCTGTGGAATCTATTATAGACTTGTGTGGATAGGAATGTTAAAACTAAGATCACAAGGAAGCTATTTTCCAACTTAAATTAATCTCTCTCACATCATATTTTAATACAATGTATTTAATTGTCATTCATCTAGATATCCCCCATGTGGCAACACAAACTACACAATTTTGCCATCCCAGATATAATTGCTAAGATAAGGTAAGCAACAACTTAAATTCAGTGAGATGAAGTATTTCTGTTAATAAGGATGATTTTTAATAGTATACTTATCAAAATCCTATTATCAGAGTTGAGATCATATTAAATCATTAAAATATATATCATAATATTAGAAAAAACAGAGTATAGTTTTATATATATAAATGTGGCTAATTACATGAACTATAATTAACAATACCAAAAATATCCTTAAAGTATTTGCTAAAATGTAAAATTATACCTAAATAAAGGAACCTAAGGAAAGGCTAAGGATGTACGAGATGGGGAAGAGTGAACCCAAGCCCAGCAAGATCTATAATATGGAGAGGAGTACAAGTTTCCAGGAACCAGAAGAAATCTTCTGGGATCAGACACAAGAACCCCGAAGGTCATCCCTGAAATACACCTTTAGGATTTACGGGACTGACAAAAGGCGTGGCCTTGGAAAAAGGCATTGTGGGAACCTTTCAGTAATTTTAAATACCAGCCTTGCCTTAGGAAAGAGGTGAAGTTCAATGTCATTATAGAATTTTGTTGTGAATGCTGTTATTGCTCAGCAGGTATCCAAATATCCCCTTGTTTTCCTTGAAGTCAGGATGCGTGTGACTGAGTGCATGCCAATGAATTTGGTGGAAAAGCTATGGGCCTAGAGGTCTGGCCTTAAAAAAGTACCCATGTGGTCTTTCTGCTGTCTCATTTCCAGTGTGGAGGGCTTAAGCATACATGTTTCAGATGGTGCAGCCACAACATAGAGAAGAAGCACCATTGACTCATTCAGATTGGACTTACATAAGGACAAATTATCCTTTAATTTGTTATGTCAGTGAGATTTTAGCATTTGTTACCACAGCACTGTTTATTCTAAATTGACCTTAAAACATAAATTGACCAAAATTCTCCTAGCCAGGGTTCAACAGAACGTGAACTGTGAACTCTTGGATGTTCAAGCTGGGTTTGGAAAAGGCAGAGGAACCAGAGATCAAATTGTCAACATCTGCTGGATCATAGAAAAAGTAAGAGAATTCCAGAAAAACATCTACTTCTGCTTTATTGATTACACCAAAGCCTTTGACTGTGTGGATCACAACAGACTGTGGAAAATTATTCAAGAGATGGGAATACCAGACCACCTTACCTGCCTCCTGAGAAATCTGTATGCAGGTCAAGAAGCAACAGTTAGAACCAAACATGGAACAACAGACTGGTTCCAAACTGGGAAAGGAGTATGTCAAGGCTGTATATTGTCACCCTGCTTATTTAACTCATATGCAGAGTACATCATGCGAAATTCCAGGTTGGATGAAACACAAGCTGGAATCAAGATTGCCAGGAGAAATAACAATAACCTCAGATACTCAGATGACACCACCCTTATGGCAGAAAGTGAAGAGAAACTGAAGAGCCTCTTGATGAAAGTGAAGGGGAGTGAAAAAGCTGGCTTAAAATTCAACACTCAGAAAACTAAGATCATGGCATCTGGTCCCATCACTTCATGGCAAATAGATGGGGAAACAATGGAAACAGTGAGAGACTTTATTTTTTGTGGCTCCAAAATCACTGCAGATGGTGACTGCAGCCATGAGATTAAAAGACACTCGGTCCTTGGAAGAAAAGCTATGACCAACCTAGACAGCATTTTAAGATGTAGAGACATTACTTTGCCGCTAAAGTCCATCTAATCAAAGCTGTGGTTTTTCCAGTAGTCATGCATGGATGTGATACTTAGACCATAAAAAAAAGCTGAGCACAGAAGAATTTATGCTTTTGAACTGTGGTGCTGGAGAAGACTCTTGATAGTCCCTTGGACTGCAAGGAGATCAAACCAGTCAATCTTAAAGAAAATCAGTCCTGAATATTCATTGGAAGGACTGCTGCTGAAGGTGAAATTCCAATACTTTGGCCACCTGATGCAAAGAGCTGACTCATTAGAAAAGACCCTGATGCTGGGAAAGATTGAAGGCAGGAAGAGAAGGGGTTGACAGAGGATGAGATGGTTGGATGGTATCACCGACTCAATGAACATGAGTTTGAGCAAGCTCTGGGAGTTGGTGATGGACAGGGAAGCCTGGAGTGCTTCGTGGGGTCTCAAAGAATCAGACATGACTGAGCAACTGAACTGAACTGACCTTAAGTGGGCTGCTATTGTACCCAAAGCCTACGCTATGTGGGGCACTGTTTTAGGGGCTGTCCAGTGGGAGATGAGGAAACTGACATCAGAGATTAGGAAAATAAGCACTATTTATGGTATTAAAAAAAAAGTTTCCCAGGTGCGGTAGTGATAAAGAATCCACATGCCAGTGCAGGAGACAGGGGTTGGATCCCTGGGTTGGGAAGACTCCCTGGAGAAGACAATGGCAACCCACTCCAGTATTCTTGCCTGGAGAATCCCATGAACAGTGAAGCCTGGTGGGCTACAGTCCATGGGGTTTCAAAGAGCTGGACACAACTAAGCACATGGTACACAGGTAATAGTAAAATTATCTCCTTCAATAACATGTGTGGTGGATCGTGTAAGAAATAATATTAATTGCCATGAGGTTTAATGGCTTATTTGGAGAAGGAAATGGCAACCCACTCCTGTATTCTTGCCTGGAGAAGTCCATGGACAGAGGAGCCTTGTGGTCTACACCGTCCATGAGGTCGCAAAGAGTTGGACATGACTGAGCAACTATCATTTAATGGTTTATTGTTGCCATGGAATAGATTACTCTCATTTGACTAACTCTCATTCCTCTCATACTCTCATTTTACACAGCTACTTAGCTGCTCTATTTTCTCCACTTGTTTTTTGAGATCTATACTTCTTTTGATAGAAAACTGAGATTTTATGACACAAGTCAAGTCAAAGTATTTAACATTCCAGATTGAAATGCCCAAATTCTTGATATGTGCTTATGGGTCCACCAATATTTTTTGACTGCTTATCTCCAGGTCTCTGCTAACTGTTGTGGGGCATAAGAGAAGAACCTTGCCCTCAAGAAGGATGACTGGAGAACTATAATTATGAATTAACTATACAGAACATACCATGTGTCACAAATAGAGCCTAAAGTGCTATGGAAGACAGAGGAGAAAGGGATCATTTCAAGGCAGGGAATCAGGAATTCTTTATTAAGGAAAGAATAATTTGGGTAGACTTCCATGGAATTACAGAAGTTTGAAAGAGAGTTAGGGGTGGGCTGGAAGGAGAATGTTCTGGGAAAGAGCCAAGATATCACCCAAACCCACAGGTGACGGATAACAGATCTGTTTCATTTTAACCATGAAAAGAGGATAAAAGTTGAAAGAGGATAAAACTACTTGTCACTCAACAATAGGATCCTCTCAGTTATCTAGGTTTAAAATAAAGGGATTTCTGGTTATATGCTTTCACCAGACAATTGAGTACTAATTATTTGCATTCTCTATTACTTATTTTTATTTTCTATTGAAGTATAGTTGATTTGCAATGTTGCATTAATTACTGCTATACAGAAAAGTGATTCAGTTATGCATATAACACAGGGAACTATATTCAATATTCTGTGATCAATCATAATGGAAAAGAATATATATACATATATGTATATATATAGAAAGCATTCTCTGTTTTATTCTCTTTCCCTCTGATAGGATTATAAACTGTGACAAGATGGGGCCACAGATTTTCTCCTAGCTATATATTTTTTAAATTTTATTCAAGTTTTGTTGATTTTTTTATGAGCTTCCCAGGTAGCTTAATGGTAAAGAATCTGCTCGCAGTACGGGAGACATGGGCTTGATCTCTGGCTCAGAAAGATCCCCTGGAGAAGTCAATGGCAATCCACTCCAGTATTCTTGCCTGGGAAGTCCCATGGACAGAGAAGCCTGGTGGGCTATAGTCTATGGAATTGCAAAAGAGTCAGACAAGACTTAGCCAATAAAGAACAACATAGTTAATTTACAGTGTTATAATAATTTCTGTTATACAGCAATGTGATTCAGTTGATATATATTTTGATATATTTTTGATGTATTTTTCCATATGGTTTATCACAAGATACTGAATATAGTTCCATCTGCCATACAGTAGGGCCTTGTTGTTCTCCTAGAGTTTAATGGCCTACTGGGGACTGGACAGTGTGTGCGACAGTATAAGTAATTCAGTCATGTCCTGTTCTTCATGACCCCATGGACTGTAGCCTGCCAGGGTCCTCTGTCCTTGAATACTCCAGGATACTGGAGTGAGTGGCCATTCACTTCTCCAGAAGATCTTCCTGACCCAGTAATCGAACCCAGGTCCCCTCCATTGCAGGTGGATTCTTTACCACTGAGCCACCAGGGAAGCCTGGGGACTTGACAGGTATTTGCATTTGCCAGATTGACAAGAATTTTCACAAATCGCTTTGGAGTTTACTTTTACTCTTGGTAAGTAAATCTGTTCTTACTCTCTGTTCACTAAAGCTTAGTGACTAGGAAACAAGATGGTAACCTCAAGTGAGAACTTGCATGAATCACTCCAGGACTGATTGGATTAGATGGATTTATGGAGAAAGTGATCAGCCTATCACTAGAAAAGCCAGAATGCTCTGGCAAGAACTAACAAGTGAGTAATAAAACAAGCACATATTTATCTTTTCATTAAAATGATTCAATTAAAAACTAATGTGAAAAAAATCAGTGAATATATGTACACATATACAAATATTTCTATATCTACACATCTACATGTATGTGCATGTATATATATATTTATATTTATATACATACACCTCCTAGCAACCCTTCTTCAAATTAATCATTGTGTTTTGACAAATTGGTTTGAGGTCACCTATATAAAGGGGAAAATCAGTACCACATAATACACAAATTTCTTGCTTGTGCACTTCCATAAATAAGATAAAAGCAGATTTGTGATTCTATCAATCCTTGTCCATCTGTTGCTCTACCTATAGATGCTATTTATTGGGTATTTATCATGTGTCAGGTTTTGAGCTAAATGTGTTATATGAAGCAGCATATTTCATGTAATCCTCACGGCAATGTAATGAGATAAGAAATAGTGGTCAGATGTGCTGGTATCAAAACAGGGGCTTAGACAGCTCAGCTGACAGTATTGGGATGCAAACCTAGAGCTGCCGGACTCTGAAGAGCATACTATAAGCCGCTAAAGTTCAATGCTTCAAATTACCATGTCACAGTATGCTGCTGCTGTTGCTAAGTCGCTTCAGTCGTGTCTGACTCTGTGTGACCCCATAGTCGGCAGCCCACCAGGCTCCCCCATCCCTGGGATTCCCCAGCCAAGAACACTGAAGTGGGTTGCCTTTTCCTTCTCCAATGCATATAACTGAAAAGTGAAAGTGAGTCACTCAGTCATGTCTGACTCTTAGCAACCCCATGGACTGCAGCCTACCAGGCTCCTCTGTCCATGGGATTTTTCAGGCAAGAGTACTGGAGTTGGGTGCCATTGCCTTCTCCAATGTCCCAACATACTTCATGTTATTACACACTTTCTACCTGTATCTATGGAAGAGAAATAACTATGGTTTTTGCTTTCAAACTGTTCTTATTTGGGGATTGGAGGAGGGTTCATTGCTAAATAGAAATGTTTTGGTATTCAAGAGAAAGAATGTAATGGGATAAAACTTGGAATATATATAGATCACTCAACTGAAAAAAGTCAAAATTTTCAGGCAAGTAGGTACTGTTTCCTTAGCTTTATGTAGTAAGAAAAAAAAACTTATTTTGAGTGCATAAACACAACCATTGCATCATAGATTATCTCTTCTACAAAGGATATCTACTGTTTCTTTCAATAGAGTGGTAAGTTATATATCTATCATTACAAGATTTATGGAAAATTATGCCAAGTGAATATGAAAACTCAAGCTGGAGGAATAGAATGCCAAGGTTTTCATAAATGTCTAAGAAATAGACATTTCTTCCTGTGTTTACAGCTTTGAATATGTCAATTTTACTTATTTTAACAAAAATGAAGATAAAATAGCATATTTCCCAAGATTATAAATCATTGTGTATATATGTGTGTGTGAGCACACACACACACATGCCCAAACACACAGTATATATTTACCAAGTCTAACTTTATGGCAATCATAGTTATTCAAAGTAAAAAATTTAGATCACTTGAAATTTCTTAGAAAATAGAAATATGCTAAGGCAGTATTAATTCATGTCACATTTTTTCGGCAAGAAGTATATAGACATAGCATTTCAGAGCTCTCCAGATCACTCTCTGTTCATCCATTCATCGATCCACTTATACATTGGATTATAATATCAACTTCAATCTTTGCTTGAGTTCCTAGATATCTTTGTCATTAAGAAAAATAATATTAACTCTTTTACTTTAAGTTATATATTGAGAGTACTTTGCAATTTTGACAAAAGATTTTATATCTAAAATGGTATCTCTAAGTTAAGGGTAAATGTATTTTAGGATTGTTTATCCAAAGCCACATTACTCTTGGGCAGACTCACAAACCAAAGGAAAAAAATGTTAGCTGTTGTTGGATGAGGTTTTTATTATAAAAGATTAGCTTTAACTCTAAACCAGTAAGTGGGAAAACACCTGGAAATAACTTTTCTAGTGTATTTTTTTGATACTTCAGCAATGATAGGTGATGCAGTTCATTCTTAAGATTTTACTCTTATCACGTTCTGAAAAATTTATACTGTTTAAGAACATAGTTTTATGTGACAATTTTAATTATGAAAGAAAAATCTATTTCAAAGTAGTCTCCCATGATCTGTTTTGAGTGTTTCATAACCTAAGACCAACTCAGGCCTGAAAAGTGAGGAAAAATGTGGGAAAAGTCATTGAAAACAAATTTAAGCAAAGGATGCCACTCATTTAAATGGATCCAAATGAGGTCCTGAAATAATTAAAGTCTTAAAAAAATAATATTTTAAGTGTAATATGTATTTAGAAAAGGTGAGAGAATGGGGACTAGATCAGACAGCATCAACAAGAGAGTCTTTTACTTTTTACCTTGGTCCCAGGTGGTGCTAGAGGTCAAGAACCCACCTGTCAATGCAGGAAATATAAGAGACTGGGGCTCAGTCCTTGAGATGGGAAGACCCCCTAAAGGAGGGCATGGTAACCCACTCCAGTATTCTTGCCTGGAGAACCCCACGGACAAAGGAGCTTGGTGGGCTACAGTCCATAGGGTCGCAAAGAGTCGGACATGACTGAAGCAACTCAGCACAAGTGCACACATGCATGCAAAATAGCATGTATATTTAGGTTTTTTTTTTTTTTTTTTTAAGAGGAAGGGAAAAGCAAACTTTATCTGGACACAGTCTTTTTAAAAGTCTTCTTGCTGATAAAGCATTTGAAGTATCAGTGTGATATTTTAGAGAAATTTTACTTCTTTACAATTTAATTTCCAATTCTACTAGACAGAATTTTGATTTCTTCCTTTGATGAACTTAAGGTTTCGCAAAGTATGTGAAGACTATCTAACTCTTTACATCTTATGTCTTTTTTTACATCATGTTTTTTAGGCAAACCCAGCTTTTCCAACTCATCTTTCATTGCTAAGACCTTTCAGGCAGACAGTTTTGTCTAAAAACATTCAGTGCCTCTAATTAAAAGTTATATAACTTCTCTGCCAAAAAAAATAAATACAGGTTCTGTTAATTGGGTCATAATTATTTGCTTTCCTATATTTCTGAGTTGGTCCTAAGTCATGAAGCACACAAAGCTAATTTTCAATTTGGTGGCTTTGTTCATAAATGTGAAATACTGAACTGATGGATATTTACCAGTTTCTCGTTCCAAAAATATATTACAAACAACTCCTATGGTGAAGTATGGAACACAAATAAATGAGCCTGTTCTAAAGAGAACTATCTAAAGGTACACTCTATTGAAGAACTATTAGCATAAAAATTTGAGAAAGTAGAAACAAAGGAGTGTTACAATGATAACATTCATACTTCAAATTTTCCCTATTCTTTTACTATCATATAAAATATACTTTTATTGATATATCTATTTTTTAATAAAATGTTTCTGATGTCCTGTCCTGGTAAAATATAGCAAAAAAGTCATTGCACAGATGTCTAAATTTTCCACTGCAAGTTGGAAAATAAAACATTTCATTAAAAGCTCTGATCGCCTAACACAAAAAAAAAGTGCTTTAAGCAATGTTTGCTATTGATTTTTTTTTCACGATAAACTGACTATAAATTTAAAATTGATTAACACTTTTGGTTAATGCAGTCTAAAAGATTTAATGCTCAAATCAGTTTCCTATTTAATTTGACAAGTTTTTAAAATTTGTTTCTATGTTAACACAGTAATAGTAATTCTCTATTAGACCCAATAAAGAAATCTATGAATAAAATTTTCTCTGAATGTGGCAAAGACATAGAAAAATATCCATTAGGATGAAGAAATTGACAAAGGATGAAAGTGGTCTTAAAAAATAAGAAGAAGTGGACTTCCCTGGTGATGCAGTGGCTGAGTCTGCTCTCCCAATGCAAGGGGTCAGATTTCAATCCCTGGTCAGGTAACTAGATTCCACAGGCTATAACTAAGAGTTCTCATGCTACAACTAAAGATTTTGCATGCCACATCTAAAGATCCCACATGCTGCAGCTAAGAACTGGTATAGCCAAATAAATAAATAAACATTAAAAACTAAGAGGTGATTATATCTGCTTAAATTTTAAAACAATCCCATTCAGCAGTTAACAATAATATACTATGTGCTAGACATTATGTGTGCTGGGTGTAACAAGAAGGGAGGAGACACATTAGTGTAAATAATTTAATGTAGTAAGTGGCACATAAAAAATTAAAAAAAAAGTTAAGGGGATACAATATTTTCCAATGAGTGACTAAATAGAATATGACATTTTATTTGAGTCCTGAGAGGTGAGTAGGAATTTTTCAGATGAAAGAAGGAAACAAGGATGAATATTCTAGGTAGAAAGCATGACAAAATAGCATAAAGGTTAGAAATCACAAGGAATATTTGTGAAATGCAAAGCAGGTTGACTGAATCTCAGTATAAATGGGATAAATGAATGGGAAAGACTGTAAGTGAGGTGATGGATAGCCACATTATGAGGGTTATAAATACCATATTAGAGAGTTTGGCATTATCTTCTGGGCAATAAAGGATGACTAACGGCTTATAACATGGGACATTATGTAGTCATATCAGCATTTATAAAGAAAATTCTGATAGGATTTTGA
This sequence comes from Odocoileus virginianus, assembly GCF_023699985.2. NCBI lineage: Eukaryota > Metazoa > Chordata > Mammalia > Artiodactyla > Cervidae > Odocoileus > Odocoileus virginianus. The sequence continues at coordinate 56,270,677 of NC_069686.1, read as the reverse complement.
AAATTAAATGGGAGGTAGGAGAGACTTGGCTAGGCCAAGAGATCACAAAAGAAGCCTTTTCAGGTGACATCCCAGGGTAGAATGGCACTCAAAGGCAGTGAGAGTGGCAATTAACAGGCCAAAAACAAGGGGAGAAGACCATAAGTCTATATCTGTTTTGTAAATAAGTTCATTTGTATCTTTGTTTTTTTTTTCTTAAAATTTCACACATAAGTAGTATCACACCGTATTTGTCTTTTTCTGTCTGGCTTACTTCACTTAGTATGATAATCCCTAGGTCCAACAAACATAGAAAACAAATTTATGGTTGACAAAGGGAAGAGCAGGGATGTAAATTAGGAGTTCAGGATTAACATGAAGACACTATGATATATAAAACACATAAGGAACAAGCACTTACTGTATAGCACAGGGGACTATACTGAACTATATTTGATGTTTTATAATAACCTATGAGGGAAAAGATCTGAAAAGTATATACATATATATGTGTACATAATATGTGGTCTATACACATATTATACAAAATGAAGCAGGGCAAAGGCTAAGAGAGTATTGCCAAGAGAATGCACTGGTCATAGCAAACACCCTCTTCCAACAACAAAGGAGAAGACTCTACAAATGGACATCACCAAGTGGTCAATACTGAAATCAGATTGATTATATCCTTTGTAGCCAAAGATGAAGAAGTTCTATACAGTCAGCAAAACCAAGACCAGGAGCTGACTGTGGCTCAGATCATGAACTACTTATTGCCAAAGTCACACTTAAATTGAAGAAAGTAGGGAAAACCACTAGACCATTCAAAGTGAAAGTGAAAGTCATTCAGTTATGTCCAACTCTTTCGACCCCATGGACTATACAATCCATGGAATTCTCCAGGCCAAGAATACTGGAGTGGGTAGCCTTTCCCTTCTCCAGGGGATCTTCCCAACCCAGGGATCAAACCCAGGTCTCCTGCATTGCGGGAGGATTCTTTACCAGCTGAGTCACAAGGGAAGCCCACTAGACCATCCAGGTATGACCTAAATCAAATCCCTTATGATTATACAGTGAAAGTGACAAATAAATTCAAGGGATTAGATCTGATAGACAGAGTGCCTGAAGAACTATGGACAGAGGTTCATGACATGCTCAGGAGACAGGGATCAAAACCATCCCCAAGAAAAAGAAATACAAAAAGGCAAAATGGTTGTACGGGGAGGCCTTACAAATAGCTGTGAAAAGAAGAGAAGCTAAAGGCAAAGGAGACAAGGAAAGGTACACCCATTTGAAAGCAGAGTTCCAAATAATAGTAAGGAGAGATAACAAATCCTTCTTGAGTGATCAATGCAAAGAAATAGAGGAAAACAATAGAATGTGAAAAACTAGAGATCTCTTCAAGAAAATTAGAGATATCAAGGGAACATTTCATGCAAAGATGGGCACAATAAAGGACAGAAATGGTATGGGCCTAATAGAAGCAGAAGATATTAAGAAGAGGTGGCAAGCATACACAGAAGAATTATACAAAAAAGATCTTCATGACCCAGATAATCATCATGGTGCAATCACTCACCTAGAGCCAGACATCCTGGAATGTGAAGTCAAGTGGGCCCTAGGAAGCATCACTACAAATAAAGCTAGTGGAAGTGATGGAATTCCAGTTGAGCTATTTCAAATCCTGAAAGATGATGCTGTGAAAGTGCTGCACTCAATATGCCAGCAAATTTGGAAAACTCGGCAGTGGCCACAGGACTGGAAAATGTCAGTTATCATTCTACTCCCAAAGAAGGGCAATGCAAAAAAATGTTCAAAGTACCGCACAATTGCACTCATCTCACACGCTAGCAAATTAATGCTCAAAATACTTCAAGCCAGGCTTCTGCAGTACGTGAACCAAGAACTTCCAGATGTTCAAGCTGGTTTTAGAAAAGGCAGAGGAACAAGAGATCAAATTGCCAACATCCATTGGATCATAGGAAAAAAAGAGATCTCCAGAAATACATCTACTTCTGCTCTATTGACTATGCCAAAGCCTTTGACTGTGGGGATCACAACAGACTGCAAAATTCTTAAAGAGATGGGAATACCAGACCAGTTGACCTGACTCCTGGATCCGTATGCATGTCAAGAAGCAACAGTTAGAACCAGACATGGAACAACAGACTGGTTTCAAATAGGGAAAGGAGTCCACCAAGACTGTATATTGTCACCCTGCTTATTCAACTTATATGCAGAGTGCATTATGCTAAATGCCAGGCTGGTTGAAGCACAAGCTAGAATCAAGATTGTTTGGAGAAATATCAAGAACCTCAGATATGCAGATGAAACCACCCTTATGGCAAAAAGTGAAGAAAAACTAAAGAGCCTCTTGATGAAAGTGAAAGAGGAGAGTGAAAGAGTTGGCTTAAAATTCAACATTCAACATTCAGAAAACTAAGACCATGGCATCCAGTCCCATCACTTCATGGCAAATAGATAGGAAACAATGGGAACAGTGACAGACTTTATTTTGGGGGTTCCAAAATCACTGCAGATGGTGATTGCAGCCATGAAATTAAAAGGCACATGCTCCTTGGAAGAAAAGTTATGACCAACATAGACAGCATATTAAAAAGCAGAGACATTACTTTGCCGACAAAGGTCCATCTAATCAAAGCTGTGGTTTTTCCAGTAGTCATGTATGGATGTGAGAGTTGGACTATAAAGAAAGTTGAGCACCAAAGAATAGATGCTTTTGAACTATGGTGTTGGAGAAGACTCTTGAGAGTCCCTTGGACTGCAAGGAGATCCAACCAGTCTATTCTAAAGGAAATCAGTCCTGAATATTCATTGGAAGGACTGATGCTGAAGCTGAAAGTCCAATATTTTGGCCACCTGATGTGAAGGGCTGACTCATTGGAAAAGACCCTGATGCTGGGAAAGATTGAAGGCAGAAGGAGAAGGGGACGACAGAGGATGAGATGGTTGGATGGCATCACCAACTCGATGGACATGAGTTTGAACAAGCTCCGGGAGTTGGTGATGGACAGGGATGCCGGGTGTACTGCAGTCCATGCGGTTGCAGAGTCAGACACGACTGAAGACTGATTTATTGATCATTTATACACACATAGGTGTGTGTGTTAATTTTTCAGTCTTGTTCAATTCTTTGCTACCCCCATGGACTGTAGTCCACAAGACTTCTCTGTCCACGGAACTCCCTAGGCAAGAATACTGGAGTGGATGCCATTCCCTTATCCAGGGGATCTTCCCTAGCCAGGGATGGAACTCAGGTCTCCTGCATTTGGTAAAGGCAGATTCTTTACCATCTGAGCCACATGATATATATGTATGTGTGTATATATATATATATACACACACACACATATATATGTATATATATAATGCAATATATACATATATATCATGTGATATATATGTGTATATATATATATATATCACTTTGCTGTATGCCTGAAACTATATCAACATTATAAATCTATTACAATTAAAATAAAAGATGACAAAGAGTAGATTCAAGATAGACTGCAGTAATAGCTTGAACTCAACCTGACTGCTTGGCAATAGAATTATGGAAAGGAAGAAGGGATTATATGGTTTCTGAAATGGATGGACGTTTTTATTGAGGAAACACATAGTTGTTATTCTAATATTTTTAATAAGTTTTAGAAAATGTGAAGGAATAACTCAGCTATTTTAAAATATTAAAAACTATGAAGCAAATGAAATATATTTCTCTATTTAAGAAGATGTCTATCTTGATGTCCCATACGTCAATGTGTAAATTGCTATATTCATTAGTAATGAGTCTATTTCTTTGGAGACCTTACATATATTCATTTTTAGATTCTGATTCCCCCTAGGTACAAGTATCTTATCTAAAGTCTAGTTTTTGCTTTCTCTTAAATGTGCTTTTTTCATTCTATTGCACAAAATTTTCTATGCCCTGGCTTATCTGCTCATTTTCTTTCTCTCTTAAAAAAATTAAAAAAAAAAAAAAAACACTCTCTTCTTTATTCCTCTCTGCTCATCCTCCCTGCCCCAACCTACATAAGTACATTCCACCCCATGGGACACTATCCTGCTGGACCAGAGAAATTTCAATGGCTAACATCCCCATGAAGGCATCAATAGCTTTGTCAATCTTAAGCCTTCTTTCATTTTTTTCATTGAAGCTCTTGAACTCTCTAGTGTTTTGTGTTTTTAGATCACCAGTCAGTAAATACTGCTTTGTATTTGTGCTGTTTTATGCATTTATTTATTCTACAAATATTCATTGAGTGCCTTGCTCATGGAAGGCAATTTTATTTGTATTTTAAGTTACTTCCATCTAAACTGCAAGATCTTTAAGAGAAAAAAATGACTACAACTTTGTATTCCCACCACAAACAAGTTGGTAGACTGACACCCTGTTTGTGTGCATGTATATATATATATATATATATATATATATATGTTGAGTGTAGGTATATATGATTATACAGGTTACTAAAAATAAGACAATAGATCCAAAATAAAGTCATTCATCCTAAACTCCATGCCACCAAAGAGAGACTTAAATTGATTATTTAGGCACTCCCAGAAAAAGAATCTTAAACTAATCATTCAGGATTCTCATGATCGCTCTAGTTAGGTAATCTGACTGATAGACCCTTCAGTTCAGTTCAGTTCAGTCGCTCAGTTGTGTCCGACTCTTTGCGACCCCATGAATCGCAGCACACCAGTCCTCCTTGTCCATCACCAACTCCCAGAGTCTACTCAAACTCATGCCCATCGAGTTGGTGATGCCATCCAGCCATCTCATCCTCTGTCGGCCCCTGCTCCTCCTGCCCCTAATCTCTCCAAGCATCAGATTCTTTTCCAATGAGTCAACTCTTCGCATGAGGTGGCCAAAGTATTGGAGTTTCAGCTTCAGCATCAGTCCTTCCAATGAACATCCAGGACTGATCTCCTTTAGGATGGACTGGTTGGATCTCCTTGTAGTCCAAGGGGCTCTCAAGAGTCTTCTCCAACACCATAGTTCAAAAGCATCAATTTTTTGGTGCTCAGCTTTCTTCATAGTCCAACTCTCACATCCATACATGACCACTGGAAAAACCATAGCCTTGACTAGACAGACCTTTGTTGGCAAAGTGATGTCTCTGCTTTTTAATATGCTATCTAGGTTGGTCATAACTTTCCTTCCAAGGAGTAAGTGTCTTTTAATTTCATGGCTGCAGTCACCATCTGCAGTGATTTTGGAGCCCCAAAAAATAAAGTCTGACACTGTTTCTACTGTCTCCTCAACTATTTCCCATGAGGTGATGGGACTAGATGCTATGATCTTAGTTTTCTGAATGTTAAGCTTTAAGCCAACTTTTTCACTCTCCTCTTTCACTTTCATCAAGAGGCTTTTCAGTTCCTCTTCACTCTCTGCCATAAGGGTGGTGTCATCTGCATATCTGAGGTTATTGATATTTCTCCTGGCAATCTTGATTCAAGCTTGTGCTTCTTCCAGTCCAGCGTTTCTCATGATGCACTCTGCATATAAGTTAAATAAGCAGGGTGACAATATACAGCCTTGACGTACTCCTTTTCCTATTTGGAACCAGTCTGTTGTTCCATGTCCAGTTCTAACTGTTGTTTCCTGACCTGCATACAGGTTTCTCAAGAGGCAGGTCAGGTGGTCTAGTATTCCCATCTCTTTCAGAATTTTCCACAGTTTATTGTGATCCACACAGTCAAAGGCTTTGGCATAGTCAATAAAGCAGAAATAGATGTTTTTCTGGAAATCTCTTGCTTTTTCGATGATCCAGTGGATATTGGCAATTTGATCTCTGGTTCCTCTGCCTTTTCTAAAACCAGCTTGAACATCTGGAAGTTCTAGGTTCATGTATCGCTGAAGGCTGGCTTGGAGAATTTTGAGCATTATTTTACTAGCATGTGAGATAAGTGCAATTGTGCAGTAGTTTGAGCATTTTGGGGATTGCCTTTCTTAGGGATTGGAATGAAAACTGACCTTTTCCAGTCCTGTGGCTGCTGCTGAGTTTTCCAAATTTGCTGGCATACTGAGTGCAGCACTTTCACAGCATCATCTTTCAGGATTTGAAATAGCTCAGCTGGAATTACATCACCTCCGCTAGCTTTGTTCATAGTGATGCTTTCTAAGGCCCACTTGACTTCACATTCCAGGATATCTGGCTCTAGGTGAGTGATCACACCATTGTGATTATCTGTGTCATGAAGATCTTTTTTGTACAGTTCTGTGTATTCTTGCCACCTCTTCTTAATATCTTCTGCTTCCCTTAGGTCCATACCATATCTGTCCTTTATCGAACCCATCTTTGCCTGAAATGTTCCCTTGATATCTCTAATTTTCTTGAAGAGATCTCTAGTCTTTCCCAGTCTATTGTTTTCCTCTATTTCTTTGCATTGATCGCTGAGGAAGGCTTTCTTATCTCTCCTGGCTATTCTTTGGAACTCTGCATTCAAATGGGAATATCTTTCCTTTTCTCCTTTGCTTTTTGCTTCTCTTCTTTTCACAGCTATTTGTAAAGCCTCCTCAGACAACCATTCTGCTTTTTTGTATTTCTTTTTCTTGGGGATGGTCTTGATCCCTATCTCCTGTATAATGTCACAAACCTCCATCCATAGTTCATCAGGTTCTCTGTCTATCAGATCTAGTCCCTTAAATCTATTTCTCATTTCCACCATATAGTCATAAGCGATTTGATTTAGGTCATACCTGAATGGTCTAGTGGTTTTCCCTACTTTCCTCAGTTTAAGTATGAATTTGGCAATTAGGAGTTCATGATCTAAGCCACAGTCAGCTCCTGGTCTTGTTTTTGCTGACTGTGTAGAGCTTTTCACGAGGTCAGGGGCGGTGGCCAGGAGAAGCAACCCCACCTCCAAGGAGCGGCTGCTGTCAGGCGCAGGAGGGCCTAGAGGAACTACTCCATGTTCAAGGTAATGAGGGGCGGCCATGAGGAGATACCCCTCCTCCAAGGCAAGGAGCAGCGGCTGCGCTTTGCTGGAGCAGCTGTGAAGAGATATCCCACGTCCAAGGTAAGAGAAACCCAAGTAAGACGGTAGGTGTTGCGAGAGGGCATCTGAGGGCAGACACACTAAAACCATAATCACAGAAAACTAGCCAATCTGATCACAGGACCGCAGCCTTGTCTGCTCAATGAAACTAAGTCATGCGTGTGGGGCCACCCAAGACGGTCGGGTCATGGTGGAGAGGTCTGACAGAATGTGGCCCACTGGAGAAGGGAACAGCAAACCACTTCATATTCTTGCCTTGAGAACCCCATGAACAGTATGAGAAGGCAAAATGATAGGATACGGAAAGAGGAACTCCCCACATCGGTAGGTGCCCAATATGTTACTGGAGATCAGTGGAGAAATAACTCCAGAAAGAATGAAGGGACAGAAAGCAAAAACAATACCCAGTTGTGGATGGGACTGGTGATAGAAGCAAGGTGTGATGCTGTAAAGAGCAATATTGCATAGGAACCTGGAATGTTAGGTCCATGAATCAAGGAAAATTGGAAGTGGTCAAACAGGAGATGGCAAGAGAGAATTGTCGACATTCTAGGAATCAGTGAACTAAAATGGACTGGAATGGGTGAATTTAACTCAGATGACCCTTATATCTACTACTGTGGGCAGGAATCCCTAGAAGAAATGGAGTAGCCATCATAGGCAACAAAAGAGTCTGAAATGCAGTACTTGGATGTAATCTCAAAGACGACAGAATGATCTCTGTTCATTTCCAAGGCAAACCATTCAATATCCTGGTAATCCAAGCCTATGCCCCAACCAGTAATGCTGAAGAAGCTGAAGTTGAACGGTTCTATGAAGACCTACAAGACCTTTTGGAACTAACAACCAAAAAAGATGTCCTTTTCATTATATGGGACTGGAATGCAAAGGTAGGAAGTCAAGAAACACCTGGAGTAACAGGCAATTTTGGCCTTGGAGTAGGTAATGAAGCAGGGCAAAGGCTAATGGAGTTTTGCCAAGAGAACGCACTGGTCATAGCAAACACCCTCTTCCAACAACACAAGAGAAGACTCTACACTTGGACATCACCAGATGGTTAACACCGAAATCAGATTGATAGACCCCTGCTATCCCCTAAAGGAAAGTAACCTTGCAATAGCCAACCCACTTTTTTGCCTAGTATAATTTCCTTCTTCCTGTTCCCTTCTGCCTGCAAAATTCTTTCATTTCATACAGCTTCTTGAAGTTCCTTTCTATCTAATAAATTTGATGCTGCCTGATTAAATTAAATTTGCTCAGATAAACTCTCCAGGCTACTCTGACCAAGGAATTTCCCAGGCAAGTATACTGGCATGGATAACCATTCCCTTCTGCAAGGGATCATCCCAATCCAAGGATCAAGCCCTGCTCTTCTGCTGTGAAGGCAGATTCTTTACCATCTGAGCCATCAGAGAGGACCTTATAATTTCTAATGTCTCAATTTACCTTTTAAGTGTCTATCTATCTAAAATTGTATCACTGTATATATTGTATATAATTATAACCCTAGGGTAGAAAGTGAAGAACTAAACAGCCTCTTGATGGAAGTGAAAGAGGAGAGTGAAAGAGTTGGCTTAAAACTCAACATTCAGAAAACTAAGATCATGGCATCTGGTGCCATCACTTCATGGCAAATAGATGGGAAACAATGGGAACAGTGACAGACTATTTTTTTTGGGCTCCAAAATCACTGCAGATGGTGAATGCAGCCAAGAAATTAAAAGACACTTGCTCCTTGGAAGGAATGACATGATCAACTTAGACAGCATATTAAAAAACAGAGACATTACTTCGCCAACAAAAGTCCTTCTAGTCAAAGCTGTGGTTTTTCCAGTAGTCATGTATGGCTGTGAGAGTTGGACTATAAAGAAAGCTGAGCGCCGAAGAATTGACACTTTTGAACTGTGCTGTTGGAGACGCCTTTTGAGAGCCCCTTGGACTGCAAGGAGATCCAACCAGTGTATTCTAAAGGAGATCAGTCCTGAATATTCATTGGAAGGACTAATGCTGAGAGTCCAATAGTTTGGCCACCTGATGTGAAGAACTGACTCATTGGAAGAGACCCTGATGCTGGGAAAGATTGAAGGCAGGAGGCGAAGGGGATGACAGAGGATGAGATGGTTGGATGGCATCACCGACTCGATGGACATGAGTCTTGGTAAGCTCCGGGAGTTGGTGATGGACAGGGAGGCCTGGTGTGCTATAGTTCATGGGGTCGCAAAGAGTCGACATGACTGAGTGACTGAACTGAACTGATAACACTGTATGTTTCTGTAAGTAACAAGGACAGAAAGAAGTGTTATTAAAATTTAATTATCATTAAGCTTATGTGGAATTATACCAGTGTTTATTAAATTTATGGTCTGTTTCTCTTAAATCAAACATTTCTACACAACTAGCCTTTTGAGAATATCTGACTGTTCTCAAAGGATGAAATTTATACTATGTTCCATGTTTTCTCTCCTTTGTCTTTGAAAGAATTATACACAGAATTATGCCACTTGTTTTTTCTCAGAAACAGCACATAGACATTGAAATGTCAAAGTAAATGGAAAAAGCAAATTTCATTTTGACTGTGACAGTAAAAAAAAAAAAAAAAGATGAATAAGTAAATAAAGTGGCTTTTTCTATGTAGTGAAAAAAACAAAACCACTGTATTTGTGAGTAAACATCTTCTTTTTATTATTGCAAAATAAGGAAATGGTGACATGCAAGGTAAAATTTATTTTTCATAACTGAAAGCACTATTGCTAGAAAAGGGATGTAAAGTTGTGCATTGACCTTTGAAAGGCAGAAAGTTTCAGCAGAAAATCAAAATGTCGTCAGTCATCAGCTGTGCTTGTTTTATGCACTCCTGACTCCCCTCCTCAAATAGCTATGTATCTTTTTTACAAAGCATAACTATTGATATGCTAAAGATCTTAGTGGACTAGATGCATACAAATTAAACTAACAATTAACTTTTGAGTAAACCAAAAAAAAAAGTGATTTGAGAGTATTAATTGCAGTCTAGGTATGGTAGGCATGAAAAGTGTGTGAAATGTCAGTCTCTCAGTTGTGCCTCACTCTTTGCAACCCCAAGGACTGTAGCCCGCCAGGCTCCTCTGTCCAGGGAATTTTCCAGGCAAGAATACTGGAGTGTGTAGCCATTCACTGGGCCAGGGGATCTTCCTGAGCCAAAGACTGAAGCTGGATCTCCTGTATTACAGGCAGCTTCTTTACCATCTGAGCCACCAAGGAATCTTAGGGCTTCCCAGGGGGCACTAGTGATAAGGAATCTGCCTGCCAATGTAGGAGACATGAGAGACTCAGGGTCTATCCCTGGGTTGGGAAGATCCCCTGAATAGGAAATGGCATCCCACTGCTGTATTCTTGCCTGGAAATTTCCATGGGGGGAGGATTCTGGATGTAGTCCATGGGGCTACAGAGAGTCGGACACTGCTGAGCAGGCACACGCGCGCACGCATGCACACACACACACACAATGGATATAGACAATTATTAACCGGCTGATGGCCTTCATTTAGCCTTAATTAGATATGGAACTGCAGTTGTAGCTGTCTTCATCACCATGATCATCAAGCTAGTGCCCTGTTTCTTTGGCACATCCATAGCCCAGTCAGTATCTATAGCAACCTTTCTCTCTGTGGGGCATCAATAATTGGAATATTACTGATCATGTGCACAAAACTTCTCCTATAACCTGATTGGCATTGATTATTGTTACAGTGGTCAAATTCTATAACAGTTAGGATATACCCCTCTCTAGATGATTGCATTCTGGTCATCTTTCTGTTGTCTGCCATTTTCCCACAGTTCCAACTTTGATGACCGAACATTTATATTTATTTACTTTATAAATGTGTTTAAATCAGTTCAGTGAAGATCAAATTTCTACATTTATGAAACCAAACAGGACCCTGTGGGGCTCCTGAGGCTAGGAATAGAATAGGATGGTTACATAGATAGCTGTAGAAGTCTCAGTAGGGGATTAGAGGAAAACCTAGAGAATCTAGGGAGACCACTCTAAGTTAATGACTACTCAAGAAATGGTTGCGTGCTATGAGATCATCATGGAATTAAAACAGGAGGGAAAGGGACAGGGCACAACTTTTGAAAAGAATGACATAGACCAAGGATACAACATAAACCAATTAGAATCAAATGGGTCCAAGATGGCGGATAAGTCATCTTCAACTAAACATTCATCCTCAATCAGCAACCTAAATGACATACCCAGGGCACCATGATCATTCCAAGGCACTGTCAAAAGACCAACGAGTGCATGGTGACCCAATTCCTGGAAATTTCCACCCCTTCCCAAAAATAGTTGAAATAATCCTCCCACTCATTATCAAATGAAATTACCCAGCCCATAGAAACTAACCATCCACATTGCAACCATGCGGCTGCGCTGCCCTCTGCAGTGGCCCACCCTCTGTCTGTGGAGTGTGCTTCTCTTTGAATCTGAATCAATCCATTTCTTACCCATCACTTCGTCTCTCACTGAATTCTTTCTGTGATGAGACATCAAGAACTTGAGCTTCATTTGGTCTTGAAAGCAGTTACCAGGGTTTTGGCTGGGTTTGAGTCCCAGCAGATGGTTGCATGGCATCACTGACTCGATGGACATGAGTTTGAGCAAGCTCCAGGAGTTGGTGATGGACTGGGAAGCCTGGAGTGCTGCAGTCCACGGGGCTGCAGAGTCAGACACGACTGAGCCACTGAACTGAACTGAACTGAACATGGAGTCAAGTCCCAATCTGAAGTTAATGGTTTCAGCTGGGTACAGAGCCTTTCTCTGTCCTCTGTTTTGTTTTGTTTTTAAATAGGGAACAGACTTCAGCTTCTATAAAGTTCTCTGAATTCCAAAGGGCATATCAGAATAGTTGCTAACCCAGGAAGAGGAGGGAAGCAGAATGAAGGGAGGGGCAGCCAGGAAACAATAGTGCAGCCTTGGGGAAGGGTCCTGGTTCTGCCTCAGGGGACACACAGAATAATATCCTTGAGCTCTTTATAGAATTGTGTGCTAAATTGCTTCAGTCTTGTCTGACTCTTTGCAACCCTGTGGACCATAGCCTGTCTCTGTCCATGGAATTCTTCAGGTAAGAATACTGGAGTGTGTTGCCATTCCTTTCTCCAGGAGATCTTCCCAACCCAGGGATCGAACCTGGGTCTCCTATATTGCAGGTGGGCTCTTTACCCTGTGAGCTGCCAAGGAAGACTTACAGAATTAAAACCCACCAAATGGAAGATGTCAGCACTTTTCATACCAGAGAAGACCATCTGAGCACAGATTAAAGGAATAAGTTCATCAAGAGGATAACCTGACACCATATTAAAGAAGTCCCTGCATACACCCTAATCTTATCAGCAAACCCATGCTTGAACAATTACCATAAAATTCCTCACCAAAGTCCCCAGGATTGGGACAGACAGTCTTGAAGGCAGGAGCCTACTCTGTCTCCCTTTACCTGGCAAAGCAATAAAGTTGTTCTTTTCTACTTCGCCTGGAACTCTAAGATTCAATACAGCACTGGTATTCAAAGTCTGAGCTTTTGGTATCATTTAGAGCTGAACATGAGTTCGAGCAAGCTCCAGGAGGTGGTGATGGGCAGGGAAGCCTGGCATGCTGCAGTCCATGGGGTCGCAAAGAGTTGGACATGACTGAGAGACAGAACTAAACTGAGAGTCGAGTCAATTCAATTTAACTTGCTCATTATGTGCATCAAACATGTTCAGATACATTTCTGGAAAGGACACCATTTACCTAGCCTGTCCCTTCCAGGAACCATAATGCTAACCAGTTAGAGCTTATGTGAGTTAGATATGCATCCTATAAAACATTTCCAAATTATAAGTATATAAAAACACTTATTCCTTCAGGAAAAAATACCTGCTAATCTATTAAATATGTGCCCTTCTACATATTTATCTCTATTGTAACATTTCACATGCCTATTAAAAGCTCTGAAACATTATTTATCATTGCTGTAGCTAAATAAATTGTTTTTATTACATATTAGCCAAACCTAATTCACTTGTTTTATGAGCTTGGTTCATTGAATTTATTTTTCTGAGATAGATGTAACCATACTTGATCACATGTGTTGCCACTTGGAGAAACTCAGTCTCTTGGCTGCGATTTCCCAAAGTTCAGACTTCAAACACTAAGTTCTTGTTATAACTACTGTAGCCTTTGCAACCTCTCTTCTTAATTACTATATAACTTTCACTCTATAACTCATATATGCTGCAATAATGCTAGCCAACAGATATTTATCTGTTAAATGTGTGGTTTTTCTATTTCCAAGACAGAATTTTGACCTGCTTGTTTCCAAATGTTCTGAATTTGTTTGAATTACTGTGGCAACTGGAAGGTGTTCATACCCTATTTTTTTTTTTTTTTTTGAGATGAAAGAGTAACTTTTAATTTGAAGCCAAAACAGCTTTATACACAAAAGATGCACCATAGTAATTCTGTTGCTATACTGTAAGTCATCTTTTCTCACCAGTAGAAGTGATAACAGTTTTACTCTTGTTACCTTCCTTATACCTTCCACTGTTTAGGCTATCCAGAGTCATATGCAAGCTGTTTATACTTGTCACTACAGACTTCAAGGTCATTGAACTGAATATCTGTTGCTTCAGTTCACCACTTCATTAAAAAAGGCAAATTATATACAGTCCATGGAATTCTCCAGGCCAGAATACTAGAGTGGGTAGCCTTTCCCTTCTCCATGGGATCTTCCCAACCCAGGGATCGAACCCAGGTCTCCCACATTGCAGGCGGATTCTTTACCATCTGAGCCACCGGGGAAGCCCATTAAACTGCATATATCTAGTCATCTCAAATACCAGATGTACATTTGGGAGGGTGAGAACATAAAATTCACAGACTGCTTCAGTGAATGCTTATTTTAGGCCACAAATACCTGAGCATCCCTTTCATTTCTGCATAAGCTGAGAGGAAAGCAATGCTGTAGAGAAGAAAAGAGACAAATAACCGATCTCTCTCTATGTTCAGTAAATATTCCATGTCCCGAGAAAACCCCGGGACAACTATATACAAAGCTGAAACTAGTACATTTGGTTGTGTGGTCACTCTGGGTCTCAGCTGGCCAATGACTCAGTCAGTCAGCACATGAAAGTGAAGGAAATAGAACTTGCAGGCATACAATTCAGATCAAAGGCAAATCCAGCTACATGGATCCCTCTCAACATTTCCGTTATCCCCTTCCTGGCTCCCAGTACCTCCCTCTTTCATGGCATTTTCTGCCTGAAAGAAAGTCCCTGATATTAAACGTCAAACTAATTCTATTCCTGGATAAAAGACTTTGGAGTGAGAGACACATAGTCAGTCACTTCTGGGAACCTGCTGGGAAGATAGATTTTTATGGCAACAGATGAGGTTACCAAAGTTCCCAGCAGAAAATATGCTCCTCTGAAGTTTCTGAGAACTTCATTCCTCTTCATCTATCTACCTTTGATTTGATGATAACTTTTATATCTTCTATTGCATGAGTTAACTGCATAGAAAAGATTCTCAATTAATACTTGTTGGGCAAATCAAACTGAAACCTACTCCTAAATCTATTTGCCAGAGGATACACCAAGATTTCATTTTTTTGCTTATAATTGGAGTATGCCTCTCCTTTATCTACAACAGAATCCCTATGAGAGAAGACATAAAGCTATCTTATAAGGCTGTTTTCTCCTGATCTTCTGAAATTTTATTAAATAAAGCATTTTTACATATTTCTCTGGCATTTAAGTTTATGAATGTTAAAAGTCAAGATTCCTTACACAATGATTCACTTTATAACCTATTGATGTATTTCCAGAATCTTCCTAGCAATGAATAATTACCTAATATTCTTTTCTTTGACTAATATTCCAAGTAATTTCCCTTGTATTAATTAATTATTAAATTAAAATAAAAAGAAATTTAAAAAGCTAACATAAAACTATAGTTCATCAAATGTCTAGAAAGACCAAAACTAACTTAATGCGCTGACTCTGAAAGCTGTCTGAAAATGTCAGAGTCAGCTTTTGACTAAACTGCACTTAAGGGAATCATGTATTTATTTCTGTGCCTTCTATAGAACTGAATCAAGGCTGAAGCCAATAAAGAAGCCTCATTACCATTGTCATTTTGAAATCTCATCTTCAGTTTGATGGACTATCAATATTATGTGTCTTTCTCTCAATCTTTCAGAGGCACACAGCTCCTGATTCTATCTATGAATTCATCATCAGTTATATGCTATTATCTCAGTAATTGAAGAAGAGGGTAGGATTAAAATTTCTGCACCAAAATGAAGAAGGACAGTATTTCTTTCATTTCTCATTCTTAACACCTAGGTCATAAACATGGATTGATTTGAGTTTATCCTATTATCCCTAGCACCATTTTACCCCCTCAGCTTTCCACAGGCTATAGCTAAAACTCCATGGAGAGTTTTTATGTGTGGAAGCTGGGAAAAGAAATCAATTAAAAACTGCAGGCAGTTACTCTGTTTTGAAAGAAATGGAGGAAGAATTCTACCTTTGAAAACATTATCCCTTTGTTTTGGAAAGCCATCTTGTGGCCCTGCATGGCTTTTCCCACCCCACCCCTCAGTTAATTTGCCCTCATTTCTTTCCGTTCTCTGAGTCACCGGAGTCTGACCTTTGCAGGCTGAGTCTTTGTGATAGGTGGTATCTGGTTGAACTCAGTTAATGGGAGTCCTTACCAAGAGAACAGAAGACGAAAATGAGAGATTTCTTCCTTCTTCACTTCAGGTCAAAGCATTTCATGTTTAGAAGTAGTTGAGTCCTCCAGAAATATTTCTCTTACTAGCTAGCCCCTCATTCACTTATTTACCTTTTACTGCTCCAGTAACACTTTTATTTCCTTCTCCACTAAGATCTGGGCAGAAGGGTTAGGTTCTAGGGTACTAATGCGCACAGATTGCTCTTCTCTGGGTACCTCATCATCCGCCGTGTTTTCCCTTAACCCTGAGTTGATACACTCCCAGCCATCACCTCCTTGGGGACAGAGACTTGTCTATCTCTAGGCATAGAAGAGTATCTGATATCACTTCCCAGGTGGTGCTAGCAGTATGGGTTCAGTCCCTGGGTGGGGAAGATCCTCCGGAGGAGGAAATGGCAACCTATTCCAGTACTCTGGTGTGGAGAATCCCATGGATTCTACTATAATAGTAGAATTGTTTCACTACTGAAACACCTTAGCATACTTGTTTAGTCACTAAGTTGTATACAACTCTTTTGCAACCCCATGGACTGCAGCCTGCCAGGCTCCTCTGTCCATGCTATTTCCCAGGCAAGAATACGGGAGTGGATTGCAATTTCCTTCTCCAGAGGATCTTCCCAACACAAGGATTAAACCCATGTCTTCTGCATTGGCAGACAGACTCTTTACCACTGAGCCACCAAGGTAAGGTATCAAAGCTCAAAGTTCCATCTAGAACACGAAAATACTTTAGGATAGTCACTTGTGTTTAGCTTCCCAGGTGGCGCAGTGGTAAAGAATCTGCCGGTCAATGCAGGAGACACAAGAGACCCATGTTCGATCCCTGGGTCAAGAAGATCCCTGGAGTAGGAAATGGCAACCCACTCCAGTATTCTTGCCTGGAAAATTCCATGGACAGAGGAGCCTGGCGGGCTGTGGTCCATAGGGTCCCAAAGAGTCAGACATGACTGAACATGCACACACACTTGTGTTTACTTACTGCATGCTAAATATATTTAAAACTTTCCAAACTTAATGACCTGGGACTTCCCTGGTGTTCCAGGGTTAAGAATCTGAACTGTAAAGGAGGGGACATGGATTTGATCCCTGATGGAAAAACTGAGACACCACAATTCTGCAGAAAAACAGCCTGCGCACTGAAACTCCTGCAATGTGCATGCTGTGGAGCCGGTGTGCCAGCTGGGGAATCTGTGTGCCGCAGTGCAAGAGCCCGCGTGACGCGGTGAGGGGCCCAGGTGCCACAATGAAGACCTGACACAATCAAATCAATAATAAACAACAAACTAAATAAATAAAATGTGTTTCATCTGATGATAATACTGTCTCATAAGTGACTCTGTGAGGATTCCATGAGAAAAGTTAAAGAAAACACCCATCAGTGTCTCTGGCACATTGACCTAAATCTTCCAACCCTTGTTTCAGGATGAATGTATTTTCAAAGTCTGGCTAGTCTTCCTCTTTCCCACAGAGTAATAGAGATTTTTTTTTTTTTTTAATCTCAGAACGGCCACTCAATCAAAATTACCAAATGTTGAAAAGGTCAAAGCAGTATAGCATACCTTTATAATCATAGATTTTTGAATGCATTAACATTCCAATCTCTCATTCTTAAAGAAAAGATTATAATAAGGGTCCTAAATGGCCACACATTAATCCTCTCCCATGACAATAGCTGTTCCTTTTCCGGAAAATGTACAAATGTAACCTCTGCTGACACTGAATTTCAATTTTGATGCTACACAGTGCTTCTGGTTTTGATAACAAATGGATACCCAAGAGAAAAGCAATAGCAAACACACTAGATGCTCACAAAAGGAAGAGGCTTTCAAATATGCTGTGGGTTAATTTCATCCAAACTGCCAGGTCTAGAAAATTATGTAATTGACATCCCTACTTAAGAATATTTTGAGCTTTTGCAAGGCAGGGTTGGACTTTTTACACAGGCTTTAAATAAGCAATCAAGCATCTGCTTCCCAAATTAAAGAACCAAAAAGGCTAACTGGTATGAGCTCATGATTACAATGTCAAATATTTCTTTGTAACTATTGGACCATTTTCAACTCAATCAATTTTATTTTTATTTTTCATGATATTTCCAGGGATAACATAGACTCATAATCGCAGTCTGTTAGCATTGTAAAGGGCTTTAGGGACCCCTTAGCCCATCCTTCTCATTTTATAGATGAGAAAACTGAGGACCACAGAGGATAAGTGGCTTGTCTAAGGTCACAGAGTTAGTGGCTAAGCCAGAATAACATTGGAGTCAACCGGAATTACAAATAGACAGCTACTGAAATTATTTCATATAGATTCCAGTTTTATCTAAATTTCTCTTTAAGAAAGCACTTAATGCATTGATGATGAGGGATTTACAAAACAAGTTGCTTGGATCACCTGAAGACAACTATAAAAATCAGGAAGGATAAACACTTTTATATTCAAGAGCTGAAGTCTCCTAAGGAAAAGTTTAGCATTTCACTCCTGTCGCTCCAACAGCCTTTTGGACCAAGACTTTGCAAGTTTAGGCAACGTGTCACTCAAATCAATTCAAGAAGCATCTAGTCTTTTGGAGAAATCAGATTTATAATTTGATAGGAGTTCAAAATATAGTGTTTTAAAGAAATTTGGTGCAAAATATGCAAAACATACTTTCAAGTATTAAGGAAAGACATTGACATAATAATGGTGGTTGGTAAGGCTAGGTGCAAAGACATGGTAGAAAAGACTCAGGTATAGCACGGTGTTTATGCTATAGACAAGCACACAGTTTGTAAAAGAGATAGATCAGCATCTAATCTGTATTCACTCTAGAAGATATGAAAGCAAAATGACCTTGTGTTAAAAGAGCCCAGCCTAAGAGGCTTATTTTGAAGATCTATAATATGACTTATAATAGGACCTGGTTTTACAATTCTTGTTTTGGCAGAATAAAAAGAGATTTCATTTTACTTGACAGTGGTCCAAAAATACAAACAACAAAAAAGGGAAATAATGCTTACACGTGATTAACTTTCATTAACAGGGCTATGTTAGAAATCCTTCTCTTTTCTGTTTTTGGCAATAAGGAGAATTGCATTGTCTTGGTGATGGGGGATTTTACTCTATGGTTTCTTCTTTACAGGCAAAAGATTAGATTTAGTTCTGGAGGTTTCTTCCTCTGGCATCAGAGTAGAAAGATATTTTTTAATCCCTCAAGACTCAGGTTGCCTTCACACAGATTGGCTTGAGTTGGATAAACCCTGCCAGTAATCCTAGAACTGTTCTGACCTACATCCTCAAGTATTAAAAATGCATACCCCAACAGCTTCTTTTATCCTTATTCTCTGTTGCATTCACATATTGAAGAGCAAATAAAATCAGAGAGTAAATGTGGATTTTCAAGAGGCAACCTCTTGTCACCTGTCTTACCTACTATGCTAGTTATCTTCCATTTTTTCTCCCAATGCAAGATCCACTCTCAGTCCTATTTGGCGTTTGGGAAACCTGGTTCTCTTGACTGCATATGGTGGTCCTCTTACCCTCTGGCTTCCTATTGGATTTGGCAAAGTGAAAATAGAGAAATTTCACTGAGGTTCTTGCAAGAGCCATATGTCTTCATGGCAAGAGCTCTTGTTGGCTGGTTTCTCCCCCCCAGGTCCCTGCTTTTATTGGACTCTGGCAAAATAATTTTATTCTGTACTTTCTTCTGGTCAAAGGGTTGGAATGACTTCCAACTGTTGCTAATCCATGAATGCCTCATATTTCCAAGATGGCTTCCTCACCTTTGTCTTCACCTCTGTATGTAATACTGTCATAGTTTCCTTAAATTCTTTTCAGTTAAACCTTTTGTACCAGCCCTTTGTTTCTTTCCAGGACACTAACTGATAGGCCACCCTCACCATATATCTATTTTGTTTCCCATTACCGTAATTATTCTTGATGGCGGAGAAGGCAAAGTCTGCTAGGGTCTTCAATATTCACTGCAAAGCCATGCAACTGACATTCAACTGAGAAAGCTGTTTGGTAGCGTAGGCAGATAGCACACTATCTTGTCTTATTAAAAGCTGCCTTCAAAAGCCACCATCAAAACCATCTCAGCACACACAGCCTGCTAATGAGCTAGAATGACTCATTTCTTTGATTTGGACTGTGATGTCCAAAGTCCAATGCGTTTATTTTATAGCCAGATGGAAGAAAATGTGGTATTCAGTTTATTGTGCCCAGATACAATAAGAACAAAATTATTTTGTTTCACACAGGTGAAACTTGCTGCTCTTTAGAAGTCTTATCTGTGAAAAGGATTATGTGGAGAGATCCATAATCCCTGATCTTCTTGGGTCTCTGAAGATATTTGATCTCTCAAAGGATCTTGGTTTCTTATCACTAAAATTTGGGATTTACCATCTGGAATTGTATTCCTTCAGGTCAGCTACATATTCAAATGTGTTAAAAAACTAACAAACAAACATTTCTTGGGCATTTCCCACTACCTCTTCTAGTCTTTGTGCTGGAAACTAGAACTATAGGGGTGGGAAATGTGTACAGTAAATCAATAAACAAATGAGTAACTTAGATAGTTTAATATATAAATGCACGCAGAGAAGGAAATAAAACAGGGCAATGTGATCAAGAGATGGATCAGAGAGATTTTCCATAGGGTGACAAGAAAGGCATCTGATCCCACTCAATCTGAAACCCAGATGACAAGAAAAAGCCAGACCCAGAAAGGTCTAGGGCAAGGTTCAGCAGATTATGGTGACCTGTGCACCCAATGCAGCTCATCTTCTGCAAATAAGGTAGCTTTATTGGAAGAGAGGAGCAGAATCAGGCTGATTGGTTTGTGTTCTGTCTATGGCTGCTTCCCTGATACAATGGCAGGACTGGGTAGTTGCTACAGAGACCACATGGATCCCAAAGGTGAAAATACTTAACCATCTGACCTTCTACAGTAAAAGTCCGTTGAATTTGGTCCTAGGGAAGAACATTCCAAAGATAAAGAAGGTCTAATTCAAGGGCTTTAAGACAGGAACCTACTTGGAGGTCTTTGTGACTGGATTGTAGCATGTGAGATAAAGAGTGGAGGGAGAGAATGTCTGCAGTGTGTAGAGTCAAGACCATAATAAGCAGATTGTTTTCATTCTACATGGGGAATGAAGGTTTTTTAAAAATTTGTATCTGAGAGTGAAGTGAACTATGTCTACTTTTGCAGTAAATACCTTCTAGGAGATGTGGTTTCAAATACAGATTTTTATCTTATTTCCTACTAATAAATATCTAGATAGATAAAATAATTGGTCTCATTTTAGAGGGGAAAAAACTAAAACTAAGAGAATTTAGGTGAGTGTTCAGAGATCGAAGAGCAAGAGACTGAGCTGAGACCTGCCCAAATCCAAGAGGGTGGTGACTGCATGAGAAATGAGAGACATTTGATTTCCAAGCCTCTATAGCTCGATGGTGCTCATATATAATAATGATACAATTGGGGGAGTAGAAAGACAGTCTGTCCCCGTAAATGCATCTTCTATATGTTAAGCGATGCCTGAAATTCCACTATTAGAAGGTCAACCATTCTGCAGCTCTGCCTAGGTTACAGAATAACTGTTCCCATTCCATTTGTTCATTTAGGTACTAACAATTCTAAAGAGCAATTAAAGAAGTGCACTACATTCATATAAAAATAAGGCATGAATAATTGCAGCTTTTCTGTCCTGAACACAGATGTCTTTGGAAAAGTTTCAGTTTGTTGACAACCCCAGACTTCCTGGCCAGTGTGTGGCAGATACGCTTGAGAACAGGGACCAGCTCCCACCTTTCCTTGTATCCCCAGGCCTTGGCTCAGGTCCTTGGCAAGGCTTAGATGCTGAGAATGTCTTAGATGCAAATCATTCCAGATTGAACACCAAAATAGAATTTTGCTTGACTCTGAACTTGTATGCAAAATGTGAGTAAAACTGTGGTGTAATTGAAAATGCCCAAATCAGGCTGTTTCTCTTCTCTTGACTCTCTGCACTACCATCCCCATATGGGGAAATGGGATCTGGCAGATCATATTAATTGAGCACTGAAGGGAGAGGGAGCAGAAGGGCAGGAGGATGCTTCTCTTCAGACTTGCCACCTTCTTCTGCCACGGCTTTCATCTCTCCCTCATCCACGACCCTACTGAAACACCCACAGGTCTCTCCGGATGTTCTGTGCCAAAGCTCGGGCCGACAAACCCTGTGCTGACTCCTCTGAGGGTCTGCCTCTTCTTCAGCTGGAAATCTGTAGCACGAACTGGAGGAAGGAAGAAAGGAGGGAAGAAATAAAGCAAGAAAAGAAGGAAGGAAGAAACGGAGGGAGGGAAGGAAGGAGGGAGGGATGGTGAGAGGGAGGAATGGAAAGGGGAGAGGAAGGGAGGAAGAAAGTGAGGAAGAAATGAAGGAAGGAATGAAAGGTGAGAACTATGACAGCATTCTCACCTGGCCCACTCTGGACAAACAGGGGAAGTAGAAGAGAAGGGGATGGCCCTTGGCAGGGGCATGTCCCTCCTGTGGCCACAAAGCCAAACCTCTATCAAGGAAGTCAGAATTATATGTAATATGGTATGTGGGGATATTCAGATCCCTTGAGGTTGTGGGTGGTGATTCTCTAGAGTTTCCCTATCCAACAGCGTGGCCACTAGCTACAGGTGACTGCTGAACACATGAAAGGCAGTGCAACATGCTAAAATGATCATATTTTGGATATATTGGTTTAAATAAAATACATCATTAAAATGAACTACACTTGCTTAGTTTTATTATTTTTTAAACATGCTTATTAGAAGAAATTTAATAACATATTACATATGTGGCATTGTATAGTGCTGTTCTAGAGGGGCAAAAAAAGGTGGAAATTCTGGAAAAAAAGCTGGGGAAAGAAGCTGGAAAAAAGAGAGGTGAAGGGAGAGGATGTAACCAGAAGAAAGATAAAAAAACTCTCATCCAGTTTCCCAATTTGAATATAGAAAATACTTCATACATCATTAATTCTCTTTTCTAAATAAAATAATACATTAAACCCCCAAAATCTGCTGAAAGCTCACATCGCTGAAAAGAAACACCATCCAAATCATGACTTGTCCTCAATCAGGATCAGATGGTTCTGTTTTGCTCCCTGCAAAACTCTAAGATCTTTAAAAGCAAGGACCATGCCTTGTAATTTTTCTTTATTCATGAAGTAAAGTGAAAGTTGCTCAGTTGTGTCTGACTGTTTGTGACCCCATGGACAATATAGTCCATGGAATTCTCTAGGCCAGAATACTGGAGTGGGCAGCCTTTCCCTTCTCCAGGGGATCTTCCCAACCCAGGGATTAAACCCAGGTCTCCTGTATTGCAGATGGATTCTTTACCTGCTGAGCCACAAAGGAAGCTTATTCATCACAGTGTCTACAAAAACAATGATGCACAAAAGCACTCAAAAATTATCAATCATGTGATTCACCAAAATAAGAAAATCAGTAGAGTTTTAGAATAGACAGTTACTGAGTTAATGATCAGCTTGGTCTGTGCATGTGTACGTGTGTGTGTGTGTGTTTATGCATGTAAGCCTCACGATATTTCAGTTCAGTTCAGTCGCTCAATCATGTCCAACTCTTTGCAACCCCATGAACTGCAGCATGCCAGGCTTCCCTGTCCAGCATCAACTCCCAAAATCCACCTAAACCTATGTCCATTGTGTCAGTGATGCCATTCAACCATCTTATCCTCTGTCGTCCCCTTCTCCTTTCCCAGCATCAGGGTCTTTTCCAATTAGTCAGCTCTTCACATTAGCTGGCCAAAATATTGGAGTTTCAGCTTCAACATCAGTCCCTTCAATGAACACCCAGGACTGATCTCCTTTAAGATGGACTGGTTGGATCTCCTTGCAGTCCAAGAGACTCTCAAGAGTCTTCTCCAACACCACAGTTCAAAAGCATCAATTCTTCAGCGCTCAGCTTTCTTTATAGTCCAACTCTCAAATCCATACATGACTATGGAAAAACCATAGCATTGACTAGATGGACATTTGTTGGCAAAGTAATGTCTCTGCTTTTTAATATGCTATCTAGTTTGGTCATAACTTTCTTTCCAAGCAGTAAGCGTCTTTTAACTTCATGGCTGCAGTCACCATCTGCAGTGATTTTAGAGACCAAAAAAATAAAGTCAGCCACTGTTTCCACTGTTTCCCCATCTATTTGCCATGAAGTGATGGGACTGGATGCCATGATCTTAGTTTTATGAATGTTGAGTTTTATGCCAGCTTTTTCACTCTCCTCTTTTACTTTCATCAAGAGGTTCTTTAGTTCTTCTTCACTTTCTGCCATAAGGGTGGTGTCATCTGCATATCTGAGGTTATTGATATTTCTCCCGGCAATCTTGATTTCAGCCTGTGCTTCTTCCAGCCCAGTGTTTCTCATGATGTATTCTGCATATACATTAAATAAGCAAGGTAACAATAAACAGCCTTGATGAACTCCTTTTCCTGTTTGGAGCCATTCTGTTTTTCCTCTATTTCTTTGCACTGATCACTGAGGAAGGCTTTCTTATCTCTCCTGGCTATTCTTTGGAACTCTGCATTCAAATGGGTATATCTTTCCTTTTCTCCTTTGCTTTTAGCTTCTCTTCTTTTCACACCTATTTGTAAGACCTCCTCAGACAGCCATTTTGCCTTTTTGCATTTCTTTTCCTTGGAGATGATCTTCATCCCTGTCTCCTGTACAATGTCGTCAACCTCTGTCCATAGTTCACCAGGCACTGTGTCTATCAGATCTAGTCCCTTAAAGCTATTTCTCACTTCCACTGTATAATCATAAGGGATTTGATTTAGGTCATACCTGAGTGGTCTAGTGGTTTTCCCTACTTTCTTCAGCTTAAGTCTGAATTTGGCAATAAGGAGTTCATGATCTGAGCCATAATCAACTCCCGGTCTTGTTTTTGCTAACTGTACAGGGCTTCTCCATCTTTGGCTGCAAAGAATATGACCAGTCTGATTTCAGTGTTGACCATCTGGTGATGTCCAAATGTAGAGTCTTCTCTTGTGTTGTTGGAAGAGGGTGTTTGCTATGACCAGTGCGTTCTCTTGGCAGAACTCTATCAGTCTTTGGCCTGCTTCATTCTGTACTCCAAGGCCAAATTTGCCTGTTACTCCAGGTGTTTCTTGACTTCCTACTTTTGCACTCCAGTCCCATATAATGAAAAGGACATCTTTTTGGGGTGCTAGTTGTAGAAGGTCTTGTAGGTCTTCATAGAACCGTTCAACTTCAGCTTCTTCAGTATTACTGGTCAAGGCATAGCCTTGGATTACCATGATATTGAATGGTTTGCCTTGGAAATGAACAGAGATCATTCTGTCATTTTTGAGATTGCATCCAAGTACTGCATTTCGGACTCTTTTGTTGACTATGATGGGGTCCATTTCTTCTAAGGGATTCTGGACCACAGTAGTAGATATAATGGTCATCTGAGTTAAATTCACCCATTCCAGTCCATTATAGTTCTCTGATTCTTAAAATGTCAACGTTCACTCTTGTCATCTCCTGTTTGACCACTTCCAATTTGCCTTGATTCATGGCCCTAACATTCCAGGTTTCTATGCAATATTGCTCTTTACAGCACTGGACCTTGCTTCTATCACCAGTCACATCCGCAACTGTGTGTTGGTTTTGCTTTGGCTCCATCTCTTCATTCTTTGTGGAGTTATTTCTCCATTGATCTCCAGTAACATATTGGGCACCTACCAACCTGGGGAGTTCATCTTTCAGTGTCCTATCTTTTTGCCTTCTCATACTGTTCATGGGGTTCTTGAGGCAAGAATACTGAAGTGGTTTGCCATTCCTCTCTCCAGTTGACCATATTTTGTCTGTGTTTAGTCACTCAGTTGTGTCCGACCGATTCTTCATGACCCTATGAACTGTAGCCTGCCAGCCTCTTCCATCCATGGGGTTTTCCGAGCAAAGATACTGGAGTGGGTTGCCATTGCCTTCTCCAGGGGATCTTCCAGACCCAGGGATCAAACCGGCATCTCCTTTGTCTCCAGCACTGCAGGCAGATTCTTCACCTCTGAGCCACTGGCTTCCTTATATTTTTCTATAAAACATTTAAAAATTGAATGTAGGTCTTAACTCTAGGCCAAAGAAGCATCCTTTGATACTGGTCCTCCACAGAGGCTTTGATTTGCTTTTAAACAGGTCTGATTTCCATTTGGAAACCAAGAGAGAGGAACTCAGGGCAAAGCTGGGAGGTACCCAGAACAGTTCCCATAGGGGTTGGAAAGGCAGAGCAGAGATGCTAGACCTCAGAATGTTCTCTTCTATTGAGAACTTTCATTCTTGAAAGCCTGACCTGACAAAAATGGGAATTCTGGATCATTCATATGAGCTCAGAAAAAAATTGGATCTCTTTCACACAGTTGAAGAAAGAACACATGGTTCACACCTCATCCAACACGTAAATTATAAGTGTTAATGAAATCCTTTTCTCAGAAGGGAGCACATGAAGTGAGCAGGAGGTGAGTGGAAAGCTGGGATTGATGGAGTAGGAGTAGTGGGTGAACAGTGATGGTGTAAACTAGAAATTAAAAGCCTTTGCCATGGTGGTGGTGATGATGGTGAAGGTGCTGATGGTGTAGTTGATGACAGTGGATGTGATGGTGATGGAGGTGATGGTGGAGAAGGTGATGATGGAGGTGGTGGTGAGGGAGGTGATGGTGGTGAAGGTGATTATAATGGAGGTGATGATGCTGAAGGTGATGACAGTGGAAGTGATGGTGATGGAGGTGAAGGTGATGATGGTGAAGGTGATGGTGTTGGAAGTGATGATGGTGAAGGTGATGATGGTGGTGGTCATGGTGATGATGATGTGGTGGCAGCAGTGGAGGTGGTAGAGGGATGTAATGATGGAGGTGGCAGTGGCTGTAGTGTTGGTGGAAAGAAAGTCTGGAATAAGAAAAACACAAGCAGAAATGCAGCAACTGGTGTTCTAAAGAAGCATCTCATTAGCTCCCTAGTCATTCATGCCCTGAAATATCTCCTCCTTTGCCACATTAATTTAGGCTTTTGAAATGTTTTACTTCACTGACTAAATTGTATCATTTATAGACTTTATGTTTCCCCCACTGTGATCAATTGAAGTCTGAATATAAGATGCTGTTCTGTTGTTGTTGTTGAGGAGGAGAGACAGAGATGCTCCCCCAGCCTCTTTTGTATCATAAAACTCCACAGTATGATGCAAACCACTGACTAGTTTTCCTCACTGCTGGTTCTGCCTTAGAAGAAATTTCCAGAAAATAATTCTTCCAAAGGAGAAACCCAGGGTTTTGAAAGACATAACAAGCAGGGACAATCGTTTTGCCTGGGAGATATTATTTATTCTATTTTTAACATGATGCCCTTTCTCTTGGGCTTCTGTGTTATCAGAAAAGTCTTCTGGGGAAAACCTCTGGGCTCATTTCATTGACAATACAGATAAGATCAATTGTTTGAATAAACTGCTGTGACAAGCTTGAAGAATGCTAGCAGGAGAGGCTCAGAGGGAAACCCGAGGTGAGGACCCTTCTCTGTGTCACATCATTATCCATGTTTTTTGCATGCAGAGTTCCAAAGTGAGTATCAGCAGGGAATAAAGAAAATAACACCAATGCAACATAAAACTAACATCTATTTGCACACACGCCAAGGGAATCCTGGATAAAGGAGAGCTGGAAATACAGATATTGCTAGAAAATATGACTTTTGACTTATTCCTTAAAGGTTGAAAAGGCTTGGGTTACACCAGACTTAAGAAACTGGCCTTAAAACACTTTATACAACAATCTAAATTAGTAGATTGCAAAGGTTAGCTCAAGGTCTATTTTATAAAATGCCGATTCTTGGGCACCATCCTCACAATTTCTAATTCAAAATTGTAAACCAGGGGTGGTGCTTAGGAATCTCTGTTCCACTTTCAGACTCCTCCAGGAAGTTCTTGAATAGCCCACCAGAATTCAGAAAGAGCTGATATAGTGTTTTGTCCACAGTGATAAATCTGTCATCAGTAACTGTGACTGTAGCTTGAAATCACTCTTCATATTTATAGAAACAAAGAAGAATGAAAAGAGGTGGCAAAAGATTTAAATCTGCATAACATGAGAAATAATTGGCAAATAACATGGTAAATAATTTCTCAATTATTTACCAAAATACAAAAAGGGGATGGGCCTCCATTTGAGGGGATGTTCCCAAGGTCAACAAGTCTGAACTGTTGAGATCTTATCCAATTAGAAATGTCTACTCATCACATAGAAATATGAGAGTTGTACCCAAAGATACAGTGGCTGGGGTTAAAATTGAATGATTTGCAGATCATTTGGAATCTTGGAGGAGGATAAAAGAGCAAGAATTCAGATACTTCAGGGAAAATGAACAGGAGGAAGTGACTGTCGAGGGTGGCACCCAGACCTGCAGCACAGGCATCAGCCCAGAACTTGTTCAACAAGTCCCACTTCTCTCCAACCTACTGAGCGAACTCTGGGACCAGCGATATATGCATTAACAAGCCCAGTGCAGCTAAAGCTTAAGAGTCACGTCCCTGAAAGGATTATCAGCTGAGATGTGACTGCCTTCAATTAAGATGACTGTTTTAATCCTTCTCCGGAAAAGTGTAATTTCTTCATTCATGGCTCCCCAACTATCTCCGTTTCATATGTTTTAAATTCACACAATTAACTGACCCATTCATGAGATGGTCATGAAAGAAAGGGACAATTTGCACCCAAATCTTTTTTTAAAAGTCTCCACTCTGTGCAAAACAAAGAGCTGCTAGCTGCATTGAAAAGACAGTTTTTCTAGCATCTGCTACTTTTTTCACAGTTTCAAAAATATGGGAGTCAAACTTTAGCATCTCAATAGCCTACAACAGAGGCCTGAGTCTATTACCTATTAGAGGGTAGAGGGAGAGACAATGGAAAGAAATTGAAGAAATTAAAAGAGAAAAATTAATAACGAAGGCAGTCAAGTGGGTTTTATCCTTTAAACTGCCTTTTTACACTCAGGAACGGACTTTGTGCTAACCGGTCTCTCAGACCCAGGGTCGTTTGTTGTTTTAGTCACTAAATCAGTCACTGACTCTTCTGTGACCCCATGGGCTGCAGCCCGCCAGGCTCCTCATGGGATTTCCCAGGCAAGGATACTGGAGTGGGTTGTCATTCCCTACTCCAGGGGACCTTCTTGACCCTGGAATTGAACCCACATCTTCCTGCATCTCCTGCATTGGCAGGCAGATTATTTACCACCGAGCCGCCAGGGAAGCCCAGACTCAGCGTAGCCAATTCAAAATTTCAAAAACCAATCCAGACTATGAGATTCCATTCAATTCCAACATTCTTTTTAGCCAAATTTTTAAAAAATGATTAATATTACCCAAATTTACTTAAGTGTTGTACTAAACATAAGTAAATATATAAGAAGAATACTCCTGTTTTCAAATGCCTTCGCAAATTTGCTCAATTATTTAAATAAATGTAGAAAGCAATGCATTCATTAAAAAACAGTCTTCTACACACTTCAAGTCACTGTGGATTTTAGTGGTAAGAGATTTAAAAAATAGGCAAATATATACATAAAGATGATTTTCTATGATGATATGTAACCTCATGAAAACAGCACCCTTAGTGGGAGAAAAATTAGGAATGGGGAATCGGAAGCAGTTTGGATTGGTGGTCAGAAAAGTATTCTCTGAGGAACAGATATTTGAACTGGGGGTTATTCGTTTTTCAGGCACGGGAACCAGCAGGTGCAATGGTTCTATGTAGGAAATGAGTTTGTCTTGTTGTTGGATTAGGAAGAAGGCCAATATGGGTGGAGCTTTATGGCAAGGTCCTATATTAGGTGATGATGTCACAGAAATGTGCAAAGAACAAATCATAGCCTTCTGGGCCATGGCAAAGCATTTACTTTTTGTGCTGAGTGCCGTTGGAATCTCTGTAGGGTATTAAAGCAAAAAGTAATACATTTTAAAGAGACCACTCTATGTTGGCAAGAGTTCCTACTTGTATACTTGGGACCAATGCAAACTGCTATGTGTGTGTGGACTGAAGCCCGCCAGGCTCCTCTGTCCATGGAATTCTCCAGGCAAGAATACTGCAGTGGGTTGCCATTTCCTTCTCCAAGGGATCATCTTTGACCAAGGGACTGATGATCAAGCTCCTGCATTGCAGGTAGCTTCTTTACCACCAAGAAACACATTGATTCAGTTCAGTTCAGTTCAGTTCAGTTGCTCAGTCGTATCCGACTCTTTGAGATCCCATGAATCACAGCATGCCAGGCCTCCCTGTCCATCACCAAATCCCAGAGTTTACTCAAACTCATGTCCATTGAGTCGCTGATGCCATCCAGCCATCTCATCTGTCGTCCCTTCTCCTATTGATAGTATCTAGTAAAGTTGAATATTGTGCACCCCAAGACCCAGAAATTCCATTCCTATATGTATGTCTTCCAGAAATGCATGCTGACATGTACCAGAACATATACTCAAGAATGTTAATAGGAGCATTGTTCATAACAGTCCTAAATGGAGACAATCTCAGTGTCTGTTAAGAATAGGATATGTAACTAAAGCATTCATACAATGGAATACTACTGTATTAAAATATGGCAAGAAATTACTTGACATTTCTCATCAAGAGGTAGGGTCCATGTATCCTTTCTTTGAATCTAGGTGAGCTTGTAGCAATCCTGACCAACAGAATTGAATGATAATGCCATATGTCTTGAGAGTCTAGGTCATAAAATGGCATGCGTTTCTGCCTAGAGCTGCTGGAACATTCACTATCAGAGTCCTGAGTTGCCAAGCAAAAAAAGCTGTCTACCCTGATACCACCATGCTATTAGGAAGGACTCATAGGCAATCTGACCTGTTTCACATTAGCTGAATCATCTTGGCCCAGCTGGCAGACAAGTGAAGAAGCCTCCAGTTGATTTCAGTCCCAAGAAGTTAGAATCTTTCCAGCTGAGACCTCAACATCATGTACCAGAGAGAAGTCTCCAAGCTATGCCTTGTATAAATTCCTGACCCACAGAATCTATGAGCATAATAAAATAGCTGTTTGTTTTACACCACTCTGGAGTACCAGTGGGAGTGATTTGTTAACAGAAGAGAACATTGGCAAAACCACAGACACATACAAGCAACATGTAAAAATACATTATTTAAAAAGCTAGATATAAAAACAATACAAATTATATGATTTTATTTATATAAAAGAGAAGTTAGAAAATGTATATCCCTTTTGAGGAGGCATATACAGCAAAGCAAGGAAATGATTGCCTAAATTCAAAATAAATATTACATGTAAAAGTGAGAAAAGTGGTTTTAATCAGGGATAAACTCTGATGCTGGATCCAGATAATGTGTATTTATGTGTTTGGCTGGGCCAGGTCTTCACTGTGGCATGCAGGATCCTTTTTTTTGGGGGGGGGTTTGTTGTGTTGCACATAGGATCATATGGATATGATCATGTGAATATGATCATAGGATCATATTCCCTGAATAGGGTTGAACCTGTGCCACCTGCCTTTGGGTGCAGAGTCTTAACCACTGGACCACCAGGGAAGTCCTAGCAGGCTGTCTTTTAGTTGCAGCATGTGGAATCTAGTTCCTGATCAGGAATAGAACCCAAGTTCCCTGCATTAGGAGCATGGAGTCAGCCACTGGACTACTAGGGAAGTCCCAGTAATGTTCTATTTCTTAATCACATTGATAACTATATAAGTATTCACCTTACAATAATTGGCTAAGTGCTGTGTTTATACACTTTTCTGTATATGCATAATGGGCATACACGTGTGCTAAGTCGCTTCAATCGTGTCTGACTGTGCAAACTTACGGACTGCAGCCCTCCAGGCTCCTCTGTCCATGAGGGTTCTCCAGGCAAGAATAGTGAAGGAGGTTGCCATGTCCTCCTCTAGGGGATCTTCCTGACCCAGGGATCAAACCCGAGCCTCCTACTTCTACTACATTGGCAGGGGGATTCTTTACCATTAGTGCCGCCTGGCATATGCATTTTGTTACAGAATAAAAAAGGGTTTAAGAAATGTTGTCTTCTAGGTGAAAAATGACTCCAGTAAGCAAGTGTGGAGACAGAAAAAATAAATGACAAGGCTGCTTCTGTACTTCATGAGAAGGATGCTGGAGACTTGGACTAGCTGTGCAGATGATGAGAGGAGGTTGGTTTTGATATATTTTGGAAAACAATATCCTGCTGGATTAGAAGAGGCAAGGAGAGTGCAAAAGAGGAGAGCGTCAAACAGATGATGTATTTTTGACTTGAGTATTTGGATTATGATTAACTGAGATTATTATTTACTTTAATATTACTGAGTTGCATTTCATTTTATCATAGTATGCCTAGTATTTTTGATATGTGCTTTTGGGATTAGTAAAGCCATAAATTTAAAAGTCTGCAGATCACTTACTAAGTTTATCAAGCAAATAAGACCTTCATGATAATTCATTAAGATTTAAGAACAAATTCTTCTACTCAAATGTCTATCCATAATTTCTAGTTATTATAAGAAGAAGGGAATATAATTTTAAAAATTCTATAGCCTCTAGGGTATAACTCTACTTATTCTGATTTTTGAGAAGGAATTAAGATGATTTAGAAAGAAAAGGATAGTTACGCCTGAACTCAAAAATTATAAACTACACTTTGCCATTAAATCATATAACCTTTATGTGATTTAGCTTCATACTATCAAATGGGCTTACTTTAATCTTGAGGATTTTTGTGAGTAAAATCAGCTTTTAGAGTAGCTTGTAATGTGAACATCTTTCAGAAACCAGGCTGCAGGTCTCTGAGTGGAGTCCAAATTAGATTAGTCAGTGAACCTAGAGCACGGGGACACTCTGAAGATGTCTTTTTGCATTAATTGATTTCCTGAGATGGATGGGTGATTTTGTTTATTCCTGCAAAAGGAGTAATCTGCTGTAGAGGTGCCTGGGCAAAGGTTTGGAGAAGCAGGTGGCAACAGTGGCAAATACCACAGACAACAGGCTTTCAATAGTCCTCACTCAGCCTGATTTTGAGCCCATTTACAAATTGGTAGTGCTGTTCATCAAATAGTGACAGTTCTCCTTCCATCAGGCACTTGGCAGGATTTTATGCCCTGGACCACACCCCTCTCCCAAGAAGGATCGCATGACACTTGCGGCAAGTAAGCTGTAGATGAAAGTGACATATGCCACTCTCTGGTGAAGCATTTCATATTCACTAAAAAGGAGGCTGCAGAATTGTAGGGGAAGGATAATCATCCTGTTTTAGTTTCTGAGTGTCTCCTATAAGCAAAATTCCCTTCCTGACCTGTGATAGACATCTCACAGGTGAAACAAGGGAACATAATGATTTTAAGTCACTGAGATTTGGGAGTAGCCTAACTGAGCCAGGGCTCAGCTGGTAAAGAATCCACCTGCGATGCGGGAGACCTGGGTTCAATTCCTGGGTCGGGAAGATCCCCTGGAGGAGGGCATGGCAACCCACTCCTGTATTCTTGCCTGGAGCATCCCCATGGACAGAGGAGCCTGGCGGGCTGCAGTCCATGTAAGCACAGCACAGCATAACTTAGACAGGCAGTGCAGTGGTCAAGAATCTGACTCCCAGTGCAGGAGACGCAGGAGATGTGGCTTCCAGCCCTGGACCAGGAAAATCCCCTGGAAAAGGAAAGGACAACCCACTCCAGTATTCTTGCCTGGAAAAACCCCATGGACAATGGAGTCTGGCAGGCTACAGACATGGGGTTGCAGAGCTGGACAAAACTGAGCATCAGGATTGGGACTGGATAATTTAGTCACTTTTGTTTGCTTGTTTTTGCTTTGCAGGGGCTACTCTCTAGTTGTGGTGCTTGGGCTTCTCATCGCAGTGGCTTCTCTTATCTCAGGACGTGAGCTCTAGGGCACAGGGGTTTCAGTAGTCTCAGCACAAGTGCTTAGTTGCCCCAGGGCATGTGGGATCTTAGTTCTCAGTCCAGGGATTGAACCCATGTCCCCTGCATTAGCAGGCAGATTCTTAACCACTGGGCCATCAAGGAAGTCCCTAACTTCTCCAGTTTTGACAGATATATGAGAGAAGGGCTAGAGCGGGCACCATAGGAGTTTGTTCTTGTTAGATTTTGTATGTGTCTGATGGAAGCATCTGCTCCAGGAGACGGGTATGGAGAAGAGTCCAGGTAAGGGGAGCAGTTACCCAGGCTTCAATCTCATTACCCCAAAGTACCTATAAAATACTGTGTAGATCCCCTGGGCACCAGAATGATACTAAAGGATACTACTATGTCCAGAAGAGAAAATAGCAGAATGCATAGCACTTCAGAAACAATGACCTTGAGTTTTCCGGAAATACAGAGGAAGACAGGGAGATGGGGAATCAATGGACTGGAGATATTCTTTCCTTTTTTTTTAAACTTGCAATTACTTCATTTTTAAAAATTTTAATTTGTATTGGAGCTACAATCTATAGGGTTGCAAAGAGTTGGACACGACTGAGTCAGACATGACTGAAGCATATTAACACACACACACACACACACAAAATTGATTAACAATGTTTTGTTAGTTTTGAGTGTGATTCAGTTATACATACACATGTTTCTATTCTGTTTCAAATTCTTTTCTTGCTTAGATTATTACAGAGTACTAAGCAGTGTTCCCTGTGCTATTCAGTAGGTCCTTATTGCTATCTATTTAAAATATAGCAATGTGAATATGTCAACCCCAAACTCCCAATTTATCCTGCTTCCTCACCCTTCCTCCCTGATAACCACGAGTTAACTTTCTGTATGTCGATCTGTTTCTGTTTTGTAAATACAGTCACTTATATCTTCTTTTCTTTAAATTCTGCATGAAAGTAATATCATATGATATTTGTCTTTCTCTGACTTATTTTCTTGGTGACTTCTGGGAAATCTGGGGAAAATATTAAAATCACTCAAATGTTAAGAGCTGTCATACATTTCATTGTTCACTAAAAAGGAGGCAACAGAATTTGAGGTGGAGGATAATTGTCCTATCTTAGACTCCAAGTGCTTTCTATAAGCAGAGCATTTATATTAATGTGAGCACATTTGAACCCAATGATGGCTGATGCTTAGAATAATTGGATTACGGTCATATAATTTGCCTTTGATAGAATTATGGACTCACTTGAAAGGAAAAAACTAAGATTCAATACCCATCATCTCCTTGGTGAAAACACAACTGTTTAATGTGCAAGAGACAATACACAGAAAGTAAAAATGAGACAACCAGGAAATTCCCCAATCCCAAAGTCTTTTAATTTCCTTTCAGAGCCCATTGATCTGAAATCCAGGGGCAGTCACTTTTTATTATTGACCAATGACACTTTATAGCCCTGAAACCCAGCCTTGGATATTCCATTTTGGACATTAGATTTCTAAATGTTCTGTGGGTGATTCCAGATTATGAAGAGAGCAGGTATTAGTTTGGGTACAATGCTACTAATGAGGTGATATTTATCCATTTCATTTTAATATAAGAGGCTAATTATCTACTGAGTAGATAACATCTCTGATATACCAGAACGCAAGGTTATATTTAGTTGCGCCAGGCGATGGGGCAGAAAAAGTTGTTTGGGAATGTAATCAAACTGCATTTAAATATTTTAAAAGTTTAAATACCTTCAGCTCTTATTATCTATATTTATACTTGCCCTTTCCTTTTAAATTATGCACAACTGTGAAAACACCCTTCCTAGACCTCATGCCTGCTTATATTCTCAGTTTATGTATTTAAGATATTGGTTACTTGATAATTTATAGTCTTTCACTTCTTGTTGAATTTACATAAAATATTTGTCTTCACCAGGCTGACACCTTAAAAGAGAAGTGAGTAATCTTGGCCTGATTATTGAGCTTATTTATTCTCTTATTTCTAGCACCACATTATACCTAGAATTAGGGAAAAACTGAGTGAACTCCAGACATGAACAAGCAATTCCACTTTGAAAATTTCAGTTTTTGGTCCTTAAGCAACAAGTAACATCATGTACATGGAACCAAGCATCTGGACAAGAAAAACAAAGAATAGACCCAAGATCTATACACTCAATTCACATGATGCTGAATAGGTAGGTGGATTTGGCAATCCTTCTTTGCCACAGAAGTGCAGATTAACCAATCCTTTGCTATCAGTTTCCTTTGTTCTATGAAAGAAAGTTTATGAAATGAGAAGAAATGAGAAGAAACATTTACATGCCTAATTAGTCCAGGTGCTCCTTCGTGTGCCTAGCTGTGTCCCAGTCTTTGCGACCCTGTGGACTGTAGGCAGCCAGGCTCCTCTCTCCATGGGATTTTCCAGGCAAGAACACCAGAGTGGGTTGCCATTTCCTTCTCCAGGGGATCTTCCCGACCCAGGTATCGAATTCGAGTTTCCTGCCTTGGCAGGCAGATTCTTTACCATTAGTTCCACCCAACTGCTACATTTAGCCCTTTATATGGATTACCTTATTTAATACTCACAACAAACCCCAGTGATGCAGACACTATCTCTCCCACTTGAAACACTGACAGACTGAAAACAGATGTTGAGTGCAAACTCTCAGTATCAGTGGTACAGAGTTAGACTCCAAGCTGCCAGTAGGATGCCTTTGGTTTGTGTTTCTCTTTACATCCTAACAATACTGAGGAAAGGAGAGCGCTGGATTCCAACCCAATGCCCTGCAGTGCCCACTCTTCTAGGGTCAAGTGCGCCCCCCCCCC
This sequence comes from Odocoileus virginianus, assembly GCF_023699985.2. Lineage (NCBI taxonomy): Eukaryota > Metazoa > Chordata > Mammalia > Artiodactyla > Cervidae > Odocoileus > Odocoileus virginianus. Next base: position 56,234,192 of record NC_069686.1, on the reverse strand, counting down.
CCCGTCACCTGGCATTTGCTTGTTCTCTTTATCTTCTATATCCTTCCCTGATGACTCAGATGGTGAAGCCACTGCCGGCAACGCAGGAGATCCATGTTCAGCCCCTGGGTGGGGAAGAGCCCCTGGAGAAGGAAATGGCAATCCTTTCCAGTATTCTTGCCTAGGAAATTCCATGGACAAAGGAGCCTGGCAGGCTACAGGGCTTACCTGGTAGCTCAGCTGGTAAAGAATCTGCCTGCAATGCAGGAGACCCCAGTTCGATTCCTGGGTGGAGAAGACCCCCTGGAGAAGGATAGGCTACCCACTCCAGTATTCTTAGGCTTCTCTTGTGGCTCAGCTGGTAAAGAATCCACCTGCAATGCGGGTCCTGGGTTCAATCCCTGTGCTGGGAAGATCCCCTGGAGAACGGAACGGCTACCCACTCCAGTATTTTGGTCTGGAGAATTCCACGGATTGTACAGTCCATGGGGTCGCAAAGATTCGGACACAACTGAGTGACTTTCACCTTCACTTTATCTTCTGTATCCATCCTAATGCTTTTTCAGATAAAGAATACAATTAAAAACTCTCCATTTTCTTCCTGGTGTCCTCAGCAAGTACCAAAATTTCCCTGAGGTATTTTTTCTAATAGCTGCAATTTCACTGATAGTCACTAGGAAAACAGAGGGTCAGTAAAATGGTGTAAAAAGTAGTAGCTTCTGGATCACATAAGATCTGGCTCAAATTCTAATGCTTTCTTTAGCCTGGGCTTAAATTTACTTATTTTTCAAGCTTCAGTTACTGCATGCATAAAACTGGAATGGCAACACCAGTATCATAAGGATAAAATGTGATCCTACAGGCAAAATTCCTTTTCTCTCCAGAAGGACTAAAACTATTAGTTCCTTTTTCTCATTGCTGACATGAGAAAAGTGTATGCAGGGTCTAAGACATTGAATGTGTTTTCATATGTCTGTTGGATGTGTTGTATATAAGCTACTTTTACTCCCATCTCCTTGTTTTCTACTTTCCATCCTAATTTTAATATTCCTTGAGTGTGATGTGTGTTTTCAGAATGTTAATTGAATAAGTATACAAAATTAGTGTTCTGGTGAAATAAAGTACATTCTTTTAGATCTATAAAATGTAATTTACATATCTCTCATATTATTAATAATTAAATTTTCTTTTCTGCATATCATTCCTAGATGATTAACCTTTACTAGTATGATGTCTTTATTATTAATGACTATCTTTTAAGCCCAGTTTAATATCTATATAACAGATATTTCCCTTGAAATCAATCACAAGCTCAAAGTTTTGTTTTAGGCCCATTGTTTCAGTAATTTCAGTTTTTTTATAATACATAAGTTACTTTTATATATTTTTTAATTGAAGTATAATTGTGTGAACAGTGTTTAATGATAGAAGAAAACAACAAAAAGGGGAAAGACTAGAGAACTCTTCAGGAAAATTGGAAACATCAAGGGAGGATTCTGCCCAAAGATACACACAATAAAGGATAAAAATGGTAGAGACCTAGTAGATGCTAAAGAGATCAAGAACAGGTGGAAGAACTGTATAAAAAAGATCTTAATGAACCAAATTACTACAATGGTGTGGTTAGTCACCCAGAGCCAGACATTCTGGAGTGTGAAGTTGGCCTTAAGAAACACTGCTGTTAATAAAACTAGTGGATGTGATGAAATTCCAACAGAACTATTCAAATTGCTAAAGGAGGATGCCATCAAGGTTTTCCTTTCACTATGTCAACAGATCTGGAAGACCCAGCAGTAACCACAGGCCTCATCCCAATTTCCAAGAAGGGTAGTGCTAAAGAATATGCTAACCATTGGACAGTTGCACTCATCTCCCACGCTAGTAAAGTCATGTTTAAAATCTTACATTCTAGGCTTTAGCATTATGTGAATCAAGAACTTCCAGATGTCCAAGCTGGGTTTAGAAAAGGAAGAGGAACTAGAGCTTAAATTGCCAACACTCACTGGATTATAGAAAAAAACAAGAGAATTTCAGAAAAACATCTATCTCTGTTTCATTGACTATACTAAAGCCTTTGACTGTGTGGATCATAACAAACTGTGGAAAGCTCTTAGAGAGATGGGAATACCAGACCGTCTTACCTGTTTCCTGAGAAACCTGTATGCGGGTCAAGAAGCAAGAGTTAGAACCCTGTTTGGAACAACTGATTGGTTCAAGATCAAGAAAGGAGTATGACAGCTGTCTGCTGTCACCCCATTTGTTTAACCTGTACGCTGAGCACATCATGAGAAATGCCGGGCTGGATGAGTTACTCTAAGAGGAATCAAGATAGGTGGGAGAAACATCAATAACCTCAGATATGAGGATGATACTATTCTAATGGCAGAAAGTGAAGGGGAACAGAAGAGCCTCTTGATGAGGGTGAAGGAAGAGAGTGAAAGAGCTGGCTTAGGGCTAAATATTAAAAAAAAACAAACAAACAAACTAATATCATGGCATGAGGCTCCATTACTGCATGGCAAATAGAAGGGGAAAAGGTGGAAGCAGTGACAGATTTTCTCTTCTTGGGCTCCAAAACCACCGAGGATGGTGACTGCAGTCATGAAATGAGAAGACGAATTCTTCTTGGCAGGAAAGTGAGGACGAACATAGTGTGTTGAAAAGCAGAGACATCACTTTGCCGGTATAGTCAAGGTTACGGTCTCCACAGTGGTCACATATGGTTGTGAAAGCTGGACCATAAAGAAGGCAGAACACCAGAGAATTGATGCCTTCAAACTGTGGTGCTGCAGAAGACTCCTGAAAGTACTTCGGACAGCCAGGAGACCAAACCACTCAATCTTGAGGGAGAGCAACCCTGAATATTCACTGGAAGGACTGATGCTGAAGTTGAAGTTCCAGTATTTTGGTCATCTGATGATAACAGATGACTCATTGAAAAGTCCCTGATTCTGGGAAAGATCAAGGTCAGAAGGAGAAGAGGGTGTCAGAGGATCAGATGACTTTACAGCATCACCAATGCAATGAACATAAACCTGGGCCAACTCCAGGAGATGGTGAGAGACAGGGAGGCCTGGCATGATGCAGTCCATGGGATCGCAAAGAGTTGGACACAACAGCGCAACTGAACAATGACAATAGCTATATAATATATAAATTACAAGTGTACAATATAGTGATTTTTAGAGGTTATATTCCATTTATAGCTATTATAAAATATTTACTATATTCCCTGTGATGTACAGCATAACTTTATAGCTTATTTCATAATTCACTTAAGAGTTTAGAGCCATGTGTCACGTGGTACGCAGTCACATCGTCTGCATATTGTGCCGACAAGAAGTAAACAAATAAAATACCTACACCTCATTTTCTTCTAAGCATAGTGAAAGGAAGTGTATCAAATTGAGCTGAGCAAAATAACAGAAGTTTGAACCTTCCTCATTTTCAAGGTTTTGCTTTGCCTCTTCAAAATGCAAGACTGTTATCTACCCCATTCAAATTATATTAAATGCAGAATGATTCAAATAGTGCCAGCTGCCAATTTAAATTTCAAATGGAAACCTGCTACTTTGCTGACTCTTCCTCCATTCCCTCTCTTCCACCCACTTTTTTTTTCCTACTTCTTTTTTCAATTTATTTTAAAGCTTCTTGATAAGTATTTCTCCTGGGAGAGTCTGATCTAAGTGAGCAGTACCTTTCAGTCAAAAATTACTTCCATGTTTTTCCCAGGATAGTAGCAATATTTTATAGTTGCCTACCACTACTCACAGACCAAGCTCAGAAAACTTCAGATTACGTTAAAAAGTGAGTACTCCATTCTCTAATTGAATTGCTCAGAAAAGGGGAAATCCCTTTTCTCTTATTTTTCCCAGGCTAAGATCAAGAACTTTAAAAAAACTGAGGCTTGGAAGGAAACATATATGATCCATGCAGGTGGGCTTGGCATGAGTTACTAGGAACTGTGCCTTTCCTGCCTCTGTGTGGATCTTATCTGTGCTCTACTGTTACATGAGGTGATCAGAAGAGACTGTCAGTTGCTGAGTAATTGAGATATGATCCAGGGAATGAGGTGATTTCACAGTAAATTCTGTTTTCTATCAGGATTTGAAAGGCAGCATGCACAGCTGTGTTATAAAACCCTGAGAACCTGAGCGGAGCTTGTGAGACAGGCTGGGACCTGGGACCTCAGATCCTTTGCAGCAATGTTTGCACCTGGACAACTCCTTGAACGGCAAGGAAACTGTAAGGGACTAAAAATAACTACAGGCATGTGCAGTTGGGCAAATTATGGTCAATGAGATACAAAAAGATCAAAAAACCTAAACCGCAGCTTCTGAAGAACCGGGAGCAGAAACAGGGTGTCGTCAGGAACAAAAGCAGAGTACTTGTGTGCATGCCCCCTGCACACAGCCCCCAAGAGGGTGGGCAGACTATCTAAGCAATCCCTCTAAACCCTACAGGCTATTCTACATCCCTACTCTAACCCCACACAAGGAACCAGCTCGCCCCATTCTGCAGTGAGCAAGGAGAACCGTTAACTTGCTTTTGGCTTCCCTCTGCAGCGGCAGGAGCCCCAGTCAAGCCTTGCTTGAATTTCGTGTTTGGCCACATCAATTTCTATTGATTAGGGAAGGCCAAAAGCCCTGATCAGTAACAGATGGACTTATGAACAGCCACAATGCAGTGAAACTTAGAAGAGAGAGATTGTCCAATCTTTAAGTGAACTCTAAACTTGAACTCTCCATTTCCCTCTTCCATTTATCATTCAATATAAACTTAAAAAACAATTCAAGTATAACATATAGACAGAAAAGCAAATATATCCTTATTTTGTCCTATTAGATGAATTTTCACAAAACAAGCACATATATCCATGTTACTACCTCTCAGAGCAAGAAACAGGAAATCTTCAGAACTCTGGTGGTCTCTTCATGCCCACTTCTGGTCCCTTTCACCCTCCTCAAGGCTAATAGCCTTCCACCACATAGCATTGCTTGTTCTTGACTTTGACATAAAAGCAATCACACAGTGTGCCTGAGAATCTTCATTCTCAATATGAATGGAAAGGAGAATTAGCTAACTGACTTTTGTTCTGTCACTTCTTTTCCTCCTTGTCTTCCTCCTCCTCCACCTCCTATTTAAAATTTTTATTTTGGAACAAATTTAGGTTTACAGAAAAATTATAAAAATTGTGCAGATTTCCTATATAACACCTACCAAGATCTCATAATGCTAATAATATTTTTATACATTTGTCAAAACTAAGAAAGTAACATCAGTACATTATTTTAACTAAACTTCAGACGCAATTCATATTTCACTATTTTTACACTAATGATTCTTCTTTCCATACTAGGATCCCATCCAGAATACCACCTTTTGAGATGCCACTGGTCTATGACAATTTCCTAGGCTTACCTTGTTTCTCAAGACTTTGGCACATTGAAGAATACTGGTCAGATATTTTGTAGACAGTTTGTCCATTTGGATTTGTCTGGTGTTTTTCTTGTGATTAGACTTTAGGTCATGGGTTTGTGTGTGTGTGCTAAATCAGTTGAGTTGTGTGCAGCTCTTTGTGACCCTATGGACTGTAGCCCACCAGGCTCTTCTGTCCATGGAATTCTCTAGGCAAGAATACTGGAGTGGGTTGCCATGCTCTCCTCCACGGGATCTTCCTGACACAGGGATCAAACCATGCTTCTCATGTCTCCTGCATTGGCAGGTGGGTTCTCTACTACTAGCGCTACCTGGGACACCCCCATGGGTTTGAGGAGGAAGCATATCCTAAAGGTCACCTGCTTCTTTCTTCCCAATGTATCAGAGACTACATGATACCAATATGACATATACTAGTGATGTTAACCTTGATCATTTTGACTGCAGTAGTAGCTGTTTGGTTTGCCCACTATAAAAACACTACCCCCCCCTTTTTTTTATATTCTTTGGATGTGAATCACTAATCTATGCCCCACTCAAGGAAGAGTGAGGTGTAGGAATCACATTGTGCTTCCTGGAGGAGATAGTACCCATGTTGTTGTTTCGAATCCTCTTGTAAGGGTGATTTATCACTTTCTCCCCATCTGTTTACTAATTAACTTTTCCTTATATCAATATGAACTCAGGTCTATTTATTTTAGACTTGGATTGTAATCTAGTGTGATATACTAATTTTGTTGCTCAAACGGTTCCAGTTTTTGTCTTGGGAACCCAGTTCAGGTTGGTTCCTATTCTTTACATATTTATGTATGTGTTTCTTAACTTCTCTCTTATTTTCTGGCATGAGTATTCATTTAAATTTTAAAAGACTTAAAAATATTTAATTTAATTTAAATTAAATATTTCAATATTACCTGGGAATGATGACACCGATTTTAAAAATAGGATTGAGGCTCAGAATAGTTTAGTAGTTTTTCCAAGATTACCAGGAAGTAAATAATAGAACTAATATTTAAACCCAGAAACTCTGATGCTCAGGGCCCGATGTTCTTGGCAATATACCACCCACCAGCCTCGCAAGGTAATTCATCCTAAGGAGAGGCCACGACTCATGTAAGGAGAATGTCACCACTAGACATCAGCTAGTGGGCTCAGAAATGGCTCTCTCACCTTGGAACCCCTAGGAAAAGAATGGGGCTACCATGTCCCTGGTGGTTCATTAATCATGAAAGTTAAAATTGATTAAAGAACTGGGGTTCAGCTCCGGGGTCTGTTGTTAGTTTTCTGTTGTTGTTCTCGGTGGCATATTAGGGTCACAGCAAACTAATACTAACTGGTGTTTTGCTTCTCATTCTGTTTTATGATTTTAGGTATTGGGATTATTTAGCTTAAAATTAAATTTCTTAAAACTCAATGCTCAAAAAACTAAGCTCATGGCATCTGGTCATGGCAAATAAATGGGAGAACAAGTGGAAACAGTGACAGATTTTATTTTCTTGGGCTCCAAAATCACTGCAGATGGTGACCTCAGCCATGAAATTAAGAAACGCTTGCTCCTTGGAAGAAAAGCTATGACAAACCTAGACAGTATATTGAAAAGCAGACCTTTGCCAACAAAGGCCCATATAGTCAAAGCTATGATTTTTCTAGCAGCCATATTCATGTGAACATGTAAGAGTTGGACCCACAAAGAAGGCTGAGTGCTGGAGAACTGATACATCTAAACTGTGGTATTGGAGAAGACTCTTGAGAGTCTCTTGGATTGCAAGGAGATCAAGCCAGTCGATCCTAAAGGAAATTAACCCTGAATATTCATTGGAAGGACTGATGCTAAAGCTGAAGTTCCAATATTTTGACTGCCTGATGTGAAGAGCAGACTCATTGGGAAAGACCCTGATGCTGAGAAAGATTGAGATCAAGGAAAGAAGAGAGAAACAGAGGAGGAGATGGATGGATGACATCACTGACTCAACGGACTTGAGTTTGAGCACTCTGGGAGACAGTGAAGGACAGGGAAGCTTGGCACGCTGTAGTCCATGGGGTCGCAAAGAGTTGGACACAACTAAGTGACTGAACAAGAAGAAAAAATTATATGTATCTCTTCAAATAGGCTCCTATGATCAAACCAACTAAAGCCTTTGCTTATTTCTGCCACCACTACAGCTTCTAGTCAAGATAAGGGTTATTAACTTTCAGAAAGTAACCTCCCAGGATCTCTGGTCCATCATTTACACATCGAAAAAGATATTGCCTTTAGTTGGCCTAAGAATTCCAACTCAAGTCAGTTTGGCCCAATTGCTGGATTATAAGTAGTCATAAGGAAGTCTATCACTTGTATACAGGGAACAGGCATTTATGTTTATAACAGTCAAAAGTATTTTTTCTAAATCTGAATGGTAAATTGCTCATATCGGGGCATGTATGTAAAATGTCTGCAGTGGGCATATAATGACTAGTACCCTTGCATTGTGGCCCATAGTAGGTCTTCCCAAAATGTGCCTCAGTGGCATAATGACTCTTTTGGTTTGAATAAAGTTACTTAAGAAACAGTCAGTGCAAGAAGGACGCTTTGATTCTCCTCTCTGTCCTTCTGAAAGTGGGAAATAAATCTCTCATATGAAAAGTACACTCCCTGCCTGCATCTGGATGCGGCAGTACAACTTTATCACCAGAGATAGGAAATTCTGGGCCAAGAAACCTATATAAACAATCCTTGGTATTTCTTTAATTTACTACCCAAATCCCAAACTCTATCTAGATCCCTCCTCACTAACCAAACATCCAAAGCCTAAGTTTCTTTGTCCTGTCAGTTCCAAACTTACTGTTTCTTTGTCTAAAAAGTATAAAAAGTGATATGCTTTGGCCATTTCTTAGGTTCCATTTTTATAAGACCTCCATGCATAGGAATTAAAATTTGTTTCTTTTTCTCTTGTTATTAGTCCAGCCACAAGAACTCAAGAGGAATAAAGGGGGAAATTTTCCCCTCCACAACACTTGCAAATTTAGAACTTAAATTAACACAAGGACAAAGGACTTCTATCACATTTAGACTACAGTTCATTATTGTACTCTCAGTGGTTCACTCTGAAAGCTAGAGAGAGCTTTCCTTGGCTGTCCAGTGGTTAAGACTCCATGCTTCTACTGCAGGTGGTGTGGGTTTAATCCCTGGTTGGGGAGCTAGGATTTCACATGCCATGAATGTGGGGGGAAAAAAAAAGAAATCTGGATAAAGGCTTATTACCCCAGGGAAGAAAAACTATGTTTTAATACTCATAAATTCAATTTTTATTAAATCCATAAACACTGAAACAACTTTTGAGAAATAAATTAAAAAGACATTTTCAAATCAGGACCAGGCAAGTAAAAGATACATTAATTGAGTGGTATACACCATCCTCTGACAGCATCACAGGAATAAAAATATTAATGAATAGTCTGCATGACTCCAGATTATTAATAGCGATCTATGCCTCAAGCAATGTACTTAAGACTTGCACTATCATTTTTTGACATGTAATTAATCCATTTCATCATTCTGAAGCCAAATAATGTTTAATGATGCCAATAAAAAGGTAATTAAAAACTGTAATTTCGACTTGGAACTGAGAATGTGTTTATAAATGTAGTCCAGGAGAGTGTGGATTGCTTTATATGTCCTATTGTGAAATATTTTCCTCCCATTTCTCACCCAATGACATGGAATTACTGGAAAAAGGGAGGTGGTACTTGAGATTATAATCCTTTGTTTGAGTATCAAATAATCTTTTGTCTAGTTAAAGTGAAAATGAAAATCGCTCAGTTGTGTCTGACTCTTTTGGGATCCCATGGGCTATAGCCCTCCAGGCTCCTCTGCCCATGGGATCCTCCAGGCAAAAATACTGGAGTAGGTGGCCATGCCTTCCTCTAGGGAATCTTCTCAACCCAGGGATCAAACCCATGTCTCCTGCATTGGCAGGTATGTTCTTTACTACTAACGCCACCTGAGAACCCTACGGAGTCACAGAGGACACGCTTAATTCTTCTAGCAATGATTTATGATGTCAAGTGTTAAAAATGTTACCTACCAGGGAATCTTATTAGAGACCCAGGTCCTGGGGTTTTTACTGGGGGCTGGTCAATAGGCACCATCTACATACCATCCCCCCAAATTCCAGGCACCCAGAAAGAAAGCAGTGCTCAATATAAAACATATTGTTTGCATAAACAATCTAAGTGCAGCAAGCTGTTCTTATCAGGGAATAGCCGTCTTAAAAGCTACATTTCAAGGTGCTGAACAAAGGTTACCCTTGTAAGCAGACACAGGCCTGCTAGGTTAACTCATTTTCTACACGATGATGCTAACTGTTTCCCTTGGGGAACATCTGGTTTTGTATATAGATGACAACTCTAAAGAGAAATGTGGAAGATTCCTAATTCATTGGACTGTGTATAACTTTTCAAGGTAGGCACACTTCAGAGTGGCGCCTTACTGATGAGTCATCTCACCATCTCTGTCATTAACCACTCTCTGTGCTAGTTGCTAGTGTGAATCAAGTCCAAATAGTTCTGCATGAATTGTACTCTCATAAACAGCATCCTAAAGATTTGATTGGTCTATTTATTTAAATTTTATAACCATAGCTCTTCTTTCATAGTATATAATGAAAACAAAGTGTAAACTGAGATTAGATCTCAAGTACCAATAAATGCAAGGTTGCCAAAAATGCAGAGAAATAGCCTTTATCAATTTAAACTTGTCCATTTATTTCACTGTCATTTAAATCTCATTAAAAAGAACAGAAGCAGGATGAATGGGAGACCTGACGGTATCATCAAATATTAGTTGAAAGTGAAACTATTAATTCAGCAATACAGTATTTAGGTAGCCAGAGTTTAGTATTTTATCAGAAGAATTGTTTTCTAGTTATAATACTGAATTGTAATACCAAACAAACCCTTTTGTATGTTACAGTAAGTATGCCTGACGTCTAGGTACATTTGAATGTTGTAGCAAGTTTCTAGTGTTTTCCTCCACTTGACTGCTAACAGTCCTTTTTTATTTCCCACTGACCATATTCACTGGTCATTAACCTAAGCTGTGATGTCATTGACTTCTCTTCAATAAAGACAGGTAGTGGGCATGTTCAAGAGAGTTGAAGACCTGGGGTATTTCTTGCATAAGATATTGAAATAAATGCTGTGGTTTTCAACCCCTTTGCTCAGAGCAACACTATCAAACAAACTCTCACTTGGAAGTCCAAGTAAAAAGTAAAAAAAGAGAGAAGCTGAAGAACAAAAAAATAGGGAGGCCCAAGGCTGTACTTCTTTCCTTTCTTCATTTTCTTCTCCCAGCATAGGTGACAATGTCAGCCTTCTAGAAAATAATTAGAGCACTACTGACTCTATTTGGGGTCTAGCATTCGTTTGTTTGTTAATATGCAAAGATGGTAATCTGGTCATTGTCAGAGAGTTAGTTCAGTGGACAAACCAGATTTTAGTTGCCCTGACTCCAAAACCAAAGAATGCTCAAACTACTGCACAATTGTACTCATCTCACACGTTAGTAAAGTAATGCTCAAAATTCTCCAAGCCAGGTTTCAACAATACGTGAATCGTGAATTTCTAGATGTTCAAGCTGGTTTTATTTATTTTTAATATAAATTTATTTAATTGGATGCTAATTATTTTACAATAGAAAAGGCAGAGGAACCAGAGATCAAATTGCCAACATCCGTTGGATCAATGAGAAAGCAAGAGAGTTCCAGAAAAATATTTCTGCTTTATTGACTATGCCAAAGCCTTTGACTATGTGGATCACAACAAACGGTGGAAAATTCTGAAAGAGATGGGAATACCAGACCATCTGACCTGTCTCTTGAGAAACCTGTCTGCAGGTCAGGAAGCAACAGTTAGAACTGGACATGGAACAACAGACTGGTTCCAAATCGGGAAAGGAGTACGTCAAGGCTGTATATTGTCACCCTGCTTATTTAACTTAAATGCAGAGTGAATCATGAGAAATGCTGGGATGGAAGAAGCACAAGCTGGAATCAAGAATGCCAGGAGAAATATCAATAACCTCAGATATGCAGATGACACCACCCTTATGGCAGAAAGTGAGGAAGAACTAAAGGGCCTTTTGATGAAAGTGAAAGAGGAGAGTGAAAAAGTTGGCTTCAAGTTCAATGTTCAAAAAACAAAGATCATGGCATCTGGTCCCATCACTTCATGGCAAATAGATGGGGAAACAGTGGAAACAGTGGCAGACTTTATTTTCTTGGGCTCCAAAATCACTGCAGATGGTGACTGCAGCCATGAAATTAAAAGATCCTTGCTCCTTGGAAGAAAAGTTATGATAAACCTAGACAGCATGTTAAAAAGCAGAGCCATTGCTTTGCCAACAAAGGTTCATCCAGTCAAGGCTATAGCTTTTCCAGTAGTCATGTATGGATGTGAGGGTTGGGCTTGAAAGCTGAGCACTGAAGAATTGATGCTTTTGAACTGCGGTGTTGGAGAAGACTCTTGAGAGTCCCTTGGACTGCAAGAAGACCTAACCTGTCCATCCTAAAGGAAATCTGTCCTGAATATTCATTGGAAGGACTGATGTTGAAGCTGAAACTCCAATACTTTGACTACCTTATGGGAAGAACTGACTCATTTGAAAAGACCCTGATGCTGGGAAAGATAGAAAGCAGGAGGAGAAGGGGATAACAGAGGATGAGGTGGTTGGATGGCATCACCCACTCAATGGACATGAGTTTGAGTAAACTCCAGGAGTTGGTGATGGACAGGGAGGCCTGGCGTGCTGCAGTTCATGGGGTCTCAAAGAGTCAGACATGACTGAGCAACTGAACTGAACTGAACTGAACTGACTCCAAAACAAATACAACAATATTGGGCTTCATTGTTTCTTTTTTTATTTTGTTTAGTTTTGGCTGCACCAAACTGCACCTAGGATCTTAGTTCCCTGACCAGGGATCGAACACATGACCCGTGCAGTGGAAGTGTAGAGTTCCAACCACTGGATTGCCAGGAAAGTCCTTGGACTTCACTGTTTCTGAGGTGGTTCGGAGAACTCAAGTTACTCCATTCAGAGTCGTCGTAAAGGATTCCCAGAGAGGTTATGTTACACACACAACACTCCTTTGCACAGAAACAGACTCATAGAGAAACAACTTACAGTAACCAGCGGGGAAGAATAGGGGAAGGGATAGTTAGGAGTTTGGGATGGACATGTATACATTGTTATATTTAAAGAAATAAAAGGAAAAAAAGACTCCTTTGCTTGCTTTCTTATGTGACCTCACTCTTGAGTTTAGATTGCTTTATTTCCAGGACATGAATTTGCTACTGTACCAAAGCAGCTTTCATGCCTCTTAATATTAATTTTTGTTCTTAAATATAATTTTTCTCCCCTCCTTCCCTCACCTTATATTTTGCACTCATGCTTATGTCTTTTGTCTGTAAATTTCAATCACCAGTGTCATGTGAGAATCAGCAAGTCTCTCTCGCAATATAAATTAATACTCATAAAATGATGTAAGGAGAAAATGGACTGCCTGTTATCTATACCTTTGTCTGATATATGCCACAGTAAATTACCTAATTAAACAAACATAACACGGAAATTAGATGTTTGTTTCTATACATCTTTGAAGAAGTAACCATTTTCCTTTCTGTGCTATTTATTATCTCTTCAATTTGCAAAAGCTGAGTAATCAGGAATTCCACACCATGGCTTTAATTGCAAGCATATAGACTAAGTGCTGATGTGGGATATTCTGTTGCCGCCGAGCTTTTTAAAATTGAAAACTTTTTCTTTTCTTCTCATTCTCTTCTTTTTAGTAACTAAGGTGGCCTATACAATCATACCATGCTCTTGTCAACACAGGATTGCTTTCCAATATGTAAAGTTGCTTTTAATAGTCCAATTACTTGATAGACAACAAAGATGATGACAACGATAATAAGCTTAATAATAGGTAAAGTTGGTAACTTGCAAACCATGTGCTACACTTGAAATGGACATGAGTTTGAGCAAGCTCCAGGAGATGGTGAAGGACAGGGAAGCCTATTGTGCTGAAGTCCATAGAGTTGCAAAGAGTTGGACACAAATTAGTGACTGAACAACAAAAATCAGGAAGATTGAAACTGGATGGTTTCTTTTTCCTGGGTCTCCCTCACTTTTCCTGTCTCACCTACTCTCAAGTTCTACAAATTTTATCTCCCAAATTTTCTCACACTTTGAGATACCTATGATGCACTGAGGATCTTGTTAGAATGAATATTTTGAATCCACAGATCTGGAACACGTCCAGAGATTCCGAATTTCTCGGTGATGCCATGCTGCTGACCAAGCAATCTTACTTTGAGAAACAAGGTTCTCAGCAAGTCTAACACTGACCTTCTCCCCTCTGTCCATGGTGATTGCCTTGACTACGTGAGAGGAACTGAGGACCTTCATCTGTGGATGAGTTCACGACACTAAATCCCAGCATACAAATGTTTTCTCATTTTGCTCGTAAAAAAAAATGGCCATACTCCTCCTTGTCCTTCCTCCATTTAACCTTTGTAAAGCTCTAGTTAGGCAAAAATGTATTTCTCTCTTATTCTAGTAAGAGAGTGTAGACTTCCAGGTCTTTCCTTTTGGGTAGAGAATCATGAATGTTTATGAGTTTCTCAGATAAAGTATTCTCAAATATCTGTACCTGGCTCTTAACCCAGATAGATATTCTAATGTTATCTAATACCTGTCTAATGATAAATATTCTAATAGATATTCTAACCCAGTAAAAATTCTGTTTTCAGAACATCTCTGAGGGCTTTTAGAAATCTGTATTATCAGCTGGTTGATTTTCAGTGACCCTTGAATCGCCTACAGCTAATTTTCTAAACATATAATGGTGAATTCCTTCTGACCCCCACAGTTTATCTTCCTATCCCATGGTGCTTACTTAGTCCACTCTCTTATCCTGAGGGAGGACCCTGCCTGTAAATACTCTGTTAATGGAACAAAATGCACAGGTCCATGTCAGTCTGTAGAGAGATACCAGTAAAAAAAGATTAAAGAGCCAAGGGGGTGGGGAAAAAATGTTATGAAAAATACTCAACTCTTTTAAGAAGTCAAGAAAATGCAAATGAATATATTTTTGTCTTTACCAATAAGGTTTCTGATAAAAGAATAATATTCAGTATTGCTGATGATATGAGCAACATTATATATACTTGGTATTTAAATGAATATAAGAGAATTTGGTTTGCCTTGGAAACAAACAGAGATCATTTGGTCATTTTTTAAATTGCACCCAAGAACTGCATTTCAGACCCTTTTGTTGACTATGAGGGCTACTCCATTTCTTCTAAGGGATTCTTGCCCACAGTAGTAGATATAATGATCATCTGAATCAAATTCACCCATTCCAGTCCATTTTAGTTCACTGATTCCTAAAATGTCGATGTTCACTCTTGCCATCTCCTGTTTGACCACTTCTGATTCACCTTGATTCATGGACCTGACATCCCAGGTTTCTATGGAATGTTGCTCTTTAAGGCATGGACTTCACTCCCATCACCAGTCACATCCCAGCTAGGCGTTGCTTTCACTTTGCTCTGTTTCCTCATTCTTTCTGGAGTTATTTCTCACTCTTCTCCAGTAACATCATGGCAAATAGATGGGGAAACAATGGAAACAGTGACAGACTTCATTTTGGGGGGCTCCAAAATCACTGCAGATGATGACTACAGCCATGAAATTAAGACTCCTGTTCCTTGGAAGAAAAGCTATGACCAACTTAGACAGCACATTAAAAAGCAGAGACATTACATTGCCAACAAATGTATGTCTAGTCAAAGCTATGGTTTTTCCAATAGTCATGTATGGATGTGAGAGTTGGACTATGAAGAAAGCTGAGCCCCAAAGAAGGGATGCTTTTGAACTGTGGTGTTGGAGAAGACTCTTGAGAGTCCTTTGGACTGTATGGAGATCCAACCAGTCCATCCTAAAGGAAATCAGTCCTGAACATTCATTGGAAGAACTGATGCCGAGGCTGAAGCTCCGTAACACTTTGGCCACCTGATGGGAAGAACTGACTCCTTGAAAAAGACCCTGATGCTGGGAAAGATTGAAGGCAGGAAGAGAGAGGATGACAGAGGATGAGATGGTTGGATGGCATCACTGACTCTATAGACATGAGTCTGAGCAAGCTCCAGGAGTTGGTAATGGACAGGGAAGCCTGGTGAGCTACAGTTCATGGGGTTGCATGGAGTCGGACATGACTGAGTGACTGAACTGAACTAAACTGAAGAGAATTTGGAAATCTATATTAAATGCATTTGAAATGTTCATGCCCATTTCCACACCCACCAGTTTAACCACTGAGAATTTATCCTAAAGAGATTTTTAGGCAAATGTGCAAATGTAATGCATGTGCATTGCTGTTGTTTAGTCAAGAAGTTGTGTCTGACTCTTTTGTGACCTCATGGACTGTAGCCTGACAAGCTCCTCTGTCCATGGGATTTCCCAGGCAAGAATACTGGAAGGGATTGCCATTTCTTCTCCAGGGGATCTTCCTGACCCAGAAATGGAACCTGTGTCTTCTGCATTGGCAGGTGGCTAAGCAATAATATAGTACATATAAATAATAGAATACTAGCACACCATTGAAATATATGATATATTTATTTCAATATATGTATGTGTATATATATATATATATATATATATATATATATATATATACATGTAGAAAACATATATGGAAGACTTCCAACTAAATGTCAATAGTACTTATATCTGAGTATTGAGTTTATTTTTACTTTTTTCTTTTCTGTATTTTATAATTTTTCTCTCAATGAACATTGGCAAATGTGTAATTTCAAAATAAATAAATAAAGAGGCCAGTGTTGAGATAACAAATTAGCAATTTTTTTCTTTGCATTAACAAGTTGAAGCTCAGTTCCAGTAACCTACAGTGGAGGGTACTTCAGACTATTTTCTGCAGGTGGTGACATGATAATATGTGTTATTAGAAAAAGTAATTTCCAGTTATTGTATTGGAATTCAGTAATTACTTTTTCAATAAAGAAAGTGAAAAGTATTAAAAGCCAAAATGTGAAATAAATTAGCTTTATATCCTACACTCAATTAAACTATCATAGCAAGAAGGTAATGAATTAAGATAATTTGAGGATAGGAATAAGGCTTAACAAAGCAGAGACTTAACACTCTCTTAAAATCCATTAAGATCCTCCAAAAGGAGATCACAGCAAAGCAGGTAGCCTACAAGATAGTTCAGAAAAAATGCAGTCTGCATACTAAATAGGGAGAGAATTTGCAGCCTCAGAAGTCTCAGAGGTTCATGCACAAAGGAGCTCAAGCAGGCAAACGGTGATGTGCTGACAGTGGCCCAAAAAGTAAAGCTGAGTTTGCCACTGGCTTCACTACTTTAGAGAACACAAAGGCAGTCCCATTCCCCAGACATGCGTTCTCCCAAGGAATTCATATCATATTTGAGCAGCCAGTGATATGTGAGCATTTAATTCATTACAAAAGTGAAAGTGTTATTTGCTCAGTTACGTCCTACTCTCTTTGACAGCATGGACTGTAGCCCGCCAGTCTCGTCTGTCCATGGAATTCTCCAGGCAAGACACTGGAGTAGGTATCCACTCCTTTCTCCCGGGGATCTTCCTAACTCAGGGATCAAACCCAGGTTTCTGGCATTGCAGGCAGATTCTTTACGGTCTGAGCCACCAGGGAAGGTCCAGTTTACTACAAAAGGAGTGCTCTAAAGCAGTAAAATCTTGTCACTCCCCTGCTAAAAACTCACCCCTGGCATCTCACTGCATTTGAAGTAAAAATAATAATAATAATAATAAGATTCCTTCCTGGGATCTACAGGGCTCTAGAGGCTCCAGGTTTGCCTCTGTCTTCTTCACTCTCCATCAGTCACAGAACTTCCTCCCTGTTTCTAGAACAGGTCAAACTCATTCCTGCCCCTACGCCTTTGTGCTTGCAGTTCACTCTATCAGGAACATCTCCCTCTTGTTCTTTCCAGGGTTCATATGTCACCTCCTTAGAATTCTCCAACCATTAACAAACAAAAATAACTCCTACTCTCCCTTAGTCATTTTCTATCATATCATTTTTTTTTTTTACCTCTAGTTAATTTCACAATGGTTGTGGTGATCTAGTCACTCAGTCGTGTCAGACTCTTTGTGACTCCATGGACTGTAGCCCACCAGTCTCCTCTTTGCATGGAACTTTCCAGGCAAGAATGCTGGAGTGGACTGCAATGTCTTTTTCCAGGGGAACTTCCCAACCTAGGGACCGAACCAGGGATTCCTGTATTACAGGCAGAGTCCTGCATTGCAGGGGGCTTCTTTACTGACTGAACCACCAGGAAAGCCCCGAATTCACAGGACATATCATCCTCTGACACTGCTCTTCATCTGTAAGCCACATGAGAGAATAGGATGTATCCCCAGTTCCTAGAACTATGCCTGGCACATAGATGCTTCAATATACTGCTGAAAAAATGTCCCAGCCACCACACAGTGGTCTGGAATGCTTCTTTTGTGTGTTTAGAGGCACTGAGAGGAGCAGCTGTGAAAAGACAGACAGCACATGCATCTCAACTGTCTGCAGAGTTCCAGCCAGAATTGACCCACAGGGTTTTCTTGACCAAAACAGCACCCTTCTGTTTGGTTCTTTTAATGTTTTATGGTTTCATTTCACTCTGATCTGAACTAAATTGCCAGTAACCAGAGGGTTGCTCAACACTGGTTTGCATCAATTTTCATACAATCAAACATCTGGAGGATTTCCCTGCCTGGGAGTTACTGTATTTTTTTTAACATACATTTGCAATGATTTTTTAAAGTAAAATTTAGTTTTTTTCTTTTCATTTTCTAAACATGATGATACACTTCAAGATCACTTTAATTCTTTTCAAAATACACTCTGGCCCAGTTTCAACCTGCCTTGCCATCTGGGCAGGTTGCTCCTCCCTCTCTCACCTTGAGAATCACTGAAGCAGAGAAATGTTTCTCCAACCACTTTCCTCTTACTGTTGAGAGTGCATAGATGTATTATCAGGAGTCCTTGAAAATGTGCTTCCTTTTAAAGATGTCTGAAGCACCAAACACAAGTTTGAGGATCATCAAGGTAAAAAATTAAATGAAAGAGGACTTATATTTAAAATGCTAATATCTCTAAGAGAACAAGTCATATTACAGTGATTGAACTTAGCTTATGTTCCCCCTAAAACACGGGTGGGACTAGCAACTCTGTGAGAATGGAAGCTTTCCTAGAAAGAGAGACAGTGATTTCATACCAGGAATCGACCAGTCTTGCTCTCCAAATAAGAGCACCTGTGTAAAGGATATTAGCATAAAAAAAAGAAAGGAGGTAGGTAGAAGAAATGTGGACCTTTGTGTACTGAGACAAACTATCATTTTAAATCTTGGCCTAGAATTCAAGAAAAGAAAATGAAATTACTTTCTTCCACCTTATTATTGCTGCCAGAATCTGAAATTTAGACCTAAATTCCCTGTAGTGGTTTATTTAATTTCTTTATGGTTTAAAGCAACTTTTATAGCTTAACGTGGAAAGACTAGACCCCAAATCTAATGGTATTATAAAGCAAAATGCATTCTGAAGTTCAAATCCAGTCTAGGAAGTCTTTAACTCTATAGACACTAATCTCCCAAGGGCAGGACTTCATTTAACTCATTGTTGAACTTTCTGAGCTTTATAAACTGCTTCTAGAGTAAATTCTCAGGGGACACTTCTGAGTACAAGTGTTGGGGATTGGGGACACAAATAATCCTAAATCGGGACCCATGTTACGGGTTTTCCAATTTAAGGAGCTGTTCGTGTGTGCTAAATTGGCTCAATCATGTCTGACTTTTTGCAACCGTATGGACGGTAACCCACCAGGTTTCTCTGTCCATGGGATTCTTTAGGCAAGAATACTGGAGTGGGTTGCCATTCCCTCTTCCAAGGAATCTTGCCAACCCAGGGATCAAACCTGTGTCTCTTACGTCTCCTGCATCGGCAGGTGGGTTCTTTACCACTAACTTCATCTGGGAAGCCCAAGGAGCTGTTCATGTCTCTGCAATTCTCGTGGCTCCAATGCAATTCCCATTTCTCAGTGACTGTCCTGAGTTATACTGAACAGGCCCGTTTCATGGTGGAAAATGAAGGGTCATATACTGCATCAGCCTCTCAATAGGGAAGAGTAGGACTTAGGACAGAGATGCCAGCAACAACTTATGTGATGAGGATGCCTACAATAATGAGCCAGTCATTCCTTGCCTCAGATCAGGCAGCAACTTGGTAAAAGAAACTTCAGGGCAAAGGGAAAAAAAAAATTACCCTATTTTCTTCACACTGCCAATCGAGCCACATGCTCTCTGCTTTTATGAATGTTTTAAAACCCATGGGGCACTCTTGGTAGCTCAGTGGTAAAGAATCCGCCTGCCAATGAGTTTGATCCCTGGATTGGGAAGATCCCCTGGAGAAGGAAATGGCAACCCTTTCCAGTATTCTCGCCTGGGAAATCCCAGGGATAGAGGAACCTGGCGGGCTACAGTCCATGGGGTCCTAAAAGAGTCAGACACGACTTAGTGATTAAACAACATAAAACCCACAGCTCTAAAAAACATGACGACATGGGAGAAGTGAGGTGTGGGTATAAAGTTCAGTTGTGTGCTTTTCTTCAGTCATTCAATGACCAGGCAGGAGATGAACCCCACTCTACCTAGAGCAGGGTCCTCAACCTCCAGGATCTAATGCCTAATGAGATGAGGTGGAGCTGATTAATAATAATACAAAGTGAACAAAAATGTGCTGGAAACATCCAGAAACCAGCCCCCTCCCTGTATGTGGAAAAATTGTCTTCCATGAAACCGGTCCCTGGTGCCAAAAATGTCGGGGACCACTGACCTAGAGGATCACTAGCTACAAGGTGACCAGATGCAAGGAAAAACAAATGAAGTCAAAATGCAACATCCTGGGTGGAAAAAACTTGAAAAAATTTGCTAAGTATCCCCTCCCTTCAAAAAATTATAGGCTTTTCCAGCTTTTTATGCATATTGTAAAGGCAGAAAAGAATAATGTGAATATCCTCCTTTTACAGCTCAGTCTAATTTGGCATGCCATTATAATTTCTGGCTCAGTTAGCAAATGACTGGAAACACTGCTTTCTGCAATTTTCCCTACAGTATGACAGTTCTATAAGTTGTTCTACTGATGTACTTGAAACCAGTCCAAGATGGGAGTAACTATCATTCTTAATTTTTTTATGACCAAGGAGGTTTTATCACCAGGGAGTTCCTTTGTGGAATTACCTGATTGGCCACTTACATACTGTGATTATGGATTTGGGGAAAGAAAGATCTGACAAGTTTCAGGATTGAAGATGCTTAGAATTCTACCATTAGATATTAGCTCCTCTGGGTCGAAGTTGAATAATATTGTTCCATCTGACTATGCTTGAGCAGGTTATAATAAGTAAATACTGCTGAAATCCTCACATGAAAAGAGTCAGGAGTCTCTCAAAGTGACTGGAGGGGAGGGAGATGGGAGGGCAGCTTTAAGAAGAGGTAGCAGAAGAAAATTTTTTAAAACTGGTTTACATTTCTGAAGATAGTTAAGACAAGTGATGGTGTTCAAGGGTAAACTTGAATATATTACTGATACTTAAGCTCTTTAATCCCTGATGATTCTTTTCTGTAAAATGAGTTAGAACTTAGAAGATAGCAGAGGGAGTCGGCAACTAGTACTACATTACCAGGTTAGCTGTCACTATAGGAACTTTCTGATCCCAGTGGGTCTTCTGAGAACCGTGGTCTAATATATGAATTTCCACATCAGCTCCAGACCACCACTGATGATGGGTGTTCCCACAGCATCATCTCCCTTGCTCTGAGGCGATGCGAGTACAAGGGCAAGGTTCTGTCAGTCGACACTTGAAAGGAACTGATAGAAGTCTTCCCACAACTGGTCCCTATAGCAGGGACTACAGTAACAAGGGGCTTGAGGAGTATTTTAACTTAAGAAGAAATTCCAAATGTGCGTATTTAATGCTTACATGTTTAGCTATTTAATAACTGTTTCCTCTCTCCATAAAAATAAGTTTCATAAGAGCAGACAAATTATTTCAACTGACTCATCATACCTGTTCTCAGTCAATATTTGTGGAATTAATGAAAGAACAAAAATCATTACCTTTGTATTTTAATGATGAATGTTTGGTGGGTGGATTTTAGTTCTGAAACCTTTGTTTTGGTTGTCATCTTGATGTGCTTTATAATTGTTTTATAAATGAGTTCTCTTAAACACCTTCCCTTTTTAAATTAATGCTGTTTTTACTTTTTTTCTTAGATGCAATTTTATACTTTCAATAACTGAATTAAGGGTCTTTTCAAATCTTGTTTACTTTCAGATGCTTTAATATAGCTTTTATGTTATAACATTAAATTTCTTTAAATCCTTACTAAACTAGCTTTTAATTCTAATGATTTTGTTCATGTATACTTTTTGTTTCCAATCTGTGCCTTAATTTTCCTTGTAATGGAAATAGTTTATCTTTTTGGATTAGCACAGTTTATCAGTGTCCTCTCATTCAATCATTATAAAGGCACTGACTGGTAGAAATGATAGGGGAGAACTACACTCCTTCCTCAGACTAGAAAGCTGAGGGGTATTTTCAAACTGAGGTTCACTGGTTCCCACTCTGTGTTCTTCCCACTCCACTGTGTGGAGTGTATTGTGTGAAATCACCGAAACAAGTTTATTTGAAATGACTGAAATTATTCTCATTTACTTTACAGATGCAGTTAACATAAAATGCTACTATAGTCACTACCCACTTAATTAAACTTACTTTTGCATAATCTGTTTACCATGGCGCTGAAGACTCTCTAACTCTGGAAATGTGGCAATAAACTGAAAAGAGGTGTTAATCTGGTCTCGATAGCAACTACACTCAATTGACCATTTGATTTCCATGTTCCTTCAGAAGCAGTATAATTTTTATTTTTCTCCCCCACTCAAATGGATACCTCCAGATTCTTTTTTTTTTTCATTTATTTTTATTAGTTGGAGGCTAATTACTTTACAACATTGCAGTGGGTTTTGTCATACATTGGCATGAATTAGGCATGGATTTACATGTGTTCCCCATCCCGATCCCCCCTCCCACCTCCCTCTCCACCCGATCCCTCTGGATCTTCCCAGTGCACCAGGCCCGAGCACTTGTCTCATGCATCCAACCTGGGCTGGTGATCTGTTTCACCCTAGATAATATACATGTTTCGATGCTGTTCAGATTCTATCAACCCAATATTTTAATTCTATGGACTATTCACTCTGACCAACTTTTTTTTTTGTAAGAATCAAATGAAAATATAAATATAAGCCAAATGTAAATGTATATAACTATATACACACAGATACACATTTTGACCTTCATCTCTCCTCATCTACAAAACAAAAAAAGACTACTAGTAATGCTCATAGTTAGTATGAAAACTCCATGGAAAGTGTAGAATGCATACACACACACATGCATGCGTGCATGCTAAGTTGCTTCAGATGTATCTGACTCTGTGACCTTATGGACTGTAGCCTGCCAGGCTCCTCTGTCCACAGGATTTTTTCAGGCAAGCATTCTGGAGTGGGTTGTCATCTGCCTCTCCAACACATACACATACACACTGCGCTGCAGGCCACAGAAGCTCAGCTTCATGAGTTGACTTTGTAAAACTGAATGATTTGGGGTCACTTTATTTTGTTTCTTCAGTTACACCAGGGTAATGCCTATTTTGGGCTAATTTAGTGGAATATTCTAAAAAATAAAACACGATGCATTTTTGAAAGGGATTTAAAAATAAGAAGTGTCATAGGAAATTAAAGTGAAAGTGGCTCAGTCATGTCTGACTCTTTGCAACCCCATGGATTGTCCATGGCATTCTCCAGGCCAGAATACTGGAATGGGTAGCCTTTCCCTTCTCCATGGGATCTTCCCAACTCAGGGATCGAACCCAGGTCTCCCACACTGAAGGCAATTTCTTTACCAGCTGAGCCAAAAAGGAAGCCCATGAATACTGGAGGGGGTGGCCTATCCCTTCTCCAGCGAATCTTCCCGACCCATGAATTGAACCGGGATCTCCCACATTGCAGGCAGATTCTTTACAAACTGAGCTATCAGCAGTCCCGAGGAAATTAAACGTGCCTTGTAAAAACAATATATAATATATATAACACACATATATATTCTTATTAAGAAAGTGGCATGGGATGATGGAAGAGGCAGGTCAGGAGAGTAAATGTGGATGGCTCTCCCTGGACACTCATTCTTTTCTGGATTTCAGTAGGTTTCTAGTAGATTTCAGATTTCTTGGATCAGCTGGCTCTGTCAATCTGAGATAACTCAGTGGATGATCAATCAGATGTCAGAGGCTGAGCCCTTGAGATTTAATCCTTTATAAACAAGATTAATTTCTCTATCAGAATTCTTCCATTATTATCTGTTTACTGAGCTATGCCTACTTCCCTGTTTCTAGATATGTTGACTATCACAGTGATGGGGTTCTCTCTACCCAGGTCCTTTTCCCAGCATGTCAAGCTCTGCTGGGTCCAGCATATCTCTCAATGGAAAAACAATATGAGCTTCTGTATCATCTGCTTTGAAATTGCTATCGATGAATCTTTTCAGATGCCTGCACTATGGGTCACAAAGAGTAGGTTATATCTATGTCCCTTTGCACAAAAATAATGAATAAATGAATAAATAAATATTAAATCATGAGTCTCACAATCTATGGATAATCACTTACTGACACTTTTAACAGTATTTTGAATTCAGTTGGAAATGTTCAAGTACTTGGAAATTCACAGCTCCAAACAACCTGCCTCTGTTGAGCTTTTCTGATAGTCTATGTGGCAAATAGATAAACAATGAGGTGACAGGAGATTTAGAAAAAACAGAATGTTTTGCCTCTAAACTGTCTGTGTAGAGAGGTTTCACTGGTTAAATGGAAGGCTTTTGGCATTATGATGCCTTCTCTGTAAAATGTTATTTCTTGTTTATTCATGTTTTTGTTTTCATTTTATTCAGCTATATTTTAACTATGAATATATAGCACATTGTGAGAATCTAAGAACTGAAATATTCTTGACTTAGAAAGTCTAATATCCATTATAAACATATGCAAAATTTTCATTCACAATAACATCAAAATAAAAGTTTATTAAAATAATTTAATTAGGTAGTCTACTAATTTAAACTATCTTATGTCAATAACTTAACCAAGCAGTTCCGCAAACATTTGAGACATCCTATGTAAATACAATTTAACAAAAATTTCAATAATGCCCTTTGAAAGCAACTTTCTTGAGGAATGTAGAATCTAAATACATTTATTTATAATGTAATGGTGTGTTACGGTAACAGTAGTTGAATACTAAAAATTTAATGGCAATTATAACTGGCTAAATTTTGTTTTAATGTATAAACACAACATCTTTTAGTATATTTTAAGTCCAAATTCTCTCCTGTACCCAAACGCTGGGGTCCCCAACCTCCAGGGTACCTGAATATCTGATGATCTGAGGTGGAGCTGATGTAAAATAATAGAAATAAAGGGGATAATAAATGTAATGCATTTGAATCATCCCAAAATCACCCCCTGCTCTATGGAACCTGGTGCCAGAAAGGTTGGGCACCACTGCCCTAAGACATTAAAAAATGGTTCAAACTTCTGAAATTAGATTGGTACTTGGGTTGGTGCTTATTTTGACTAACTAGTTTTTTTTTTTTTAATTTTCCAAAGAACATACTGTTCATACATAAAAAAGTTTCCAAGGAGGGAAAAATAAAGCATAATTCATCATTTGCCTGTTTTCTCAAAGCAAAGCCATAATAATCATTAATGAAGTTAAATGACAAAAACAACATTATCACAATAGTATCATCAGATGTGTATGAGTCATATATGCATTATATATGTGAGTTAGGCAAGGATGCTCTTTCTTCTCCCTCTTCCTTCTTCCTTCTCTCCTTCCTTCTTTCCTCTTTCTCACATTATCCCCATGAAAAACAGTTTGGGAATTCTTGATAACTATGATGTGAATGGCTCCTGATGAGATAACAGTACTGGAAGATTCTCAAAGTTCTATCAGATGATTTAATGCAACTCTGGGCATCCTTATTGTCAGAATATGATAAGGGAGGAGTTGTCACAGGTCATGGAATATCACAAGCAGGCCATGGAATCAAATGAAAGGTAAGGTCAGGTTAGGCTTGTGCTGGGATATAGCGTGAACTGTGTTCACTGTTCAATATAGGTTGAACAGTGTCAAACTTAGCAATATGTTTATAAGGATTCAGTTATGAATATAAATTTTGTAAAATATGAAAGCAATAGGTTCTTAAAAAAAAAAAAGCCCTCTGGTACCTTAGACATGATATAACTAATTAGAAGCTGTTTAGAACCTTGGAGATTTTCCAGGGAAAGGCTCTTACTTTAACTCAAAGTCATGGATCATAGAACATCTTACGTCCATGTTTGTATCTGTACACAGAGAGTGATCTTCAGAAGAGTCTGGTTGCCTAAATGACTTTTCTTTTGAGTACTTAGCTTAATCTTTATGAAACAATGATTCCTGGATTTACATGAAGAATATTTAGTTGTTACTTGCACATTGAGGAGAGAAGGTCAAGTCTTGTCTAGAGATTCCACAGAGGTTTATAATAATTAGAAGACCATGATCCTGGTTACAACAGGAAATCTGGATTCTGTGTGTCTCAAGCCCTGAAGTACCAATTCCATTGGACCGAAGATAGAGGCCAGGCATATGCATGGATTCCAAGACAGCTGCTGTCTGCCATTGAACTAAGCAAGGTGCTGCTAATGTTTACAGTAACATGTCTAAGAAAGGGGAGAATAGATTATACATTATTTTTATAAATACCTTGAGTGTGATGCTATTAAATTGTGCATTGTCTTTTACTCAGTTAAAGTCATAATTGGTTTTAATGTGCTAGAACCCTGAGGCAGGAAATGGCAAGACTCATATTTCATTTTATCCTTCATCTGCAGGTGAGCTGTTTTTTCCATTCTCCTTTGGGATTAAATGCTGGTATGTGGTCTTGTTTGGAGATATGGAATTTGCACGCAAGTTTAATATACCTCCTCCAGACATGGGCTAATGTGTTCTCCCATGCCATCTTTCAAGATTTCTTTTTTCACCTCCCAGTTTGATTAATGCAGGTTCAGAGGAACACTCCAACACTCGAAAGATTAACAAAGTCATAAACAGAATAAGCCTGGAACCCTGAATAACTGTGTGGAGCAGAAACAACCTCCTTCTCTATTCAACATAAATTCACTATAACATGAATAGGAAATAAATCTTTACTGAATTAAGACACCAAAACCTGGGGGGTGTTTTAGATTTATCCACTGCCACTAAGGTTGTGTAGCTGGATAGTTTTGAAAATGACTTATCTGATTCAATCATATTATATGAATGTGAAGGTCCCATTCACGATCAGTGACATTTATATTTTAACAAGCTGAACTTTTTGAATGTATAATACACTTTAATGTTTTGCATTTAGAAAATCCACTGTGATCTGCTGAACCCAAGAATAAAACAGTCCACAGTTGCAAACATAGTCCCTAAATATTAAATATTATGATGATATGAATAATCTTATTGAATTTATCATCTTTATAAGTAATTCATTTACTTAAATAATCTTACCCTCAAATATATTCAGGATAAACACTATTATTCCTAATAAAAACCCAGAAAATATGAATAATAAAAGAAAAAAATTCAAATTCCGATCTTCAGATTAGTAACCCTAAAGTCCAAGGTTTACCATTACTCTGCATTTTTTTAGGCAGGGGACTTTCCTGGTAGTTCAGTGGCCAAAACTCTCTGCTCCCAGTGCAGGGAATCTGGGTTCAATACCTGGTCAGGGAACTAGATTCCACACATCTCAACTAAGACCCACTGCAGCCAAATATACATAAATTAAAAAAAAAAATTTAGGCAGAAACTGTCACCAATATGTGGGTGTGCCTGAGTCAACCTAAAGGGCAGGGAGCTCTCTGTGTGTATGTCACTTGACAGATGTTACTACAAAACATGTTGAAACTGAAGATAAAGCATTTTTGTTCAATGATGTCCTCACCATATAACCTTGGACTTCCTTGCTAGCTCAGCAGTAAAGAATCTGCCTGCCAATGCAGGAAATACAGGTTCAATTCCTGTGTTGGGAAGATGCCCTGGAGAAGGAAATGGCAACCCATTCTGGTGTTCTTGCCTGGAAAACCCTAGAGGAGCCTGATAGGTTACATCTAGTCCATGGGGTCGCAAGAGTTGGACGTAACTTAGCAAGTAAACAACAATAACAGCCATATAGCCAGGATATTATACTGCATTTAAGAGATGTAAAGTTGTCATTTAAATATTTACTGCTTTTGGCCTCATATTTATTACTGACAGTAGATTTGAAATTAGATCTTAAACCTTGTTGTTTAGTCACCAAGTTGTGTCCAACTATTTGCATCTCCATGGACTGCAGCACACCATGCTTCCCTGTCCTTCACCATCTCCCAGAGTTTCCTCAAACTCATGTTCATTGAGTCAATGATGTCATCCAAACATCTCATCCTCAGTCACCCAATTCTCCTCCTGCTATCAGTATTTCCCAGCATCAGGATATTTTCCAATGAGTCAGCTCTTCAAATCAGGTGGCCAAAGTATTGAGCTTGAGTTTCAGCATCAGTCCTTCCAATGAATATTCAGGATTGATTCCCTTGAGGATTGACTGGTTTAATCTCCTTGCAGTTGAAAAGGATTCTCAAGAGTCTTCTCCAGCACCACAATTTGAAAGCATCAATTTTTTGGTGCTCAGGGCATCAGATCAAAAGAGTTATTCTGGAGCATTAGGGTTACATTTTGTTTGCTCTTTTAGGTTTTCAATTTAGTGCCCTTTGTCCCTTTTGTTGTTTCTTTTGGAATGGAAGTGTGTATCCTATGCATCTCCCCCTATTATACTTTAAAATATATAAATTTATTTTAGAACCACATAACTCATGTGGTTTTAGAAATTCACAGTTAGAGATGAATTAGCCTTGGGATGAATTATACATTGAGTTTCATCCATATCTGATTTAAATGATGTTTACACGAGACTTTTAATATGATTTTTTAATTAGTTAAGTTTCGACTGTGTTTGGTCTTCACCGCTGTGCAGACTCTTCTCTAGTTGTGGTGCGCGGGTTTCTCATTGCAGTGGCTTCTCTTCTTGCAGAGCATGGGCTCTAGGGTGCACAGACTTCAGTAGTTGCGATATGTGGACTCAAGAGTTGTGGTTCCTGGGCTCCAAAACACAGGCTCAACAGTTGGGGCTTATGGGCTTAGTTATTCCACGGCATGTGGGATCTTCCTGGACCAGGTATTGAACCCAGGGTCTCCTGCAACGGCAGGTAGATTCTTTACCACTGAGTCATCAGGGAAGCCCTTAGATGAAACTCTGCGCCCAGACTTTATTTTATTTTACCTTTTGTCTATGCAGCAGGACATGTGGGATGCTAGTTCCCCAACCAAGGAGGGATCAAGCCCGAAAGCCCTGCATTGGAGGTTTGGAGTTTTAACCACTGGACTGCCAGGGAAGTCCCAAGATTACACTTTAAATTTAATGCTAGAATAGGAAAAGACTTTGGGTCTATTAAGTTGGAGTGATATATTTGGCATGTGAGAAGAATATGAATTTTAGAAGCCAGGACTACAATGGTCAGTTCAGTTCAGTCGCTGAGTCGTGTCTGACGCTTTGTGACCCCATGGACTGTAGCACGCCAGGCTTCACTGTCCATCGCCAACTCCCAGAGCTTACACAAACTCATGTCTATTGAGTCAGTGATACTATAAAATCAATGCATCCTCTGTCGTCCCCTTCTCCTCCTGCCTTCAGTCTTTCCCAGCATCAGGGTCTTTTCCGATGAGTCAATACTTCGCATCAGGTGGCCAAAGAATTGGAGCTTCAGCATCAGTCTTTCCAATAAATATTCAGGGCTGATTTCCTTCAGAATTGACTGGTTTGATCTTCTTGCAGTCCAAGGGACTCTCAAGAGTCTTCTGCAGCACAGCAGTTCAAAAGCATCAATTCTATGGCACTCCTTCTTCATAGTCCGACTCTCACAGCCATACATGACTACTGGAAAAACCATAGCCTTAACTAGATGGACCTTTGGTGGTGAAGTAATGTCTCTGCCTTTTAATATGCTGTCTAGGTTGGTCACAGCTTTTCTTCCAAGGGCCAAGTGACTTTTAATATCATGACTGAAATCCCTATCTGTGCAGTGACTCTGGAGCCCAAGAAAAAAATGTCAATCACTATTTCCATTGTTTCCCCATCTATTTGCCATGAAGTGATGAGACCGGATGTCATGGTCTTCGTTTTCTGAATGTTGAGTTTTAAGCCAACTTTTTCACTCTCCTCTTTCACTTTCATCAAAAGGTTCTTTTGTTCCTCTTTGCTTTCTGAAATTAGGGTTGTGTCATCTGTATATCTGAGGTTATTGATATTTCTCCAAACAATCTTGATTCCAGCATGTGCTTCATCCAGCCTGACATTTAGCATAATGTACTCTGCCTGTAAGTTAAATAAACAGGGTGACAATATATAGCCTTGACCTACTCCTTTCCCAATTCAGAACCAGTCTGTTGTTCCCTGTCCAGTTCTAACTGCTGCTTTGTGACCTGCATACAGATCTCTCAGGAGACAGGTAAAGTGGTCTGGTATTCCTATCTCTTGAAGAATTTTCCACAGTCTGTTGTGATCCACACAGTCAAAGGCTTTGGGATAGTCAATAAAGCAGATGTAGATGTTTTTCTGGAATTCTCTTGCTTTTTTGATGATCCAACGGATGTTGGCAATTTGATCTCTGGTTCCTATGCCATTTATAAATCCAGCTTGAACATCTGGGAGTTCTCAGTTCACATACTGTTGAAGCCTGGCTTGGAGAATTTTGAGCATTACTTTGCTATCGTGGGCTTCCCTATAGCTCAGTTGGTAAAGAATCTGCCTGCAATGCAGGAGACCCGGGTTTGTTTCCTGGGTCAGGAAGATACCCCAGAGAGAGAATGGCAACTCACTCCACTATCCTTGCCTGGAGAATCCCATGGGCAGAGGAGCCTGGTGGCTCCAGTCCACGAGGTCACAAGAGTCAGACACGACTTAGCGACTAAACCACCACCAAACCAAGATAAGTGTGATTGTGCAGTAGTGTGAACATTCTTTGGTATTGCCTTTCTTTGGGATTGGGATGAAAACTGTCCTTTTTCAGTCTTGTGGCCACTGCTGAGTTTTCCAAATTTGCTGGCATATTGAATGCAGCACTTTCACAGCACTTTTAGGATTTGAAATAGCTCAGCTGGAATTCCATCATCTCCACTGGCATTGTTTGTAGTGATGCTTCCTAAGGCCCACTTGACTTTGCATTCTAGAATGTCTGGCTCTAGGTGAGTGATCACACCATCATGGTTATCTGGGTCATCAAGATCTTTTTGTATAATCCTTTGTGTATTCTTGCCACCTCTTCTTAATATCTTCTGCTTCTGCTAGGTCCATACTATTTCTGTCCTTTATTGTGCCCATCTTTGCATGAAATATTCCCTTGGTATCTCTAATTTTCTTGAAGAGATCTCTAGTCTTTCCCATTCTATTGTTTTCCTCTATTTCTTCACACTGATCACTGAGGAAGGCTTTCTTTTTAATTTATTTTTTTTTTCATTTATTTTTATTAGTTGGAGGCTAATTACTTTACAATATTGTAGTGGCTTTTGTCATACATTGACATGAATTAGCCATGGAGTTACATGTATTCCCCATCCTGATCCCCCCTCCCGCCTCCCTCTCCACCGAGCATTTGTCTCATGCATCCAACCTGGGCTGGTGATCTGTTTCACCCTAGATAATATACATGTTTCGATGCTGTTCTCTTGAAACATCCCACCCTCGCCTTCTCCCACAGAGTCCAAAAGTCTGTTCTATACATCTGTGTCTCTTTTTCTGTTTTGCATATAGGGTTATCATTACCATCTTTCTAAATTCCATATATATGTGTTAGTATACTGTAATGGTCTTTATCTTTCTGGCTTACTTCACTCTGTATAATGGGCTCCAGTTTCATCCATCTCATTAGAACTGATTCAAATGAATTCTTTTTGATGGCTGAGTAATATTCCATGGTGTATATGTACCACAGCTTCCTTATCCATTCATCTGCTGATGGGTATCTAGGTTGCTTCCATGTCCCAGCTATTATAAACAGTGCTGTGATGAACATTGGGGTGCACGTGTCTTTTTCAGATCTGGTTTCCTCGGTGTGTATGCCCAGAAGTGGGATTGCTGGGTCATATGGCAGTTCTATTTCCAGTTTTTTAAGAAATCTCCACACTGTTTTCCATAGCGGCTGTACTAGTTTGCATTCCCACCAACAGTGTAAGAGGGTTCCCTTTTCTCCACACCCTCTCCAGCCACAGTCATCAAGACAGTATGGTACTGGCACAAAGACAGAAATATAGATCAATGGAACAGAATAGAAAGCCCAGAGATAAATCCACGAACCTATGGTCACCTTATCTTCGACAAAAGAGGCAAGGATATACAATGGAAAAAAGACAACCTCTTTAACAAGTGGTGCTGGGAAAACTGGTCAACCACCTGTAAAAGAATGAAACTAGAACACTTTCTAACACCATACACAAAAATAAACTCAAAATGTATTAAAGATCTAAATGTAAGACCAGAAACTATCAAACTCCTAGAGGAGAACATAGGCAAAACACTCTCTGACATAAATCACAGCAGGATCCTCTATGACCCACATCCCAGAATATTAGAAACAAAAGCAAAAATAAACAAATGGGACCTAATGAAACTTAAAAGCTTTTGCACAACGAAGGAAACTGTAAGCAAGGTGAAAAGACAGCCCTCAGATTGGGAGAAAATAATAGCAAACGAAGCAACAAAGGATTAATTTCAAAAATATAAAAGCAACTCCTCAGCTCAACTCCAGAAAAATAAATGACCCAATCAAAAAATGGGCCAAAGAACTAAACAGACATGTCTCCAAGGAAAACATACAGATGGTTAAAAAACACATGAAAAGATGCTCAACATCACTCATTATCAGAGAAATGCAAATCAAAACCACAATGAAGTACCATTACACGCCAGTCAGGATGGCTGCTATCCAAAAGTCTACAAGCAATAAATGCTGGAGAGGAAGGCTTTCTTATCTCTCCTTGCTATTCTTTGGAACTCTGCATCCAAATGTGTTTATCTTTCCTTTACTTCTTTGCCTTTTGGTCCTCTTTTCTCAGCTATTTGTAAGGCCTCCTCAGACAACTGTTTTGCCTTTTTGTATTTCTTTTCCTTAGGGATGGTCTTGATCACTGCCTCTGGTACAATGTCACGAACCTCCATCCATAGTTCTTCAGGCACTCTATCAGATCTAATCCCTTGAATCTATTTGTCACTTCTACTTTATAATCATAAGCAATTTGATTTAGGTCATACCTGAATGGTCTAGTGGTTTCCCCTGCTTTCTTCAGTTTAAGTCTGAATTTTACAATAAGGAGTTTATGATCTGAGCCACAGTCAGCTCCTGGTCTTGTTTTTGCTGACTGTACAGAGCTTCTCCATCTTTGACTGCAAAGAATATACTCAATCTGATTTCAGTGTTGACCATCTGCTGATGTCCACGTGTATAGTCATCTCTTGTGTTGTTGGAAGAAGGTGTTTGCTATGACCAGTGCGTTTTCTTGGCAAAACTCTGTTGGCCTTTGCTCTGCTTCATTTTGTACTCAAAAGTCAAATTTGCCTGTTACTCCAGGTATCTCTTGACTTCCTCCTTTTGCATTCCAGTCCCCTATGGTGAAAATGGCATCTTTTTTGGTTGTTAGTTCTAGAAGGTCTTGTAGGTCTTCATCGAACCTTTCAACTTCTTCAATGTTACTGGTCGGGGCACAGACTTGGATTATTATGATATTGAATGGTTTGCCTTGGAAACAAACAGAGATCATTCTGTCTTTTTTGAGGTTGCACCCAAGTACTGCATTTCGGATTATTTTGTTGACTATTTGGGCTACTCCATTTCTTCCAAGGGCTTCTTACCCACAGTAGTAGACGTAATGGTCATTGGAATTAAATTATCCCATTCCAGTCCATTTTATTTCATTGATTCCTAAAATGTCGATGTTCACTCTTGCCATCTCCTGTTTGACCACTTCCAATTTACCTTGATTCATGGATCTAACATCCAGGTTCCTATGCAATATTGTTCTTTACAGCATCAGACTTTACTTCCATCACCAGTTATATCCACAGCTGGGCATTATTCTTGCTTTGAGACCATCTCTTTATTCTTTCTGGAGTTATTTCTTCACTCTTTTCCAGTGGCACATTGGGCATGTACTGACCTGAGGATTTCATCTTTCAGTGTCATATATTTTTGCCTTTTCATACTGTTCATGGGGTTCTCAAGGCAAGAATACTGAAGTGGTTTGCCATTCCCTTCTCCAGTGGACCACATTTTGTCAGAACTTTCCCCTATGATCATCCACCTTGGGTGACTCTACATGGCACGGCCCATAGTTTCATTGAGTTAGATTAGGCTGTGTTCCATGTGACCAGTTTGATTCACTTTCTCTGATTTGTTGGTAGTTGTGGTACATGGGCTCAATAGTTGCAGCTCCTGGGCTCTAGAGCACAGGCTCAGGAGTTGAGGCACAACTACTTAGCTCTTCCACGGCATGCAGGATCTTCCTGGACCAGGAACTGAGCCCATGTCCCCTGCATTGCCAGGAGGATTCTTTACCACTGAGCCACCAGAGAAGGTAGAACGCTACAGACTGAATATTTGTCTCTTCACCACCACCTCCCCTTCCTAAATTCTGGTGTAGAAACCTAATTCTTAATGTGATAGTATTCAGAGGTTGGGCTTTGGGGAGATGTTTAGGAAGTGAGGGTGAAGCTTGGAAAGGATTTAGCAAGCACCCTTATAAAGAAACCCCAGGAAGCTCTCTCACTCTATCTGCCATGTGAACATACAGTGAGAAGACAGTTGTCTATGAACCAGGAAGAAGCGGGCTCTCACCAGACACACAATCTACTGGCACCTTGATCATGGACTTCCCAGGCATCAGAGCTATGAAATAAATGCTGTTTAAGCCACCTGGCCTATGTTATTTTAATTATAGCAGCCTGAACAGCTAAGACAGAAATCTCATTAGAGATGTCTATTTCTAATAGCCATGATTTGTATGATGCAAAACCCATGAGAAGTCCTAGGGAGAGCTGGAACAGGATGAATACAGCCATTTCTAGCAAAGTGCTGCCTATGGTATAGAATTACAGGGCTTAAACATGACTTGTTGATTTTTAACTTTAAGAAGTATTTCATAAAGTAGATGAGAATATGGTCATCAGAAACAATACAATTTATCCAATTCCCAGAGAGTGTGTTCCTTTTGCTTCTGAAACAAAGAAACTCTTAACATATTTTATGACCTGTATTGTTTTTAATCCAATAACACAATACAGGTATATACTACAGTTTATAAAACATTGTGTGTATATATATATATGTATATGCAATATTTTGCTTTCACAAAATTTTGATGGTAGAAGATATTACACCTAGCTTTTTAAAAGTTATGTGAAATCTGATCTTTAAAGAGTCTTTTTGGCTACCACAATGTCTTCTATAATTATCACTCTGTCTCCTCTCTGATGACTTAAATTCCTTTTTCAGAACTCACTGTGCCCAGAGAGGTTTCTCTACACATATGCCTCTCAACTACTTATCAATCTTATAGTTTTGCACTAACTTTGCTTAATATAAATCACTGAAACTTGAATGTATCACTTTAAAACTTGCTCTAATATAAAGTATTTTATTTACCCAGCAAACATTATTGAACATTTTCCTTTTTATCATCACAGGTAAGACCCATGAAATAGTTATTGATTGCTAGTAAACTGAAGCTCTAGTGAAAAAATAAGGTTGTGTTTTGTAGTGTTCGCCAGTTTCTGAGATATAAATACTCCCACCATAGATGATTTCAAGCTGACAAAGATTTAAAAAATAGCTCACAGAATTCTTGTATATATAACAATCAGTTCTCCCAAGCTTATATATGCCAACTCCATCACACCACTGGCAGTGTTAATTCAGATCCAGCGCCAGTTCCCAAGGAATTAAGGAAGACAGGCATTCAATTTAAGAAAGTTACATAAGATTGGGTAATGATTGCTGTAATGAAAGTGTGTACTAGAAACAGAGCCATCCCAAGGGAAAGAATGATTAATTCTTGGAGGGATAAAAGTCAAGGAAGTTTTCTTTGACAAGATACTTGAAGTTCTCCAACTTTAAGTTGAGAGTGGGATTTTTTTCCCTTCCTCCACATAAGCAGCAAAGACCATTCAAGCAGAAGGAGCACTGTGCTCAAAGTGTGACCTGCATGGTGTGAGTGTTTACCCAGGGCACAACAGGGAGAGTTGCCAAATAAGGAGAAGTAAGCCAGGCATCAGATCACAGAGGGCTTTCCAAGCTCTCTCAAACTGCATCAGATCACAGAGGGCTTTCCAAGCTCTCTCAAACTGCATCAGATCACAGAGGGCTTTCCAAGCTCTCTCAAACTGCATCAGATCACAGAGGGCTTTCCAAGCTCTCTCAAACTGCATCAGATCACAGAGGGCTTTCCAAGCTCTCTCAAACTGCGGTCTAGACATTCACTCCATTAGATGAACTCTGTGACAACTAAGATATATCCACAGCTAATTTTTGCTCTAAAACTTTAACTCTTTATCATATTTACAGCCATATTTAAAGTCAGTGTGTTTGCCATCATATCGTTAAAACTCATCTCATCTGTCAACCCCTCTGGGAAAACATTCCGTATCCCTTCTCCTCTAATGCCTATTCTTTCCTGTATCATGCATCCAATCACAGGGAATATTATTTCCTTTGAGTAATTTCCATATGTCTTTGTGCATTTATTACCAACAATGTGCATTTATTTGCATAGCTGCCTCTGTTTTTTTATCCAAAGTGGTAATTCCTTGAGATCTAGGGTGTCTTTTTCCAATTTTGTTGCCAGAGCCTAGAACAGTGCTCGGCTGTCCCCAATATTTATGAGTTGTATTGAACTGATGGTATGCTTGTTGATTGTAATTCAAAAGGTTAAACAAAGCATGCCGGGGTTCTAATTGTTGGAAATATGAATATCTTCTGTCTTCACCTTTCTAACAAAATGCTATATATTGGTTTGTTCAGGTTTTTCCATAATAGCTTACAGAAACCCTGAACAAACTCTTTGGTCAACCAAATACTTAGAGGGAATGAGTTCTAAGAGTTCATATTAATAATATTTAGAGAATGAAGACTTATCAAGTCTTTTCTGCCTGCTAGAACTTTCATTCTACCTGAAACCCACCCAGTGTAAGCTCAGCTCAAGCAACATTATAGGCAGCCTGGTATGACGAAGGAAGGTTTCCCATAATGTCCAGAGTGGGATAGAAATTCTGATTCTTAAATTTGTGTGTTTGGCTTAACATTTATAAACTTGGAACACATGTAAGTCTACCACAACCATCTATAAAGACCAAAAACTTCCTTTTAAAATTAGTGAATTTCAGGGCTGGAAAAAACTTTAAGATACCTGCATTGGCAAATCTTAGCTTAAGCAATAGCTTCTAGGCTTAGATCCTAGAGGCATATACTAGAAGTATATGCCACTTACTACTAATCTTTCCCTGGACATGTGGATTTTAGGTGCTGCGTGTATAAAATTGGGACTATAATAATACATAAATTATAAAGTTACTCTGAAGACTAAACAAAATGCTGCATATATAGTGTCTGTCCACTAGTCATGTCTCTATCCATGCTATTAACTTATCATTGTATCTTACACAATCAAGGGTGAGGATCAGGAACCAGATTGACTGAATTCAAATTCCACCTCTCCTACTTACTGGTTGTGTCACTTTAGTTAAGTCACTTGACCTATCTAAGCTTCAGATTTCTCATCCCTGAAATGGAAATAATAGCAGTAACTATTATAAAGAAATGCAGACAGAATTAAATTATATAATATGAAGAGTTTGAAACAGGATCTGGACCGTAATTAATAGGAGATAAATTTAAGAGATAGGTTAGAATTACATCAAAGAAGTAGTTGAATTTCATGCTTCAGGAAAATAAGCTAACCTCTGTAGGGTTTCTGCTATATTTTAAAAATTCTCTACTATTACTGACGTCATTTGTGTGTATGCATGTGTGCATAGTCGTTCAGTTGTCTCTGACTCTTTGTGACCCCATGGACTGTAGCCCACCAGGCTCCTCTGTCCACGGGATTTCCCAGCCAAGAATACTGGAGTGGGTTGC
Source organism: Odocoileus virginianus (assembly GCF_023699985.2). Classification (NCBI taxonomy): domain Eukaryota; kingdom Metazoa; phylum Chordata; class Mammalia; order Artiodactyla; family Cervidae; genus Odocoileus; species Odocoileus virginianus. Next base: position 56,196,317 of record NC_069686.1, on the reverse strand, counting down.
CATTTCTTTCTCCAGAGGATCTTCCCGGCCCAGGGAATGAACCTGTGCCTCCTGCATTGGCAGGTGGTTTCTTTACCACTGAGCCACCTGAGAAGTCCTTTACTGATATTACTTGGTTATTACTATCGCTAATTCATTAACAGCCCATTGGTGAACATCTCAATGAACTTAGCATATATCATTATTTGCAATCATGATAAACATAGTTATATTTTGCTTCATATTATTCTCTAAATTTTAAAACTATATTCAGCATTTTATAAAAACATTTTAAATTTTCTTGTAAAAACTGTAAGCTGGTATTAGGGTACAAATTTATTTTCCTTAAAATTATTTGACTATAACACAATCTCCCCAAACCTCCTACCTCTTTATTCAATTTATTTCTCTAATAAGGAAGCATGCCTTGAGATTGCTTTCTCTCGTTTTTCCCTATCAGAAGTCCAAATATGTTGCTGTTTAACAAACATGGTAATAAAAGCAAAGCCTCAAGGCTCCACTTACTATTATGCAAAGATTGGTTATAGAATGCAATTCTTGAAGAACATTTGCTTGCCTAGAAACTATTCAGGGCTCAGGTAAGAGTGTCAATTTCATCACACTTGTCTCTTGATCATTATAAAGTATGAACTTCTTGAGGACAGAAATTCTATTGAATCATGCTTGGAACTCTGGTTCCTGGCACAAAATATGACCCACAGTGGGTGTGTTTAATGAATAAATATAAATACTTGATACTTTTTAGTCACTGAGTTACTGATGTTCAATTTTCATTTGATTTTTTTTTTTTTTTTTGTGCACTGGCAGATGACTATTTAAAGAACAAGCAATAAAAAATGGGGATTGTATCTATATGAATCACTCTATGAGTTATTTGTATATGGATTTCAGTACATCTTATAGCTAGGCTTTTGTAGTGATTTTCAAGGGACCTTGGTAAGTTCAAATCCCTAAAATCAGATCACAAGTCTGTATTGCTTTTTTATGGAAATGCAAAGGCCTTAGAAATGTGCTAAGAATGCAAATGCTTGCTTTGGTTTCCAATTATACTTTGCAAGATAAAAGACATTAATTTAAGACCTGTTATGCTTAGCTCCTTTGGGGAGAGGGTGTGGAAAGAACTAATGTTTATTGATCCTGCATTAAGTGCAAAATCCATTACATATGTTCATTTAGAAAAAAAAAATCAGGTTTATTGAGCTATAATTTACATAAAGTAAAAGACCATGATGAGTTTTGACAAACGTGTACGGTTCTGCAACCACCATAACAACTGAGGCAGACAACAAATATGTCACGGCCAACTCCTGCTTGTCTCCTTTCTACGAACTTCCTGTCTATACTGCCAGTCTCTGGCAACCATCCATCTGCTCTGCGCCTAAGGTTTTGCCTTTTCAGGAATGTCACATTCCTGAGGAAATTATACAGTATACAGTCTTTTGTCTGGCTTCTTTCACCACATGTTCTAATATAAGTATAACTAGAGTCCTATGAGATAGGTGTTGTTAATCTCATTTTATAGCTAAGAACATGGAGGCTTAGAGAGTTTAAGCAACTTACCCAGGTATTGATCTCATACCTAAAGTTCTGATTGTCATCACTGTTAAGTTGCTAAGTCATGTCCGACTCTTTTGTGACTCCATGGATCATGGAACCTGCCAGGCTCCTCTGTCCATGGGATTTCCCAGGCAAGAATAACTGGAGTGGGTTGCCATTTTCTTCTCCAAGGGGATCTTCCTAACCCAGGGAGTGAATGTCTCCTGCACTGGCAGATGGATTCTTTACCACTGAGTCACCCGAGAAGCCCAAAGTTCTGATAAAATAATCAAGTTCCATCATTTAGGTATTTGCTCATGTTCAGTTGGTGCTGGTATATTGGAACACACATAAAAAGACCAGTGGATCCACTGTGTTCTAGCATCTTAGAATCTAGCCTAAAAGGTGCTTAAGAATTGAGGAGGAGGGAATTCCCTGGTGACCCAGTCGTTAGGACTCAGGGCTTTCACTGCAGGGGCCTGGCCTTGATTCCTGGTCAGGGAACTAAAATCCCCACAAGCTGTCCAGCACAACCAAAAAAAGAAAAGAAAAAACTTTAACTGAAGGATAATTGCTGTACAGTATTGTGATATCGTGTTGGTTTCTGATATACATTTTTTTCATCAAAAAACTTAATGAGGAAAGCAATGTATGATGAACCACCTTGAGATGTTCCTAAAGCTCTGGTCTACCCTGACTCTTAAAATGAGATTGAATCAGAACAATAATGTTAGATTTCACTTAAAATAAGGTGGAAAACTCAAGAAATACACACACATGACAGTAAAATTAATCTATGTAGTACAATATTTACAGGGAAACCTCTAATTATGTCAGTGAGAATGACATAAATGTTTACCAGCCAGGATACATGAATTCCTCTGTCTGATAAAAGCCTAAGTAAAATATTAAAATATTTAAAAATAGTAAAGAAAACATAATAAGTGAGAAAAAGAGACAAAGATTTGGGGGTAACATATTGCTACTATAATGTTTTTATGGTCCTCTATTCTAAAAGATTGGGGATTGATTCCCTGGTGGCTCAGAGGGTAAAGCATCTCCCGAAATGCGGGAGACCCGGGTTTGATCCCTGGGTTGGGAAGATCCCCTGGAGAAGGAAATGGCAACCCACTCCAGTACTCTTGCCCAGAAAATTCCATGGATGGAGAAGCCTGGTGGACTACAGTCCATGGGGTCGTAAAGAGTCGGACACGACTGAGAGACTTCATTTCACTTCACTTTCACTCTAAAAGATAATTTTACCTCCCAGCAAAGAAAATTAGGATAATCTTGATGTAATATGAGAATTGGGGAGGAAAAAAAAAAAAGTTCTACCAGGAGAAGTTTCCAAGGAAGCAGATTACTTCCTACAGTACTTTCATCCCCAGGCCACTACAGAAGGTCAATGATAATCATCAAGTAAGATTAACTATTCAGACCTCAGGAGGAAGAGTTCTCTTCAAGAGTTAATCTTACTTGAAAATGATCATTAACCCTTTTATAGTGGCCTGAGGATGAGGCTATTATAAAAAGTAATCTGCTTCCTTGGAAATATCACAAGTATTTCTTATGTGTTATATGCCTAGACCATGGGACTTACATCTTTTTTTAATTAGACATGTGTAATATTTTATTAGCCTTAAATAAAGAAGATTATGCATGTCTATGGAATTATGCAATTCTTAGAAATATTCGAGGGTTTAAAAATCACATGCTCTACTTTCCACTTCAACTAAGAAGGTCAAGTGGCAGGCATTAAACAAGTGGGTTTCCCCCTGTGCTAGGAAGCTGTCTCCTTTCCTTTACTGACATGTGGGTGCTGTTATTAAATATATAAAGAGATCCTTTCAGAAATCCTTTTTTTTTTTTAATTCAAGATAGCATCTTTACGAATTCTATTGCATTCTTCGAAGAAGCAGCCATATACCAACCTTGTGTTTCTTAAGTCATTTATTCTCATGAGGATGAACACTCTGGTGACCCTGGGTGCTGAATGAGGTAGGAGACAATGAACCAGACAGACAAAACAATGAAGGGTATTCAGGTGGTTCAGTCCAGGTGAGCAAGGATTTACTTCTGGGGAGGGACTGATGCCCATCTGATCACTCTATCAGATGCCTATCAGCACTCTGCACACTCCTGCAGATGGACTAATGGCCCCACAGCCAAAATCTTCATTGCAACAAGTTGTAACAAGTTGTCAGCTTCCCCTTGGTTAATATCTAAGGCAGAGGAGCCAATTCTCTGACAAAAGTTCAAGTTTGATTTTCATCAGTTATTGCTGCTCACAGGTTTTTTTTTTTTTTCCCTCAACATAGTCTAGATGAATTAGCTCTGAAGAATGACAAAATCCACAATCACAACATCGTCCGTAAGTGTTCAGAAGACTACATAAATGAAACATAACATTGGTGTCCAAAGTTCTCTAGTATAACTGACACTTAAACAGTTTCCCCTTTGCAGTCACTTTTTTTAAATTTGATTTTATAACTTTTTCTTGCTAAATCCCATCAAGGAGACAAATCTGAGACAGAAATTTTTCTTTCAGATTTTTTTGATATGTGAGTAGTTCTTTGAAACCCAATTATTACATATACATATACATACATTACATATAAAAATGAACTATAAGTGGGGAAACAAACAAACAAACAGAAAAACTTCTACAAGCATGACTCAGGTTGCAAAAGAAATTCAGAGCAAAAGATGGCATTGCTATTTAAGGCCAAAATCGAACTTTACTGAAAATATTTTCCTATCTAGTCTAATGTACAGACTCTCGCCTCTCAACTACACAAACTTGCAAGTACTATCCACCTGCCAATGCAGGACAGTCAGGAGACTCAGGTTCAATCCCTGGGTCAGGAAGATCCCCTGGAGAAGGGAACGGCAACCCACTCCGGTATTTTTGCCTGGAAAATCCAAGGGACAGAGAAGTCTGGCAGAATAGAGTCCAGGGAGTCCCAAAGAGTCAGACATGCCTTAGTGACTGAGCATGCACTCACTTGCACTCAGGCAAGCATTATGTCTTTCTTCAATGTTTACTTGTTAGATGTAAATTACATTCCTTTACATGAAATTACTAAATCAAGGGGAAACCTTTTTTTTGTTGGTTTCAAACATACAGCCAATTTTCTTCTGCAAAAGTTGTAATCAATCCACACTCTAACCAACATTGTGTAAATGATGTGCCTTATATCTCTCATCTATCCATGAATCATTACTACTAGCCTCTATGCATAGTCTTATTCTAATTCAAAATGTGATGTCATCATACAATAAGATTGTTGGGATTTTTCCCTTCCATAATCTATATCACCTCCCTTTTCTCTACTATGAGACAACTTCTTAGAAGTATGAGACCCCCTCAGCTAAACCACTGCACCAGAGTCACTCACTCTTTTTCTCTCCTTCCTCTCACTCACTCCTCCCCAGGGAAGGAAAAATGCTTTCCATAGGACTTGCTGACTTTAGGGGAAGAAACCTGGCTTTGGTGTTTAGATATTTTTGCACTCTGCCTTTTAGAAGTAAGCTGCTAACAGAGACAGCCTACTGTTCTTTAAGCATGGTGGAAGGCTTTGCTCCTGTTAGAGAGAACTGCAGTTTTCTAGCATCACCTACCAATTGAGATCAGATGGTTGTTTTGGTCTAATTCAAAGGTCTGTGTCTGTCTATGTGTGTGCCCATTCATGTCAGACTCTGCCACCCCATGGATTGTAACCTGCTGGGCTCCAGTGAGCTAACTCCTTAGGCTGAAGATCTAAAGCCTTATTTTCCAATTGGTTCATCAGAAGAACTCTTGACATTTTAATCTCAATCTGTTTCTCTTTTCCAATCTCTTAATTGCATGTAGAGTTGGAAGATCAACAGTTTATGTTTCCTTAACCCGCCGTGTGTGTGTGTGTATGCACGCATGCTGAGACATATATTTTCATATGAGGAAATATGCATTCTTTTACATAGGTATTTATATTTCTATTCATTACTATCCAAATGAATCATACTCTAGTAATGGGAACACATTTGAGCTACTGAAAATTATTAGTGATATAAAATTTGACCTATGTTCTGTTCACGGGATCCTACAAGTGATACTAATTTTCTCTGACAGCAAAAGCATCAAAATAAAGCTTAACAGCTTTATTATGCTAACTTTTGTATGTTAACTTTAAAACTTAGCATGCCCACCATGTTTTCTTTTGCAGAATACCTCCTTTTCAACTTGAGCCTTAAAACAATTTTATGGAAGGATGAGCAATATTAGTTTCCCTGTTTAAAAGATGAGGTGTTTTAGGGAAACCTGCTATATTTTTGGTGGGGATAATGTAAATTGGTGCAGCTACTGAGGAAAAAAGTATGATGGTTCCTTAGAAAACTAAAAATAAAATTGCCATATGATTCAGAAATCCCACTCTTAGACATATATCCAGATAAAACTATAATTCAAAAAGATACAGGCAGCCCAGTGTTCATAGCAACAATATTCACAATAGCAAAGACATGGAGGCAACCTAAAATACACATCAGTAGATGAATGGATAAAGATGATATATACACATGCAATGGACTACTACTCAGCCATATAAAAGAACAAAATGATGCCATTTGCAGCAACATGGATACAACTTTAGAATATCACACTAAACGAAGTCAGAAATAGACAAATACCACATGATATCACTTAAACAGGAAATCTAAAATATGACACAATGAATCTATCTATGAAAGAGAAACAGGATCATGGGTGTGGAGAACAGACTCACGGTCGCCAAGCTGGAAGAGGGTTGGGAGAAACATGAAGTGGGAGGCTGGCGTTAGCAGCGTATGTGTGCTCAGGCACTCACTCTTTGCAACACCCTGGTCCGTATGTCAGCTTTTATATATAGAATGGATAAATAACAAGGTCCTACTGGGTAGCACAGAGAACTATACTCGATATCCTGTGATAAACCACAATGGAAAATAATCTATATGTATATAAATTTAATCCATGGAAATCTATATATGTTTTTTATTACTGTAAGTCTTTCAATTGTGGTGGTTTATATCTTCAGTGTTTATTACTTTGCTTAATGCTGTGAACTCAGATTTGGTTAAATCTAATCTGTGTGATTCCTGAGAACCAAAAATAGAGATTTCTTCCAGGAAGGATTTGGATTGCTCCTACGGGCCATGAGAGGGCCCTGACCTGTGATCACATTAGCCCTCTTTGAGGGTTTGAAACAAAGGCAGCTGCCTCAGTTTCACCTCCAACATTGTAAGTGAGACTCCCATGATAGTTTACTAAACTCACCATTTATAAATACCACAAAGTAAACTAGACTTTCTAAACTTCTTAACATTATTATTATTATTTTTAAGTTGTAACTGACTATTGTTGGCATGGGCATGTTTAAGCCACTGGACAATTCCCTTTTTCTCTTGAAATTTTAGAAATTCAGTAAAGCATATATTTGTCAAATTAAGCTAAGATTTTTTATTAGCTCTAATAGAGGATCTTTCAGAAGCATATGGCCTTGACTCCATCTCCCATATTTGTTATCATTCTCCCTTAGTAGTGCTTTGTTATTCATATAACATGTACTTAATAAATGAACAAAGGAATGAATAAGTTAATAAAAATTTATATAATTGACTCAATTCATAACTTCTTGGGGGTGTATCAGGATCAAATCCAAACAGTCTCTTCTTAGAAAACTTCCCTTCAAAAAACTGAGTAAAGCTATACTTATCTAACAGCAAAATTCCATACATACTCCCCAACACACATATCTACATTATTTTACCATAAAAACAATACAATCATTATATGATAAAAGTAGATCAAAACTGTAAAGCATCATTTCTTAAAAGCTGATGGTAGTCAGAGGTTAACTTACCTGTGAAACAATAAAAATCAAAAGAAAAAATTGAAAATGTGCCATGTTACAGGCCACTAACTTTTTGAATATATAGAATTGGTGATTCCTGATTGAAAGACTGACCCGATATAGACCAATCATTTGAAACCATGTTCATTCAAGAGCTAGAATTATATCTCTGCAATCTAGACAGAGTATTTGCTACATACTAAAGCCTAATCCCCTCAGGGTCACAGCATATTTTTTCTTTCCATAGTCTTGCTTATTTATTCAGTATAATGAAGTCTGTTCTTCTCTAGAATTATATACATAAATTGAAATTTTAAGTAAAAGAATTGCATTGGTAGTTTTCAAGTTGGAATACTTCCCAACTCTATCTAATTGATGATTTATTTAATTGTTGTTTCCTTTCTTAATATACCAAAATGTTATTCATATGTGGCAACAATAGATTTTAAGGCAAAGTAAATATAATCTTCTTTATATTTGTTTTGGTAAATTTGATGCACAATTGGCCCTCCTGGGGACAAATAGCATTAATTAAATAAACCTGTACATCATGAACAGAAATGCAAGTACTTGTGATCTACTGATCTTGTATACATCATTTGAGTGACAGGTTTAAGCAGTGCTATAGACTCAGTTCTATAAAAGGTCTGAAAAAGTTATTTTTCCTCACTAGGAACAAACTTTACATTTTTTAATTGTATGGCTGAATCTCAATACTAGTAAAATTCAGATCAAAACTGTGTCTTATTTTTTCCTTGGAGTAACTCGACTAGAAAGAAATCTGAATGTAATAGAACCATAATAAAAAAAAAAAAGGAACAATTTAAGAGGCTGGAAATTGCAAGAAAATGAAAAACACAGTGAGATATGTCAAGCACAGCAGTGTAAATAATATCGAAATACGCAGTTTTTCAGATTAAATGAAAACTGTCCTTCCAGTTTTTGATATTGACTGCAATACCATTTAGTAATACAGTTTGAGACATCCAAGTGACTACTTAAGGAGTATTTACCAAAAGGAGTTGCATAAAGACTTAAGTCTTTGATCCTCACAAACAGTTTTCAGTATCTGATGTGCTCTGTGTTCCAGGTTAAAAATATATATATTCATGTCTTTCTTCAAAGAGTCAGGAGATGATATAAAGTAAACTGGACTCAAATTGCAGGATCCAAGGTCTTAGAGAAGTGACAATGCAGATACACCTGGAAAAATAATCTACAGGAGACAGAGAATGAAAGAAAGCATTGCCAGGGCTGCATACTCCAGTTTGGCTGAAATTCACTACTTTGCCTAAGGCTGAAGTTCACATATGCCAAATTCTTAGGTATCAGCCTTCTCTTTCCCATTCCCATTGCCACTGGGATTTGTGGCATGTAAATGTGCCAGTAAACACAATCCTTTGCTTTTCAAGATTATTTATTAACACTACCAAATTTCTCCTGATTGAAACATATTAGCATATGTAATTGATCATAATGTCTTCTTTCATTAGTTTTTTTAAATCTTTGTAAAATATAAAACTATGATCCTTACTTCTAGAAACATGATTTAAATATGGAGAAAAACATGAATTAGATCAGGATACAGAAACAGTAGGCTTCCCTGGTGGCTCAGTGGAATAGAATCCACTGGCCAATGCAGGAGACGCAGGTTCAATTCCTGGGTCAGGAAGATCCCCTAGAGAAGAAAATAGCAACCTCTCCAGCATTCTTGCCTGAAAAATCCCATGGACAGAGTAGCCTGGAAGGCTACAGTCCATGGGGTCGCAAAGAGTTGGACACGATTTAGTAACGAAATAACAAAATGACAACAGACACAGTACATCCAGAAAAGATTTCATCTAACTTTAGAACTTATTTTATCGGAAGTGCTTACTTTGACCTATAAATTCTGAATTGGCCTTTCAACTAACCAGAGTTAGAGCCCCTTGAAGGCCAAAAGAAGGGGGGCGGGGAAAGGAGAAAAAGAAAGAGAGAGACCTTACAGCTTGACTATAAATCATGTCAGTGGTTTCTTCTTCACTCCCAGGATGAAATCCAAGTCCCTCAGCATCACACAAAAGACCTTTCATGATTTTGCCTCTTCCTGATCTCCAGATTCATTTCTCAATCTGTCCTCACATGTTTTCAATACTTCAGACTGATCAGCTTGCAGTAACTCCCAAAGCAACAGCCCTTTCATGGCCTGGTGCCCTTGAACTTACCACTTCATCTTCCTAGAATCTCTATGCTCTGAAATTTTTTTACGTGGAAAATTTCTACTAATCCAGAAAGGCTCACATCAGAACTCAGCCCTTATCTGAGTAAAGTGCCTTTTTCCCTGATCTCCCAATAGCATACTCTTATATTGATTTAATAACCCTTACTAAACAGTATTTTCTAAACAACTCTACTCACATGTTTCCTCCTCTAGATTTTGGAAACATTTATGTGTCACATCTCAGCATCCCTAGTATATATCAGACCATCAGACACATCAGAGGTACTCAGTAAATGAAAATATTTTGCGGAGTTCTTCTACTATTCTATCCAGGTCAGAAATAATCTCTTGTACCTGGTAACATTTTTATTCAGACAATGGTTTAGGCTCCACTCAGAATGTTGTGTTGTGGATCCATTTGGATGCTGCCTCATAGCATCTAATTGTTCAATTTGTCTGTCTGGTTATTGGCAGCCTGCAGGGTATTAGGAGGGAAACTCACAGCTATTTTAAGAGCTACTTATTGAGTCAGCCCTGAAAGTTTTGTTTATCATTTTCTTTATTCTGCTTCCTTTTATATTCCTTGGGACCACTCAAAAGCATTTAAAGCCATCTTCCAATTTATTTTTCCAATGTATATTTCCAGCTGAGTTCTTTTTTATTACTTGATAGTTCCTCTTGTAGAATTCTCAGATGGGCTTTGAGAAGAGTTCACATCACATTATTTCAGCTTCTTAGTTGTTATCCCATTATACTGAGGAATGTAACAAGAGGAAAAGAAAGTCAGATTTTCTTTTGGAGGTTAGCTAGGACTGCATAGCAATTAGAGTACGCAGAAGAAAAGATGCAGAAGCAGAGACATGCAGGTGGATTCTTGATCTAATGTTTAGGGTTTCCTCTCGAGCTGTTGTTTAAGAGGAGAAAACTCTCTGTTATGAATTTATCCTTACTTCAAGAGTGTGCCAAGCCATGCAATTAAAGCTAGGAAGGTGGCTGATATGGGAAAAGCAAATGAAAGCAGTGACTCAGAGAAGGCGTAGCATCTGCCACATGAATGCTTCTGTTTGCACTTGGAAAGAGGAGAGTCAGCCTTCAAGGGAGACAGAGAAAGTAGCAGGTAGCACAGCATTGTTTCTGAGCCTGAAACCAGCTCTACTAACTGCTGCTCCGTTGCTGAAAAGTTGCCAACAGGTGAGAGAGGAAAACCCATCCCAGTAGGTGAAATAGCAAATGAATGTGTCTCCTTGCTAGACTTCTCGTGTGCGCAGACACTCGGTCCTGTCCGACTCTTTGCTACCCATAGACTGTGGCCCACCAGGTTCCTCCGTCCAAGGGATTTCCCAGGCAAGAATACTGGAGTGGGTTGCCATTTCCTTCCCCAGGGGATCTTCCTGACCCAGGGATGGAACCTGCTTCTCCTGCAGTGGCAGGGAGATCCTTTATCGCTGAGGCACATGGAAGCCCTTTTGATTTTTCTGAGTTATGAGTTTCTGTGGGGGATTGCCAAGTGGTCACACAGCTCCAAAGCAGCAGTCTGGTGAGAAGCTGCTGGGTGGGCTTGTAGACTTCCTCAGACTTGGTGAGTAAGGAAACAAGCTCAAATGGATGAGACAGTTTATATTCCCGTCACAGCAGGCACGTGATGTCCATGCTTTCCTCAGCTCCCCTAGGCTCCTAAGTTCCATGGATGACAGACACATAGAGGGCCCATGAATCTGTGTCACATCTGTGGGAAACTGAACTCAGGAAATCCTGTGTTCTAAGAAGGCAGTCGACAAACTCATCTACCTCCCCTACAGAGAGAGGCATTATCTTTATTACTCGGGAATATAAGCAAATCTCTCCAGAGAGTGGAGGGAAGCATTTCTGCTGTACTATCCTGGGATATCTCCTTAAACAAACGTTCTTCAATTTACATTCTTAAATTCTTAAAATGCTTTGGCTCAGAGGACTGTATAAAAACATGAGCAATTCAGGGAGAATTGTCTCCCAACAGGGCTGTAATGTGTAATATTTTTCAAATCCACTTAAATCACTAAAATTACCCATCTTCTTTTTTTTTTTCCCTGCCCAATTACTGCTCCTTAAACTTCCCTTTGATGTACATCAGTGGCTATCATAGCAATCTATACAGGTATGCATGCTCAGTCACTCAATTGTGTCTGGCCCTTTGAGACCCCATGAACTGTAGCTGACTAGGCTCCTCTGTCCATGGCATTTTTCAGGTAAGAACACTGGAGTGGATTGCTATTTTCTTCTCCAGGGAATTACATTGGTTCAGTTCAGTTCAGCTCAGTTGCCCAGTCATATCCGACTCTTTGCAACCCCATGAACCACAGCACGCCAGGCCTCCAACCAAACCCATGTCCATTGAGTCGGTGATGCCATCCAGCCATCTCATCCTCTGTCATCCCCTTCTCCTCCTGCCCTCAATCTTTCCCAGCATCAGAGTCTTTTCCAATGAGTCAACTCTTCGCATGAGGTGGCCAAAGTATTGGAGTTTCAGCTTCAGCATCAGTCCTTCCAATGGACACCCAGGACTGATCTCCTTTAGGATGGACTGGTTTGATCTCCTTGCAGTCCAAGGGACTCTTAAGAGTCTTCTCCAGCACCACAGTTCAAAAGCATCAATCCTTACATTGGTGGAGGATCAGAAAAAAAGGCCTTGCATCAGATACCTTGGTTTCAAAGACAACTTACCAGTTAAATGATCTAGTTAAACATACTAGTTAAGGGACCTTCAGCAAGTTTCTAATGTCATATGAGACTCAACGTTTCCAGCTGCAGCACAGGGAAAACAATAATAGAAAAGAGGAAATACCCTGACTATTTATTCATGCGAATACCCAACTAAGTCAAAGAAGCCAACAAGAATTGTTACTTCCCCTGCTTTACCTCTTAAAAAAATTGTCCTCCAAATATCTTCTTTTTTTCAGTTTTATATATTTGTTCATTTTCAGAGAGTCCCTCACATGTTTTCCAAATACACACAGTAAGAAGCAAGGTAATCCTCCACCTCTATGAAGTCAGAAATTGGGTTGTGTCCATTTTTCCTTTTTAATACAAATTGCATTCATTTTAATGATATGAAATGAGAAGAAATATGAAATTTCTCCTCTCCAGAATGAAATTAAAAATACAATTTTGCAAACCGTGGCATTATTTCAAATTAAACAGCTTTACGTATTTACTCGTGCTGTCGGTATATCTCATCAATACATCAGGTTTCCCAGAAGCAGAGCATGAGAAAGAGTGACTTGAGTAAATGAGAGAGAGCCCAGAAAAAAAACCTGTAAGGAACTGAGGAAACTGGAATACTGCCAGATTAGAAACTCAAGGCAGACTTGACCCACTAGAGTGTGCAGAGCGTCACAGCTTTATCACACCTCAAGGCAAGGGAGCTGGCCTCTCGTATGTGTCAAGTAGATATTGCCTATAGGGTATATTCAGAGGGGAGGTGCCCTCGTCCAGGCATTGCCCTACATGCTGAGGACCATTCTCAGGGAAAGGGCATTTGGCAGATGCTCACAGCTGTTGGGGGTGGGCATGAAGGCCTGGTAAAGAGAATCTGAGTGGGCCAACAACAGCATCTCCTGCACAGGGACACCAGTTACTACCAGTTAGGTAGTAGGAGACTTTCGGGATGAGACCCATAGCTCGGGTTAGAGGTGGTGGTGGTGCAGATGGTGAGAAGTGGGTGGATGCAAGATTTTAAAATAATGAATGCTGAAGCTAAGATGTAACAAGTGCTTCTCTGTTGGTGTCCTTTTCTTTATATCTGGTTCCAAATATTGTTTCTCCTGTTCAAACTTTTCCATCTGTTTCCATTTCCATAAATCTCCTACTTGCTAACTATTTTGCCTGGCACTTTGACTTTTCACTTTGTCCTGACCCTTCGGTTCTTGGCAGTTCCCCAGGTGTGTCTAATTTTCCAGCCTTTTGAGATCTCATTTTGTGCTCTCGATTGCAACTCATTTCCCTGGCCTCTGACACTCCTACCTAAACACATATAAATCTGTGCTCTGCTTTTCTGGCCCAAATTACTTGCCTTGTCCCCACAACCTTCTCACTGTGAAGCAGGACAAGCAAAGCCACTTTCTCAAATAACTCTGTAGAAAAGCTTACTGCAGACCACAGTGGACTCTGAGATAGCAGGAAGCAAAGATTAAACAGCTTTCTATGTGTGTGTGGTTTTTTTTCCTGAATATTTAAAGACAACTATTCTGGCACTTTTTAGTATAGAAACAAAGAAATATTGAGTTTTACTGTCTGAGGATGAGAATGTTTTATAGCCTAATTCCTACAATATTAACTGTGCTCTTATGAATGATACCAATGCATTAGGAATATCTGAAGACTGTCATTGTCCAGTTTAATCAGACGACAAACAGTTTGATCACAACCAAAATGGTTAATATATAGATGTTTTGGTACTTAATATGGAAAGCATCAATTATATGTAAATTTCACTCTTCTGGGCCGCTTCCTCTTTCTCTTAAATATGATCAATATGTGCAGTTACTGTAATAAAAGTAGATTAAATACAGCACTTGGAAAGTAGTCTTTTTGATAACTTCAAAATTAACCCAATTTGTCTCAATAGTGCTGGTGAAAATCCTTTGAAAATGCATTAGTCCATTTCTTGTCCTGCAAATGGAGCCTTTGAAAATAACTTACTTTTTGTTTTATAACTCAAAATCTTGCCGGACCACAAGGTTATCTAAACATCAATTTTCACTTAACTAGACTACGAATATGGAAGCCATAGGTTACTTTAAATGTTTTTTGAATTTTTAAAAATTTTTCACAATGACACTGTTTTTTTCTATCCTTAAAATCATTTTCTGACAAGCTAAATGCAGACAATGTGCAGTTAATTGAGGTTCCTGCTATTTTTCCACTGTGATTAATCAAGGTTTTACTATAAAATAATCCATTTTTCATGCATAGAGACATCTCTAATTTAGCCTTTTTTTTTTTTTTTTTACAGGGTTGGAGGGAAAGTGTGAGCTCATACATTTATTTGAAATACAATTAGAATAATGGAAACATCTATATCTTCTTAGCATTAAAGACTGTAGAATGGACAATTAAAAGCTTTCCTAGATTAATACTATTAAAATGTCATGAATAATATAGGTCTGGCCATCTGATTTATCATTCATCATTACTATATAACTTACTCAGAAGCTATGTAATGAGGAGGGAAGCTAAATTAACACAGCTATGAATTCTCAAGTAGAGGAGGAAAAAAACTCTCAGATTAGACTGCTTCTCAGAATAAGAACTTCAGCTGTCTCATATGTGATTTATCAGAATGGTAGCTTGAGGATCTGCTCAGCATAGGCTGTGTCTAGCACCTGCAGAAGCATGAATGACCAGTCTTGAAGGTTACAATGCATGAAGAAATTATTTGGTAGAAAGTGTTCAGAGTTAGCTCTTGACCTACTTGTATAGAAGATTGCCAGTTTTTGCTCCTTCTCTCTGGGATTACTGGCTCTTAAAAAACAGCTTCCATTAAGAAGTGAGATTCTTCAACCCACTTCACCTTGAGAAACCCAAACCATATTGAGATGCCATGGATAATGAGACTCAATGGTTGGTGAGAGACCAGTACAGAGGCTGCAGGTATGTAAGTGAAACCACCGTGGAAGAGGTTTCTCCAGCCCGTGCTGCTCCAGAGGAGGCCCCAGGGATCAGAGAGGAACCCAGCCAAGCCCTTCACACACACCTGACCCATCAACATGCGAAAGACTAACAGGCCCTCTGGCTCCTGGATTCATTAGGAAGAAGAGATTTCAGTTGCATCCTTAAACAAATGAGAATTGAATAAACTCCCTTCCAGGATGTGAAATCATGAAGACATGTGCAGAAGACCAACATGTGACAAGATGAAAAGAATATGGATCCCTGTGTCACTAACTGGAAGAGAGTGATTATAAAACTACCTATCCAGAAATATCTACATTGCGTTTTGTTATGACCAATAAATACATATTTTATTAAGCCCCTAAAAAAGCAGTGTTCAGGGTTGAACTTGCTGCACATATCCAACTGGTAACTGCTTTACCTGTTTTTGTTTGTTTGTTTGTTTTCTTTTTAAGACAAAAGTTCTGGGAATTATTGTATATGTCAATCTGTGAACTGGAAAAACTCTGGATCTAAAACTAATCAATACAAATAAATCCTTTTGAAGTACACATACAGAGAACCATGAGAATTCTGGAACCAAATAACACTGAGAATTGTGTTTAACACAGATGGCCACCTAACCTTTGAGGCAAATTTGTTAGATTTTAATTTATGAGAACCTGGGGACCCCAGGCAGAGGGTCCCCACAGAACTGTACTGAGGGTACATGGCTTGGCTAGGGCGTAAGGTTGTCATGGGTTGTCGTATACTGATCACCCATGTTTCAGCCAAAATAATTCCACTCGTATCTATGCCAGTGGTGCTGAGCACACAACAGCAACATCAGGAAAAGCTTGTGCTGGTTCCATTTCCAGGTCTGCTGATACAATAGATCTGGGGTTTTTAGGGAGAATTGGCATATCTATCAAGTTCCTAGATGCTGTGGATCTGGGGACCACACTTTGAAAGCCACACAATTCTATCCTATATCTTGGGTCATCTAGTAAGACTTTATTTGAAGAAAGCATTCAAAATATAAAGAGACCAAGTTATAAATTAAAATATTGAAAGCACTCATACTATTATAAATAAATAGTAAAGTCTTTTTTTCCTTTCTCTGAAGTTCCTGGTACTTGAACACGTCTGGCAACCAAAGACATCTAGGTGTGCAAACAAGTTTCAGTTCAGTCGCTCAGTCGTGTCCGACTCTTTTCCATCCCATGGACCGCAGCACACCAGCCTTCCCTGTCCATCACAAACTCCCAACTCCTGGAGCTTGCTCAAACTCACATCCATAGAGTCAGTGATGCCATCCAACCATCTCATCCTCTGTCATCTCCTTCTCCTCGTGCCTTCAATCTTTCCCAGTACCAGGGTCTTTTCAAATGAGTCAGTTCTTCGCAAAAAATGGCCAAAATATTATGGAGTTTTAGCTTCAGCATCAGTCCTTCCAATGAATATTCAGGACTGATTTCCTACAGGATTGACTGGTTTGATGTCCTTGCATCAAGGGACTCTCAAAAGTCTTTTCTAACACCACAGTTCAGAAGCATTAATTCTTTGGCACTCAGCTTTCTTTATAGTCCAACTCTCACAGCCATACATGACTACTGGGAAAACCATTGCTTTGACTAGACGGAACTTTGTCGGCAAAGGAGTAATGTCTCTTCTTTTTAATATGCTGTCTAGTGTTGTCAGAGCTTTTCTTCCAAGGAGTAAGCGTCTTTTAATTTCATGGCTGCAGTAACCATCTGCGGTGATTTTGGAGCCCAAGAAAATAAAGTCTGTCACTGTTTCCATTGTTTCCCCATTCTATTTGCCAAGAAGTGATGGGATAAGATACCATGATCTTTGTATTTTGAATGTTGAGTTTTAAGCCAACTTTTTCAAACTGTGCAAACTAGTTTACACATTCTTATTTACTCATGTCCTTCTCCCCTCCACCATCTTCCCCTTCCCTTTTCCCTCCTCTGTATAGTTAAGACTTAATATACTGTAGACACCAGGCCAGGTGCTGGACATTTTAATAAGATTAAGCCCTTGAGAAGTTATAATCTGAAATGTAAAATCAGCACATGATGGCTAGTGTGAGAGGTACTTCAACAGAAACTTCCTCATACTGTTTGCCAAGGAATAATTAATTTTTCCCAGGAGTATGAATAAATGTTTCACTTAAGAGATAATATTTGAATTGATTCTTAAAGGATGAGTAGAATTATTTCTTTCCAGTCAGGAAAAAAAATGGTGTTTCAGGCAAGGAAAATGATTTCAAGAGAATATGCTTAGAAATTTCTGAACATCTGAGGATTAAAGATGGAAGTTGTTAAGGAAAAGTTTATTTGCTGGAGACATTGTGTTCTTGCTGTTATTGACATAGTGGTTTGACACTTTAGGAAGACTGAAGCCTTGTGAGATCAGGGATGGTGATTCTTAATTGTTCTTTCCTTTGTTACTATCTTAAAGTCTCTATTGAGTTTTTTACAATATTGATACTGTTTTATGTTTTGGTTTATTTGGGCTCCAAAATCACTGCAGATGGTGATTGCAGCCATGAAATTAAAAGATGCTTACTCCTTGGAAGGAAAGTTATGACCAAACTAGATAGCATATTTAAAAGCAGAAACATTACTTTGCCAACAAAGGTCCGTCGAGTCAAGGCTATGGTTTTTCCAGTGGTCATGTATGGATGTGAGAGTTGGACTGTGAAGAAAGCTGAGCTCCAAAGAATTGATGCTTTTGAACTGTGGTGCTGGAGAATACTCTTGAGAGTCCCTTGGACTGCAGAAAGATCCAACCAGTCCATCCTAAAGGAGATCAGTCCTGGGTGTTCATTGGAAGGACTGATGTTGAAGCTGAAACTCCAATACTTTGGCCACCTCATGCGAAGAGTTGACTCATTGGAAAAGACCCTGATGCTTGGAGGGATTGGGGGCAGGAGGAGACGGGGACGACAGAGGATGAGATGGTTGGATGGCATCACTGACTTGATGGACATGGTTTTGGGTAGACTCTGGGAGTTGGTGATGGACAGGGAGGCCTGGCGTGCTGCGGTTCATGGGGTTGCAAAGAGTCAGACACGACTGAGTGACTGAACTGAACTGATTTGGCCACAAGGCATATGAGATCTTAGCTCCCTGACCAGGGATTGAACCTGCACCCCCTGCATTTGAAGTCAAAGTCTCAACCACTGGACTGTCAGGGAAGTCACCATAATCTTTCTTAAATACCCAGGGTCTTCCCTGAGCCCACCCCATAAAAATTCACATTTATATGTCTGTGTTCCTGGATCTTAGCCTAGGGCTTTGATGAATCTCCTCAGGTTACTCTAACATGCAGCAGAGCTGAGAACCACTATGAAATCTCTCTTGATTGTCAACTATTTTAGAAGCTCTCACATTGGATGACACATATGGAAAGCTGAACTGAGTTGGTTCTCCAATTTTCTTAATTTTTTTTTCATTTTAAATGCTTCTCCCTTTCAACGTCAACTGTTGCTAACCAGACAACCTTGGATCATGACTGTGATTTCCCAGAGTCTCCAAGGCCCTTTTCATAGATGAGTGCCTTTCTAATTCTCCAGATTCCCAACTAATTCTAGACACCTCCCTTTGCCTTTTTTCTGAACCAACATACCTTCATTTTGTATATGTAGTGCCTCTCCTATATCATAATTTTTTCCCTACCAATTTTTTTTCTTTCCTCCTTGCATCTTCACAATCTATCTTAACTCCTACCACATGGAAAATACTCAATAATATAAATGTCAATCAGTGCTAGAAGGTGGGGAAAGGCACACAATGCACTTAAAGAATACAGCTGGAAAATATAAGAAATATTACTGATGCATATTTGGGACAGTATTTCTTCAGAGCCTTGGGCATCCTGAGTTATTCCTTGCTCATCACCCTCTGCTTCACAGCTCCGCTTGTCTGACAACTGTCCCCACCTCACCTTGCCATCTTGGCTCACAAGAGTAGAGAGGACATTGAGATTCTATCACACTGGGGACCCTCCTCCTCCAACACACGGTTTTCTCCAGTCACTAAATATTGTTTGTTTACTTCATTGCACTTCCTGGAAACTACCATTTGTTTTCTTATTGACAATCTTTTTTTTCCATTAGATTATAAGTATCAAGAGGTCAGAAGCCAAATCACAAATATTATAGCCATTTACTAGCCCAATGTTAGGTAGGTACCCCACAGGAGGGGATTCAATCTGTATTTGTGGAATGAATGAATGAGTAAAGAAGTGAATGAATGGAAGAAAAGAGCTTGGACACTAATACAGATTCATTTTCCAGCCCTGCTAACTCAAATGAGCTTTCTCCAGTATATTTATTTAAACAATGTAATGCTTTAGCAACAAAAATATGCAATTAGTGAGCTATTTAACATTTACAAAAAGATAAATCTGCATTAAATGACCCAATCCATACTCAAATAGTTAAATCAATGTTTCTAAGTTTTTTTTTTCTGTATAGCTAATCCTTTTTTTTTTTTTTTGCAAAACAAGTTGTATAATTTGCTAACATGAAATTTAGCCATTTATTTAAATATAGTCACTTTGTTTGTTGAGCCATTTACTTTGCACTCGAATCAGAATCCCAGTTTATATTTGAAAAACATGCTTTCATTTGTTACTTTATTTTATAATCCCATAAAGATATTGTTCTTATTTATAGGATGCTGACAGTCTGGTTAATTGCTGTTAATTGTTTCAAAATCAGTCTTGAGAAAAATCAATGAGAGAAATGCCATCTCTATAAAGGGAGCAGGCTACCTTGGCCTCAAGCAGACTTTTCTAATACAGGCTGCAAATTTGAATCATCTCGGGGGCTTTAAAAAAAAATACAGATTCCAGGCTCCATCCTCTGAGATTTGAATTTCTTTGATTTGGGGTAAAGCCAAGGGATTTCTATTATTTGGAATGCTTCTGGGTGATTTTTCTGTGCAGCCAAGGTTGAGGATCAATGATTTAAAGAAAGAAAATAACCATGCTCAAGCCGAGAATGGACTGTTTCCTCTCCAGACTTTAAGAGTCGCCCTGACATTCAAATCAATCAAGCCATTATATACAAAAGGCTGAGAAATTACCGCTACTTGTACTCTAGATGCTGGCAACCTGAATGAGCAATGGATATAAAAAAAAAAAGAGATGGGGGCCTGTTAAGTCTGGTGACTGACTCAGGACTGGAATGTATTGTGAACAGAACAAATGCTCACCCATCCAAGTCTGACCACCTGTCTTACTGGTCCTTGACCCTTTCTGCTAAGCCTTTGCCCATGTTCTTCTCCATCCCTAAAAATGTCCTTCCCCTCTCCACCTATTCACTACCTGTCTTTCCTTCTGGAGCCAACCAAACTCACGATGCTCCGGTGAAACCACGTCAGGCAGCTCTACTTCCTTCCCCTTCTGTAGCGGCACCAGTGGTAAAGAACCTGCCTGCCAGCACAGAAGGCAAGAGACATGGACTTGATCCCTGAGTCAGGACGACCCTCTGGAGAAGGCCTTGACAACCCACTCCAGTATTCTTGCCTGGAGAATCTCATGGATGGAGGAGTCTGGCGGGCTGCAGTCCATGTGGTTACAGATTTGGACATGACTGAAACAACTTAGCACATGTAATGGTGTGAGCACGTAAACATTTTTTAAAAGTCTTGACACAATGAGGTACCATTACACGCCAGTCAGGATGGCTGCTATCCAAAAGTCTACAAGCAATAAATGCTGGAGAGGGTGTGGAGAAAAGGGAACCCTCTTACACTGTTGGTGGGAATGCAAATTAGTACAGCCACTATGGAAAACAGTGTGGAGATTCCTTAAAAAGCTGGAAATAGATCTGCCATATGACCCAGCAATCCCACTTCTGGGCATACACACTGAGGAAACCAGATCCAAAAGAGACACGTGCACCCCAATGTTCATCGCAGCACTGTTTATAATAGCCAGGACATGGAAGCAACCTAGATGCCCATCAGCAGACGAATGGATGAGGAAGCTGTGGTACATATACACCATGGAATATTACTCAGCCATTAAAAAGAATTCATTTGAATCAGTTCTAATGAGATGGGTGAAACTGGAGCCCATTATACAGAGCGAAGTAAGCCAGAAAGATAAAGACCATTACAGTATACTAACACATATATATGGAATTTAGAAAGATGGTAACGATAACCCTATATGCAAAACAGAAGAAGAGACTCAGATGTATAGAACAGACTTGTGGACTCTGGGAGAAGGCGAGGGTGGGATGTTTCAAGAGAACAGCATCGAAACATGTATATTATCTAGGGTGAAACAGATCACCAGCCCAAGTTGGGTGCATGAGACAAGTGCTCGGGCCTGGTGCACTGGGAAGACCCAGAGGGATCGGGTGGAGAGGGAGGTGGGAGGGGGGACCGGGATGGGGAATACATGTGAATCCATGGCTAATTCATTTCAATGTATGACAAAAACCACTGCAATGTTGTAAAGTAATTAGCCTCCAACTAATAAAAATAAATGGAAAAAAAATAATAAAAATCTTGAACTGAGAAACTAATATGTGTTATGTTCCATTAAATAGTTCATACTTCTCTAGTCCTCATAACAATATCTTTTTAGCCCATCTATACATTGCTTTATATGTATTTAGCATTTTCATATTTATGCCCTTTTCCTCTAGACTACAAGTTCTTCAAGGCCAACCAAGTACAACATGAAATACTGAGTTGATCAAAACATTCATTTCGGTTTTTCTGTAATATCCTATGGAAAAAGCCAAACAATGTTTTTGTTGCCAACCCAATATTTCGTTGTATTATGTCACCAGGTTAAGGGATGAAAAAGGAAGGAAGAGAAGGAAAATTGCTGTGAGACAGTCCTTATATGATGTAAAGTAATATCTTATTTAACTTTCATGATCATCTTTGGAGATTTAATTTATTTTTTCCTCATGTAGATATAACACTGAGGTTCAGAGAGGTAGCCTAAAGTAGGAAAGAATTTGACTCAATTTAGTCATTTAATTAGTCACTCACAGTGACAGGAGTATTAGTCTAGTGTTTGAGGTGAGAGTGGGTTGGCAAACCTAAGTCTTACTATCTTTTTAGGGAGGGTTACTAGTTAATGGGGCTTCGAAGGTGGTCCAGTGGTAAAGAATCTGCCTGCCAAAGCAAGAAACATGGGTTCAATCCCTGGGTAGGGAAGATCCTCTGGAGAAGAAAATGGCAACCCAGTTCAGGGTTCTTGCCTGGGAAACCCCATGGACAGAGAAGCCTTGCAGGCTGCAGTCCATGGGGTCACAAAGAGTTAGACACAACTTAGTGACTAAACAGCAGGAACGACATCTAATTAGCTCATCATCCCTGGTTCTTTTCAATGTCCTCATTTCCTGATTTCCTTGGGAGTGATGACTGATTTACCTGATTGATGGGCTTGACAGAAGAAACTTAGCTGGCTTACCCCTCACTCTCTCTCCTTTCATCTTCTTCAGAAGCTAGTTGTCTGTAGGGAACATGCATTCTACTCTGCTTCTCCACAGGGTCAGTTTTCCAGAGACACGTCCCTATCAGGGGATGCTCCTGGAGTTTAACACAGTCTGTGAATGAGTACCTACATCTGTCTAATTCTGGGGCTCAGAAAACCTTGAGAAAACCATAGGTGACTGACACCTATGTCATATCCTTCAATATCAGTTTCACCAGTAAAAGTAATATTCTAATTTCCTTTCCTATCTTTCTTCTGAGATAAATGAGATTGGGCACATTTAGAGTGGTATGGGCACAGAGTCTGTCTTAATTGGTGGGAAATGTAAACAAGCAAAATAAGGATGCCCTTTAATTTTATCCCTTAAAACACTGGTTTTCCAGGTGTGGTTGGGGATCAGCAGCTTTTGTAACATCAGTTCCCACCTCAGATCAACAATCTACGCTTTAACATCCCTATAGAGCAGGGGTCCCCAAACTTCCCAGCCATGGACCCATACCTCCTGTCAG
Organism: Odocoileus virginianus; assembly: GCF_023699985.2. Taxonomy (NCBI): domain Eukaryota; kingdom Metazoa; phylum Chordata; class Mammalia; order Artiodactyla; family Cervidae; genus Odocoileus; species Odocoileus virginianus. Next base: position 56,173,098 of record NC_069686.1, on the reverse strand, counting down.
ATCAGCAGTGGCATTAGATTAGAAATAAAGTGAACAATAAATGCAGTGCACTTGAATAATTCCCAAACCATGTCCCACGTGCACCCTGGTCCATGGAAAACTGTCTTCCATGAAACTGGTCCCTGGGGTCAAAAAGGTTGGGAACCAGTGCCCTAGAGGATTTTGAGGCCTGCAAAAGGATGAAAAACCCTGCAATGGACAGGCTCTTGAGTCCTGTCTCTTTAGGCTCTGTTTATGGTAAGAAATCTATGCACCTGGTGCATGCACCTGAAGGCAGGTAAAAGTGGGCATAGGATGACTGTAGCATGGGAACTGATGGCAAAGACTGAGAGTTGATTGTAGCTAGGGACATGCCATCCATCAGTTTTTTCATCCAGGTCCTAATCAGAGTAGTTACATGATTTTATATTGCTTTGCTTGATTTTTGTTTTCTTCCCTATTTCCGTATCTAAAAGCCTGAGAGGCTTTCTTTTTTCTTTCTACATTGCAGAAGAGATACAGAAGAGGTGGCAAGAATACACAGAAGAACTGTACCTAAAAAGTCTTAATGACTCTGATAACCAAGGTGGTGTGGTCACCCACCTAGAGCCAGACATCCTAGAGTGTGAAGTCAAATGGGCCGTAGGAAGCATTACTGTGAACAAGCTAGTGGAGGTGATGGAATTACAGCTGAGCCATTTCAAGTCCTAAAATATGATGCTGTTAAAGTGCTGCACTCAATGCATCAGTTAATTTGGAAAACTAAGCAATGACCACAAGACTGGAAAAGGTCATTTTTCATTTCAATCCCAAAGAAGGGCAGTGCCAATGAATGTTCAAACTACAGTACAGTTTTTGCTGATCTCACATTACAGATAGCTGAACAGTAAGAAGATTCTTATTTGTCCACTGACACCTCTGAAACTGCTAATAGAGGAGGGGGAACCAGCACTCCTACTGGGGAAGGGGTGGCCACCCAGCCTTCAGTCACAGCTGAATTCAGCTGTGAGCGGCACAGGCTAAGGCAGTGGTTTCCGCCTGTGCATCCCAAAGATTAGCATCCTTTGGGAATGTCTTAAAAAGGCAAATCCCTGACCCTACTCCAGACTACTGAATCACAAATTCTGGAGGCAGGATCCAGCAGCCTGAGTTTTAACAAACCTGCCAGGTATAATAGTTTGAACGCATGCTCATGTTTGAGAACCACTGCTGGGGCCTCAGTCCTCCTGGCATGGCATGGCACAATGGTACAGGAATCCATCATCTGAAAGCTTGTTAGAAATTCAGATCTCAAGCCCCATGCCAGACCTCCTGACCTACCAACCCTCTACATTTTAAGCAAAGCCCTAGATGACTGGAAAGTGCATGAAGGTTTTAGAAGCAGTAGTATAAAATCCAGGATGCAAATGCCAAATCATGGAACAGGAGAAGTGATCAGGATTTTAATGTGGTTTGCAGCCTAAGTGCAAATATTGAAGCTACAGACTGAGGAGTGAGGCTGATGTAAGGCTGGGATCATGGGGCACCTGTTTCTATCTGGCTGTTCTCTCTATCTCCTGCTGGCTCATCACTCAACCCTGCTGTGTTAGGCCCTCGCTTGGACCTAGAACACCACCAGGGAATTAGTGTATCTTAATCCACTGCATGAACCTCCACTAGCCACTTTTTAAGATTTGAATTAAATTTTCAACCCAGCTTCTTTTGGAATTCTTTTCACAGCAGGGCAGACCTCCCTAGATGTCCACAGAAGGTTATTTCTCAGCCCAAACAGGTAGTAGCCTAGGATCAATAAGGACCAAATCAACGTTGAGCATTTAAGCATGTGGCTGGAGTGTGAATAAGTAGTCGGAGAAATGGGGAAAAGGTCAGATAGCAAGTACTAGCTTTGTAATGAGCAAAAGTGCTTGTTCATATGTGGCATTTCACAGAACCTGCAGGCTGCATTTGATTAGTTATTAAAATTATGGTCGGTCAGTAGGGAGAATCATGATAATTGGTATAGGTCATAGATAATCAGAAGTGTCTCTCCCAGTGGGAGGAAACCTATTAAAATCCCTTATTTAAATCTCTTGGCCATTCCCACATTCTGCTCACATGCAAAATGACTTGTCCTGATCTTGGTCTCCAAGGGAGAGAGCAAACATCTTCCATTGTTCTTTGTTTGGTGCTAATTAACATTTCCAGGAGGATTGACTTAGATGCAGCTCTGTGAACCCCAAAGCAATCACTGCATTCAACTTCCAGATCATAGCTTTATCTCATTAAATAATTAGCTTTTAACAGTCAGAATGTTGAGATTATTTCAACTGGTGTTTCCAAAACTTGTCATCACACAGAAATAATCCTCAGCCTTATAGCACTAGCACTGAGGGGAGAAAGTGCTTTTGTGGGAAGGGAATCCCTTATTTATAGCATAAGTTTGTGCTCTGGAATAATACACCTTCTATTCCTGAGAAGCAGCAGGCCACCATAGACTAATTTGGTGGAACTGGTGAACTGGCCTTGGCCCTAACAGCTCTGAAACCTGATGGCTCATTGGAATCACCTGGGAAGTTATTAAAAACATTAATGCCCGGCTGTCCCTCTAAAATACTTATTTATCTGGTCTGAGGTAGAGCCCAATCTTTCTCTTTTTTAGAAAGTTTCCAAAATTCCATTGTCATTGCATGGATTATTTTTCTCTTCTTCAATGAGCCCTCCCAGCACTTTGCCTTCATCACATCTGTATCTTGGACTATTTGATTTTTGATCTACTTCCATTCAGTCAATTCAGTAGCTTAGTCGTGTCTGACTCTTTGTGACCCCATGGACTGCAACATGCCAGGCATTCCTGTCCTTCACCATCTCCCAGAATTTGCTCAAACTCATGTCCATTGAGTCAGTGATGCCATCCAACCATCTCATCCTCTGTCATCCCCTTCTCCTCCTGCCTTCAATCTTTCCCAGTATTAAAGTCTCTTCTAATAAGTCAGTTCTTTGCATCAGGTTGCCAAAGTATTAGAACTTCAGCTTCAGCATCAGTCATTCCAATACTCAGGAGTGATTTCCTTTAGGATTGACTGGTTTCATCTCCTTGCAGTGCAAGGGACTCTCAAGAGTCTTCTCCAACACCACATTTCAAAAGCATCAGTTCTTCAGTGCTCAGCATTCTTTATGATTCAGCTCTCACATCCATACATGACTACTGGAAACGCCATAGCTTTGACTATACAGACTTTTGTCAGCAAAGTAATGTCTCTGCTTTTTAATATGCCGTCTAGGTTTGTCAGAGCTTTTCTTCCAAGGAGCAAGCATCTTTTAATTTCATGGCTGCAGTAACCATCTGCAGTGATTTTAGGGTCCAAGAAAATGAAAGTCTGTCACTGTTTCCATTGTTTCCCCATCTATTTGCCATGAAGTGATGGGACTGGATGTCAATTACTTCTGTTTCATTGACTACACTAAAGCCTTTGATTGTGCGGATCACAACTAACTGGAAAATTCTTGAAGAGATGGGAATACCAGACCACCTGACCTGCCTCCTGAGAAACCTGTATGCAGGTCAAGAAGCAACAGTTAGAACCAAACATGGAACAACAGACTTGTTCAACATTGGGAAAGGAGTACATCAAAGCGGTATATTGTCACGCTGTTTATGTAACTTATATGCAGAGTGCATCATGAGAAATGCTCGTCTGGATGAAGCACAAGCTGGAATCAAGATTGTTGGGAGAAATATCAATAACCTCAGAAATGAAGATGACACCACTGTTCTGGCAGAAAGCAAAGAACTGAGGAGCATCTTGATGAAGGTGAAAGAAGAGAGGGAAAAAGCTAGTTTAAAACTCAACATTCAAAAATCTAGGATCATGGCATCTGGTCCCATCACTTCATGGCCTATAAATGGGAAAACAATGGAAACAGTGAAAGACTTTATTTTCTTGAGCTCCAAAATCACTGCAGATTGTGACTGTAGCTATGAAATTAAAAAAAAAACAAAAACAAAAAACTTGCTCTTTGGAAGAAAATCTCTGACAAATCTAAATGGCATATTAACAAGCAGAGACATTACTTTGCCAACAAAGGTCTTGTATAGTCAAAATTATGTTTTTTCCAGTAGTCATGTATGGACGTGAGTTGGACCATAAAGAAGGCTGAGTGCTGAAGAGTTGATGCTTTTGAGCTGAGGCATTGGAGAACACTCTTGAGAGTCCCTTGGACTGCAAGGACATCAAACCTACAGGAAATCAGTCCTGAATATTCACTGGAAGAAGTGATGTTGAACCTAAACTCCAATACTTTGGCCACCTGATGAAAAGAGCTGACTCTTTGAAAGAGACCCTGATGCTGGGAAAGATTGAAGGCATGAGGAGAAGAGAACAGCAGAGGCTGAGATGGTTGGGTGGCATCACTGACTCGATGGACATGAGTTTGAGTAAGTTCCAGGAATGGTGAAGGACAGGGAAACCTGGCTTGATGCAGTCCGCGGGGTTACAAAATCAGAAAAGACTCAGCGACTGAACAACATTACTTTTATTACAAGCTTTCTTTGTGGCTCTGCTCATCCAGTTTCTTTAAAACACTTTAAGCCAAAATGGAAAAAAAAAATGATTTTTTGATACAAAATACATAAAAGCATAAAGAAAAAAAATAATAATAATTCTACCATGAAGTATAATTATTGAGAACAATTCTATGTATGTTTCTCTCTACATATGTTTTCTTTACTAAAATATGTCATACTAAATATACTTCTCTGTACCTTATTTTCTTTCCCTAGAACAACAATATGGAGAGCATTCATGCCAAATAAGGATTCTTTTACCATGAGTATGTTGTTTGGCTGAAGTTGTGCCATCATTGTTACTTAGCATAGTTTAGTATATTAATTTCTTATTCTTTGTTGTTTATGTATCTTTAATATGTTTGCTATTAAAAACAGATCTGAGACCAGTGTCCTTTTTTATCCATCAGTATAAATCTTGTAGTTCTTTATCACCACTAATGGGTTGGTGGTCTTTAGGCAGAGAAGACACTAGTAAAACAAGCCAATCAATTCTTTCTGGAAGCTGAGTCCTCAAAGAAAACACGGTTTAAATGTCAAGGTCTTCTGCTCAGATTGGAAAATTCTCATTGTCCAAACTGGTGAATTTTAAATGTCCAAGATATCCATTTTTCACAGGATCCCCTAGATGAAAAGTGTTTTCTAAGCACTTTCGGTCCCTTTTTAGCTCTACTTCCCAAACTATCTCAGTAAAGGGCCAACTTTTTGATTGTTCCATTTTGTTTTATTTCCAATTTTTCATGGATATATACTTTTTAAAAATAGTATAAAAAAAGAATTTCTAGAAAAATGAAATAAAAATGGAATACAAAATGCAAGGCCCATTTTTTTTATTACTAGATTCAAGAGTCATAAAATTTCTTTGACAAACTGACATAAATATTTTAAAAGCTTACTTTCAATCTTTCTACTCAGTTTCCTAGCAGGCCAGTAACTAACAGTTTACAGCTCGGCACGGATGGGCCATAACTTGAGCGGCACTGGTTTAGAGCAAATTCTCCAGGAGATGCATTAGCTAAAGGAGATAATCCAGGGTTTGAGTGGGGAAAAGGCTTCCTAGCAAAGCTGTAATAGGAATGCAAAGTCAAAGTAAGTATTTTCGGTAACAGTGGAAAAACCAAATGCAACTGTAATAGTCAGGACCCGAACTAAAAACAAGCAAGGCTGGAAAGTCTGTGATTGACAATTGCAGTGATCCAGAGAAAAGAGAGCCAACCTGCACAAGGATGCAAGCAAGCTCATAAAGCATTCTACATGTTCCCCAAAAATGTTCTATTTCTTGACCTAGCAATGGTTTTACAGGTTTTTGCCTTAGAATCTTTTTTTTTTTAAAATGCACTCACATACTTTTTGTTGCTCTGTCCATATATCCTACAAATTAAAAATGCTACATATAACCTGTATGCTAATACTTGCTATGAGGCTGCAAATGACAAGTGCTTCTATATCCACATAACTGAATGCAGCTGAGTGATGGAAAATGTACATTGTAGGTGACTTTGGTACATTCATATTTAAAAAGTACAGTATTTGTGTCTAAAATCCCTTTCAACAGCCCTTAAATAAAGGATCTCATACTTATCACCCTTACAAAGGATAAAGGACTGATAAAAACAAAGACAGGCCAAAGAAGCATGCTTACTAGTAAAGGACATTGTTTATTATTCTTAAAGGAAAGTTGTCAGGTAAGATGCATCTTAAAGGAATAATATAGGGTGTGTGTGACTAACATCTAAATGCCAGGGAATAGGGATGGTAAAAAATGTTCTTACCACCCTCCCACCATCGCTCTTGTATTTATATCTCAGTTGTTTAATGAAAGAAATTGGGATCACTCTTTCACTTAACCTTTACCTTATGATGGTATAGCAAAGCATGCAGAACTATTTAATATTTATTTTTTATACTTAAAAAAGAAATTATTATCTTTTTAAAAAAATTATTGATTCTTGCACACCTTGCAACATGTGGGATCTTAGCTCCCCAACCAGGGATAGAACCTATACCCCCTGCAGTGGAAGCAGAGTCTTACCCTCTGAGCTGCCAGGGAAGACCCCGTGTTTAGTACAACTGACCTACAACCTTGGTAGTTACAGGCGCACAGCACAGTGGTTTGATATTTCTAAACATCACAGAATGATCAGCATAAGTCGTCTAGTTATCCTGTGTCACCATACAATAATGATTTTATAATATTATTGACTATATTGCCCATGCTGTACATTCCATCTCAGTGACTCTTTTATTTCATACTTATTTGTTTCTTAACATCCCTCACTATTTCACTCATTCCTGAGCCCCTCCCCTCTGGCAATTACTTGTTTGTTCACTGTATCTATGAGTTTGTTTCTATCATATTTGTTCATTTGTTTTGATTTTTCGATTCCACATATAAATGACATCATATGGAATTTGCCTTTTTTTGTGTGATTTATTTTACCTAGCATAATACCCTCTAGGTTCATCCATCTTGTCTCACATCAAGACATTAGTCTTTTCCATGGTTAAGTAATATCCCATTGTGTGTGTGTGTGTGTGTATTACATCTTCTTTATCCATCCAAATATCAGTGGGTGCTTAGGTTGCTTCCATATCTTGGTTATTGTAAATAATGCTGCTATGAACATAGGAATTCATTATCTTTTCACATTAATGTTTCTGTTTCCTGCAGAAAAATACCCAGAAGTGGAATTCCTGGATCATATGGTATTAAAACTATATGTTATTTATAATGCATTCTCTCTTAGAATATATACAACCTATTATGTTTCATATATAGGAGTGTGCATATGTCAATCTCATAAAATAGATAAATAATAAGGACCTACTGTACAGCACATGGAACTCTACTCAATACATTGTAATGAATTATATGGGAAAAGAATCTTAAAAATAGTGGATACATGTGTATGTACAACTGATTCACTTTGCTCTACAGCAGAAAGTAATACAATCTTGTAAATCCACTATACTTCAACAAATTTTTTTTTTAAAGAACAGGTTAAAAAAAAAATATATATATATATATATATATATATATATTACACATGCACAGGAGACGTGGGTTCAATCCCTGGATTGGGAACATCCCCTGGAGGAGGAAATGGAAACCCACTCCACTATTCTTGCCTGGAAAATCCCAAGGACAGAGGAGTCTGGTGGGCTACAGTACATGGCAACACAAGGAATTAGAGAGGATTGAGCACATGGTACATATATGAAAACATATCAGTTCAGTTCAGTTTAGTTGCTCAGTCGTGTCTGCTCTTTGCAGCCCCATGGACTGCAGCAAGTGTCCATCACCAACTCTCAGAGCTCGCTCAAACTCATGTCCATCGAGTTGGTGATGCCATCCAAATATATCATCCTCTGTGGTCTGGTTCTCCTGCCTTCAATCTTTCCTAGCATCAGGGTCTTTACCAAGGAGTCAGTTCTTCACATCAGGTGGCCAAAGTTTTGGAGTTTCAGCTTCAGCATCAATCATTTCAATGAAGATTCAGGACTGATTCCCTTTAGGAATGACTGGTTTCATGTCCTTATAGTCCAAGGGACTCTCAAGAGTCTTTTCCAACACCACAGTTCAAAAGCATCAATTCTTTGGTGCTCAGCCCTCTTTATGGTCCAACTCTCACATCCATACATGACCACTGAAAAAATGATAGCTCTGACTAGAAAGACATTTGTCAGCAAAGTAATGTTTCTGCTTTTTAATATGCTGTCATAGCTTTTCTTCCAAGGAGCAAGCATCTTTTAATTTCATGGCTGCAGTCACCATCTGCAGTGATTTTGGAGCACAAGAAAATAAATTCTGCCGCTGTTTTCCCATCTATTTGCCATGAAGTGATGGGACTGGATGCCATGATCTTTGTTCATTGAATATTGAGTTTTAAGCCAGCTTTTTCACTCTCTTCTTCCACTTTCATCAAGAAGCCCTTTAGTTCTTCTTCACTTTCTGCCATAAGGGTGGTGTCATCTGCATATCTGAGGTTATTAATATTTCTCCCAGCAATCTTGATTCCAGCTTGTGCTTCATCCAGCCTGGCATTTTGCATGATGTACTTGGCATATAAGTTAAATAAACAGGGTGACAATATACAGTCTTGAGCTACTCCTTTCCCAATTTGGAATGAGTGTCTTTTTCCATTTTTGGTTCTAACAGTTGCTTCTTGACCTGCATGCAGATTTCTCAGGAGGCAGGTCAGGTGGTCTGGTACTCCCATCTCTTGAATAATTTTCCACAATCTGTTGTGATCTACACAGTCAAAAGCTTTGGCATAGTCAATAAAGCAGAAATAGATGTTTTTCTGGAACTCTCTTGCTTTCTCGATGATCCAACAGATGTTGGCAATTTGATCTTTGGTTCTTCTACCTTTTCTAAATCCAGGTTGAACATCTGGAAGTTCACGGTTCACATACTGTTGAAGCCTGGCTTGGAGATTTTTGAGCATTAATTTGCTAGCATGTGAGATGAGTGCAATTGTGCTGTAGTTATAACATTCTTTGGCATCGCCTTTCTCTGGGATTAGAATGAAAACGGACCTTTTCCAGTCCTGTGGCTACAGCTGAGGTTTCCAAATTTGTTTTCATATTGAGTGCAGCACATTTATAGCATCATCTTTTAGGATTTGAAATAGCTCAACTGGAATTCTATCACCTCTGCTAGCTTTATTTGTAATGATTCTTTATAAGGCACACGTGACTTTGCATTCCAGGATGTCGGGCTCTAGGTGAGTGGTCACACCATGATGATTATCTGGGTCATGAAGATCTTTTTTGTACAATTCTTCTGTGTATTCTTGCCACCTCTTCTTAATATCTTCTGCTTCTGGTGGGCCCATACTGTTTCCATGCTTTATTGTGCCCATCTTTGCATGAAATGTTCCCTTGGTATCTCTAATTTTCTTGAAGAGATCTCTAGTCTTCACCATTCTATTGTTTTCCTCTATTTCTTTGCATTGATCACTGAGGAAGGCTTTCTTATCTCTCCTGGCTATTCTTTGGAACTCTGGATTCAAATGGGTCTGTCTTTCCTTTTCTCCTTTGCCTTTAGCTTCTCTTCTTTCCTTAGCTGTTTGTAAGGCCTTCTCAGACAACCATTTTGCCTTTTTGCATTTCTTTTTCTTGGGGATGGTCTTGATTACTGCCTCCTGTACAATGTCATGAAACTCCATCCATAGTTCTTCAAGCACTCTATCAGTTCTAATCCCTTGAATCTATTTGTCACTTCCACTGTATAATCATAAGAGATTTGATTTAGGTCATACCTGAATGGTCTAGTGCTTTCCCCTCCTTTCTTCAATTTAAGTCTGAATTTTGCAATAAGGACATGGCAAGATTGATCATCGACATTTTAGGAATCAGTGAACTAAAATGGATTGGAATGGGTGGATTTAATTCAGATAATCACTGTATCTACTACTGAGAGCAAGAATCCCTTACAAGAAACGAAGTAAACCTCATAGTCAATAAAAGAATCCACAATGCAGTACTTGTGTGCAGTCTCAAAAAATGACAGAATGATGTCTGTTCATTTCCAAGATAATCCATTCAGTATCACAGTAATCCAAACCTATGCCCCAACCAGTATTGCTGAAGAAGTTGAAGTTGAACGGTTCTATGAAGATATACCAAGACCTTCTAAAATTAACACCCAAAAGAGATGTACTTTTCATCATATGGTACTAGAATGCAAAAGTAGGAAGTCAAGAGATAACTGGAGTATCAGGTAAATTTTTTTTTTTCCCATTTATCTTTATTAGTTGGAGGCTAATTACTTTACAACATTGTAGTGGTTTTTGTCATACATTGACATGAATCAGCCATGGATTTACACGTATTCCCCATCCCGATCCCCCCTCCCACCTCCCTCTCTACCCGATCCCTCTGGGTCTTCCCAGTGCACCAGGCCCGAGCACTTGTCTCATGATAACCCTATACGCAAAACAGAAGAAGAGGCAAATTTGGCCTTAGAGTACAACATGAAGCAGGGCAAAGGCTAACAGAATTTTGCCAAGGTGACACACTGGTCATAGCAAACACCATCTTCTAACAACACAAGGGAAGACTCTACACCTGTACATCACTGGATGGTCAATCTGAAATCAGATTGATTATATTCTTTGCAGCCAAAGATGGAGAAGCTCTATACAGTCGGCAAAAACAAGAGGGAGAGCTGACTGTGCCTCAGATCATGAATTCCTTATTGCAAAATAAGCACATACATATTGTTACTAGCCTAAGAAGTCTTTCTTATGTTTCAACTTGAGTTTCAGAAACAGTGTTTTATTGTTCAGCTTTTCTTTACTGACTTTTACCCATTTTTCTGCTTAAATGATGAGGGGCATGAAGCAGCTGGAGAAATATAAGGGTCCTTTTCTTGGGAATCTCATACACATTCCCATTTTTTTTTTTTTTTTTTTTTGTCATTGGAAAACTCCTCAAGTAGTTTGCTTCGATTCCTTATTTAAATTTCTGAACAGAAATGTCTCTCCTGGCTCCTTCAGGATTTGCTTTTCAAATACAGAGGAGGTTGGAAGAAACTCTGGCCAGTATCTCTAGCATCACTCTCATGACCACCCTCCACAGCTTTCTGGAAGCATTTGTCATCTTCTCGGCAACCAGCCCAGGCTCCAGAGACAAGTTGGGTTCCACAGGCTTCTCTCTCCTGAGGAGAGATGGTTCATGGCTAAATTTTGAATTAATGGGAAGGTCATTTATCTATTTGGAGCTTTAGTTCTCTCATTTCTTTGACTAACTTTTAAATTCCCTTTTAAAATTGTTAAGCATATATGTGTATGTTGCTGTTGTTTAGTCGCTAAGTCATGTCCGATTCTTTTGTGACCCCATGGACTACAGCCTGCCAGGCTCCTCAATCCACAGGGATTCTCCAGGCAAGAATACTGGGGTGGGTTGCCATGTTCTCCTCCAGGGGATCTTCCTGACACAGGGATCAAACTCATATCTCCAGTGTCTCTTGCATTACAGGTGGATTCTTAACTGCTGAGCCAGCAGAGAGGTGTGTGTGTGTGTGTGTGTGTGTTATACAGAAAGAGAAAGAGAGAGATGTATATCAATTTTTCTGTCCTAGGAGCAGAGGAAGTAAGAAAAAAAAAAAGAAAGACTGATAATGGGGTCAGAGCAAATGAATGAGTGAATTTAATATCCTTAGCTCAGCAGAAAAAGAACCCAGTGGATAAAGCCAAAGAGGACTCTGCTCTCTGAACCCCTGGGACGTCTATTGAGCTATGTTGTCACCATGGTTATGTTTATTGGCATTTCACAAGACATTTGGGTAAATATCAGAACAAGAGAAAACAGAATGAGAGAGAGGAAAAGAAAACAGAAATAGAGACTGGGGAGCAGAGACGGTGTCGGGTCTCTCCGGTCACTTTCTTGCTGGTGGAGAAAAAGGGAGAGAAATAAAGACAAGTAAAGATAAAGAGGCAGTTAGGGAGATGGGACAGAAGTAGTCAAAAGCCTGACAGCAGCATATTTCGGGGGTGGGGGTGTGGGGATCCCTTCACTTCTGCTAGTCTCCAATGAGAAATCCAAAGCGTTTCTTAACCAAGGATTGCAATCACTGGCTTTGAAAGACCAAGGGGTAATATAAATAAGTGGGGCTGGCTCAGCAAGAGACAAGAAGGAATGGTAGGAACTATGCAAACAGAAAAGTATTTTTCACAGTGAAGAGCTGAGACGGCCACCAACTGACTCCAGGGGCCGCCTGAATAGCTGTGTCAGCAAGCCCAGTGTCGCCACATCTTCTGAGAGTTCAAGAAAAACCCCATTTCAGGATTGTGATTTTAAATGCCCTGATTTCCAAAACAGGATTTAGTTTCTGTGGACATTTGCTTTTGCTGCTAACTATAAAGAAAAAGGGAAAGCAGGAAAGAAGAGTAGAAATTAATCTTCACATTTATTCTCCTACCATAGAGTCAATATTGCCTTTTATTGCTTTCATTTGTTTTTCATTTATAGACTTATGGGGATCTTAAATTTCCTAAAGGGCTGCCTGTTGCTGAAGTTGAAGTTCCATTTCTTTGGCCACCTGATGCAAAGAGCCAACTCACTGGAAAAGACCCTGATGCTGGGAAAGATTGAAGGCAAAAGGAGAAAATGGGTGGCAGAGAATGAGATGGTTAGATAACATCACAGACTCAACGGACATGAAGTTTAGCAAACTCTGGGAAATCGTGAAGGACAGGAGAGCCCGGCATGCTGCAGTCCATGGATCACAAAGAGTCAGACACGACTTAACAACTGAACAACAACAACAACGAAAGGCCAGTCACCCTGCCACGCATTTTTAAAAATATTCTATATGTACTCACCCACACAGACTAGAGTTCAGGTTTGATTAAAACATTATGTGATTGAATTAAAATATTATATTCATGTGTCCCTTTCCTTTTCCTTTCCCTAGCAGAACAAAACCAAATCCATTATTGCATATTTTTATGTGGCACTCTGGTCCAGAAAGTAGAAAATGCTGGTAGGAAGCAGATGTATCCTTCTTTCACATTTTTCTTTTCAAAGTGCAAATTCCTAAGCCTCTAATTCAACTCTCTGAAATTTCAGAAACACCCAAGGAAGTAATAGCTAGGTGAACTAACTCCATTTCTGAAATTTATCTCAATATTAGATCATCTCAAAGAGGGCTCAGCAAATGTTTTCTGCAAAGGTCCAAAGAGTGACTATTTCAGGTTTTGGAGCCGAGCTACACAACTCTGCCTGTGGTACAAAAACAACAGCAGAGACAAAATGATGAGAGTGACTCTTCCAAAATAACTCAACAGAAAGAGGCATCAGACAGGATTTGGCAAATAGACCAGTTTGCTGATCCCTTTCCTACATGAAAAATCTTTTCTTAGCCTGCATTCTCTGCACAACTGCTTCCATCCTAAATTTATTTTCCATTGTAGATAGTTCTCTTGAACATTTTCTCCCACTTCTGCACAGAATGTCCCTTTCCTGATCACTACATGCCATCTTAGGCCATTCCCACTACTGATACTTGCAAATCAAGACTTCTTCCAACAGCTAATTCAACTACTATTCAGTCTTCACTGATTTTGTCTCTTTAGATTGTTGAAAATTGATGGTCTATTTTCAACAAAGGGTCTCTCTTTCTGTAGCCTCCCATGTCTCCAATATAGTCTATTGACCTTTTTGCAGGTGATCTTATCACTCTGTCCAAACATTTTCTATGACACTCTGTTGCCTATAGAAGTAATCTTCAGACTTGGAAGCAAGGCATGGCTGTCAGACTTATGTAACTATGTGCACATCCAATAATTGATCTCTGTGTATCCTTTGACCAGTCAACCCATAATCCTCACACTGCTCTGTGATGGAATTATGTCAATCCCTTTATGGATCCTAAATTCTGGTTAAATGTCAGTTTGCTTCATGATCAATTCAAATGCTATAATCTCCAGGAAGCATCCTAGGTTCCCCTTGGACAGAGGCAGACTTTTCTCCACCTGTAGTCTAAAACTTTGTGTCTTGCATAGACTACTTATTACCTTCAGTCTTAAACAACCTGAGGACAAGATCAAAATTCTGTCATCACCACTGCCAAGGCCTAGAACAGTAATCCTATTATAGGAGGCATGACTATCAAAAGCTAATATTTATCAAGCACATACTATGTAGTACAAACTTTATGTTTAGCACATAGGTATTAAATAATTTAAACCTTACAGCTACATTTTTATAAATGCACACACCAAATGGATGGCATAGTATTTATTCTATAGATAAGGAAGTGGACACAGAGAGGTCATGTGACTAGTTGATCTTAGGGCTGACACCCAAATCTACCAGGAAAACTTTGGAGACTGAGCTCTTAGCTTCTACACTGGACTGTCTCTCAATACATTTTTACAGGATTTACAGTTTGTGGAATTTGGAATAGATCTTGCTTTTTTTTAACTTATAGAGGTTGTAATAATTGCATTTATGCTTTTAGGGCATCTTCTTGCTCAGAATTATGATGTTTTGCTGTTGGATGCATTTGTTTAGGAAAAAAGAGACAGAAATAGAACTACTGATGAAAACAACAACATGCTCTACAGTGTTCTACTGGATTATTAATAAAATAGTTTTTTCCCAAGATTTAAAAATCTCCCCTTGCCTTCCTTTAGCCCTATTCTTAACTTTACAAATTAACTTTTCCCATTTTCATCCATTTGTATGTTTAGATATTTAAAAATCTGTTAAATATTAAAGCAAATTCCACTTTGTTGTGGTCCTCTCCTGTTCATCTAAAGACACACAACATCTAGTTGCTCTTTTCCTGAAGAGGGATAGGGAATCACTAGTAAGTATCCTAGAAACTCTCTATAAACATTGGTTGGGTTTGGCCATGTTTCTAAAATCAAATGTGCTGAGGTTTTAGGCAATATTAGCTCATCCATTTTTGATGCATCATACTTTGGCACAGACACTGCAAGAGCAAGTTTAAAAAAAAAATCAGCTTGAAGAAGTAGCACGCTTATCTTGATTTGTGTGTCATTGGATGGACTAAGTTGGGGTCCAGATATTATTTCAAGAGCCAAAAGAAACTTACCCCTTGGGGGAGGCTAGATCTCTTTTTCCTTCCTTTCCCTTTTTCCTTGACTGCTTATATGTCAGACTCTTTAATACTTCAGTAGGCAGAGAGAGGGGTACAGAATAAATAAGGGGTGAGAAAGGAGTGCTAACAAGGAGTGTATCCATTTCCTAAGGCTGCTATAACAGAGGAGTACAGACCAGGTGGCTTAAAACAACAGAAATTTATTCTCTCATGATTCTGGAGGAGAGATGTCCAAAATCAAGGGTGTCTGCAGGGCCAGGCTCTTCTCAGGCCTCTAGCAGTGGGTCACTCCTCATCTCTTCTTCTTTCTGGTGTCCTTGGCTTGTGGCAGCCTAACTCCCATCTCTGCTTCTGTCTTCATGTGAACATCTTCTCCCCATGTGTCTCTCTCCTACCCTGGTGTTCTCTTTCCATGAGGAAATGAGTCATGTTGGATTCAGATACATCCTAATTAAAGTGAACTTGATTGCACCTGCAAAGACTATTTTCCAATAAGGTCCCATTCACAGGTACTGGGAATTGTGATTTCAACAACCTCTTTATATGTTTTTTTTTGGGGGGGGGGCACAATTAAACATATTAAAAAAAGGGTTTAGACATCTCTACCCAATTTTTCCTGATCTCAGAGGCCAATGTGAGGAACAGGCTGGACTGTCCTTCAGAAATTTTAAGCGAGACACCCTAGTCAAGACCTTTCCCCTTGATACTGTTTCTTACAGCCTTTAATGCCAATCCTGCTATTTACCTTCATTTTTCTCCTGGCCTTTGCTACTGCCCAGAAGTCACCTTGAATTGTAAAAATAATTATGGAAAAGCACTCAGATTACCGTTATTTCTTCTGATAACCACAGATACTCCTCTCTTCTGCTAGGATCAGGTTAAAAAGGCCACAGATGCCTGAAAGTAGCTTCTGTTAGACAGGCCAGTGCAGGCTTTATGATCTAAGAAAATTGGATTCCTATCCAAATCCTCTATTTATAAGCTCAATAATTCTTGCCTATTTGAACTTCAAGTTCTTCATAACATAAAAATAAAGATGAGATCACCTTATAGAAATATTGTAATGATAAAAATGTCCCACTATATAAAACACTTGGTATGCAGATATCCTTTGGCAAATTAACCTTTTAATTTGGAACTCTGAGTAATTTTTTTTGAAAAATTTGAAACTCTGAACTTTTTTTAATTTGAATTATGGAAGATGACCAGATTCCATAGTGTCATGAAGTCATATGCAGAACTAGCTCATGAAGGAAATGAAACTTATGTTTAACTACCTGACCTAGGATCAATTTTTTTGGAAAAAAAACTTGATTGCTCCTTTGATACAGATAATAATTTAGTTCAGTTCAGTTCAGTTGCTCAGTCGTGTCCAATTCTTTGTGACCCCATGAACCGCAGCATGCCAGGCCTCCCTGTCTATCACCAACTCCTGGAGTCCACCCAAATCCATGTCCATTGAGTCGGTGATGCCATCCAACCATCTCATCCTCTGTCGTCCCCTTCTCCTCCTGCCCTCAATCTTTCCCAGCATCAGGGTCTTTTCAAATGAGTCAGCTCTTCACATCAGGTGGCCAAAATTTTGGAGTTTCAGCTTCAACATCAGTCCTTCCAATGAACACCCAGGACTGATCTCCTTTAGCATGGACTGGCTGGATCTCCTGGCAGTCCAAGGGACTCTCAAGAGTCTTCTCCAACACCACAGTTCAAAAGCATCAATTCTTCAGCACTCAGCTTTCTTTATAGTCTAACTCTCACATCCATACATGACCACTGGAAAAACCATAGCCTTGATTAGACAGACCTTCGTTGACAAAGTGATGTCTCTGCTTTTTAATATACTCTCTATGTTGGTCATAACTTTCCTTCCAAGGAGTAAGTGTCTTTTAATTTCATGGCTGCAGTCACTATCTGGAGTGATTTTGGAGCCCAGAAAAATAAAGTCAGCCACTGTTACCACTGTTTCCTCATCTATTTCCCATGAAGTGATGGGACCAGATGCCATGATCTTAGTTTTCTGAATGTTGAGCTTTAAGCCAACTTTTTCATTCTCCTCTTTCATTTTCATCAAGAGGCTCTTTAGTTTCTCTTCACTTTCTGCCATAAGGGTGGTGTCACCTGCATATCTGAGGTTATTGATATTTCTCCCGGCAATCTTGATTCCATCTTGTGCTTCTTCCAGCCCAGCGTTTCTCATGATGTACTCTGCATATAAGTTAAATAAACAGGGTGACAATATACAGCCTTGACGTACTCCTTTTCCTATTTGGAACCAGTCTGTGGTTCCATGTCCAGTTTTAACTGTTGCTTCCTGACCTGCATACAGGTTTCTCAAGAGGCAGGTCAGATGGTCTGGTATTGCCATGTCTTTAAGAATTTTCCATAGTTTGTTGTGATCCACATAGTCAAAGGCTTTGGCATAGTCAATAAAGCAAAATAGATGTTTTTCTGGAACTCTCTTGCTTTTCTGATGATGCAGCAGATGTTGGCAATGGTTCCTCTGCCTTTTCTAAAACCAGTTTGAACATCTGGAAGTTCATGGTTCACATATTACTGAAGCCTGGCTTGGAGAATTTTGAGCATTACTTTACTAGTGTGTGAGATGAGTGCAATTGTGTGGTAATTTGAGCATTCTTTGACATTGCCTTTCTTTGGAATTGGAGTGAAAACTGACTTTTCCAGTCCTGTGGCCACTGCTGAGTTTTCCAAATTTGCTGGTATATTGAGTGCAGCACTTTCACAGCATCATCTTTTAGGATTTGAAATAGCTCAACTGGAATTCCATCACCTCCACTAGCTTTGTTCACAGTGATGCTTCCTAAGGCCCACCTGACTTCACATTCCAGGATGTCTGGCTCTAGGGGAATGATCACACAATCGTGATTATCTGGTTAATGTATGGCAAACCCATTGACATAGTCTATCTCTGTTTCTAACATCATGCCTTCAAACATATGCCACAATTTGCTTAAATCTATCATTTAACTTCTTTGGTTGTAAACAATGGGAATGCATCCCAGTTTAAGGGTGAAAAATAAGTTTACTGGAGGGGAGAAGGTAGCCCACAGAATCAGAGGATCTGTTGAACAATACAATCATTGAAAGGATGGGAACATGATATTGCTAAATATTTGGACATCAAGAAGAGATGTACATCCAAGCCCTCACAATGATTAAACAACCTCGTGCCACTTTGTCTTAAGACACATACATTATTTTGAGATGAGATAGTCTGAGATAGCGCCTCCCACGCCTTATCCAGGGAATATAGGATCCTAGTTTGACAGTCTCAGTAAGACTGCAGGCACTGGAGAAGATCCCCAAAAGACAACCTAAGTTTCTTCACCATGTTGTCATTGTTGTTTAGTCACTAAATTGTATCTGAGTCTTTTGCAACCCCATGGATGTAGCCCACCAGGCTCTTCTGTTCCTGGGATTTTCCAGGCAAGAATACTGGAGTGGCTTGCCATTTCCTTCTTTGGGAGATCTTCCTGACCCAAGGATTGAATCCACATCTTCTACATTCGTAGGTGGATTCTTTTCTGCAGAGCCACCAGTGAAGCCTGAGTATTTTCACTAGAAGAAGGTAAATGAATACCTGGCAGGTAAGATGGGTAGATGTCTACTATGTTGTCATTTTAAGAACAGACATTTACCTTGACTTTCCATTGTTATTCATGCAATTAATCATTTGTGCCACTTGGATAAATAATGACTTCTCTTATTCCTAAAAGGATTTATGAACTGGTGGAAAAGGGAATGAAAGGGTTGTTAGGAAAGAGACTCTTACACCCAAATCTGTCAAAGAATTTCCCCTATGAAAATGCCTTTATTTTGATGAATGTTGATTTTCCTAACATACACAAAACTTTTATAGCATGACAACCATTTATCAGATGTCAACAAAGGATTAAGTTACTTTGATATTTTAATCATGCTGACATACTGGGATCCTGAAAACCTCAGATTAGGAAACAGGGAAACTAAACAGGGGAGGAGTTGGAGAGGAGACTGCATTTGTAAGGATAAGATAAATGTAGGAGATCTGTCTTGTGTTGGAATAGCTGAAGGCTTCAGGGGTGAGCCCTTGGGTTTCTGAGCATCTTACACATGTGGAAGAAAGACCAGACTTGAAGAGAAGAGAAAAAGGACTAGTGGAGCAATTCTAGGCAATTAACACAAGTGTTAATGAATCCATTCCTCCCCATCAGATATTGTGAAAGTGTGGTTCACAAGCATAGCAGCCACAAAAGGGGTCAATGGGCAGCTAGCCATCCTTTTTCTTATCCATCTTAGTCCATCTCAGATGTTCTACCCGACAGTTCTACCCTCTTCATTTTATGGATAAGGAAACCGAAGGTGGAAAAAAGTGCACTTGGGGCTTCCCTGGTGGTCTGGTGGCTAAGACTCCTTGTTCCCAGGGCAGGGGACATGGATTCAACCCCTGGTCAGGGAACTGGATCCCACACACTGCAATATAAGTCTGAATGCTGAAACTAAGAATCCCACCTGTTATGGCTAAGTCAGGGCTCAGCCAAATAAATTAAAAAAAAAAAAAAAACTCACCCCTAATTCTGCACAGCTAGGTAGTAATTGAACAGGGATTCTAGCACAAGTTCCCCTTGAAAACCTGTGCTGTATAACCGTACTCTTCCCAGTCTTCTATTTTTCTCCACTAGAGGTGGACTACTTTGTCCTTTATTGAAGCTTCCCTGGTGTCTCAGTGGTAGAGAATCCACCTGTCAAAGCAGGAGACTTGGGTTTGATCTCTGGGTCAGGGAGGGCCCCTGGAGAATGGAATGGCCACCCACTCCAGTATCCTTGCCTGGAGAATGCCATGGACAGAGGAGCCTGGCAGGCTACAGTCCATGGGGTCACAAAGGGTCAGGCCATGACTTAGGGACTAAACAGCAACAACTCTTATTTAAACATTTAAGCAATCAGCTGAGAAGCTATGTGTTTTAGGGATGTAGGATAGCAGTGAAGTGAAAGCAGTGGGTAAGCAGCTTCCCAGCCTTTTTACAACCATCCAGGCAGGCAGCTTCTCACACATGAGAAAAAGTCTTCAGATAAGATTGCTGTTTTCATTCTTATTATGTGCCAAGTACTGTGTTGAGTGCTTTTATATATTTTATGTCATTCTATTCTCACAAAAATTTTTCTAGCTGAATAAATAATCTGTGTCATATATCTAAGGACACAGGCTTAAGTGTCTTGCCCAAGGTTACAAAGCTAGTCCTTGATAGAGCTGAGAGCAGAACCCATGTCACATGATTCCTTGTCTCAAGCCTTTCACACTGCCCCATGCTGTCCTTTGGGGATTCAGTAATTGCCAGTAACCATGTGAGTTTCTTGGATGCCAGCCTGCTGAAATAAGAACACTGATCTCAGATTTCCTGAGATGGAAATAAGGATGACTCCTATTGATTCTATCTCTCCACTGTTTCTCCTTGAAGTCTTACAGATTTCCTTTTCCATCAAGTTTCCTTTACAAATAGGGATCTAGAAAGGCTGGAGGGATGTTTATCTGTCAGGCGGATTTCTCTCGACTGCAGAAATGTTAGCATTTTCACAGACCACTGCATCCTTCCTTAAAGATGTGTACTAAACTGAAAGATGTCTTCTGGGACCAGACTGATGGAGGAGACGCCTATACATATTCTTCAGTCAGACCTAAGTTAAGATCACAGCTCAAGTCTTTCCATCTAGGTTAGGTGAGGACAAGGTCTTATGAATTCTCCCTGCTCTGTGGAGACTTGTCTGAGTAAATGACAATGAGCTGAGTTAGATAAGCAGGAAACAACTAACATTTAGCATATTCTAAACACCTGTCCTAGACTCCACTCGAGCAGAAAATAATACTCTTGCTTCATTTTTTTCAGTCTGCCACAATTCCTAAAGACCATAACCATTTTGTTTCCTATTATTTCCAATTTAATTCACATTTCTTGCTCTTGTTAATCAATGAAGATGGAAACAATTAGGAAAGGTACGTTCATACACATTTCCATGTTCTTTGTAATACTTAACATAATTGTGCATTTAGTGAGAGCTCAGCAAACACTTCATGATTGAAAGATTGACTCAGTAGATAGTCTTCCAGTCTAAAATTGTGAGTGTGAAAGTCACTCACTTGTGTCCGACTCTTTGTGACCCAATGGACTGCAGCCTACCAGGCTACTCTGTCCATGGAATTCTCCAGACAAGAGTACTGAAATGGGTAGCCATTCCCTTCTCCAAGGGATCTTCCCAGTCCAAGGACTGAACGTGCGTCTCCTGCATTGCAGGTGGATTCTTTACCATCTCAGCCACCAAAGGAAATCCTTCATCTACTTGGATATTGTTAAATATAATCCTGAAAATTCTGGGGGAGTCTCTCAAAGCCAGACTGTTTCTAAACTATGACATGAATCTAGCTGAACAGAAATATATATAAACTACATTAAAATGTTCAGGCTTTATTTTCTCAGTTTGCACCATGTAGTAACATCATGTTAGCCAAAAGCAAGAGAAAAATTGAATGTTCTTTGCAAATCAGTTAAGTCCCCAATTCTGCCCAGGTGAAATGAAGGGGAGAGTAAGCTTGACTCAAATGATCATCTTGGCTGTTTCTGAAAAATTCATTATCAATATAATTAACCACAAATTTCTTTGGTGTTTAAGACTTTGTCCTTCAGGAGATCAGGCATTAAAATTCATTTTATTTTTCTAAATATTAATAGTATCCTATGAATTGGCATCATTAAAACATGTTCAACTTTTGCCTGAATGTTTTGCCCCATAAAATGTTCATTCATTCATTCACTCGTTCATTTGTTCATTCTTTCATGCATCAGGTATTTACTGAGGAGCAAAAATAAAAGACCATGCGAGGCAGTGGAGACACAGGAAAATATAGTTTGCACTTGAAATATTCAAAATTTAGTCAGACATGTAGATAGACTTATTGCATTATGTCATTTGGAGAAGGCATAAGCATGCTTCAGGTAGGAAGAGGAAACCAGTGGAGTGATGTATGTGATGCTACTTAGAGAGGAGATAGTTGAAAATGCAAAATCCTAGAGGAAGTAGAAGACAGTGGAGTTGGGGGAATAGTTGAAAAAACCTTGAGAAAGACCTAAGAGGTTACTTCCCACACTTGTAGTGGAGAAAGAAATATATAGGTAGAACTAGAAAGGTTTGGGGAGGTAGTTATACCTATGGGGTAGACATTGACAAAATTCCCTTTTAAAGTCCTGCATGCATGGTGCTCAGTCACTTCAGTCCAACTCTTTGCAGCCTCATGAACTGTAGCTCACCAGGCTCCTCCATCCATAGGATTATCCAGGCAAGAATAATGGAGTGGGTTGCGATATCCTCTTTCAGGGAATCTTGCCAACCCAGGGATCAAACCCACATTTCCTGCAGTTCCTGCACTGGCAGGTGGATTCTTTACTCTTGAGCCACCTGGAGTCCTAACAGACCCTAATAAACTCTCAGTTAAAGATTTCTTATCTCTCTTATGAATAAATAATTAACAAACTGGAGCTTTTGAGCAAGATTTGTGTGCTTATTTCTCAGAAATTCAGATTTTTTTTTTATTTGGCAACTCACGTGTCTGTAGAGTTAGTCTTGGAAGGCATCATGAAAGATTATGAAACAGCCAGGATATTTTTCTTTTTGATGATGATGATGCCTATTAAAATCTTCTGTAACCCTCATGAAAAGCTGATTTGATTGAACATTAATAATAATAATAATAAAACCCCTCATAAGCAGAGGGATGCAACCCACATCGATGATAATCAGTATGTTTATTATCTCTTAGAATAGAGAATGAAGAAAGTGAAAGTCGAAAGAATTTCACATTTTTTGGCTTCTTGAGACTTGTGGATCCTTGCTTATTCTAAGGATTCCAAAATAGGGCTAGTCCAGAAGAAAATTCACCCTTGCCTTTTGAGAGCACTAAAAACTCTCTGGACTCCAAGCTAGAAATGTGATCAAACTGAATGTCATTATTGTAATAGTTCTATCTATCGATCTATCTATCTATGTATTTTTTTTTCCTGGATTCTTTCTTTTTCTTTTCATGGGATTTTTGGATGGTGGTGGTGGTTTAGTCGCTAAGTTGTGTCCAAATCTTGTGACCCAGGGACTGTAGCCCACCAGGCTCCTTTGTCCGTGGGATTTCCCAGGCAAGAATATGGAGTGGTTTGATTTCCTTCTCCAGAGGCTCTTTCTGACCCAAGGATCAAACCTGTGTCTCCTGAATTGCAGGTGGTCTCATACTATAGGCAGATTCTTTACTACTGAGCCATCAGGGATTCCTTGTTTGGGGGATAACAATAGAAAGAGATACAATGATGGATTTTTATGGACTGAATCGTGTCTTTTCAAAATCTGTATGTTGAAACCTTAACCTCTAGTACCTCAGAATGTGACTACTTGGAGATAGTGCCATTAAAGGGGTAATTAAGTTAAAATGGGGCTTCCCTGGTGGCTCAGATGATAAAGCATCTGCCTGCAATGTGGGAGACTCAGGTTTGATCCCTGGGTTGGGGAGATCCCCTGGAGAAGGAAATGGCAATCCACTCCAGTACTCTTGCCTGGAAAATCCCATGGACGGAGAAGCCTGGTGGGCTACAGTTCCACGCAGTTGCAAAGAGTCGGACACGACTGAGTGACTTCACTTTCACTTGAGTTAAAATGAGACTCTTAGGGTGGGTCCTAATCCAATCTGACTGGTGTCCCTATGAGAAGACGCAGAGGTACCAGGGATGGGAATTCACAAAGAGACCATGTGAGGACAAGAGGAGAAGACAGCCATCTACAGGCCAAGGAGAGTGGCCACAGGAGAAACCATACCAGCTGACATTGATCTTGGACATCCATCCTCCACAAATTGAGAACATATATTCCTGTTGTTTAAGCCACACAGTCTATGACATTTCGTTATGTTATTATGACAGCTCTAGCAAAGCAATGCCTGTGCCATGCCACAAAGATTAGTATTTCCATCTGTTCCACATAATAGCAAAAAGTGAAAGGTCAAGTATTTTCGAAGACCTTCTTAAGCATTTTCCTATGATAATTCTTCCTGCATCTGAGAAGAGGTTGGCTAAATCAACTAATATTCCTAAAGTGTGGTACCGCAAGGCTTTGTCCACTTTATCCATATATTTAATAATTTACAAAAGTTCTGCCTGTGGAAGGAATTGGAAGCACCCAGATCTTTCTCTGGAATGATGATGTTTGCTATTCTATAGCAATTGTGTTGGGAAAAGAATAAAAGCTAGCCCTCTGGCCTTAAAAGAGAAAATAAAAGTTATTACCAGATGTCATTACTGTCAATTACCTAAAATATATAAGGAGAAGCTCAAACAGCCTCTTGCAATTTCTGGAAAAAAGAAGTGAACACATCATATCTGCAAGGTTGTCTATCTATCCCTCCTGAGGCTGGAAGCCTTATCAGCTCAGATATTTGAAAAAAAAAGAACAAAACCTCTCTGGCAAAAGGCTGAAAACCCATGGCTAGAAATAGGTGCTTTTATTTGATATGCTTACTAGTAGGAAATAAAGAGATCTTGTTTTTCACTGACTTCCATCTCTTCTTATTATGTTCTGAATGTTTTGATAAAGAACCAGTTAATTAATTTGGACCTGACAAAAAAAAGACAATATCCCCAGTCTCAGCCAAAGATCCAAGAAACAAGCAGGAATTGTAAACAACTGCAGAGAATGAGGCGAGATGGAACAGCTCAAAGTTTGAAGAAGAATGGAGAAGGTTTGAGACAGTTCAGAAGTTGTTCTGATGCAGAAGAGGTGTTGTCAGAAAGCAATGAAAAGATTGTCCAACTGAAGAAGGTCCAACTGAAGTTGGGAGCAAAACTTCTAGTGACCCTGAGTCAACCTTAATACTTCTCAATACTGTCTCCCTACCCCACCCCACCTCCCATCTTCTACCTTCAAGCAGTCACCAAGACCCGCCCTTCCTAGTATTTTCAAGGCTCTCAAATATGTGGCCTTATCTGCTTTCCAGCTGCCATTCTCTCCTCTAGAGGGTGGAGGCAGTGGTCCAGCAGGTAAGAGTCCAAACTGAGTTCATGTTCTGATGGAAATACTTACCACCTGTGCAGTCCTGGGTGAGTTACTTCAACTTCTTAAGAGTAATTAGGTCAATACTAATCTAATCTACCTTAAAGCATTATTATGAAGATTAAATAGAATTGCTGTAAAATGCTTGGTAGATAAAAATTTATTATTAGGTATTATTTAGGACTATAGTGAAAAATAACACAAGAAAAGTTAAGACACTTTTCTTTCAAGTTTTGCCTCTTTTCAATCCATAGTATATCCTGTAGCCAGGATGAGGTTTCTAAATACAGATTATATTGAGACACTCTTTACTTAAAACCATTAATTCACTCATCATAAATGTAAATAATGAATTTTGATAGTGTAAACAAAATTCTTCTTGATCTGGCTCCAGCTTAAACCTCTAACATGATCTTTCCCCGTTTCACTCTCCCTAGTCTATTTTGTGCAGGAGCCATATTAATTCACATGATTCCTTGAATGTATTGTGTTCTTTCCTCCTTTTGAAGTTGAACATCTGCCACTGACTTTGCCTCAAACCCTGTCCTCGTCTCTCCCATTCCCTTAGCCTAAGACTCAGTGTAGAGACTGCTTCCATGAGGGAGGTTTCCCTGACCTCAGTATTAAGATCAGCTGCCCCTTGGGACTTCCTTGGTGGCCCAGTGGTTAAGAATCCACCTTGCAATGGAGGGGACATGGGTTAGATCCCTGGTGGGGGAACTAAGATCCCGAAGCCTGTATGCCACAACTAGAGGGCCCATGCGCTGCAACGAAGGGTCCTGCATGACACATGAAGATCCTGATGCAGCCAAATTAATTAATTAGTTTTTAAAAAGTTCAGCTGTCCCCCTTAGGCACCATGGCCCACTCTCTGTCTCCTCATTGCATGCCCGCATACTGAATTGTGGTCGTCAGTTACACTGGCTACTTTCTCAGTTGGAATGTGAATTTCAGGAGCTCTAGCACCAAGTACTCTGGAATCCCAAGATTCTGGCACTGAAGAACGTTTAACCATGACAGCTATTCTTAGGAAAAGTAGCACTATAGCGCTGATCATTGTTGTTTAGTCACTAAGTCATGTCCAATCCTTTTGCAACCCCAAGGACTGTAGCCCTCCAGGCTCCTCTGTCCATGGGATTTCCCAGGCAAGGATACTGGAGTGGGTTGCCATTTCCTTCTGCAGGAGATCTTCCTGACCCAGGGATCAAACCAGAATTTCCTGCACTGGCAGGCAGATTCTTAACCACTGAGCCACCAAGGAATCCCGTAGTTATGTTAATAAGTGACAAAACAGACAAAGGACAAGATGACAAACACTTCATGATTTCACTCATATGTGGAATCTATATGATAGATTATACATAGATTATACATATACATAGATAGACAATAAAACAAAAACAAAGTCACAGATACAGAGGTCAGACCAGTGGTTACTGGAGGAGAAGGAAGTTGGGGGATGGGTGAAAAGGATGAAGGAGGTCATCTGTATGGTAACGGATGGTAACTTGTAGAAGTGTAGTGGTGATCAGTTGCAGTGTACATAACAAACTGTAATATAGTACTCCTGAAAATTATATAAGAAAATACATAAGTAGATGAAGATATTCTTGGAAACTTGACTGTCGTAACTAAATTCTAAAAAATGATATTAAGATACCTCAAACAAGAAAGTGTTGACTGAGGGGAGAAATTTAGCATAAGAACGTGCAAAACACCAATCAGAGAAGCAGAACAGTTTCTGCTCAGACATAATAATGTTACAGCTCAAAAACCCAAAGAGCAGATTTGTCTGACAATCTATCTTCATGGTACAGATGAGGGCATTTGAATAATAAAATTCCCAGCTGATTTCTTATGATCTGATATTGTGTTCACCAAGCACATTTCTAATTTTAAGTTGACTTTCCATTGGGACCCACCAAGAAGACCATGTATGTACATATGGGTCACCTAACAGTCTCTGAATGATTTTTCACTTCTGCTGCACATAACAAACTGGAAAAAAAAAAAAAAGGCATAGTAGGTAATAGGGATTTGAGTCTCTGGTGGATTTGGTTACAAAGAGACTGTCTCTGAGGGACTGATCAGGTCTGGACACCATGGACTTCATGGATTTGCCAAGTTAAGATGGAACTTTGGAAATTTGTGGCCACACCAGGAGACTATCCCTCGTTGAGGCCCCCTGAGGTGGCCAGCCACAGCTTTGGGTATTTTGTCTGTGGTTTCTCTGTGGTTGTGATATTATATCTAATGGCATAATGTTCCCATTATCCACCATCCATTGTAAAAACCACACAATCAGTTAATAAAACAGTAATGAATTTCTCTGAACTATATTTTAGCCGATGCCTATTAAAAAGGCAGAAATTACTTCTCAGAGTCTGTATGCTTTTTAAGTGTAACTGACTTTTTACCACCAGCTTTGTTTCTTTTTTATTTTTTGGATGGTCAGCTTGCATTACATTTTTGTTATGCATTTGTTCTCTCTGAGAACAATGAAACATCATTTTCAAAATTTTCCTTCTCATTGTATTGAGGAATAAGTTGCAAGCATTTTTGATAGAGAAAATTACCTTAAACATAGTTTTCTGAAGATTTCCATGCTATTGGCAAGTAGGCAAAAATTCAAATGATATAAGGGAAAAACCTCATTTCTTTCCAAATTTCTCACTGATTGTTCGAGTCCATTTTTATGGGGTTACTTTCTTTCAGCTTACTCTTTTTTGCCCAACCTTATTATTCAAACTTGTGAAAAGAGAAAGTGTTAGTCGCTTAGTCATGTCCGATTCTTTGTGATGCCATGGACTGTAGACCACGAGGCTCCTCTGTCCATGGGATTTTCCAGGCAAGAATACTGGAGTGGGTTGCCATTCTCTTCTCCAAGGGATCTTCCTGACCCAGGGCTCAAACCGGCATTTCCTGTATTGCAGGTGGATTCTTTACCATCTGTGTCACCATTCAAGTTATGTATGGCTAAAAGCTACATAAGACCACATAATTTGTAAATCTTACAACAAGGTGTTGTTTGAAGACTTGCTCCACATTTTGAATTATGGCTAATAACAGTAGTCTGAACACCTATACTTTCATTTTACAAAGTTGACTGTGCCCCAGAATCACCTAGAAGTCTTAGAAAACCCAGATTTCTGGACCTTACACCTAGAACTTCTAGTCAGTAGACCTGAAGCAGGGATGGAAAAATTTCATTTCTTACAAATCAGCAGGTGATTTTGATGCTGCAGATCTGGGGCCATACTTTGCACATTTATTTTTTATTTCTGATAGAAAGAAATTTAATCAAAGGCCAAAACCATCCAGAGCCACCTTCTTTGTTCTCTTAAGCTTCTGATTTCACTGTCTCCTTGGAGGTGAATACTGGGTCACTGTTTCAAACCCCCAAAGATGCTTGGAGTTTTCAGGGGTGCATTTTACTAATCATCATTTCATTTCTAGCAACAAAGTGCTACTGCTTGTAAACTATAAAATGGATTATTCTCACTCTGAGTTTCCTTAGATCTGCCATCTGAGTCTATTCAGTAAGCAGTGCTGCCACCTTCTGATTTTCAGTTGAAAACATACATTAAAAAGTTTTGTTCTTTGAAGGAATTCTATACTCAGCAAGTGTTTGTTTCAGCATTATTTTATTCATGAATTCTTTTCCTCCCTTGGGTTCTTATTTCAAATGCCTCTTTTGTTTCCTGTTAGCACATTTCTATGCAAAACCTTTGTGCTGTAATTACAGCCCCTCCAAATTTTATAAACTATATCCCACTGAAACTCCCCTCCCTTGATGGGTATGGGATCACATGCCAAAGGAAAATACTGATGATTACAAAATTTCTTGTAAGTGCGTTGGTTTCCAAAAACTATGTCAAAAAAGAACTCCAAACTCCAGCACACAAAGTCTTTTTGTAAAACTTATTTTTTAAAAAATCCTTTTGTTTTAGCTATTCATAGCCACCTAAGAGAGACTGTGCCCTCAAATGCCTCCTCCCATGTCTGATATTTTATAGAACCCAACTGTACTGGATAAAAACTGGGAGTGTATTTTCCTTCAGATAGAGTAATAAACTGTTAGAGCTGTTGGAAGTAAAGAAAACCTAATCTAATCCAATGCCATAATTTTAACCACATATAGAAAAGTCAAATGCTAACCCAAGGTAATGCACATTTAGAGATAGAGAGTCTTAAAACACAGCCCACTTCTTTAGACAGGACAAGATTGCAAAGGCCATCTCTGGACCATTTTTGGTGAAAGATAATGGGACACGATGACTGACCAAGCCTGGGTTATATGCCCATACCTGTGACCAAGTGTCAAGATGTCCTAACCAGGTGGGAGAAAAGCCATGTCTTAGAAATAGCTGAGGGCCAGGACAAAGTAGCTCTCCTGGGCTTCCTTAGCAGATAAAGAATCCACCTGCAATGCAGGGGACATAGGAGATGAGGGTTTGATCCTTGGGTTGGGAAGATCTCCTGGAGGAGGAAATGGCAACCCACTCCAGTATTCTTGCCTGAAAAATTCCATGGACAGAGGAACCTGGTGGGCTACAGTCCATGGGGTTGCAAAGAGTCAGACATGGCAAAGCACGCACACATATGCCTGGGTTCACTAACTAAAAAAAGGCACCAGTGGGGCTCAGACTAGGTTTTGATTCAAAAGCCCTGGAGCTTTCAAAACTCTTCCACTGTCCAGGTTTAGGACTATAGGTACAGTATAAACACACATCCTTAAAGCGAAAGTTCTGAGGTCCTGCTTCTTCTCCTCATGAATCTTCCAGTGGGATCAAGGGGCCCTGATCTTCCTTCCCATCTGCTTCCTAACTCACCATTCCTCTATGTTGGTTTCCTGTTAGCCACTAAGTCTATCAAGAAACCACTGAGGGCTAACCTTGCTCCGCATTGTGGTGTCAGACTTTTAAGAAGAAAGTGGAGAAGAGGGAAATGATCAAGAGGGACTTATATAACTGACACTTCTCTATTACCTCAAACTAGTTCTTTGGTGATGGGCAAACTAAACTCCATGTCTCAGTTTCACCATCAGAAACTGGATGTTAGACTTTCCTCTTAGCATTGGCTTGATGATTAAATGACGGTTTTAATCTTTTGAAATTAGGGATTTTGTTTTCTTTGGATGCCCAGGAGTGAAATTGTTAAATCATATGATAGTTATATTTTTAGTTTATTGAGGAGAACTTCCATACCATATTCCAGAGTGGCTGTATCAATTTACATTTCCAACAAGAGTATACAAATAGTCTCTTTTCTCTATATCTTTGCCAACATTTATTATTTGTTGACATTTGATAATAACTATTTTGATAGGTGTAAGGTGTCTCATTGTGGTTTCGATTTGCATTTCTATGATGAATGAATAAAGAAAGTATATATACACATGTACACCTACATACATATAGAATATTACTCAGCTGTAAAAAATGTGAAATTCTGCCATTTGTAACAACATGAACAGACCTAGAAGTTACCATACTTATGAAAATAAGTCAAACAGAGCAAAACAAATTCTGCATGTTATCATTTATATGTGGAATCTAAAAAATAAAACAAATGAATAAATATAATACACTCAGATATAGAAACCAGACTAATTGTTACCAGTGGTAACAATGAAGAGAGTAGGTGAAAAATAAAGGTAGTTATGCAAACTACTATATCTAAAATAAATAAGCTATAGGAATATACTGTACAGCAAAGGGAATATAGCCGGTATTTTATTATAACCTTAGATGAATTATAACATACAAAAATATTGAATCACTATGCTGTATACTTGAAACTAATATAATATTGTGAATCATCTGTACTTCAATCAAAGTACACCTAAAACTTTGAAATATCAAAAAAGAAAGAAAGCATAGATGAGTGTTTTGCTTGAAGTACTGGCCACAGTGATAGACAGATAATAGATGATACATAGAAATTCTTACTGCAATTATTTTTTATTGCATTATCACTTCAAAAAATCAGGTGTTCAGAGTCTGACAGATTCTATCTGCAGTACCATCTTATAGCTACTTCTGCCCCCTACCTGAAGGAGGACTCTACCACAGAAGCCCTGAAAAATTTGGACTAAAAAAGTTGAATTTGTGCAACCATCGGGAAATAATGTCCTGGTTTCTCTAATAGTGAATATTTGATTGAAATTCTCCATTAGGAAAAATACTTCAAAAAATGACCCATGTCCATTTGCAAAGCCAACTGTGGCCAGTGGTTCGGGCACCATGTTGGCATAGGAACATGCTTGCCATTTAACTTATCCCAGAGCTCCTTTTAATTTTATCTTTTAAAAACAACCTGCTGGATCATACATGACATCTAATCCAGCCTTATTAAATAGAAACTAAATGAGCATTTGAGAAATTTAATTGAAAGTGATATTCAGAATCTTAACAAGCCCCTGGCCAGGAGGGAGACTGATGTTCCCAGCTACAAACACAGCCCAGATGAAGAGTCCGTGAAGACCTTGTCGCTAGAGGCAGGCTAAGCTTCTATTTGCTGATATTGCCGGCCTTGAAGGCTGGTTTCTACCAGCAATCCCAGCCATCCACCTGTTTCCCAGATTCCAGTGTAATCAGTCTTCCCTAGAGAGGATCCTGCCTACCAGTTCTGTAGCAAAGCAAGCACCTGGCCAAAAGCTCACTGTTGCTATTAGGAATGAAAAACAGTTTCTGTCAGCGAGCAAATAAAAAGGATGATGCTGGGAATATCGGGGTTCACACACTTGAATCCCTTCCTCTTCCTCTTGGCTTTCCAGCCAAGAACATCACATATGTCCTCTGCAATAAGAAATAATGTCTTTCTGAAACACACATAAAGTTAGACTACACATTATTCAAATTATATTTTTATATGCTAAAAAGAGGGTTTCCATTTACAGAGCTTATGACATTAGAGAATACTAACCATACTTTGTTCTTTGAACACATTTTTGCATGAAGTATTTCCAGGAATACGAGCATACTCTTGAATTTTTCTTTTCATAATTCGAAACACAGGTGATTTGCTTGCATCTAAAGTGTGTCTGTGTGTGCGTGCATGCTCAATCACTTCAGTTGTCTGACTCTTTGTGACCCCCTGGACTGTATCCCACCAGGCTCCTCTGTCCATGGGATTCTCCAGGCAAGAATACTGAAGTGGGTTGCCATGCTCTCCTCCAGGGGATCTCCCCAACCCAGGGATTGAACCCTTATCTCCTCATTACAGGGGAATTCTTTATCACTGAGCCATCAAGGAAGACCCAAAGTGTGTCCAGTTGTGGCTAAAATATGACTATTTTTAAAAATTTTATTGAAGTTTACTTGATTTACAATTGTGTTCATTTCTGCTGCATTGCACAGTAAAGTGACTCAGATAGATGTATCTATATATATATATTCTTTTTTATATTCTTTTCCATTCTGGTTTATTACAAGATATTTAATAAGCTTCCTCTGTGATTCAGTAGGACCTTGCTCTTTATCCATCTTATATCTAATAGCTTGCATCTGCTAATCCCAAACTCCCAGTCCATCCCTACCCCACCCCCAGCCATGGCAACCACAAGTCTGTTCTCTAGATCTGTGAGTCAATTTCTGTTTCATAGATATGTTCATTTGTGTCATATTTTAGATTCCACAGATAACTGATATTACAGGGTATTTGTCTTTCTCTTTCTGACTTTCTTTGCTTAATATGATAATCTCTAGGTCCATCCATGTTGCTGCAAATGACATTATTTCATTCTTTTTAATGACTTAGTAATATCCCATTATATATACAAATATACCACGTCTTCTGTCAACAGACTTTTAAGTTGTTTCCATGTCTTGGCTATTGAAAACAGTACAAAGCATTGCCATTCAGAGGCATAATGATTTCCATTGTTGTTTCTGAAACAAAAATGTCTCAGTATACTCATTTTCCATTTGTCTATAATTGAAATTAAAAATAATTCAGAGCCAAAAACAAAGCAAAGTAGAATTTTCCTGTAGTTGAGGAAACAAATATTTTCATACAGACAAAGTAGAGATAATAATGAAATACAACTGCTGATTGTTAGACAGTGCCACCAGGTCAAACTTAAGATGTTTATTTACCACTGACTTTTAGAAACATGCATTTGGCCTGCAAAGAAGAGGTTGAAAATATCATCCAAAATAGATGAAAGTATGAATCTTATAAAAAGTTGAAGAACTGAATATTAAAAAGCACAAACTACTCCCTCATGCTTATTGCCCTGGGGGCCTGAATATTGATTTAAGAAATTTTTGGCTCTTCTGAACCACTTGGCTGGTTAGCTTAGCTTTCAATTCATTAGGGAATGAATTGTAATCTATAGAATTTTTCTGAAACCACATTTATTTAATTATACACTCGATGCCCTAAAAGATAAAAAGACTATCTTCTTATTTGTCATGTTGGTTTAGGAGAAGTAAAAAAGTGTTACGTAGTAGTTATGAGCACAGACTCTGGAGAATGACTGACTTTGGATAAAATCTCTTCTCCAACCTTTACTAGCCAAACAAACAAACCTTGAAAGTAGTTTGTTCTTTTTCAAAAGGTAGATCATATATATCCCAGAATATATTAAAGGATAAGTTAAATAACACACATCAAAATATCTAGTGTAGTATACTGCACTGATACCTAAGCATATGGTAATGCTCAGGTAGGGTTAGCCATCTTTACTATCTTCATCGTCATCCTATCATCAAAGGCTTTAGAAGTCATGGAGAGGAGCTCAGATTCTCTTCTACTGAAGATTAGAACTATTGAAAGAGCAGTGGCATCACTAGATGTGGCCTTTGAATCCTGGAAACTGTGTGGAAGGATCTCAAGGGGTGGGAGGGTGGAGGGTGGTGATATGGGAGTCAGGGAGGTCACATAGGAAACCGCCCTACTAGTCTGAGCAGGACAGAGCTTGATGTAAAACAGAAGCTGCGAGGATGGAAAGGAGTGGGCAATGGATACAAGAAAGATTCAAAATGAAAACTGGAAGGACTTAGGACAAGTCTGAATGTAGACAAATGAGGGTGATCGGGGAGTTAGAGATAGCTTGGCTTTCCAGCTTACATGACTTGGTAGAAAGTAGAGGCATGTATCAACACACGTAGAGAGTACACCCTGTATTT
The DNA here is from genome assembly GCF_023699985.2 of Odocoileus virginianus. Lineage (NCBI taxonomy): Eukaryota > Metazoa > Chordata > Mammalia > Artiodactyla > Cervidae > Odocoileus > Odocoileus virginianus. The sequence goes on along the minus strand of NC_069686.1, from coordinate 56,138,792 downwards.
CTCATGCCCTATGGCCATGATCCCCTCGCACTGTCTAGATTCAGCACTTTTGTTGGTCTATCCTTCTATATGAATATTCAGAGGGAGAATTGTCTATGGGCTAAAGTCTGTTGATTCTAGTATGCAAATAACTACCATTATTGCTGTGAGAAGTATAGTCATTAGCAATTCATTTATTTGGACATGACATATTAAGTCATTAACTAATCCCTACTGTAAATGTGCTTGTAGTTCTTTTCCTGAGGCTTTGTAAATTTCTCTTTGGACAAGATGGAGAAATGAACAAATGAAAAAGCAGTCAAAGAAAGGTGTGGTATGATCAGAGAGGAAGGAGTGATGAGATCAGGTCCCGCTTCTCAACTAGGATCAATAGGACACAGTCATTGCCCCACAAGCCTTCAACCATGACCACCATCTAATAGGAAAATAGATTATGTGCTTCAGTCCTCTGGGCCACCTTACTCTGAGCTGATGACTCTTTGTTTTTTTCACTTTATATTTTGGAACTAGCAGGGTTGAATGGAACCAAAGTTTCACTGAATTGACTGACAGAAGCCTTGTCTAGCCTTGGTCCCAAAAAAAAAAAAGTCAATGAAGCTTGTTTTTGGTGCTGGAGAGTGAAGGTGTTAGTCTGTCAGTCATGTCCAACTCTTTGCAACCCCATGGACTGTAGCCCACCAGGCTCCTCTGTCCATGGAATTCTCCAGGCAAGAATAGAGGAGTGGGTAGCCAATCCCTTCTTCAGGGAATATTCCTGACCCAAGGATCAAACTTGGGTGTCATGCATCATAGGCAAATTATTTACTATCTGAGCCACCAGGGAAGTCCCATCTCTTCAAATATCACCATTCCCTTCCTTAAACCTTTTTCTTAACTCCTTACCTCCAGGCCTCCAGCGAGGCTCAATAATCCCCCCAAAGGTGCCAGCTGATAAGATTAAACATGTACCAGGAACTTGAATCTTAAAAAGTTCTCTTGAAAATGAAAAAAACTTGAAAAGTTTAAAGGAATTCTAAGTTTTGAAGTACAGAAAGGTGTCTTGTGGATCTTGCAGATTTGATGGTCAGATACCCTACCCACGTGGTGTGGGAAGCTGCCTTAACATTAAAATTAAAATTAGCCTAAAGAACTAGGGGATATCTTTGCCAGGAAGACTTGCTGATTTTCCATCTGTGTCCCACAAACATGCATACAAAACATGCCCACCCCTGATTTAATCACCCATTGTCTGAGTTTGACTAACAAACATTTCTTATCTCCAGTATGGCATGTATCATACTGGACTGAAATTGGTTGTTTAATTTTCTTCCTCATTGGATGTGCATTCATTCTCCATGTACCTTCTAGTCAACATAACACAGTTCCTAGAAAAAAGAAGACCTTCAAGGTAGGCATGGTCTACTTACCCCATTGTTTTAAAACCTGGGTTTTCCTTTTTGTTAAGATACTAACCAGTTAAATAATCAAAAAGTTTCCAGACTCCTCAAGGCCTGTGTTTAAAATGGGATGATATTCTTTCCATCACTCAGATCCTGAGTTCTCCTCTCCTTAAAATGCAATTGAGAAGCATCTGTAAATATCATCATGCCAATGTAAGTATTTTTAATTATATTATTCATGTTAAAAATGCTGCAGTGCTAATCCAGAGCAATATATCCTTCAGGCTGCTCCTCACCATGTTCACAGTCTTTAGGATATCCTCACTCTACAGTTCTATCTAGGCCTTTCTCTTGGTGAAGTACCATCTATAGTATTACCTTAGCTTCCTTGCATAAGAGAAATGAGAGAAATAGCATTTGTAGTTATTGATATGTCAGGCTTCCCAGATAGCTCTGTGGGTAAAGAATCTGCCTACCAATGTAGGAGATACAGGAGATGTGGGTTTGATCCCTGGATCAGGAAGATCCTCTGGAGGCGGGCATGGCAACCCACTCCAGTATTCCTGCCTGGAGAATCCCATGGACAGAGAAGCCTGACAGGCTATAGTCTATGGGGCGCAAAGAGTCAGACATGGCTGAAGCAAATGAGCACACGTGTGCACATGGACCCTTGCATCATTCTTTGTGCTTTGCGTAAGCTGTCTTCTTTTACTTTCTCAGCTATGCTGTGAAGTAGTTGCTATTAACCCATTTTTCAAAGGAGAGAGCTGAGGTTTAGAGAAATTAAGTAACTTGCCAAAAGGCACCCAGGTAAGTAGTGACAGATTAAAAAATGGAGCTTTAAATTGTTCTAGATTCAGATCATTGGATATTCTCTCCACCCCACTGTTGTTTTCTAAACTGAGAGTTATTGGATTTCCAAGGTGATGTTTTGTTCCTCAGCCTGTCTCTGGGATTATCAGCTGCTATTGAGTGGGAAGGAGTTAGTAGGTCCTTCCCTATCAAGACCAAATTTGTTCATTTTAACATAAGCCTGCTTCTGTAAGTCAAGGCAATGCCTGTCTTAGGCACCTCTGGGCAAGGTTTACCAGTAGAACCAGAGTCCTAGCCAAGACACCAGAGGCAAGATTCACACTGGGTGATGGAGAAAAACAGGCTAAGAAGAGCCATATTGAAGCTAGCAGATTTGTTCAGTCAGTTACAGTTCTCTGCATCCTCACAACTGTGCTTTCAAATACTGGCAAAACAAGAGGGGACAAAGTCTATTCAAGTATCTCCAACTGAAAAGGATAAAAACTTGCACATATCCAAATTAAAAATTAAAACTGACATCATTCCAAATGCTTAATTCAGAAACAGCAAGATCTATTTTGGAAACTGTCAGCTTTGACATCAACATCTTTTGTTTATAAGAATGTATTAGGAAGGCCCTTTTTCCTTTTCAGAGCATCTTCTCAGTGAATACAAAAGATAAATAGGGCAGGCATCAGAGAAGAATTATGGAGTAAACATATGCCCACTGGAGGCAATCTAGTCTAACTTTTTGTATATGCATGAAGAAATCAGAATACAAAGAAAAGCAGGAAAAACTTCACCTAGGACATTGCAAACTATCACAGCTGAGTAGGATGGTTTGTCCTGTGTAACATATAACCCCAACAGTGGGTTTAGCCTTTAAAAGTATTCCTTGCTTATACAATTCTGCTGCAATTTGGGCAGCTTGCCAGGGTAGTTCTTTTTCATGGCATGATTTTCTTCTAACACGTGACTTTATAGACTTCTGCAGTTTTCCATCTTGTGGCTTCATCATCCCCACATGCGCCTTTTGGAATCTTTGTGACAGATAAAGAGAACTGCTTGTTTGTCAGGGCTAACTATGACCCTTGCTCAGAAAAGATGTGTAAATTGGTTGGAACTAACAATATGGTATTGAGCAAGGGTCTCTAAAATAAAATATTTAATATATCCAGAAAGTAGAGGAGAATCAGATGTAGCTAGACAACAGTAATCTTTACCAAGTAAGTGGTGCAAAAGTCATACTTTTTGATGGTTTCTGTCTATTAGCACATGGCCTCTGGGCACAATTTGTAATGGATGCTGGAAACTGGAGAATACTAATTGGAAATTTCAGAAAACTCTAATGTTATCTCAATCCTAAACTATTTTTTAAAATTAATTATAGGGAAATAACTTCTTTGATTTAATCTCATTTCTTTGAAGCAGAATAAACTACCTTAAAGAATTATTGAGTTTGTAGGGTGTCATATTTATATCTCCTTTTTAGTCCTTACAACAAGCTATTGGAATTGGTATTACCCCAGATTTAGATAGGAATGCTTTTGATTGCAAATTAAGGGAAATTAATAAATTACTTCCAATTAAAACAAACAACTAAAAGGAGAAAACAAATTGAAGAGATTCAGAGTTCACACAGGAAACTTAGATAGGAAATGTCATCAGGAAAACAAACTTCAAAGTAGAATTGGGCCTTGTTCAGAATTCATAGCTGCTCAAGGGCTGCCCTGTATCCCATGAGCAACTTTCAGCTTCTCTGAAGTAGCCTCTGCATTTTTTCAGTCTCTCTCCACATGCCTGTTCTTCATGCCCTACAATTGACCAACTTTCTCTGCTTTCAGTTTCTGAATGCTTTATCATTTCTGCTTATATGTAGCTCAAAATCATTTACCAACCCCCTCTGCATTTCAACAACCCTTAGTTATGGCCATTCCACTTGCTACTAACTGATCTTGTCTGTTACCATCCTCATTGAAAATTTCAAAATACCATATACGTGGTATTATTCTTATGAACTAGGTCATGCAAGTCCTATGTCATAGGCCCACCTATGGGTCTGCTTCTTGATTGGATGAGGTTTCCACCTATGTATACACCTATTCACCTGTGCCCTGGTTAAAGACACTGGAGAAGCAGTGAATATGGACAGTATGACTTAGCAGGAGCAAGGACAGGAGAGTCTAACGCAGTAAAGAAGCAAGCAGGCATAGTAATGAATATGCCTAATCTTGTGCAAGGTCATTGCTATGGTCTGAATGTCCATGCCCCCTGCCAAAAGCCATGTGCTGAACTCTTCAAAAGTGACCGTAAGAGTAAGTAGGGCCTTTAGGAGGTTCCTAGGTCGTAAGGGAGGAGACCTCTTGAATGAGATTAGTGGTCTAAAAAAGATTCTACAGAACTCCCTACCCCCTTCCACCATAGGAAGATGCAATAAGTCTGTGACCAGGAAGAAATTCCTCACCTGATCATGCCAGCACCTTGATTTCAGATTTTCAATCTCCCAGAGTGTGGGACTGTTATTTATAAGCCATTCAGACTGTGGTATTTTGTTATAACAGCCCAAACCTACTAGGCATCATGATGCTAGTAAATGTTAATGTGAGATTTAAATGCAAAATTGCCTGACATTGCAATATCAAGCTGAACGGGGAAACATGTATAGAAGCAATAGCTAGGCTGGAATTTTGTTGTCTCTTTCATCATTACCTTTCCTTCTGTAATCCTCAACCCAAACCAGAAATAAGTCTAAAAAGACACTTCACAAAATAAAGTGTTTGGCTAAAGCTGAATAAAGTAGGTCTGTATAGTCAAAGCTATGGCTTTTCCAGTTCATGTACAGATGTGAGAGTTGGACCATAAGGAAGACTGAGTGCCAAAGAATGAATGCTTTTGAACTGTGGTCCTGAAAAAGACTCCAAGAGTCCCTTGGACTTCGAGGAGATCAAATCAGTCAATCTTAAAGGAAATCAACCCTGATTATTCATTGGAAGGACTGATGCTAAAGCTGAAGCTCCAATACTTTGGCCACCTGATGTGAAGAGCCAACTCATTGGAAAAGATCCTGATGCTGGGAAAGATTGAAGGCAGAAGGAGAAGCAGACAACAGAGGATGAGATGGTTGGTTGGCATCACGGACTCAATGGACATGAGTTTGAGCAAACTTGGGAGATGGTGAAGGAAAGGGAGGCCTTGCATGCTGTAGTCCATGGGGTCGCAAAGAGTCCAACACGCCTTAGTGATTGAACAACAACCACACCTTATTTAGAGGGCATTCTTGATTGAATGAACCAAATGCTGGAGTAGTTAGAACGACGGGATGAAAATAATAAATCAACAGTTCTCAGACTGGAATTCTGGATTTGGTCTCTAGGGGACACATTAGCCAGGTTGGGTCTGCTCACATGGGAACATGACCTAATTTCAGGGCAAGGTTTCATTTTATACGCTTTATTTCAAAATTTATGGAAGTGTGTCACTACCAACACTGATGCCTAACCTTCTCACAAAATTCTAGGTGACATTACACCAAACACTTAAGCTCTTTACACTTCAGTTTCCACAACAGTAAAATAAGAGGAGTTATAGTAAATTACCTCCCAGGGTCCTCAGAGCTATAAAATTCTATGACTGGCTCACCTTACACATTCAGTATGCAAATGTCTACATTTACTGATTACAACCTGAGGCAAGATCAATTTCCTCAATATTAATTTTAAATAGCATCCAAGAATCCTGAAAGAGATTTTAACTGAACTGCAGCCCCATCCAGTAAAAGTTTCTGTGATGATGAAACTGTCTTATCTTGTCTAATACAGTAGCTTCTAGCCACACAGGCTAATCGCACACTTCAAATGCAGCTGGTGCATCAGAGGAACTGAAATTTTACTTTCATTTAATTTAAATGTACAGTTCCACGTGACTAGTGGCTACCATGTTGGACACTGAAGGAGTGGAGATGTATATAATGTGAACAACAAAAGGAAAATCAAGAGGTAGTGATACTATTTTGATGCAAGCTTAAAATCCCATGGATAGAAGGGCCTGGTGGGCTACAGTCCATGGGGTTGCAAACAGTGGGACCTGACTGGGTGAGTAACACTTTCGCTTAGACTTTAATATATGAAAACTACTGGTTTTCATTCTCCTGTGGAATTGTGGACTCCTTCTTAATTTTATTATTTGTTTTAAAAATTTTATTGGAGTCTAATTGATCCACAGTGTTGTGTACTTTCTGCTGGACAACATAGTGAGTCAGTTATTTGTGTTCATATACACACTCTTTTTTTAAAATTTGTTTCCTACTGATGCTGAAGCTGAGCTCCAATATTTTGGCCACCTGATGCAAAGAGCCAACTCATTGGAAAAGACCCTGATGCTGGGAAAGACTGAGGGCAAGAGGAGAAGGGAGAGACAGAGGATGAGATGGTTGGGTGGCATCACTCACTCAATGGACAGGAGTTTTAGTAACTTCAGGAAATAGTGAAGGACAAGGAAGACTGGCATGCTGCAGCTCATGGGGTTGGAAAGAGTCAGACATGACTCTGACTGAACAAGGGAAGTCTTTATGTTGTATTATATTGCTATGTTGTATACATCCAACTCTTTTGCAACCCTGTGAGGTGTAGCCCACCAGGCTCCTCTGTCCATGGGATTCTCCAGGCAAGAATACTGGAGTGGGTAACCATATCCTTCTCCAGGCGATCTTCCCAACCCAGGGATTAAACCTGTGTCTCCTTCATTGCAGGCAGATTCTTTACCTTCTGAGCCACCAAGGAAGAGAACAGTACACTATAAGTCATTCAGTTCAGTTCAGTCGCTCAGTCGTGTCCGACTCTTTGCCACCCCATGAATCGCAGCACGCCAGGCCTCCCTGTCCATCACAAACTCCCGGAGTTTTCTCAAACTCATGCCCATCGAGTCAGTGATGCCATCCAGCCATCTCCGTCGTCCCCTTCTCCTGCCCCCAATCACTCCCAGCATCAGGGTCTTTTCCAACGAGTCAACTCTTTGCATGAGGTGGCCAAAGTACTGGAGTTTCAAGTACCAAATAGAATTTCCTGTATTATACAATAGGTCTTTATTAGCTATCTATCTTACATATAGTAATGTGTGTAAGTCAATCCTAATCTTTCAATTTATCTCTCTTTCCTCCCTTTTCCCCCTGGTAAATATAGGTTTGTTTCCTACCCCTGTGACTCTATTTCTGTTTTCTAAACAAGTTCATTGTACCATTTTTGAGATTCTGCCTTTAAGTGGTGTCATATGATGTTTGTCTTTCTCTGTCTGATGTCCTTCACTTAGTATGACAATCTCTAAATCCATCCATGTTGCTGCAAAGATATAGCTCTGAATTCTTAATTCAATTTTTGTCATAAATCACTATTTTCTTTAATTCTAAATTTCCAGGTAATGTAAAATTTACCATGATTTTTATAATATCTTTGGGAAAGAGAAGGTAGTGGTAGGGAAAAAAACACTTTTTTAGCTAACTTATTATGACACTCATTACATAGGCTTCCCTTTTATTTTCAGTAAAGCTTCATAGGGGAAATCTTTTATTCCCCAAACTCAAGATCCTAACTTGTTCAGCCCTTTAGAATTGATGGTGTAAAGTAACAATAATAGACTTTCATCTTCATTTTCTATTCGCTTAACCTTACTTTCACTTATTTTCTTTGATTAAATTATATCTTTCTAAAAGTTTAAACAGCTTTTCCAGAATAGCAGCAAGATGCTTTTGGCAAATAGATGGTTTATGCCTAAGTGATAGTCTTTTACGACACATGGATCAATCATAAAATGGTCTGTGAGAATTCTCAGACTTACTCTGAAGGGTCAAGCAATTTCTACTGCCTTTAACTGCTCTGCTCAGCATGAGGCTGGCTGCCTACTTCATATGCAATAACTTTTCATTGCAATGTAGTCTCCTAATGATTTTTTTAAAAAGAGATCTTAGTGAAAAGTTAAGAATATAAAAATAAGTTAAGATATAGTTGTCTGTGGTTCTATAAGGAAAATTAACTGTATTGATGATTGCATGAGCCCTCCAGGCATGGCTCATTAACACAGGCCTAGGCCAGCAATGGTTCTTTCGCAACCTCTTTTCTGCTTCTCAGCTGACAGGTGATGATTATTATGTTTTTGTGTTTTTTAATGTGCCTTATATTTGAATAAACATGGTAACTGTTATTTTCTGCAAGTCTCTTCAATACAGTATATTGGATCTCCTATAAAATGGGATTAATAATGCTACTTATCACCTTCCCTAACTAGTGGATCCTCGCACTTCTAAAATACTATAATTTCAGACACCTTATACATGATCCACTTTATACGATTACCTTTCAAATACAGAAGATTAAGCCAGTTTGGAATATAATCAAGATTACAATTTAATTTTTATTCAGTAAGATATTGCTTAATCAGAATGCTCAAGAGGAAGAATATCCCAGTTAGCTGAAATGGCTGTGTAACTGAGGCGTGGTCCATAGTCCTACTTGCATACATTGTATATTTTCCCAAGTCCTGTGTTCTATGTAGAGTTTGGTGTACAGATAAAGTTCAGTTGGATGAGGAAAGACAATTTAGGATGTCAGGATTGTTGTCCTGCGTTTATTTAGGTGTGGAAGGTTAAGAGGGGGTAACCCATTGTGTCAGCAGGATTCATTCTGGTTCCATATCTTCATGTTGACTGTATTTACTGCTTCCATCAAAGAAAATCCCTTCATCATCACACATAACCAAAGCATTGGTTCTTATGTGAAACATACTTTGTTGTACAATTACAAGGAGCTGTTTTTTTAAAATTTTTATTTTATTGAAGTATTGTTGATTTACAATGTTATTTTAGTTTATGGCGTACAGTAGTCAGTGATTCAGTTATAAACACACACCCACACTAGTTGGCATTTGTTAATCCCAAATCCATCCCTCCCTTACCCCCTTACCCCTCTGCCTTGGCAATCAACTGTTCTCTCTGTCTGTACATCTGTTTCTGTTTCATAGATAAGTTCCTTTGTGTCATATTTTAGATTCAACATATGTGATATCATATGGTATTTGTTTTTCTGCTAATGACTTACTTCACTCAGTATGATAATCTCTAGGTCCATTCATATTGCTGCAAATGACATCATTCCACTATTTTTATGATTGAGTAGCATTCCATTATGTGTGTATATATATATATATATATAAACATACATAATATATGTATTCCATTATGTATGTGTATTCCATTATATATATATATATAAGCATATAATATATGTATACAGCATCTTCTTTATTCATTTATCTGCTGATGGATATTTTGGTTGTTTCCATGTCTTGGCTGTTTATTGTAAATAGCACTGCTATAAACATAGGAGTGCATGTATCTTTACGAATTATAGTTTTGTCCAGATATATGCCCAGGAGTGGGACTGTTGTATTATATGGCAACTCTATTTTTTTTTTTTTTAAGGAACTTCCATACTGTTTTCCATAGTGGCTATACCAATTTACATTCCCACCAACAGTGTAGGAGGTTTCCTTTTTCTCCACCCCCTTTCCAGCATTTATTATTTGTAGACTTTTTAATGTTGGTCATTCTGACCAGTGATATCTCATTGTACTTTTGACTTGCATTTCTCTAATAATTAATGATACTGAACATCTTTTCATGTGCCTGTTGGCCACCTGTATGTCTTCTCTGTAGAAAAATCTGTTTAAGTCTTCTGCCCACTTTTTTTGATTGGCTAGTTTTTGTTTTTGTTGTTGTTATTGAGTTGTATAAACTGTTTGTATATTTAGGAAATTAAGCCCTTGTCAGTTGTAGAATCAAGCAACAATTTTAACTTCAGCTTCTTTCCTTAAACATTTTGGAGATTAACTGAGTGATAACACCAAAATTTTAATTTGAATCTTAAGTGATTTTATTGTTTTTTTAAAGACAATCATTTTCATTAGGAATTTTTGCTAATATCAGCATGCTATTTTTAATATGTGTTGAATTCGATATAAGAGTCAGACATCTCCACTAATTATTTGGTAATCTGGTAGTATCTTGAATTACTTTCTAGATATTTGTATGTGTGCATCTGTATGTGTAATTGTATACGTTCACTATTTTTATATCAGAATAAAGCAATTTATTAAATTAATAAAATTTTGTTTAATGCATTCTGATTAATAAAAGCTTAACTCTAAAATCAGCTTTAATTTTAATTTTTGACATGCATTTTTTTATACTAAAAGATTGAGTGGTTTCGGGTACTAACATTTGTCAGATTATTAATAAAGTTTTAAAATATTTTGCTGGGAGAGTAAAGTATTTGTCTTTCATGAGACATTCTAGTATATTTCAAAGAAATATGGTGAAAAATCTCTTAAATATATCAATATTGAAGTATTTTTGCACTCTCAACCAAGGAAGATGATCCTTTCTTGTTTGAACCTCTTCAATGAACAAAGCATTAATTTTTCTCCCACAGACAACATGGCCATTAAGAGACTATACATCATTCAAAAGAAAGTTGGGAAAGATTATTTATACCAATACAAATTGAATTACTGAGAATTTTCCACTAGAGAACATTTTCTTCTCAATTGTCATCATTATTTTGGTGCTTAATTGCTGTCTTAATTTCAAGTAGGATCATTGTCTCTTGTGATCCCTTTCATAGAGCCATTTTCTGCTCACAGATAACAAAGATTTATAGTCCTATATATATATGTGTGGGTGTGTGTGTGTGTGTGTATGTATGTATATATATATGGGTTTGTTTTTTTTTTTTCTGTTGTCATATCCCTACCTGATTCTCAGGAACTAGACTGGCAGAGGCTAGACATGTACTATAATATTAATTCTCATACTTTTTAAATTGAAAAGATTTTGACATATGACCTCTATCTTTCCAGGAAGACTGTTAGCTTTATGGAATAAGAACAATATTTTTATCTTCTTTATTCTTAGTTGCTATATCTTTGTTTCTTTGTTACTTTTTCCTGATTATTACTGATGGCATATGGATTATGGAAAAGCTTGCTATTTCAAACCTTTAGAAATCATTTTGCTTTATTATTTCACTTTTATAACAAGAAATAGAGGCTTACTCAGGCCGCATCAAATAATGGAGGTAATACCATTCCAAATAATGAAAATTTACCATAATCTAGATCTCAAAGAAACACAAATAAAACCTCAAACTTATCCTCAGAAAAAGAACCAAACCCCAAATAGGCCTGAACTATATACATACTAGAATGCAGTTCAAGAACTTTCCAGGGGTTAAGTAAGGCCTCTGCATGAAGCAAGCTCATCAGTTCCTCCGTAAGGGCATGTTTTGGGCTTTTAGTTGTTTTGGCTTAATCATCAAGATGACTGAATTACTCTCTGGTCTTCTCTGCTTGCCTATTTTGGATGTCATGAAGTCCAAGGGCCACCCCTAATATCATCAGTTCTGGCTGGGGCATCATGGTTACATTATCCAGAACATGATTATCTATTTCCTAGGTATAAGTATTAACCTAACGAAGCATAAAATTGTGAAACATTGCTTTGAAATTAGCTTCTGTGTTTTAGGAAATGAACTATCCTCTCCTTCTTCCCCCCCAAAATACTGGCTACTATTCTACTGTTGAAATACCAATATATTTTGGATGTTTGTCATATCCATAGATTTCAAAAGATTTTAGGAAATCCCTGGGAATGGTTTATATCATTACCTTCCTCCAAGATGCACACACACATACACATACAAAACCTAAAAACCTACCATTTTTCCCTTCAGCATCTACCTTTAACATTTTCAGCTTCTTTTTGGAAATGATAGGTACTAAGCAAATATTTCTTAATTGTATGAATTGTATGACTCTGTCTTGGATTAACGGAGAAGGCAATGGCACCCCACTCCAGTACTCTTGTCTAGAAAATTCCATGGATGGAGGAGCCTGGAAGGCTGAAGTCCATGGGGTTGCGAAGAGTCGGATACGACTGAACGACTTCACTTTCACTTTTCACTTTCACGCATTGGAGAAGGAAATGGCAACCCACTCCAGTGTTCTTGCCAGGAGAATCCCAGGGACGGGGGAGCCTGATGGGCTGCTGTCTATGGGGTCGCATAGAGTTGGACACGACTGAAGCGACAGCAACAGCATCTTGGATTAAACACTTTTAGAAGGTGGGTGGCATGCAGCCCTAGATATTTTTGTATTGTTCATTTCAGTACCAAGCATAACCTGAAAATTAATAAAATTCTTAAGGATCAAGGTGGCAAAACTCTATAGATTTTTCTGTGTTTAAATAGGGCATTAGAAACATTGGCATTGATTTAATTGTTGTCTTTCTAGAAGGTGATTTATCCATACAGATCAGTACTCTTAAAATATTTTTACCCTTTAAGCCAATCATTCTAAGTATTTATTGTAAAAAGTAGCAATCAGAAGGTCAAAGACCACACCAAAATTTAATTCAAAATATTATTGAAAGCATTCAAAGCATCTGGTTAAATGTTTATACTGTAGATACAAATATACTATGCAGATATTAAAATAATTTTTAAATAGTTATACATAAAACAATAATATTAAACTTAAAATTTTGAATTAAGGTATAAAAAAGTAATAAACCATTTAGAAGTTTGTGCGTCTGTATAAAAAGAAAAAGTTTAAAACTATATTGTAATACAATACATACATATTAGTAATGGATATTTCCAGTGTATAGGATTTTGTCTGAGATATATTCTTCAATAATTCTTTGTAGTTCTTCTTAGAAGAACTTCATAGTTTTTCATAGTTTTCTGAATTTTTCAAAATTTTTAAAGTAAATATGTAATGCTTATATGATGATAAATCATGGAAAAATATGATTTGACTTACTAACACCCTATTTTTGAAAGAAAACATGTTAGGTTTTCCAAATGATAGCTTTTCAGTTCATGTGTCCTTGAGACCACTACACATAAGAGAAAGACCACACAATTTGGAGCCAAGTTTTTCTAAGAAAGACTCCTTGTTTCATGTCATACCTACACATGACTTGGAAATATCCCATTAGCTATCTGCATACCTGTGCCTTCTCATTTGAAAACTGGGGATACAAGCATTAGCTTTATGGAATTTCTACGAGTAATAAAAAGAGCTAATAATTATTTGAAATCAATATCTATGACTCATGTATAGGAGCCATTTAGTATATGTTAGATGATGTTGATAATTATAATTTGGTTTTGCTATTTTTCATGTTTCAATGGAAAATTGCATATTTCCCAAGAAAACATTTTGAGAACTTTAAAAGCAGCAGTCTTGCATACATGGAGTGAATTATTCCCAATGAAGTAGCAAAAGCAGAGAATGCTAATTCAATTATAACTTCATGCTAGCTTGATTTTCTAACCCTCAAGTACTTTCACTTAAAAATATAAAGACCAAACAGCTCTCTCAGATTTGTTCACATGTCCCATCAGAAAGGTCCCAAAAGATAAAAACAAAATAACCAAAAAGTGGGCAGTTTCAGAGAACAAGCAAACTGGTTGGTTCTCCTATTAATAAACCCCACAGATCACTCACTATATGCCAGGCACTCACCATTCTAAGCACTTTGCAAAGATCCCTTCTTTTAGCCCTTATAACAATCTTATGACAGTTTCTCTTATCATCTCCGCTTTAAAGATGAAGAATCTGAGACACACGTATTCTTAACTTTCTGAAGTTCATATAGCTTGATACAGCACAATGTAATACAACTCTTGGCAATTTAAATCCTGAACCCATCTTCAGCTTTCCTGACTATCAACACTATTATATATTCTCCTTGTGCCTTGATCTGAAGATCCCCCTAAAGCTTCTAGCGCTTCCCTGTTAGCTCAGACAGAAAAGAATCCTCCTGCAATGTGGGGCACCTGGGTTCGATCCCTGGATTGGAAAGATCCCTTGGAGAAGGGAACAGCTACTCACTCCAGTCTTCTGGCCTGGTGAATCCCCATGGACAGAGTAGCCTGCCAGACTACAGTCAATGGGGTCACAGAGAGTCAGACATGACTGAGTGACTTTCACGAAAGCCTCTAAATAAAGCAGGAGATAGGTGTCTCCCACCCTCCAATCCCCCTACCTTCCACCCATCGCCCCCCAGGGTAAAGAGACTGGAGAGTCATTCCCTGTGGACCAAACTCCAAGGAGAGAATAGCAAGACAGCTAAGAGAGGAGACTGGGCCCTGCCCAGACCACATATTTCTCATTCTCCAAGTCAGGAAACCTCCCTGACCACACATGTGCAGAAAGGTTCCTTGGAGGTTCAAGGGAAGTGGTGCCAAGGGAAGTGATGCCAAGGGATGTTCTACCAGATGCCTTTTTGGTAGAATCCACCTTGGCTAAGGGATGTGTTCACACACATAGGAGGATCCTGAGATAGACCACATATGGTCTGTGAACCAGGCAAATTAAAAGGATCGGCTAAAGGAAATCTGGAAGAAATGCCCTGGAAAAGTAATTCAAACTGCCACAAGGGTGTAACTCAGGGACTCTCCCTCTGAGTATGCCCATGTGTTTCTCTACGTGTACTGTACTCTTATACCTCCTAAAAAAGACTTGACTTGTTTCACTACGTCCTGTCTTTGTGGAAATTCTCTTCTTTTCCGCAAAGCCAAAGGACCAGGGTCCCTGTCAGTGACCACTGGTCTAGCGGTTAGGATTCAGTGCTCTTCCACCCTGACCCAGGCTCAATCTCTGGCTGGGAAACCAAGCCCCGCTTCAAGCAACTGCAGGAAAGGCCGTTTCAGGCCGAGGCCACCAGAGTCACTCCCACTGGATTCATATGGAAATCCTTACCAGTCTGCTGAGCTAAGGGTGTGTATAATACCTACCCAGAGAAGGAGGCTCAAAAGGAAGGGAATATATATATACACTTGGCTTTCCTGGTAGCTCAGTGGTAAACAATCCACCTGCCAGGTTTGACCCCTGAGTTGGAAAGATCCTCTGGAGAAGGAAATGGCAACCCACTCCAGTATTCTTGCCTGGGTAATCCCATGGACAAAGGAGCCTGGCAGGCTATAGTCCCTGGAGACACAAAGAGTTGGACACGACTTAGTGGCTAAAAGAACAACACATACATACTTATGCCTGGTTTGCATTGTTGTATAGCAGAAACCAACACAACTCTGTGAAGCAATTATCCTTCATTGAAAAATAAATAAATATAATCTCTCAGGGGAAGGAATCTTCTCTACCATGTTTATCATCTATTTCCAGCACACAGTACAGTGTCTGGAAGAGAGGGCACTCAAATACTGATGAGTAAATCAGTGAATGAATTGGTGAATGTCCAAAATTGCTTTTTCTTGGTTTTAATTATTCTTTATCCTGCTTTCCTTGGAAGTATGTAAGGTTCAACAAACTGAACTTAAAGCACAAGTAACCGTGTCCGATCCTTTGGTTTTTGTTTGTTTCTTTGTTTACCCAGGTCTTAAGCCTTCTTTGTTTGAAAAAAAAAAAAAGTAAAATCTTTATCCCTGGTGTTAGTCTTCTATCTTAGTTAGAAGCAATTTCTTTCTTTTCTGCAACAGTCCCTTTCTGCATCTCTGCTAGCTGTCATTTTACTCCCTTGTCTTATCTAAGTGTGCAGGTATAATTTTTCTCCTTCAACCTGATGAATTCCTTAACTGCACTGACTATTTCTTATCTATGCTTTTATTATGCATATACAGAGACTGAACCCCTTGCTGCTACAGCTGTTGACCTTCAACACCCCCTAAGGGAGTTCAGGGTGGAGTGAGGCACTCTGTGCTCCAGGGAATCTGGTCAGACAGGGCTTTAGACAGTTGGATGTTTTTCAGTTCAGTTCAGTTCAGTTCAGTTTAGTCACTCAGTCATGTCCAACTCTTTGCGACCCCATGGACTGCAGCACACCAGGCTTCCCTGTCCATCACCAACTCCAGAGTTTACTCAAACCCCTGTTCATTGAGTCAGTGATGCCATCTGATAATCTCATCCTCTGTCATCTCCTTCTCCTGCCTGCAATCTTACCCAGCATCAGAATCTTTTCCAATGAGTCAGTTCTTCCCATCAGGTGGCCAAAGTATTGGAGTTTCAGCTTCAGCAGCTGTCCTTCCAATGAATATTCAGGACTGATTTCCTTCAGGATGGACTGTTTGGATCTCCTTGCAGTCCAAGGGACTCTCAAGAGTATTCCCCAACACCACAGTTCAAAAGCATCAATTCTTTGGCATTCAGCTTTCTTTATGGTCCAACTCTCACAACCATACATGACTACTGGAAAAACCAGAGCCTTGACCAGGCGGATCTTTATTGGCAAAGTAATGTCTCTGCTTTTTAATATGCTGTCTAGGTGGGTCATAACTTTTCTTCCAAGGAGCAAGTGTCTTTTAATTTCATAGCTGCAGTCCCCATCCACACTGATTTGGGAGCCCCCCAAAATGAAGTCTGTCAGTGTTTCCACTGTTTCCCCATCTATTTGCCATGAAGTGATGGGACTGGATGCCATGATCTTAGTTTTCTGATCTTAGTTGGCTGAGCTTTAAGCCAACTTTTTCACTCTCCTCTTTCACTTTCATCAAGAGGCTCTTTGGTTCTTCACTTTCTGCCATAAGGGTGGTGTCATCTGCATATCTGAGGTTATTGATATTTCTCCCAGCAATCTTGATTCCAGCTTGTGCTTCCTCCAGCTCAGCGTTTCTCATGATGTACTCTGCATGTAAGTTAAATAAGCAGGGTGACAATATACAGCCTTGACGCACTCCTTTTCCTATGTGGAAACAGTCTGTTGTTTCATGTCTGGTTTTAACTGTTGCAAACAGATTTTCAAGAGGCAGTCAGGTGGTCTAGTATTCCCATCTCTTTCAGAATTTTCCACAGTTTGTTGTGGTCCACACAGTCAAAGGCTTTGCCACAGTCAATAAAGCAAAATAGATGTTTTTCTGGAACTCTCTTGCTTTTTTGATGATCCAACGGGTGTTGGCAATTTGATCTCTGGTTCCTCTGCCTTTTCTAAATCCAGATTGAACATCTGGAAGTTCATGGTTCATGTACTGTTGAAGCCTGGCTTGGAGAATTTTGAGCATTACTTTACTAGAGTGTGAGATGAGTGCAATTGTGTGGTAGTTTGAGCATTCTTTGACATTGCCTTTCTTTGGGAGTGGAATGCGAACTGAACTTTTCCAGTCCTGTGGCCACTGCTGAGTTTTCCAAATTTGCTGGCATGTTGAGTGCAGCACTTTCACAACATCATCTTTTAGGATTTGAAATAGCTCAACTGGAGTTTCATCACCTCCACTAGCTTTGTTCCTAGTTGTGCTTCCTAAGGCCCACTTGACTTTGCATTCCAGGATGTCTGGCTCTAGGTGAGTGATCATATGATCCTGAGTATCTGGGTTGTGAAGATCTTTTTGTATAATTCTTCTGTGTGTTCTGCCACCTCTTCTTAATATCTTCTGCTTCTGTTAGGTCCATACGGTTTCTGTCCTTTATTGTGCCCATCTTTGCATGAAATGTTCCCTTGATATCTCTAATTTTTTTGAAGAGATCTCTAGTCTTTCCCATTCTATTGTTTCCCTCTATTTCTTTGCACTGATCACTGAGGAAGGCTTTCTTATTTCTCCTTGCTATTCTTTGGAACTCTGAATTCAAATGGGTATAGCTTTCCTTTTCTCCTTTGGATGTTTTTAAGAACAGATTTAATTATCTCAATCCTTACATCCCCTCATGTCTAGAGATGAACTAAATCCCTTCATGACGAGATCAGAGCCTCATGACTAACACAAAACCCTTTTGTAAAATGAGTGCTTAATGGTACTGAACTCCCCTTTCACCAAAACCTTATCTGTTGACCTGCCCCCACTGCCACTTTGGAGCAGTCTCTCTGAGCTATCTGAGAGCTGCCTCCCAGGTTGCAGTCCTCATTTTGCCCCAAATAAAACTTAACTGGAAACTCTCAAGTTGTACATCTTTTTTAACTTGATATTGTGTTGCAAAATCTTCTACATATCCTGGCTCCTCCCTTACTTCTTAGAGGTATCTGAGAGGCTGCATGCTGGGCTTAAGTCTTCAGTTTTGTCTGCCAAATAATACATTAGTCTCAACTTTTAGGTTCCCCCTTTTTTTTTCAGGTGTCTCTGTTTAAGTACTTAACTTTGCCTTTGCAACATGAAATCAGCTACAGACAATTGGCAAATGAACGAACACAACTATGTGCTAATAAAACTTTATTTATAAAGCAGTCAGTGGGTAGATTTGGTCTACAGCCCACCGTGGTTTTTGAACCCCTATTCTTACCACACGCACCCAATAGTTCACTCTTTGCATTCTTAGTACATAGCAAAGGGTAGTTTTGTCAGGGAGAAAGAATGAATCTATCGATAAAACCATTACTGGCAAAGCTCAGAAGAATGAAGCCTTCAGGAAATAGGTCAGATGTTTCATTTGCATATGCAAAGCCCATACTGTGGTTTATATTATATATCTTTCTTTGCCTGGATGAAATCTTTTCCTAATCTCATCTTCTTCTCAATTTCCCCTTCAAGCTCTCATCCTTCCAAACCTTTAAAGGATAATAAATAAAATTTTCCTATTAAAGATAATGGGCTTTCTGCAAAAAGGAAATGAGGGAAAAAAAATCTTATTAGGACCTATCTCTATCATATAGATTGATCTGCAACTCTCCAATTATAAATTTGGATTTTGTTTTATCAATTAATTCTATCTTTTTTCTTATAATATCCCTCTAGGACATTAAACAATGAAATTAGTTCCTGGCAATTTTCTAAGGCAAAGGGGAAAAATGTACAGAAAATAACTTGGCTGAAAATAAAATCATAGGCAGATACAAAACACCATGCAACTAAATGGTAAAGTATAATTCAATAATGATCACCTATTTACTTCTAATTTAAAGGATGTATTAATGTCCAGCCAGGGAAATAGAAAACTACATGTACTTTTCCAGGTCACACTGATCATCTCCATTTTGGATTCTCTATCAATCACCAGTGCTATTAGAGCTCCAGTAGCTAATCCCATCTTTTTAAATAACTTACTTATTTTATTAGAATGTACTTGCTTCACAATGTGTTAGTTTTCGCTATACAATGAAGTGGAATCAGCCATATGTATACATATATCCCCTCCCTCTCACCCTCTCTCCCACCTCACCCCATCCCACCTCTCTAGGTCATCACAGAGCACAGAGTTGAATTTCCCGTGCTTTATAGGGTCCTTTCTAGCTGTCTGTCTTACACATCGTAGCATATATATGCCAAACCCAAGTTCCCAATTCGTCCCACCTTCCTCTTCCCCTTCTGTGTACACATGTCAGTTTCTAGGTCTGTGTCTCTATTCCTGTCTTAGAAAATAGGTTCATCTGTATCATTTTTCTAGATTCCACATATATGTGTTATTCTCACCTTTATTTCATATTTATGGACCTGAATTATTTTCTTAAATATGTCATTCTGAGTGTCTGTGCTGTATTAGTTATCAGTTGTGTCCAACTCTTTGCCAACCTTTGGACTGTAGCCCACAAGGCTCCTCTGTCCATGGGATCCTACAGGCAAGAATAGTGGAGTGGGTTGCCATTTCCTTCTCCAGGGAATCTTCCCAATCCAGGAATCAAACCCGTGTCACCTGTGTCTTCTACATTGCAGGTGGATTCTTTACCTGCTGCGTTAGCAGGGAAGCCTATTCTAAGTGTTACCTTATCCCTAATCCTCATCACACCTTAAAAGGACCAAACTTTGCCCTCACATTCTCCAGCACTACATGGGGAGTTAACTGAAAACCCGGAAAAATTTGTAATGCAGCCCCAGCCTGGGACAGCAGTAGGTAAATGGCCGAAATCCCTCTTTTGGGATCTGCCACCTCCAAGTTCTCTCCCCTGTGGCTGGTCCCAAGATATCATGTATCTATTCTGATTCACAGCCCAGACAGTGTGATGAAGTCAATTTTCCCTCTTGGCATTGTAAATAATGAAGATTGAGAATTGAAAATGCTCCTATTAACCTAGCATCTAAGCAAGCAGCTTTTATAATTTAAACATTCCTATTTTTTGGAACCAGACAAATATGCTTTATTAACAATATTGTCTGGAGGACTTTAGGTTCAGGTAAATTTATTGTGCCTATAAAGCCAATCACCATTTCCATTTCCCATGGTCATCAAGCTAAACTTTCTATGAACTTTAACAATGAATGAAAATTGATTAAAATCACATATGCTGAATTACTTTCTCCCAAGCATAGCTAACAATTTTCTGAATAAACTTGACCTTTCCTCTTCCATTCATTTTAACATAAAGGTGAATGAAAATCACATTCAAACAAGTATATCAATCCACTTGGGCAAGCCTAGAAACAAACCTGTGTCTGTGAAAATGAAAAGTAATTTACTCTTTTTATTAAGATGTATTGTAAAGTCACAGTTGTGATCTAATGAATGTTTAGCAGCTCTGTACATCTATTTGTGATTTTCTGTTTTTTTTTTTTTAATGACTTATTTGCTCCAGAATGAGGAGAATAGCTCTTAAAGAGAAAGAGATATAGATATGCTTTTTGTTTGTTTGATTTAGAAATGATTTTTTAAGGTAAAGCCCCTATATTAATAAAACCATCTACCTCTAACACAGTTTTCTGCATAGTGTTTTTTCAAAGTGATTTCACATGCATTTTACCCATTTGATCTAACCAGCAATACAATGACATTTTTTTGTGTGTGTGAAACTTCAGCGTCCAGAAAAAGCTCATTTCTCAACCAAGGCACATCCTCATCCCCTTTTCTCACCCTACTCACCCCATTGCAGAGTGACTTAGATACACTCAAAGGCAAAATAGGCTCCAAATTGTTCAAGGTATAAAGACAGTAGAGACTGCATTAAGAAGAGCACAGATGTAAGAGACTCCATCATTTTCTTTTTTTTCTTTTTCTTTTCTGCTGTCCTGTGGAGCATACTGGATCTTAGCCCCCAACCAAGAATTAAACCCAAGCCCCTTGCACTGGAAGCATAGAGTCTTAACAACTGCACCACCAGGGAAATCCCAAGATTCCGTCTTCTCGGTTTAGTATTTCTAGGGGTTTCCTTTAGATTGACTTATTTTCTATCCATTCATGCAGCAGATTGGTCTGGGGCTGTCATCCCAGAGATACATCCTGCTCTTAGGGAGAGAGGATCCAGAATGGGTCCAAGGAAATATGAGATGAATCAGGCTATTCCAGTCTGTTAAATACCAGAAGGGGTCCTGTGGCTCACATGTGAGCAGGTAATGTCACCAGACTTAAATATGACAGAATATAAAGGCACAGTTCCAATTAACAAGGAAAAAGACATTTGTCTTGAAGTTGTCACATGACCCAGGGGAACAGAAGCCAAGTATGTTAGGAAACAGGGTAAGATGTGACCATTCAAGATCAAGGCCGAATACCTTAAACTATATAGTAATGCCTATTTTACAAATATCTTATAATTTGAAGAGCACAGAAATCAAATGGCTTGTCTAATATCACATAATTAATCTGCTCAGAAAAGAGCATGAGGCTCGACGATTCTTGTAGGGTACTCCCTAGGGGGCCTCATAGCAACCCTGGAGCTGTGATGAGACCCTCAAGAATCCAGGCTTCTTCCTCTCCCCTGTAACAGTCTCTGGCGCTTGTGCCTTATTTGCAGAGTCCCTCTCAGGTGGTCACCCAGTGGACCACCAGTGGACCAGGAAGATGCTGGGAGCAAAGAGCATCCACTGGGATTCTCCTCTGACACCAAGAATGACTCATTTCATCCTATGGGTACACCTTTCCATATCATCATAACCTACCAGGAACTTTTTCTGACTTCAAAATTTGTTTCCTCCATGATGGTTTTATTGACCATACTCTCATGGTTGGAATGATAGTAAATTTGTGCCATAAATCTTTACTGAATACCTACCAAGTACTACAAATTGGGTAAAGTTCAGGGAACAAAAATACAATACATGGTTTTACCTGTACTCAAGTAACTTACAGTCCCTTAGGATTGATTCTCAAAGAAACTGGCCAGCACGTTGCATCCCAGTGAGGCCACTTACAGACTTTCAGAGGGATGATTTCCTCAACACAAGTGAAGCTTAAGTTCAAATACCTCTTCCCCAAGTGCCCATATTTATAGTTATTCATCCAAGAGAAAATTAATCACTTCTATCCAGAGGTATCTTTCTAGGCTCGTACTGAACTGTCATTGACAGTTTTCATTGGTATTTAACTTTTCACATTATTTTTGTAGATGTCCTCAAGTTGCCATTTCAGCTCTAAGATTTTATAAAACTCTATTTTGCCATCTTGACAGAGCTATAAATCCCTGCAGAGAGGGACTTCTTTTTATCACAGTCTCAGCTTGCCAGGCACATGATCAAATAGTTCCTTGGATATATCTAGCACTCTGCTGTTCAGGGTTTTGATTGAAAAGTACCTGCATGCACTCAGGAGTCAAGTACATTAGTATTCAAGAGTAGCTCTATCTTTTCAGAGTTTGCTCTTTTGGAATATTTTGTTATCTTCTTTAAACCTGTGTTTCCCCACATTTAAAATGAGAATAATAATAAATGAGCTGGCACACAAAGAGCCTTAAAACATGATCTTTAACTAATCTTCAGTGAAATAATGTGAAAGTGGTGGTTGATCAGTCGTGTCTGACTCTGCGACCCCATGGACTGTAGCCCGTCAGGCAAGAATACTGGACTGGGTTACCATTTCCTTCTCCAAGGGATATTTCTGACCCAAGGATCAAACCATCTGAGACACAGGGGAAGGGTTTAATTATAGCTAGAGAGACCTGAATTCACATCCTATCTCCTCTACTTACAGGTAATGTGCATATATTCTCTGTCAACCTAAACATTTTTACAAATAAAATGGAAAGAATCATAATATCCACCTCCTGAGATTTTGAAAGCATCAAATGAAATAATGTCCATAGAGCACTTAGCACAGTGTCCGCTATACAGAAAGCACTCAATAGATGTCAACTTTAAGACTGATATTCGTTATGTAGATTTAGGGGTATAGTGTGTAAATTCACAAGATCTTAAGTAGTCAAATAGGATTCCATCGTTATCCAAAGCTCCGTTTTTACCTTTGTTGTTATTTAGTCGCTAAGTCCTGTTCGACTCTTTTGCAACCCCATGGACTGTAGTTCACCAGGCTTCTCTGTCCATGGGATTTCCCAGGCAAGAATACTGGAGTGGGTTGCCATTTCCTTCT
Organism: Odocoileus virginianus; assembly: GCF_023699985.2. Lineage (NCBI taxonomy): Eukaryota > Metazoa > Chordata > Mammalia > Artiodactyla > Cervidae > Odocoileus > Odocoileus virginianus. The sequence continues at coordinate 56,115,402 of NC_069686.1, read as the reverse complement.
CCAGGGGATCTTCTGACCCAGGAATCGAACCTGAGTCTCCTGCATTGACAGGCAGATTCTTTGCCACTGAGCCACCAGGGAAGCTCCTATTTTTACCCTAATGTCTTACAGTTCCTTGGTTGTTCAGTCATGTCTGACTCTTTGTAACCCCACGGACTACAGCCCACCAGGCTCTCCTGTCCATGGGATTTTCCAGGTAAGAATACTGGAGTGGGTAGCCATTTCCTTCTCCAGGGAATCTTCCTGACCCAGGGATCAAACCCCAGTCTGCTACACTGCAGGCAGATTCTATACCATCTTAGCCGCCTGTACCTAAGTCTTAGTTGAGGAATGAGAAAATGCTTTCTGATGTTAACAATAGTAATAGTGAGGCATCACAAAACTCCTGCATATCTTCTGTTATGACTTTGATGACAACTAAGCCTGCGATGGTCGGTTGTTCACTGAACAAGAGTTTTATAAGGCAGGAGAGCTAATCTACAGATGAATAAGAGAGACACAAATCTTCAGCTTAAATTGCTTATGATCCCATTTGGGAGTAGGATGTGCACACAAGGAATACCACTGTAGTAGAATATGTACTTACTGACATGAGGCGTTTAGGGTACAGATGCAATGGATCAACTCTGTTCACAAATACAGAGCAATAAAGAAAACCTCCACTGGAAAGGTTGTACTTAACACTTAATGTCATGCTTAAAAGCATGGTGAGAAGAGATAGATGAGGAAATAACAGCATGGTCAAAGAACCTGATGCATGGAATGGCCCTGGATGACAAAGGGAAAGGATGCAGTTGTTCTTGTGTTGGTGGTATGGATAATTTAAAGAGCCATTCGAAGTGAGAACTGGCTTTTCTAGAAACTTTACCTAAATTTCAGTGATTCTTCACATTTTGTGATCACAAGTTTCTTTCAGTTTCCAGTGAAAGTTTTGCAGCTTCTGTTTGGAAAAAGATATACACACATATTTTTATAGAATATCCTGGATACTGGGAAAGATGGAAATAGAACCTCCAGCCTGGGGGCGGGGCGGGAAATGCTTTTAGTTTATCAGACAAGCACAAGGAGTCTCCACAGGATAAAATAGTAATGGAGGTGGTGACTGGTTCTCCAATATCAACAGCTTTGTTTGTTTTCTTTTGGAGACTTACTCAGTTTTCATTTCAACGGCCACACCTCCACCTATAACATAATGACGTTTTGAGAGAAACTGACTTAGTCTTTAGGGACTAGGGGTATGGCATGTGGTTCCAGCTTATCATTCAAAGCTAATCATTCAAAGTCTACCCTTTGACCACAGTTATTGATTTAGGGGAGGGTACAAAACACATATTTAACCAAGCAATTTACTGAAAAGGCTGGCTGAAGGCTTCTGGGAAACAAACATCCTTGATTTTTCTGGGAGGACTTCCAGACGCAGATTGCAGAACTTTTCTCTCTTTATCTATATGGTTCAGGGCAGAGCAGCTGCCGGAGTTACTACTAGCCATATTCTGTGACCATGATGGGGAACCAGGCTTTAGAACTCAGTCTATGCCATAGAAGGTGGAATGAAGAGGTGGAAAGAAACACGGTTCTTACTGACACTTTTGAGTCACAGAATCAATATAGCTCTGAAGTTCACCTAGCACCAGACCCTGTTTTTATGGTGGCCACTCAGTCCCTTATATGGTTAAATAGATCTGAATTCACTACCACATATAAAGTAGATGGCCATTGGGAAGCTGCTCTGCTGCATAGGGAGCTTGGCTTGGTGCTCTGTGATGACCTAGAGGAGTGGGATCAGGGTTAGGAGGTGGGAGGCTCCAGAAGCAGGGGATAATATGTGTGCATATAGCTGATTCACGTTGTCAGAAGCAACTAACACAACAATATAAAGCATTAGACTGCAATTTAAAAATTAATTTACAAATCTGAATTCAATGTTTATTGGTTGTATCCAACAGTACCCTAAATAATGCGTAGCAAAAATGATATATACCCTCTTTCTGTCCATACAGAGTCCAGCACACCACTTCCTTTTCTCTTGCTTCCTTCTGTCTCTCCCTTGTGTTTCCTCTGCACCTCCCACACTGTGTAGTCTCAGTTCTTGTATACTTAATTCCATTCCATCCTCTGTGATGGAGCTGGTAAAGTATCAGGAGGCCTCCAGGCCCTGCCTTTCCTCAGTTGTTGTATTTGCTTGTCTTAATAAATAAATCTTCCTTTTGCTAATATTAATTTCCTTTTAAAACATCACTATCAATTTGCAACTAGTAGACAAAAAAGCTCCGTAGATCTAATGCACAATGTAGTGATTATAACCAACAATACTGTATAATAAAGTTCAAAGTACTAAGAGACTAGATCTTAATTGTTTTCAACACACAAAAAAATACATGATAATGATGTGATGTGATAAAGGTGTCATTTAGCACTACTATAGTAATCATATTGCAATATGTAAATGTATCAAAATAATACTTTATATATCTCAAGCTTATGTAATGTTATATGTGGACTATCAAAAAAAAAAAAAACACAAACTCTAGAGATTATAATGTTAACAGCCTCTGCCTCTTTGTTCTGCCTCTCAAGAACTGCTAAGATTTTCTTCTTCATACTTAGATATGTGCCATCACATCCAGAAAAAGGTAGAAAATTCTCTAATAGAACTGTAGAGATGGGGAGGTAAAAACTTCAGTATACCATCATAGTGTTTGCAGTGTGTTCAGAGACTTTCCCAAAGACCATGGAACTTGTAAGGACCCATAAGTACAGGATAGGAATTCTTGCTTTATATGTTAGGGAGCTATTTAAGGGTTTTAGGGGTAGGCCATGCCAGTCATGTCCAACTCTTATGTGACCCTGTGGACGTTAGCCCACCAGGCTTTTCTGTCTATAGAATTCTCCAGGCAAGAATACTGGAGTGGTAGCTATTCACTTCTCCAGGGGATCTTCCTGACCTGGGAATCAAACTCAGGTCTTCTGAATTTCAGGATTCTTAACTGTCTGAGCCACTAAGGGAAGCTCTCATAGCATGGTCACATTTGTGTTTTTCAAAGTTCACTGTGAAGCGATGTTCTTCATAAGTGGCTAAGGGAAAGGCTTCAAAATCCACATTTTATTTTTATGCCTGCCTGGAATCAATTTATCATAATTTGTTCTTGGGACAGCTTTCTCTCTCTCTTCCTTCCTCCCCTCCTCTTCTCTCTCTCCAGATAGATAGATATCCATACAATGGGCCATTCCTTCATAGAACATCAATGTGGATATAGTAGGTTCTTCTGAGTTTCACTATGTCTGTAAGACAATTCTCATAGGATGTTTTAGATTTATCACTATTTAATTATTTTGAAGTTTTAGGTCACCCAGAGCAGCCTACATATTCACAGAATCATAGAACTATAGGTTTAAAGTGGATCATAATGTTCAACTCATCTAGTTATTTAAAAAACCCTATTTGCCTACAAAATGCATATCTGACATATAAGACCTAGGATCATTGAACACATCATGAGAGCATTTTAAAATGGTAATTGACTATTTCTGATCAATGGAAGTTACATTTTAAGGTAGTATGACATGTAAATCATAAACATGATAAGACAGAAATTAGAAAGTTTAGCATATTACAGACAATTATCATTCTTGAAAATGTCCCTAACTTGTGAAAACAGTACTTAGAATATGTAATGGTCCTTTTGCCTTCATTCCTTTGAACACACTAAGCTCATATTTGCAAAGTCATGTTGCAAATATATGAAGAGCTAGGCAGACAGTTGCGCTTGGTCTCTGGAAGCAGAAACCAACACAATATTGTAAAACAATTATCCTTCAATTAAAAATAAACAAATTAAATAAAAAATAAATAAACCACAGGTCACTCTTAATGGCCTTGTTCACAAATCTCCAAACTTTTACTCCCCTTTCTAAGATTCTTGACTAAGTCTTATTTTCTTGATTTAGATTTAATTGAATCTTCTTTTACAGGAACAACTATTTACTTTCTGACTTTATGTATTGTGAGTATAGAAAAAAGCATCTAATCCCTTAATTTCTCTATATTAATTATTTATTGATGCATAATAACCTGCTCCAAAAGTTAGCAGCTAGAAATGGCAAACATTTGTTGTACACAGTTTCTGAGGCCAGGCATCCAGAAGAGGTTTAGTTCAGGAGTTACCGCTCAGCATCTCTCATGAGGTTGCAGTCAAGATGCTGGATGGAGTTGCACTCATCTGCAGGCTGGACTGTGGCTGGAGGACCCATTTCTAAGATGAGATACTCACAGAGCTCTTGGCACAAGGCCTCGGTTCATTTCCATATGGCCTCTTTTTATGATTTGGCAGGTGATTTCACAAAGGACAATGAAAGCGGGGGTAGCTGCAATATCTTTTAAACCTAACACTGGAAGTAACACAGTGGTGTGCATCACTTCTGTCGCATTCTTTTGACCACACAGAAAAACTTGAGTACAGTGTGGAATGGGAAGATATGAGAATGTGGTCACCACACGCGAGGGTTCGCACGCCCTTAGTGGGTTAAGCGCTCCTTCATGCAGGCTTAATCAAACTCCCATTACCCTTGATGGGCTGAGAATGGATAGTTCTAAAAAGTGATTTTCCTGCAACAATATCAAAATATACATGAAAAATGCACGCAAGTTTTCTAGACACATTGGTGGGTTTGAGTAAAAAGTTCTTCTCTTCACAGAAGCAATATTTTGAGCTTTCAATTACATTATACCAGTGAGTAAAAGTAGAGTTGATATTAAGAAGTCCTCTGAATTGTACTATAAATGACACATCTGAAACACTTGAAAATACAAGATTATTTCTTCTTGGGTTCTGAAATTTTTTTTTTTATTTTGATATTTTCCAAATTTGTTTATAATACATCTGTGGAAAAATTAAGTAAATATACATTAATGAAATAATAAATAGATAAAGAGGCTTTGTTTGAATAACAAATATACTAATATTCGGGCTATAAGAAAATCGGCTAGTATTCAGAATTCTTGACTATAAATTATATGACAAAGGAACATAAAAAGGCAAAGGCTTAAAGCTAGAAGGTGAAAGACCGATGTTTGTATAATACATACTGTAGTCGTCCCTTGTATGTGCGTGTGCTCAGTTGCTCAGTCACGTCTAACTCTTTGTGACCCCATGGCCTAAAAGCCACCAGGCTCCTCCGTCTATGGAATCTTCCAGACAAAAATACTGGAGCAGGTTGCCTTTCCTACTTCAGGAAATCTTCTGGACCCAGGAATGAGACTCAAGTCTCTTCGAGTCTCTTGCATTGGCAAGTGGATTCTTTACCACTGAGCCACGGGGGAAGGCCTCTCTGCTTATATACAGGGGATGTATTCCAAGGCCCCCAGTGGATGCCTGAAACCAAGGATAGTATCAAACCCTATGCATACTATGTATTTTCATATATACATGCACACCTATAATAAAGTTTAATTTATAAATAAGGCACAGTAAGAAATTAACAACAATAACTGATAAAATTAAATATTTTAACAGTATACTGCAATAAAAGTTGTATAAATGTGGTCTCTCTCTCACAAAATAACTTGTGCTGTACTCATCTGTCTTCATCTTGTGATTATTCCAGATGACAAAATGCCTGCATGATGAGATGAAGTGAGGTGAATGACAAAGGTACTTGACATAGCCTTAGGCTACGACTGAACTTCTGATAACAGTCAGAAGAAGGATCATCTACTTCCGCTGATCCCAGATCTTCCAGGCATGAGGATATCAATGGTTGAATGTCAAAGGCAGATTATGTCAGTGGTTGGGGATTCCAAGCAGGACAGAGAAGACCAAATTGGTGAAATTTCTCATCACACTATTCAGAATGGTACAAAATTTAAATTTATGAATTATTTATTTCTGGAATTTTCCATTGAATATTTTCAAATTGTGGTTGACCTCACATAACTGAAACTACAGAATGTAAACAGGGGATAAGGGGGGAATACAATGTATGTGTGTGTGTGTGTGTGTGTATATATGTGTGTATGTATACGTATATATATGTATATGTGTGTGTGTATGTATGTGTGTGTGTGTATATATACATATGGAGGAAGTGAGAGAGAGAGAAAGCTGTCATAATCCATATATGTATGGATTGCCTATCTGGAGGAAAAAAAGAAAGCAGAAGAATCCCTAAAGTACCAAAGTGTGTATTAAGAAAGAAGTGGCCCCTCACACTGGTTAGAATGGCCATCATCAAAAAATCTACAACAATAAATGTTGGAGAAGGTGTGGAGGAAAGGGAACCCTCCTATATTTTTGGTGGGAATGCAAATTGGTACAGCCACTATGGAGAACAGTATTGAGGTTCCTTTAAAAACTAAAGATATAGCTACCATATGATCCAGCAACTCCACTCCTGGGCATGTATCTGGAGAAAATCATAACTCAGTAGGATATATGCATTTCAGTGTTCACTGCAGCAGTATTTACAATAGCCAGGACATGGAAACATAGATGTCCATCAATGGAGGAATAGACAAAGAAGACGTGGTACATGTATGCAGTGGACTATTATTCAGTCATAAAAGAATGAAATAAGGGCATTTGCAGTGACCCTGTGAGTCTATTAGTATAAGCATGTATTTTTTTCATAGACGAAATTAACACATAAATTAATAAAGCAGTGGAAAAACCACAGTCCAAACCCTAGCTTGCTATGCTCCAAAGCCCTTCATGACACCATGTTGCTTTTTCACACCAAATGACTTTTGCCTCTCCTCTGATGATGTTTCTATTCACCCCTTCAACTTGGCTTGTGGCACCCTCATACAAACATGCACACACACACAACTTAGGTAAGTTAAGCATTATTTTTTTTCAGTATCTGTTATCTGATTCTTTGCCAACCAGTCACACAACAAACTGTTTGACTGAAGGTTTCATATTACACCTAGTTTTCTAAATGATAAGAGACATATAGTAATAAAATAACATTCCCAGAGGACATTTTCACACATTACTTGCTGTTTCTCTTTTAAAATTCCCATCGTTAAAAGTGTCAAACAGCCATAGGTTCAAGATATAATAGCTTCAGCTGCAAATAAAAGAAACTTCTTTATGGATGAAAGGTGTGAAAAGGACTATTTCATCAGTCTCTCAGCTACCCTCGCACAGAACAGTGTAGTTAGTGTATGAGGACAGCAGTTTAAAAACCAGCCTTTAAAATGGTATGAGATCGTCCACACCTAGATTTCAGAACATTTTGGAGGCAAGTATTAATTTATTTTTCCTTTTGTCCTAACTTTTCATAGGGGCAAATTTGGGCACAGAGGGGATAATGAGCTTGACAGAGAGTCAGGAGCAAGACATTGATGGAAAATGGGCACATATTATAGGATGCAGATTTCATTGCTTCTCACATCCATTTCTCATCATGGAAGCACAGTCATCCTGTTACACTTGTATTTGATGGTTCACTGAACAGCCGCAATAACAAATTTTAAATACCTATCAAATGTCATAAAATGTCACTTACTATTTTCTTGGTTTGTAAAAGGAAAATGAAAATTGATAAAGTTCATGTATATTTTGTACTAGTTCAGTACCCTAAATACCATACTATAAGACTTTCAACAAATATGTAGTCAATAGTAGCTAATATGGTCATATTAAATAAGGGAGTGCTACATCTTTTCAAGGGAAAGTAGTCATATTAAAGAGAGTTCTTTTAAAATGTTCTAAACAGTGCCTTCCGGTGCATCACAGCAAGATTCAGCTGATAATAAAAACTGCTCTTCAATAGAACACTCTAAATTTTTACAAGACTGCAATTCTTCTGTGCAATTATGGAATTTGAAATGTAATTCTCCCTGGAACCATCAAAGAATTAAATCAGAGAAATGCTGTTGAGAACATGGCAAGAGAGAGAAAAAAAAGAACCATTTCAAAGATCCATTTTATTTTGCTATTTCTTGCTGTCACATTATATTGTAAGTCACCATGTTGTTATGAAAAAAGACAACTAGAAAAACCACTCTAGACAACTGAATATTTCCAAAATGTTGACTCAGGGATATTCTTTTTCTTGATAATTATATTTACTCACTATGGCCATCCATCTATAAAATACATAAAGAATTTTTCTAGAGAAATGAATCATCAGTCAAGGTACAATTGTTGACCAAATGTTCATTATGAACCCATCACCATTATTCATACAAAGGGTATATAAAGTAGTCCAAAGAACTGAAATGTGTTCATCCAAACTTGACTTCTGTCTTTATTTCACAATCAGTTAATCACCAATTCCCATAGTTTCCATCTCCTTTAATGATCTCTCAAATCTCCTCATCCTACTGGATCCCCAATACCAATACTAAAAATTGTTCCAGTAAGTTCCTAACTGTTCTACTTGTCTTCAACTTTGTCAGCTTTAATACACTCTGAGAAGTATTTTGGAAATAAAACTATGATTATACCACCTCCGCTGTTGAAACCCAGAATATTTACATGGAAATCCTGAGTCCCAGTACATCTGTATGATTATGCAGGGTTCTCATGAGTGAGTTCGGTCTTCTTCGCTTTCTCGCTTTGATTCTTGCTCCTCCTTCAAACACTTCATCAAAGTTAAACATCATGTAGTTTCCTGAGCCAGGAAGACCACTTCCTCTTCCTGCTTCAAGTTGTTTTTAATGTTTCCTCATCCTAGAATATATTCCCCTCACCTTTCGTCTGACCTGCTCTACTAGCCTATTAAGAAATCAGGAATCACATCTTCTATTATGGTTTTCCTCTTCCTGTCCTCTTCTATGAGTTAGATCCTTTTGCTATGTAAACTCTTAGCTTAGGCAATTATGTCTGATATTGTATTTTTATAGTTTTGCTGACTTCCATGAGACATCTGTTAGATCTTTGAATATAAAGATTATGTTTCACTAATCTTTTAGGTGTTTAACCTACACAAAACCTGGCATATGGTTATCAATTCAACAAAGAAATGTTTGTGGAATAAATAAATGAATAAACTCAAAATGGAGAGAATATGTTATTCATTTCATCCTAATTTGCAAACTTCTCATGTTATTCTTTACTGCAAATTATACCCAATGTGATAGTTGGTATCTAACTTCATAGTGTTTATTTCTAAAATTTTTAACTAAACATTTTGTTTCAAATATTAATCATGTATTCAAATGATAAAACTATGATTCATCAACTGTCAGATTAGCTATTATTGTTGTTGTTTAGTCACTAAGTCGTGTTTGATTCTTTTGTGACCCCATGAAGTGTAGCCCACCAGGCTCATCTATACATGGAATTTTCCAGGCAGGAATACTGGAGTGGGTTACCATTTCCTTCTCCAGGGAGTCTTCCTGACCCAGGGATTGAACCCACGTCTCCTGAATTAGTGAATTCTTTACCACTGAGCAACCAGGGAAGCCCAAAATTAACTCTAGGACACCAAAAATGGTAAGACATTTCTCATCTACGGTGATATTAAAATATAGGGAGAAAATGTGTGGCTTATAATCAGTGAAATAAAATTCCTTGAAGTCATACCATGTGTTTGACCCTGTGATGTGTTTTATATTCATAATTCTCTTAATGCTCACAATCTTCCTATGAGGAGGGTGCTTTTATTATTCTCATTTTAAAAATTAACAAGCTGAGTTCAAAGAAAGTTAGGTCATTTTTCCAAGGTTGCACCGATTGTAAGCGGCAATGCTAGGATTTAAGTCTCTAACTACAAAGTGCATGTTTCACTGCTTGAAATGCTTCTAATCCTCCATTATTGAACTCAGCACTGAGAGGAGGAACAACAACAAAAAAAGTAAAATTGCCTTTATTTTAGAATATAATTTCCTTGACTTCATCATACCCAGAAACACATAAAGGAATACACACACACACTCAGAATTTCTAAACAATGTGGTAAACGTTATGATTTTAACATTTTATGATTTTAACATTTAACATTTATTTAAATGTTATCTATGAAATATTACAATAAGAAGCAGATTCACAGGTATAGAGAACAAACTAAGCGTTACCAGAGGCCCTATAGGAGGTGGGGAAGTGGGAGGTGGGGAGGGCACTATAGGAGTGGGGAAATGGGAGGCACAAACTATTGAATTTCATGTAAGCTTCAAGGATGTGTTGTACAACAAGGGAAATACGGTCAATATTTTGTAATAACTGTTAATGAAACCTTTAAAAATCATATAAAATTTTTAAAAACTAAATGAATAAGTAAACTGATGCTGAAGGCAAAAAACATTATCTATAAGCATTAGAAGTAATTTTGCATGTAAGTTATAAAATATCTCCTGAAAAATATGAAGATAACTCAGGAATTGAAAAAAAAAAAAAAACCTTAAAAAAATTTAGAAAAGTAAACAAACAAACCAAAAATCCCCAAAACAGAGATGGACTGAGGAATAAGTATTACCTTAATGACATCTTGGGAGGAGGCATCCTCATTTATGGGAAAGTTAAGTAAATTTACGGGAGAACAGATACCTTCTACTAAATGCCATCCTATTCTTGCTGATGCTGCTAAGCCGCTTCGGTCGTGTCCGACTCTGTGCAACCCCATAGACGGAGCCCATCAGGCTCCCTCGTCCCTGGGACTCTCCAGGCAAGGACACTGGAGTGGGTTGCCATGTCCTTCTCCAATGCATGAAAGTGAAAAGTGAAAGTGAAGATGCTCAGTCTTGTCTGACTCTTAGTGACCCCATGGACCGCAGCCTACCAGGCTCCTCCATCCATGGGATTTTCCAGGCAAGAATACTGGAGTGGGTTGCCATTGCCTTCTCCCACCATCCCATTACAAATATGTTATATAATATTTTACACATTAAGATGCTAATAGAAAATAAACCCATCTAAATATTGACTTATAAATAATGCAAAAAAATTTTCTAAATTTCAACATGTTGCAGGAGGATTGAAACAATAGTGTTGAAATCAACGCCATCAGTTATGAAACTAAATTAACTCTTCCTGATTGTTACTATGAGATTCTAGTATGGTCCAGGATGCCCAATATTAGAAAAAAATATCTGAGCTATTTTTGCACTTCCTATGGTGTTGGAGAAGACTCTTGAGAGTCCCTTGGACTGCAAGGAGATCCAACCAGTCCATCCTAAAGGAGATCAGTCCTGGGTGTTCATTGGAAGGACTGATGCTGAAGTTGAAACTCCAGTACTTTGGCCACCTGATGCAAAGAGTTGACTCATTGGAAAAGACCCTGATGCTGGGATGGATTGGGGGCAGGAGGAGAAGGGGATGACAGAGGATGAGATGGCTGGATGGCATCACTGACCCAATGGACATGGGTTTGAGTAAACTCTGGGAGTTGGTGATGGACAGGGAGGCCTTTCGTGCTGCGATTCATGGGGTCACAAAGAGCTGGGCACGACTGAGCGACTGAACTAAACTGAACTGCTCACTATTCCCCATTCCTTTTAAGAGGCCTGCACATGGCACATGTACACAAACACACAGCTTTTCACACCTATTTACTTTTGTCTGTGTCTTAGTGTCAGTTCTCTGGATCATTAAGGTAGATGAGGGTAAATTTTGCTTAATTCACTTCTCTTTTATCCTCGTCCTAGGTGATCAATATCATTGGCTATTCCTGGCTGGCCAGGACATCCTCTTCCTTCAACCCTTCCCCAAAGCCTGTACTGTACTCGATCACCACCAACAACTGACTTACCCAGAGTCCTTACTCTTACAGCACTACTCTTTGCTAAAGATAATTAGATCATCTATACCAAACACAGGCACTCCAGGCTGATGATATTATAATGAGATATCCCTTTCAGTCACTATTTCTATTTTAATCAAAGGTAAAGCTGGCCCAAGTCAAAATTATAAGGAAAAAAAAAACTTCAATTTAAGAAACATCCAAAATCCTAGACATGATCCTTTACTCCTTTCTGTTCCCATCAGACACCCTGGAGCTTTCTTGAAAGTGAAGTCGCTCGGTCATGTCCGACTCTTTGTGACCCCTTGGACTTGTAGCCCACCAGGCTCCTCCATCCATGGGATTTTCCAGACAAGAATACTGGAGTGGGTTGTCATTTTCTTCTTTCTTAGCCTCCATCAAATGTTTTCAAAACTGTATTTAACATACACATAGAGTTTAGCAAATCAGCTAAGATACTAGGATAAGACAAGAGTTGAATTAATGGCTTCGGGTTTTTCAGCAAAGAAATTCTGAATTTGACTTTTCAGAATATGTCCTCTTTTTTTCTTTTTAAATTATTTTTTTAATTGAAATTGAGTTGCTTTACAATGTTGCATAAATTTCTTCTGTGCAGCAAAGTGAATCAACTATAAGTATACATATATTCAGGCTTCCCTGCTGGCTCAGTGGTAAAGAATCCACCTGCCAATGCAGGAAACATGGATTCAGTCCCTGGGCAGGGAAGATCCCCTGGAGAAGGAAATGGCAACCCACTCCAGTATTCTTGCCTGAGAAACCCCATGAAAAGAGGAGCCTGGTGGGCTACAGACCATGTGGTCACAAAAGGTGGATGCGGCTTAGCAACTAAACAACCATACATATATCCCCTCTTTTTTGTATTTATTGGGATTGGCACATATATAAGGGCTTCTCTGGTGGCTCAGATGATAATGAATCTGCCTGCAATGCAGAGGACCCGGGTTTGATCCCTGGGTTGGGAAGATCCCCTGGAAAAGTAAATGGCTACCCACTCCAGTATTCTTGCTTGGAGAATTCCATAGACAGCGGAGCCTTAGCCTGGTGGGCTATAGCCCATGGGGTCGCAAGGAGTCAGACACGACTGAGCTAATACTTTCACACTTTCATAAAATAGATAACTAATGAGAGCCTAACGTATATCACATGGAACTATACTTAGCGCTTCCCATAAATGGGAAGGAAATCCAGAATATGTTTTTGATGATTCAAAGACCATCCAGGTTTCTGATGTAGCTAAGAATCCTACATACAGAAAAACACATGTCCTCCTAGAATTCTCTTTCTTTACTTCTGTTGATAATGGTATAGCATCCCTTGTTAAACTCAGCCTAGGCATGACTGCCTCTTGGAAGCCTTATGTGATTTCTCCTGTTTGAGCCTTAACAACCTGTGCCCAGTTCTGTCACACGTCTTATCTTCCCATATGCACTTGTCAGTTCACCTGGACTGTGAATTATTCAGACGAAGAGACTAGAGCTTGTTCTCTTTCTGTGCCCAGAATATGAGCAGCTCATCGTGAGTCCAACATTTACCCCCAACTTTCCTCACCAATCCGGTCATTTAGCCTCATGATTCTCAAGTAGAAGAGGAAAGCAGTATTTCCTAGGATCAAGCATTGGAACCCCCAGGAGGCTTTTTCAACCAAGCACAGCCTTGATGATTTTGTTTTATTTCCTGCAAAAGGTTATAGCTTTCTCTGCCTCTCTTAGATGAATCACTGCTGCGTGAGTCATCACACTGGGCAGAAAAAGGGAATCTAATTTCTAATCCTCAGGTGCACTGAGGTAGAAAAAGTAGAGGAGAAACACTGCTCTGATTCTGCAAAATAGTGTGCAGATCTTTTAATGTAGTGTGCCTCTGTGACTTTCTGCATACTGGGTCCCACCTACCGTCTTCTCACTTGACTAGCTCCTATTAGCCTTTTATATTCTAGATCAAATACCACCTCTTCTACAAAGCCTCCCAAGATCTTCCTTTCTCATTTATATAGACACGTCAGGGTTCTCCTAGTGGTCTGTGAATACCACAGACCAGCATTTTTGTTTTACTATATTTTCCCAGTCCATTCTCAATCCCACCCACTAAACTGTAAACACCCTGAGTTTGAGTATTGTGTTTCTAATATTTCTATCACAAAGTCCTCTTATAATATCAGGAAAATAATATGCATACAATATGTGATTCCTGACAGATGGATAAAAATGGAATGAGAGAATTACTACTCACCCTTAAACTGGGTTCTGTTGAAAATAAAATAGAATTGCATAATGTGGTTTTTCCTCTGAATTTCTTTAAGGAGATATGACTCATCCATAGGAACAGAGGGTTGCATAAAATATTGTATGATAAAGTACTAAATTTATCATCTTTGTGTGTTCAAGGAGAGAAAAGAACTCATTTCAGGCAGATTTAGAAAAAAAAGTGTTTTATTGTTGAAAAATGCTTTAACTGGAATTTGAAGTTGTGACAGGTTAGAATAAATAGACAAGAGAAGAAAGGACATTCTGTGAAGATGAGAGACTGCATATTCCCAGGTGTGGTTGTTGAACAGCTTAGGGTGGGTGCTCCAGAGACCACGCAGGAGAAGTGGCAGATGTTTGGGACATGACAACAACCAGGAAAACGGGGTGGTTGGAGGTGAAATGGGGTGATAGTGAGGAAGTTATAATATTTTGTCATACGATTTATCTGAAAAAGATTATAGTTCCTTCAACTGAAATGGCTAGTTCTCAGGGATTCCACTGGGTTCAGACCAATCATTAATTCTGCCTCACTACACAAATCTAGTTCCCTGATCATTCAGATGGTAAAGAATCTGCATCTAATGCATGAGATATGGGTTCGATCCCTGGGTTGGGAAGATCCCATGGAGAAGGGAATGTCTACCCACTCTAGTATTCATGTCGGGAGAATTCCATGGAGAGAGGAGCCTGGCAGGCTACAGTCCCATGGAGTTGCCAAGAGTCAGACACGACTGAGCAACAAACACTATCACTTTCATCGAAACCTAGGATTTTGAATAAGAGTAAGAAATTGCATGTCTTCATAGAAGAAAGGATGGGTTTAATTTTTCACATTTGATTTAGTTGTTGTTCAATCGCTCAGTTGTGTCTGACTCTGCAACCTCGTGGAATGCAGCATACCAGACTTCCCTGTCCTTCACAATCTCCTGGAGCTTGCTCAAATTCATGTCCATTGAATCAGTAATATTATCCAACCATCTCATCCTCTGTCACCCCCTTCTCCTCCTGCCTTCAATCTTTCCTAGCATCAGGGTTTTTTCCAATGAGTTGGCTCGTCACATCAGTCAGCCAAAGTATTGGAGCTTCAGCTTCAGCGTCAGTCCTTCCAATGAATATTCAGGACTGATTTCCTTTAGGATGGACTGGTTTGATCTCCTTGCAGTCCAAGGGACTCTCAAGCATCTCTTCCAGCACCACAGTTGGAAAGCATTGATTCTTCAGCACTCAGCCTTCCTTATGGTCTAACTCTCACATCTGTACATGACTGCTGGAAAAACCATAGCTTTGACTAATTGCACGTTTCCAGTGGGAAATCCTAGCAAGCAGATAGGTAGTCTGGAGTTCCAAAGAATTGTCTCATGGTCGAGAGATAGAATTTGGGAGCCATTAGTACCAGCCTAAAGAGTGAAGCTTCTATTAGTGAAAAATAGATCTTAGTTCTATGTTTTATTTTTAAAGCCAAAAGTTAACTGTTAATTATTAGCAAAACAGGGACAGGAGGAATCTAGGAGAGCAGAGACCAGGCAGAAATTTTGGGGACAATAAGTAAAGTTATGGCAGCATAGGAAATGGCTTAGCATCCAAATCTTGGTTTTATCTTATGAGATATGAGACTGGGGAAATCAGCAGGCAAATAGGCAGAGTCAAGAGCTAATAAGGGTAATGTGAAGAAGGAAGGTAGTGGATAATAATACTTCAGAACTAAACAGAGCATGAGGGACCCAAAAAAGAGTTTGAGAAAGGGCAATCAGAGATTTAGAAGGAGGAAAATGGGGATAACTGAAAAAAGAAATACTGATCTGGCAGACCAGGCAGAAAATTCAAGTAAAAACAAAAATAAAACATGCTCTTTCAATTCAACCAGTGAAAAATTCTTATTGACCTAGGCAGGTACATACTTTTAAGTTAGAAGATGTTCACTGAACAGTTAAGAATTCAATGACAATTAACCATGGTCATTTAATGGGTTTCTGTGGACTTCTTTAAGTAGAATCTGCTTAGCTTTACAAACAAAATATTCAATATGATGAAAACAGAAATTAGTAAAAACAAAACAAAACAAAACACCTATGCACAGGTGTCTCATAGTAAAAGATAGAGTAGGTTCTCTTTGCTCTCCTCTACTAAAACTGAGTATGGATTTTCATCCACCAGCCTCTTTCCTTTGTGGTAAAGGAAAGGTAACTGAGTGTCAGAAGCAAACTAGACTTCTCTGGCAAAATGTGGTGAATGGGAGAACAGAAACGTGGGACCCAACTGTTGAGTAAGACCAAAGACTTGCTGGATGTTTGATGGCTCAGTACAGTCTAGTTTCTAACCCAATCAGAGACCTTTAACAAAGTACTGAAGAAGACAGCTACCCTGGTGTGTCTGCATTGTGAAACCAGCCCAAGAGAGAAAGAAAACCCTTTCATGTGCGAACCTCATCCTGTCTTCCTCCTTTTGTTTTTGCCTTTGCCTCAGCCTTTTCTACTTTTCTCTGAACTTCAGGATCCACTTCTTTCTAACCTTTGAATGTCATAGAAACATGTCCCACTGGGAGCCACAGTGAAGAAGAGGCAGGGTAAAATCAGATCCTTTAACTTCCCTTCCTAGTAAAGTGGTCAGAAGGTGAAAGAGAAAGTTCTCTCTCTAAGTAACTGACAGGAGGGGCCACTTGATTTCCAACTCCTACGGGGCTTGACTTGGAGTCACCTGAAAAATAAAATCCATTAAAGTCAACCTAGGCTGGAAATAGCTAAGAAAAATCTTCCCTACCTGGACTGTTATGGATGGCTCACAGGATTCTGAGACAAGGATGGATTCTCCCTGCCAGGAAAGGTCTGGGGCAGCTGAACCCTTGAATCTATCATCATAGGTTACACATAGCTTTGGTCTTTCTCTCCATGTACTATACAGACAAATTTTGTATTTTGTGTTTTTGCCATGTATATTTTATATTTTTGCCATGATACAGATCCAGGCACTGGCCACCTCTTACCTAGATGGTGGCTTTGAAGAGGGGATTTTGGAAAGTGAGAAGATCTGTGAGCTCTAGGAGAGAAATCTTGAAAGATAGCCTGTCACTACTGCAATGGGTCGGTGTTCTGGATTTTCTGCAGGCCAAGGGCAGGGGCAGGGAGTCCAGGACAGGGGGAGAGCTTCACTGTTATCAGAGAGCAGGAGGAAATCAGCACTGGACTCTCCTGAATCCATGTTTCCAAGCTCCAGTTGGCACCTGGATTCTTAAAAGGTGAGTGCTGGTGTGAAGATGAAGAATGATTGGGATTTGGCTTGATGGAAGAACAGTTCTGAAGGGATCTCTCTCTTTAGGGAGAGAGAAGGAAAGAGTAAGAGTGAGAGTAAGAGAGAAAAAGAAAGCAGAGAGAGAGAGAGAGAACAGTCTAAGAGTCCTGTTGATTGCTCTAGGAAACACTGTCCATTTAACCATTCTGGAAATGAGAACAATAAGGTCTAGGACTTGAGCCTCGGTTTTTAGTGTGTTCACTAAAAATAGGACTAGACAATTGATAATGTTTTAATTCATCTCTTCTAAGCTTGTCACCACTCAAAAACCAGGTCAACCATTTGCTAAATTTCCCAGGCTGTCCACAGTTGGAAATAAAGTCATCTTCTCTAAGCGCTGTAGTGCTATTTATCTCTCCTTATCATTACAACAGAATGCCACAGCTCTGTCGCACAGCACAGATTATAACAGGAACATAAAATACAGCAAATTAATTTTCTCACATAACAGTGTTAGATGACAAAGACATAAAAACAGGCTGTCCTCTTCCCAAAGCAATTTTAAAACTCTAACATCAAGTCACACTCTCTCTTCTCTAATCTACTATAGACTTCATAAAATGTATTCTTTCAAAGTATTTATTTTTTGTTAATGAGCAGATATTCCCTAATGTTGCATAATTGAGTCAGTCCACACAAAGCCTCCATTTATAATCGGGGGGGGTGCTAAATATTGTAAAGGACCTTTTAAAAATCAGGAACATAACTAGAGCAATAAACATCTCTGATCTGGGTATTATTGGGTGAACTATTGGAAAGTAACTGTTGTTTTGTTCCTCGTATACATTTAGGACTCCACTTGATCTCCATGAAATAGATGATTAACAATATTTTAAGAGTAGCGCATCAGAGGAAAAGACTTTACCATACCCATAAGCAAAAACAAATAGAATTTCAAAGGCATTACAGAGTGACCAAATTCCTACTAATGTCAGAGTCTTAGTGGGAAGAATAAAATAAATTAGAACTGTTGGTAAGGTAGTTGGTATCCATACTTTAAACAAGCAACGGACTGCACTAGACAGCATATGATTTTTTTTTAAAGCTCTATCAGAGAAATTCAAAGAAAGCAACATGGTTGGCAGAGCTGACTGAACATTGGATAAAGACTTCCGAGAAGAAATATTTAAACTGGGAGTTATAAATTGAGTAGGATAAAAATTATTCAGGTAGGATTGAAATAATTTGGGCAGGATTGGGATGGGCATTTGGGAGATAAATAGCTTGATTCATAACACATATTATGATCTAAGTATAGAACAACATGGAATGTAACTTATACTATGGACAATATGAAAAGAGACTGAGTCCTAGAATCAGAAAACTTGGAAAGCTTCTTATATGAAAAGACTCTACCATGTATTGCTGTTGCTGCTATTAAGTTGCTTTAGTCATGTCTGACTTTGAGACACTATGGACTGGAGCCCGCCAGGCTCCTCTGTCCATGGGCTTCTCCAGGAAAGAATATTAGAATGGGTTGCTGCGCCCTCTGCCAGGGGATCTTCCTAACCCAGGCATCAAACTTGCTTTTTTTTTTTGTCTCTTGCATTGGCAGGCAGGCTCTTAATCGGCAGCACTACCTGGGAAGCCCCTACCATGTATTAATAGTAGTCAAAATTCATCTCCTCTCCTAGTAAGTTCTTCTAATGCCAGGGCCATGTCTTAGCCATATTTGACTTTCTCTAAGGCCAACGACAATGCGTGGACAATAATTTTAGTTAAACGAAAATGTGTGTGTGCGCTCAATCACTCAGGACTGTCCAACTCTTTGCTACCCAATGGGCTGTAGCCCGCCAGGCTCCTCTGTCCATGGGGATTCTCCAGGCAAGAGTACTGGAGCAGGTTGCTGTTTCCTACCCAGGGGACCTTCCCAGCCCAGGGATCAAACCTTTGTCTCTTGTGTCTCCCACTCTGAAGGTGGGTTCTTTATTACTGCACCACCTGGGAAGCCCTTAATGAAAATGTAGGTGGATTGAATGGTTCACAAATATAAATTTGAATGACCTATGTAAATAATCTTGAAGAGGATGGATTTAAGAGACTAAAAAAAGTCAATTTGCTTTATTTATTTATTTTTTTTGGACTATATTCATTGGTACCTTATACTTTTGTACTCTATACTTAGGGAGAATTATTTCATTGCATTCATGTAACCCCTAAATGGGTTTACCTGGTGGCTCAGACAGTAAAGAATCTGCCTGTAATGCAGGAGCCCTGGGTTTGATCCCTGGGTCAGGCAGATCTCCCAGAGAAGGGAACGGCTACCCCCTCCCAGTATTCTTGCCTGGAGAATTCCATGGACAGAAGAGCCTGCAAGGCTGTAGCTCATGGGGTTGCAAGGAGTTGGACATGACTGAGCGGCTACCACACACACACACAACCCCTAAACAGCAGATTTGCACTAACATTTTAAAACTCGTTTTTATTCATTTTTATAACACACATTTATTTACTGAATAAAAATTAAAAACCACTTATTATAAAGCTTGATGAGATAGACAATGAATTTTTCAAAAAGAAAGGCAAAACATAATTTTTAAAAAGCAAGAATTTAGAGAATAAATTTATATATCTAAGACAAAATGAACAATGTGAAACAAGAGTAATGAGAGAACTCATTATTTCAGTCTACTCTTGGAGTTCTTATAATACAGAACACAGGTTTATAAACTTGAATACAGTGTTTTGATAATAAACATTTAAGATATCAAAAGAGAAAAAAAACAACTCTATAGGATGGAGTGATTACAAAATCATAAAAATCACAAATAATATTGCACAAATTTCCCAGAGGGGAAATCATCAGCAGAAACAGCAAATGTGTCTTTACTAAAACCAGCATGCTAGCACTCTCCCTTATTTTAAATGCAGATGCTATTCATAATTTTTTTTTGGGCCTGGACAGTGATGTTACATTATTTAGAAGATGTCCTCAAATACAGAAACCTCAAGAGATAAATCCGTGAAAATATAAAGTATGTTTATGCCAACAGATATATTCTACATAAGACTCTGCAAATTGATTTCCACCAATTATATCCCATTTTAGATATCCTAAGAGAGTTGCTCATTTTAAAATAAAGTACCTCTCAAGAATCATGTTGTGAGGCATAGAAATTTTTTCCTATATCCAGCCCTTACTCCATGAAAGACACTACAATAGACAGAGATTTGACTTCTCAGTTCTTAAAAATTTTAAGAAAGCACAATATTAGTTTTTGAAGCATTCTTGTAATCAGTTGGAGAATCATAAAATGTCATAATTCTTCTTAAAACTGTATTCTAGCAGACATATCTCCAAATAAGTAATTTATAATGCATTATCTAAATTCCTCCTGTTTTTAATCATCATTGGAAGTGGGATTGACAGCTTATTCTTCTTCACTCCCACACTCTCAGAAATGAAACACACACAGACACACACACAAACACACACCCACACCAACTTACTGGTAAACAGTGTTTTCATTTTTGCAATACTATCTAATAACCTATAATTACTGCCTCTATTACCTAATATATTGCAGGGGTTATGTGCCAAATTTGGAGTTTAGGCTATGCTCATTTGTTTAGATAGAATCTAGTCTGCTCTTATACTATTATAATGGCAGAGTTGAGTAATTGAGTCCATTACCATATGACTCACAAAGTCCAAAATAACTTTCTATCTGTGGTCCTTTATAAACAAAGTTCACTTACCCCTGATTTATAATCTAAGTGTTAAAATGCATCAGAAATTCCTGATCACTTATAGCTGTCAAAATTGAGTATTTCTTAATTAAAAAGATACAAAAGATTTCTGTAGTAGGAACATTTAGGATTTTATATTTAATCTAACTTTGGCAGTGAGTTGCAGTAAATATCCGTTGATACCATACCACAATGGGCTTCCCAGGAGGCTCAGTGTTTAAAGAAGCTGCCTGCCAATGCAGGAGACATAAAAGACATGGGTTCTCTCCCTGGACCAGGAAGATCCCCTGGAAGAGGGCATGGCAACTCACTCCAGTATTCTTGCCTGGAATATCCTATGGACAGAGGAGCTTGGCAGGAACAGTCCATGGGGTCACAAAGAGTCGGACATGACTGAAGCTACTTAGCATGCATGCACATCGATGGCATACAGTGTTTGGCCATAGAAGAATAAATTATGTGTATTACTACTTCAACGTGTCAGGTATGGGTAGGTTGTTTTCAGTGCATACATTTTTTAATCTTTATAAGCCTTTAACAAACTACTGTTATCTCCAGTTTACAGATTGGTAAGCAGGGGTCCAAAGGGTCTGTAAAAATTACCTAATGACATACAGTTAGTAAGGGCTTCCCTGATGGCTTAGTTAGTAAAGAATCTGCCTACAATACAGGAGACCCCAGGTGGATTCCTGCGTTGGGAAGATCCCCTGGAGAAGGGATAGGCTACCCACTCCAGGACTTTGGGGCTTCCCTTGTGGCTCAGCTGGTAAAGAATCTGCCTGCAATGCAGGAGACCTGAGTTCAATCCCTGGGTTGGGAAGATCCCTGAAGAAGGGAAAGGCTACCCACTCCAGTACTCTGGTCTGCAGAATTCCATGGACTGTATAATCCATGGAGTCACAAAGAGTCAGACACAACTGAACAACTTTCACTTTCACTTTCATACATCTAGTATATGGGGTAGCTGTGATTTGATCCCAGATCCTTTCTCTTCAAAAAGCAGATTCTTCCTAGTATAGAATAAGCCTTATTTTTATTTTTATTTTTTTTAAAGCTCTGTAGAAAGCTAACTAGACAAAACATGCAGGCAACGCACATCCTGGATTGCTTCTCTGGCCCAAGAGTCCTCTAATGTTTAGGCCTAAGTAAACACTATAATATAAACTAAAGAGACCTAAAGAATATCAGTTAGCAGCATTGCAATAACAATAGGGTCTTTTAGAAAACAACTATTCTACTAGCATACTAGGTACAGAAAGAATAATTCCACAGACCCTTTATGGTTCTCCCAGGAAGTGTTCTCTGCAGTATAAGCCGACGTGTGTTTTCCCATCATAACAAGTGATCTCAGCTCCACCTCCCTGTATTTCAATCAGGGCTCCAAGCAAATAAAATTTAGAAATCTCATTTGAGGTGTTCACAAATAAAATGTTTTGAAACAATTGCCCTGCGTTAGAGTTTCATGAACCACTGGGGTGTAATCAGACCTTGTTTGAAAACCTCATTCCACCTATGTGTACAATATTAGCATGGCCACTGCTACTCAGAAAATCTGCATTCTAAAGCAAATGCAGGTCTCAAATTGAGGACACAAATGGATTGCTAGTTGGCAACAACCTGCTGAGAAAAGACTCCTTTTAAAGAGATATATCCATGTGATTGATCCAAGAGAAAATACAAGGAATTACCTTAAAATGACTTTTATTCTGCAGAGTTAATTTCTTTAGAACTCATAGCATCATGATGAGATGTTTAAGAACAAAAGTAGAGAATAAAAGAAAAATTTCCTTTTACTATTTACTATTGAGCTAAGTACCTAGCTCAAATTAGAGAGATTGTTAATAATATTCAATCAATGTTCTGCATGAGTATTTGATACTTTTTAATTCCATCAATATTTACTGAGCTTATTGAATGCTCATCATTGTATTATGCCAACGTTTCAAATACTTAAAAAAACTTACTGCCCTTGGGGGTTTATATCAAGTAGAGAACTTTTGTAAATAATAATTTCAATATGCGAGCAGAAATGAAACAAAAGTGAGGAGGAGGAAAAGGGAAGAGAAAGTATCATCCACTAGCATACATGCTGGAGGCCAGACCTTTGTAAACTAATCCATCTTTAGTTGGTGAAGGAAGGAGAGCCAGGAATAGGAAAGTTGCAAACTTTTCCTCTAGTTGGAACATATGACTCCTTTGGAAATACATAGCAAATGTGCTGAAATATCTGCTCTTTTATTTAAATCTTCATGGCTACTAGTTGGAACTGAAAATGAATTGTACAATTGAAAGTGTAATTAAACCATTTGTTTAATTCTTACTCTCAGGCATCAGAGTTTAAAAAGTAAAATGAAGACTGACTGCAGCAAAATCCTAGTCAATATAACCTTATTCATTTATCATGTTATGGTTTATTACAATTGTTAAATACAAGAAATAAAATACTCCATATATTTCACTTCAGGAAGCTTTCACTTTATAAATCACATACAAAAATACTGGTGGTTGGGTGTGCCTTATGCAAAAATGTTATTTTATCTTCCTCGCATAAATAACCACCCTCATGAATCTCAATTAGGCTAGAGTTATTGCAGTGATCATCAGATTAAACATGCTTTCATTTGTTCTGAAATAAAAACATCTATTTTAGCACAATATATTACAAATTCATCTAATGCTTTCTGAATTGTTATCTGCAGTTTATATAGAAACAAATACCACATTCCTTTAACTATATTGATTCACTAAGAAGACAAACATTGCCTTCATCATTTAGCAGCTGTTATCTGAAGGCAAGGTTTTAACCCTTGATTTTCAGTTTCTGCATCTGTAAAATAGAGATGAGAATTGTGTGGCTTGTGAGGACTGAGTGGGATAATCTATGCATGAAGTAAATCGTACGGTCTAAGAGATCAATTTGTATTAGCTATTTTTTTTCCATTCGATCCATAAATCTGTAAGATCCGTTTTAGCGTCCAAATAACTAATCACCTATTTTTTCTATTTTTTCATCCAAAACTAAAGGTGAGAGTAAAGAATTCCAAATCCAGTAAGAATAAAAGGACTTGAGTACAGGACGGAGGTACTATCCAAATGTGCAATAACAATTGTAAGTACTATATATTTATGTGCTTTATGGGGCTTCCCTGGTAGCTCAGCTGGTAAAGAATCTACCTGCAATGCAAGAGACCTGGGTTCGATCCCTGGATTGGGAAGATCCCTTGGAGAAGGGAATGACTACCCACTCCAGTATCACACTTTCGTCTTTATGTAATACTATGTGTGATATTATTAACTAACAGTCTTGCCTGGACAGCCATCTTCAAGGTGCAATATATTGCTTGTGATGAAGTTCAAATATTCATCTTTGATCATTACTAAAAAATAAAAAACAAAAACTCAGGAGGTAGGGTGCAGATGAGCCAGAGAAGGACATTGTTCAGCACTAAGATTCTAGACTCTGGGTCAAAGGGAGGTGGTCTTCCTTCACACTCTGTGGCCTTGGGCAAAGTAATTTTTCTCTCTGAGCCTCAGTTAAGTAGGTATAATAAATACAGTCAGGTATTTGATATTTCATATTTAAAGTGCTATGTCCATGGAATATCATTAATAAATAGTAGAAAAATATATTTTTCAATTGCATTTAATTATAGGGTGATTATAAAGGGTCAGTTTCAAGAGAATAATCCATCCTGTCATCCCCTGAGAAATATATATATATATATATATATATTTATGTATATATATATATATATATATCTTAGCCTGGAGCCTACTTACTCAAATTTTAGTCCAAAGTTTAGCAGCATTAGCAAAAATTGGAAGCTTGTTATAAATGCTGAATCTTAGGCCTCATTGAATCAGAATCTTAATGAGAATTTTAGTGAGAAGCTCAGACTCTTTGGATGCCCAATTAAGTTGTAGAAGCACCAATATATAAAAATTACATACCAATGCACCAATTTTGATTGGTTGAAATGAAATTCTTTATAAACAATAATGCTTACAATTAAACAGGTAAAATAGTATATTAAGTAGTCTTAGAAGTTATATACAGAAGTAGTTATTGTGTTATGAAGAGTTGAAAATAAGTGTTTGAAGATATTAACTGAAAAATGAGTATTGTCATCTCTAAGATGAAATGAATCTACCTCTTTACACACCACTATCTGTCTATGTGGATCAGCATTATCTGAAAATGTTTTCCAGTACCACTTTTATCACAATCATTTAAGGACTATTTTAAAATGTAGATTCTCAGGCACCAAATACCCAAACATAGTTATTCAGAACTCTTAGGAACTGAGAGTACAGATGATGGGAAATATTCATATTCCCCTTTTAAAAAGAATGTTTAAAATGCTGATAACTGGGTCCTATCATCAGAAATTCTAATTTGGTTTATCTGAGTATGGTTTGAGCATTGGTGGTTTTAAATGCTCCTCGTGTGATTTTAATATGAAGCCAATTGAGAATCATTGTTTTCAATAGAGCTCAGCCTTATGGTGAGTGTAAAGAATTTCCTGATTGTGAAATGTAAACTCCAACACTAGGTTGGATGGACAGATCGAACATAAGGGCCAGAACACACATGTGGACTTTTATAGTCAAATGTTCATTAGCCTCAATCCTAAGGTCATGATATTGGTTAGAATTCAAAGGATAAAAATACAGCTAATTAAACTGAAAATTTATCAAATCAATTTCTATTCAAACACTTCCCCTTCTTCTTACTGATCTCTTTCAATTCTGTTGCGCGTGTGTGATGTTTAAAATACAAGTGCAACTGGGTTGAATCAGCGAGCTTCTCACTTCTGAAATGATCCAGGATTTTATAAAAGTGATGTTGAAGAACCACATGCAAAGCCATTGACAAAGACTTTCTGATAGAGCCAGGCCATGTAGCAAGAATAGAGCAAGAAAGTGACGTGGGGGAATTATGAAAAGACAATTCAAAGGAAAATAATGTGAATTTCAAAACACTAGGAGAGGCCCTTGGGAAAACTGTTGATGTACTGAAAGATTTCTGTAAAAATTCACCCTTGTTATTATGAACATGCTACAAATGCCATCTATCAAGGGAAGGGTTATACAACTTGAAAAACTGAATTTTTTGTCAGTTTCCAGTTTCCAATAAGCATACATAGTTACAACACTGTAACCTATAGTTACAAACTGTAACCTAAAGTTTATAGACTATAAATTTAAATAAATAAATTATTTTCATAATTTTTAGTTTCATATTTTTCTGGAAGGAATTTCAACAAGCACACTATACAATATATAGTCTGAAGTTTGATGCTGCATTTTGAAACTCGATCAACTACCTTATAAAAATAAAAATGTTTCTGTATTTTTCTCTTCCCTGTAGTATTTTTCAAAACAAGAGATCCCAAACGTGCATCTAGCCCAGAATCATGGTCAGTGTAAAGCCACTTAAAATCTTATAACCTATCAAGATGGGATCTTCATTGCCACCACCCTATAAGACTCATTTATTTAAGAAAATAAAGTTGAAAACCTACAGTTCACAGATTATCTATTATATTCCCTTGTTTATTTAAAAATAGATTTTTTAGTAATAACCTTAAAATAATTTTTGTTTTGCTCTGAGAATTTAACTTCTAGTAAAATAAAATAGTCTAAAACACATTTCTTCATTTATGGAGGCATTGTTAATTGTAGTAAATATGGGAAATCAATGAAAATATATGGTATTAGGTATGCTTAAGTAAAATAAACATGTTCAGTTGATGAAAAATTATGAATCCCTAAAAATAATGTTATGAGTAGTTTTCAAATATCAGAGTGTTTATGTTTTAATTAAAGGTGAAACAAATAGGATATACATTATTTATTCAGTATGATTTTAATTACATTATAAGAACAATATATAACAAAAAATGCAACAATGTATGAAAAATATTTTAGTCAGTACTATAGAATGGTAAAACTCACTTTTCTTCCATTTAAAAATGTTTTCTGTGTTTCTCAAATTTTCTAATACATTCCATTAAAACCTTCAATTATTAGAAAACTAAAAGACTTTCAAGTATAAGTTCAAATGAAAGCAAGACACCTTCTGTTCTTAGTTTAGTAAATCTAATTCATCAAGTTCCCTTGTTTCTTGATATGTTATAATGGAAAATAACTAAGATTCAAGAAGTTCAAATTCAGCCATCCATAGGTTCTAGTACTGATACACAGCAAAGTTACTAATGGAACTTGCTTTTAATGTGGATTTTAAATATACCATCTAGACTTATTATAGCTAAAAAAAGGATATTTCAAAGAATGGAAAAATGTTGCATGTATGAAAAGCAGAGTTTTTATGATACTAGGAAATGATAACAAAAAGAGAAATCAAATCTTCCCTGTTTGAAGAGTTGCACTTGAAAGGCAGCAGGATTTTTCTAGTACAGTCAGTTACATTAGCTGTCAATCCAAATCAATATGTGAGTTAGAAACTGTATGTCCATCCCAAACACTGTATCGAGTTATGGAAGGGACAAGGGTTTAAATCAACAATATACCATAGAGTGTTGTGCAAGTTACATTTGAGGTAGAGAGGGTATGTTGACACACGAGAACTTACAAGGTGTAATATGTCAAACAAATTAAATGGCATGCCAAGGAAGAGAAAGTTTAACATCGATCTTACCCTTTGTACGCATCTGATACAATACTTAAATTACAGCACTAAAGCCCATAGCAGATGGCTAATAATTAACTGAATAGCAGGTAATACAATAGGAAGATGTTGCTGGAGCTAGAACACCAGGAAAGGCTTATCTCTTCTTCCTGGACATCACTGTCAGGAATACCCAAGTGTCAGGATTAAGTTTAATCCAAAAAGAAACTGCACGTGGAGGAGGGAGTATTAACTGTGAGAGTGTGGAGACATTTCACAGAGCTTTTAACAACAAGTCCCAATAAATTTTTGTGGAAAGCTGCTATAAATTCCACAAAGTAACATATGCAGTTCTGAGAATCAAATAATCTCACACAAACTCCCATGATAATTTCTGTGTTGGAAGAAAAGGAGTGCAGAAAGTGTATGTAGCAAGAAGGGTCAACTGGGAAAGATATGCATTCCCACTAGCTTACAAATTGAGTCTTCTAGAAAGCAATCAGCACAGCATCCTTCCCATTTCCTTGCCTCATTTTTCATTTGTTATCTCCAGAAGTGAGGATTGAGTATGTGATTTCAAATTTTACAAATGTAACATAACGAGAAAGTGTTGACATAAATATGCAATCAGTGAGTATCATTGCAAACAAGTCACTCATGCAAAGAAGCATTACCTAATTTATCTATCGAACACTTCTTTGTTGGGAAAGTGGGAGGGAGAGATAGGGAGGAATAGAGAGAGAATGAGAGAGAAAACATGTATTCTAGAAAGTAAATATATCATTTCCACTAAACTTGCTTTTTCCCAAGTACTTTCTTTATGTCTTATTTGAATGTGATCCACAATCTCAATAAATGTGAATTACAAAAGGGATCTAATTTTCTATAAATGATATTGAAACAATAAGGTATCTTTGGAAAATAAAAATAAGCTTGAATGTTTTCACTAACCACGTAAAAAAACACACAAAATTAGAGTGACTTCAGAGAAGTATCAAGTAAGATATATCCCCTATGAATGTCAATAATTTGGCATCCATCCACATACAAAAGTGTCTTCCTGGGAGCTTTGGGATCCAGGTAGGCAATTGTGAAAACAGAGGGTTTCCCTGGTGGCTGGCTCAGATAGTAAAGAATCATGCCTGCAATGCAGGACACCAGGGTTCGAGCCCTGGGTCAGGACGTTTCTCTGGAGAAGGGAATGGCTACCCACTCCAGTATTCTTGACTGGAGAATTCCAAGGACAGAGGAACAGGGCAGGCTACACTCATGGTCACAAAGAGTCAGACACGACTGAATGACCCTCACTTTCAATTCACTTTCATAGTAAAGTTCAAGACCAAGAATTCTGAGGAGGAATGCTTGTACCTTGATGGCTGGCTTGCTGACCATGGTTGGATATATATGTGATATACACAGGGTGATATACACATTCAGAAATAGCTCCGTAACCCCTGAGAACTTGGTTGCAGCCCCATTTGTCTTGGCTCTGACACAAGCACCATATGTGAGGGGACCTGGCAGGAGTCACACTCACCCATGAGTGTGTTGGGTAGCAGGCTTACAGGACGTGGTCCCAGCTGTGGACCCTAAAGTGGACCCAGCTTCAGGCTCTCTTGGCTACTGCCCAGTAGCCAGAAAGGGTAAGCCTGATAAACACAGTCATGTTGTAGATTCTGAAAGGGCTCCAGCCTGTTCCAGCGTCAGTCTGGGAACACTCCTGCTGGCATAGGGACCTGGCAGGAGACACTCCCACCTGTGACCCTGAAGACGCTGAAAGCACTCCATCAATGCTAGCCCCCTCACAGTCAAAGTCTGCCAGTAGACCTGCCAACCCAGGAACCTAGCATTTGCAGCCCCAGAGATCCAGAAGGGCCCTATGTTCAGCTCAAGCTCCTCTCAGACACAACCTGTGAGCAGTCCATTTGGCGAAGGGACTCAGAGGGAAACCTCATGTTTATATTTCAAAGGATCCAAAAAGGTCCATATATTCAGCTTCAGCCTCTCCATAGGTGGTCGTGGAGAAACCCAGCCCCCCAGGAACCCCTGTGCCTCAGCCTTGGCTCAACCTTGGCTGAGGATACTGAAATATTCCTGGGGCTGTGTTACAGTCCATTTCAGCCATGTTTCAGGGCCATCCTGCTCAATCAAAGACCCATCCAGTGGCTGGGCAGGAATCCTCCCAGGGATCTTCTAGGAGCCACCCCCATTCCCACACCTGGTAGTAGGTCCACTGACTGAATGCCCAACTCTGGACTCTGAAATAGAAACTTGGCCAAGTGGTACCCTACTGAACAAGCTACTGGAGGAAGTTCCATCCATTCACCTGAACTCTTGGTAACAAACATACCAACTGTGGACCCCACTGCAGCCCCAGTGACAGTCTTCAACCTAGCATGACTAAAAACCGCATCACCCTAGGGAACCAGTGGGAGAAGATATTTACCTGCTGAAACAAGTCTTTAAAGATGGGGAAAGATGTTTTCTCACCCAAATACACAGACTATGTGAATCATAAAGCATCGAGTAAACAGGAAACTACCACAGGTAACTAATAAAGCTCCAGTAAATGACCCCAAATGAATGGAGAACTATGATTTGCCTAACAAAGAATTCAAAATAATCATCTTAAAGAAACTCAGTGAAATTCAAGAGAACACAAACAACTAAACAAAGTCAGGAAAACAATCCATGAACAAGCTGAACAATTTAATAAAGAAACATAAATCTTAAGAAAAAAGCTGAAAACAAATCCTGGAGCTGAAGAGCACAACAAGAGATTTGAAAAATTCAGTAGAGAGCTTCAACAACAGATCTAATCATGCATGGGGAAAAAAATCAACAAAAATTTGAAGACAGATCATTTGAAAATCATTTGCTCACAAAACAGAATGGAAAAATATAAATGGAGAAAGCTTACATGAATTACAGGACATCACACAAAAGAACATCTGCATCATGGGAGTCTCAGAAAGAGAAGAGAGAATGGGGTAGGAAACTAATTTAAAGAAATAATTGCTGGAAAACCTCCCATATCTTGGATAAGAGATAGAGATTCTGGTGTGGAAAGTTTAAAGAACCTGAAGCAAGATCAACACACACACACAAAATTGCTGTAAATTATACTATCATCAAAATGGTAAAAGGCAAACACAAGACAGTGACAAAGAGATAATTTTGAAAGCAGCAAGAGAAAAGAATAACTCATTAGATAAAAAGGACCCACAATTAGACTATCAACGTATTTCTCACAGGCCAGGAGGAAATAGAATGCTATAGTCAAAATGCTTAAAGAAAAAAAAACCTGCTAACAAAGAATATTATATAGAGTAAAAATTTTACATCATAAATGAAGAAGAGATAAAGACATTCTAAAAAACAAAAGCTAAGGGAGCTCATCATCACTAGACCTACTTAACAAAAAATGATAAAGGAGGTTCTTCTAGTTGAAATGGAAGGACACTAAGTAATAACATGAAAACATATACAAGTATAAAAATCAGTGAAAAAGCTAAATATATAGTCAAATTATGAAAACCCTAGTATTGCAATCATGATGTATAAAGCACTTTTATCTCTAGTACAAGTGTTTAAAAATGTAAAAAATAGCTATAGCTAAAATAATTTGCTCTGAACAATATAAAAAGATGTAAAGTATATAACAGCAGTAGAGTAAAATATACAACAAGAAGTAAATGCAAAATTTTTGTATGTGATTGAAGATGCTATCAACTTAAAACAGACTGCTGTTTTTATAAGATGTTTTATGTAAGTCTCATGGTAACCACAAAGAAAAAACCTATAGTAGATAAAGCAAGAGTTAAAGGAAGGAATTAAAGCATAAACATCATTAAAAAAAATCACAAAAGAAGAAAATAAGAGAGAAAGAAAAAATAAAGGAACTAAGAAAATTCCTCATAAGAAAATGAACCAAATAGCAATAAGCTCTTACATATTGATAATTACTTTGAAATAAAAGGATTGAACTTTCCAATTAAAAGACTTATTAACAGAAGGAATAAAAAACAACAGCCAGTGCTGTGCTCCTTATTAAAAAATAAAATAAAATAAAATAAAAAACTCATTTTAGTTTTAAGCACAAACATAGGCTGAAAGAGAAGGGATGGGAAAAAATATCCCATGCAAACGGTAACCAAAAGAAGGCAGAAGTGGTTAACCATCTTAAAGAAAAAATAGACTTTCAGTCTAATTCAGTCACAAGAAAAAAAAAAAAAGTCACTTTACTGTGATAAAAGGATCAAATAATTAAAAGAATATAAAAATTGTAAGTATAAATGTTCCCAACATAGGAGCATGTGAATTTTTAGAGGAAGCATTACCAAAACTTAAAGAAAAAAAAAAAAGCAGGGCTTCCTTGGTGGCTCAGAGGATAAAAAAATCTGCCCACAATGCATGAGGCCTGGGATCAGTCTGTGAGTCAGGAAAACCTCCTGCAGAAGGGAACAGCAACCCACTCCAGTACTCTTTCCTGGAGAATTCCATGGACAGAGGAACCTGGCAGGCTACAGTCCATGGGGTCACAGAGAATCAGACATGACTGAGCAATTAACAAAGGAAAAAAAAAAATAGACAACAATACCCAATTGGGGATTGAAACCCCACATGGAATTTCAATACCCCATTCTCAACATCAGATACATTATTTAAACAGAAAATGAGAAAGGATACAATGGACTTGAATAATGCTACAGACCAAATGAGCCTAACAAATAGTTATAAAACATTCCATGCAACAGTACCAGAGTACTCATTCTTCTCAAGTGAACATAGAACATTTTCCAGGATAGGTCCTATGTTGGGCCACAAAGCAAGTCTTAAAACATTTAAGAAGAACTGAAATCACATCAGGTATCATTATTGCCAACAGTGATATGAAACTAGAAATTGGTAATAGGAGGCAAGTGGGAATATGGAACTTAGACAACATAATTGTTGTTGGAAGTACGTGTATATTAAACAAGTACATTGAAGTTAAATAACATAATTTTTTAACAACCAATGAGCCAAAGAAGAATCAAAAGTGAAATGAAGTATCAAGACAAATAAAAGTGGAAATAAACCTATCACAACTTATGGAATGCATGAAAGCAGTTCTAAAGGATAAATTTATAGCAGTAGACACTAACATTTAGAGAAAAGTAAAATCTGAAATAAATAACATAATTTTATGCCATAATATATAGGAAAAAAGAATAACCTAAGCACAAACACAGTGAAAGTTAGAAAGTAATAAATATTCATAATAGAAGAGAAATAAATGAAGTAGAGACTGGAGAAAGACAATAGAAAAAAATCAACAAAACAACAAAAAAGTTTAAACAAACAAAGTTCACAAACTTTTAGCCAGACTAACCAAGAGAGAGGACTCAAATAAAATCAGAAATGAGACAGGTGACATTACAACTGACACTAAGGAAATGCAAAGAATTAGAAGAGGTTACTATGAAAAATTACATGCCTATAAAGCGTACAATCCAAAAGATTGGGGTAACTTCCTAGAAACATACAAGTGACCAAGACAGAATTATAAAGAAATAAAAAATCTAAACAGATCAATAACAACAGAGGAGATTAAAACAATTATCAAAAACTTCATCTAAAAAAAAAGCCAGGGACCAGATGATTTCTCTGGTGAATTTTATCAGACATTTAAAGAAGAATTAATGTTAATCCTTTTAAAACTCTTCCAAAATATTGAAGAGGATAGAATACTCCCAAACTCATTTTAAAAGCTAACATCACCCTGGTTCCAAAGTTAGATGAGGCATCTCTAAGAAAAGAAAACTACAGGCCAATACTTCTGATAAATATATATACAAAATTCTCAACACTAATAGACTGAATTAATACACTAAAAGACTGAACTAAATAGTACATTAAAAAGATCATACAACCATGATCAAGTAGGATTTAACTGTGTCATTCAAGGATGGTTGACATACACCAATCAATAAATGTGATAAACTATATTTCCTAAAAAAAATATTAAAAAAGAAATTACTGTATTATCCAGCAATCCCATTATTCTAGGCACATCTGAAGGATATGAAATCATTATCTTGAAGAGAGGTCAACACTCCAGTGTTCATCGCAATATTTATCACAACAGAGAAAACATGGTAAACTACCTAAGGGTCTATCAGTGGGTAAATTGATAAATAACGTATATATATATATATATATATATATATATATATATATAAAAATATTTAGTCATAAAAAGAAGGAAATCAAGTCATTTGAGACAGATGAATGCACCTTGACAGCATCACACTAAGTGAAATAAGTGAGACTAAGACAAACACCATATGATCTTATGTGTGGAATCTAAAAAAAAACAGTGAATTTAAAAAAACAGAGCATACAACAGTGATTGCTAGGGAGTGATTGCTAGGGAAAATGAAATGTTGCTCAAAGGGTATGAACTTCCAGTTTTAAGATTAATAAGTTCTCAGGACTAAGTGATGACTACTAACAATATTGTATTACATACTTGAAAGTTAGTAAGAGTAAATCTTAAATAAATCTCACTACAAAAAATAGTTATGTGAAATGATGGCTATGTTAACTGTCCTTATTGTAGTAATCATTTTATGACATATATGTATATCAAATCATCACACTGTACACCTTAAACTCATAAAATTATATAATTCAATTATATCTTTATGAAGCTGGTACAGAAATACACAAAAAGAATTGTAAAGAAAAAATTGACAATCAAATTTCTGAAATACATATTCTTTCCCAAATTCTATAAATAGATGTTAAAGAAAATCATAGAAAAATTGATGTATGTCTTTAAGAGTAGACAAAGTTTTACAATTCAGAAGACAATATCCATATTAGAAAATAAAAGGTAAATGTGACTGATACAGGAATATGGTTAAAAGTTAAGTGAGAAACAGTTGGATCATAGAAAACACTAGAGAATTTCAGAAAAATGGGGCAAAGAAAGCCTCCTTAATAAACGGTGCTGGGAAAACTGGACAGCTACATGTAAAAGAATGAAATTGAACACCTCCTAACACTATGCACAAAGATAAACTCAAAATGGATTAAAGACCTAAATGTAAGACCAGAAACTATAAAACTCTTAGCGGGAAACATAGGCAGAACACTGGATGACATAAATCAAAGCAAGATTCTCTATGACCCACCTTCTAGAGTAATGGAAATAAAAACAAAAGTAAAAAAGTGGGACATGATTAAACATAAAAGTTTTTGCACAGCAAAGGAAACGATAAGGAAGGTGAAAAGACAACCTTCAGAATGGGAGAAAATATTAGCAAATGAAACAACTGATAAAGGGTTAATTTCCAAAATATACAAGCAGCTCATACAACTCAATGCGAGAAAACAAACAACCCAATCAAAAAGTGGGGAAAAGCTCTAAACAGACATTTCTCCAAAGAAGACATGCAGATGGCTAACAAACACATGAAAAGAGATTCAACATCACTCATTGTTAGAGAAATGTAGATCAGAACTAGAATGAGATATCACCTTACACTGGTCAGAGTGGACATCATCAAAAAGTCTACAAACAATAAATGCTGGAGAGGGTACGGAGAAAAGGGAATGCTTTTGCATTGTTGGTGGGAATATAAATTGATACAGCCACTATGGAAAATGGTATGGAGATTCCTTTAAAAAAAAAAAAAAAAAACAAGCTAGGAATAAAACCACCTATGACCCAGCAATTCCACTCCTAGGCATATACCCTGAGGAAACCAAAATTGAAAAAGAAACATGTATTCTATTGTTCATTGCAGCACTATTTACAATAGCTAGAACATGGAAGCAACCTAGATGTCCATTGACAGATGAATGGACAAAGAAGGCATGGTACATATACACAATGGAATATTACTCAGCCATAAAAAAGAACATATTTGAGTCAGTTCTGATGAGGTGGATGAACCTAGAACCTATTATACAGAATGAAGAGAGTCAGAAAGAGAAAGATAAATATCATATTCTAACATATACATGGAATCTAGAAAAATGGTACTGAAGAATTTATTTACAGGGCAGCAATGGAGAAACTTGGATATGTAGATGACACCAC
The DNA here is from genome assembly GCF_023699985.2 of Odocoileus virginianus. Lineage (NCBI taxonomy): Eukaryota > Metazoa > Chordata > Mammalia > Artiodactyla > Cervidae > Odocoileus > Odocoileus virginianus. The sequence goes on along the minus strand of NC_069686.1, from coordinate 56,079,755 downwards.
CCTTACGCAGAAAGTGAAGAACTAAAGAGACTCTTGATGAAAGTGAAAGAGGAGAGTGAAAAAGTTGGCTTAAACCTCAACATTCAGAAAACTAAGATCATGGCATCCAGTCCCATGACTTCATGGCAAATAAATGGGGAAGCAGTGGAAACAGTGGCTGACTTTATTTTTCGGGGCTCCACAATCACTGCAGGTGGTGATTGCAGCCATGAAATTAAAAGACGCTTACTCCTTGGAAGGAAAGTTATGACCAACCTAGACAACATATTAAACATTACTTTCCCAACAAAGGTCCATCTAGTCAGTCAAGGCTATGGTTTTTCCAGTGGTCATGTATGGATGTAAGAGTTGAACTATAAAGAAGGTTGAGCACCGAAGAATTAATGCTTTTGAATTGTGGTTTTGGAGAAGACTCTTGAGAGTCCCTTGGACTGCAAGGAGATCCAACCAGTCCATCCTAAAGGAGATCAGTCCTGTGTGTTCATTGGAAGGACTGATATTGAAGCTGAAACTCCAATACTTTAGCTGTCTGATGTGAAGAGCTGACACATTGGAAAAGATTCTAACACTTGGAAAGATAGGGGCAGGAGGAGAAAGGGATGACAGAGGATGAGATGGCTGGATGGCATCGTCGACTAGATGGACGTGGGTTTGGGTGGACTCCGGGAGTTGGTGATGAACAGGGAGGCCTGGTGTGCTGAGGTTCATGGGGTTGCAAAGAGTCAGACACGAGTGAGCGGCTGAACTGAACTGAACTGAATGGAGAAACAGACATAGAGAAAAGACTTATGGACATGGGGAGAGGGGAGGAGAGGGTGATATGTACGGAAACATGTAACATGGAAATTTACATTACCATGTGTAAAATAGATAGCCAATGGGAATTTGCTGTATGCTCGGGAAACTCAGACAGGGGCTCTGTATGAATCTAGAGGGGTGGGATGGGGTGAAAGATTGGAGGGAGGTTCAAAAGGGAGGGGATATATGTATACCTACAGCTGAATCATGTTGAGATTTGACAGAAAACAACAAAATTTTGTAAAGAAATTATCCTTCAATTAAAAGATTAGTTTAAAAAACTCAAAAAAAAAAAAAAAAACCTCAACATTCTACTCAACGTTCAAAAAACTAAGATCATGGCATCCAGTCCCACTACTTCATGGCAAATAGATGGGGAAACAATGAAAACAGTGACTTTATTTTCTTGGGATCCAAAACCACTGTGGATGGTGACTGCAGCTATGAAATTAAAAGATACTTGCTCCTTGGAAGAAAAGCTATGACAAATCTAGACAGCGTATTAAAAAGCAGAGACATTATTTTGCCTACAAACATCCATCTAGTCAAAGCTATGTGCTTTCCTCATTTACAGATGTGAGAGTTGGACAATAAAAAAGGCTAAATGCTGGTGAATTGATGCCTTTAAACCGTGGTGCTAGAGAAGACTCTTGAGAGTCCGTTGGACTACAAGATCAAACCAGTCAATCCTAAAGGAAATCAATCCTAAATATTCATCGGAAGGACTGATACTGAAACTCCAAATCTTCAGCCACCTGATGCAAAGGACTGATTCATTGGAAAAGACCCCGATACTGGGAACGATTGAAGGCAGAAGGAGAAGGGGACAACAGAGATGGTTGGATGGCATCACCGACTCAATGGACATGATTTTGAACAAACTCCAGGAGATGGTGAAGGACAGGAAAACCTGGCATGCTTCAGTCTATGGGGTCACAGAGTCGGAGATGACTGAGCAACTGAAGAACCACAAAAGGACAAGATTATTATCTAAACAAAATAAAGAATTCTTATCAATAATTTAAAAAGACAAGACAGTTCAATTTTAAAAGGCAAAGGATATAAAATGTCTTCTGATAGAATATGAAATGTAAATCACCAATAAAATACCAAAATGTTTTACTTTTACAGTAACCCAAACATGAGAATCTTTATAAAAGACATATTTTTATAAAAAATTTACCTATTAGATTGGCAATTTTACAAATTTATGAAGACCAATTTCAAGCAACTAAGAATGTTCAGAAATAGCTCTCATATGATGATGGTAAAAGTTTAAATTAATATAGGGAATACGGAGGACAATTTGGTAGTATCTGTTAACTTTAAATTCTATACATCCCATGTTACTGAAATTATACTTTGGCATATCTACCCAAGACAACTATATGACATATGCCCTGGAGCTATATATAATATTCACTGGGTCAGCAAAATAAATAGCAAAAAAATTAAAAATAAAGAAAAAATAAGAATGCCCATTTATGGAGGAATAATTAAATAAACTATTTTACATTACACTGTTGAATACTATGTGGCTGTTAAAAAGATTAGATTTACACGTCTACCAATATAATAACTCTCTAAGCTCTCTCTCTCTCTCTCTCTCTTTTTTTTTTTTTTTTGGTGAAAAAAGCAATCTGCTGAACAACTCGAATAAGAATTTAATTTAAGTAAAAAGGGAGAACAAAATGCAACATAAATCATACCAAGTGATTCCTTTAAGTGAATATGTAAGTGAAGGAATCACACTATTTGATAACAATTAATACCTCTTGAAAGGGTGGATTAAAGGTTAGAGGTGGTGACTAAATGGGACTCTGGACTTGTTATGTTTGCCTTTTTTGATTTTAGCCCCAAAGAGAACACCTCTAGTTAATCTTGGTTGATTAATTTCAAATAGGAGTATTAATTCCGTGAAAGAAAGTGGCATCATTCAGTAAATAAATAGAAGGAAGAAAATGTTAGGCAGAGAAATAGGGAGAAAGAACGAATGGAAGAAAAAAATGTATGCGTGTAGTAAGTAAGTGGAGGACAGGAGAAAGATTTGGACTTTATTCAATAGATGCAGACACATCAGAGACTTTTCATACAAGGAGAACTATATGATAAACATAGTCCTGTGGAGCAGCTGATTTGTGCAAGATGGAGAAGCATGGGGAGTGAATGGAAATACACAGCAGTACAGTTCTGATAAAGTAGGGAGAAGCAATGATAGAGATCTAAGCAAATTCAGATGTTTCAGAGTAACCAGCTGAGAAGGAGCAGCTGAGAAAGGGGATACCCAAGAGCAAAGAGCTCTGAAGAAGACTAGAGAGAATGAGATTCAGAAAACAGCAAAGGTATTATTCTCATACAGAAGAGAGAGCACCTTTTCCATCATAGCAGGAGGGGAAGTTGAAAAGGAGTAGATGCAGATGCAAGGTGTTTATTATAGTGCAATAGTGTGAGCACAGTGCAACCACATGGTCATCCCCAGCAGTGCTCTGCAAGTTAGGTTACAGGCAGGAGAAAACAGAATTCCGGATTAATCCTGGGTATTTGCCAAAGGGTGAGAACAGTCATGTCTCAGGTGATCCTATACGGGGGACAAAAAGTGAAATGAATGAAGAACGAGAAAGTCTGAACCACTGAGAGGAGTGAAGGAAAAAAGGAAAAATGATGGGGAGAAAAAAGTGGCTCCTGGAACTAGTTTTTCTCTCTCATTTTCTTTCTGCAGCAAATATTTAAAGAGAGTTTTCACCATTCTAAGCATTCTTCTAAGGCTGAGTATATTGTGACAGATGAGGCAGAAAATATTCTTGTTTTCATGGACCTTATGGTCTAGTGGGAGGCATAGTGAAAGCATGCAAACTAAATATGCAAACAAGAAAAAAATATGTTTTTTGTACAATTAAAGCTATGTAGGAAAACAAAACAACTTGTTGGACAGAGGGTGGTTGGTGAGTACTTCAACAGAAGAAGGCATTTGAGCTAGAAACTAAATAATGCAAAAGAGGCAAACAGAGAAATCTGAGAGAAGACTAGGCAGGAAGAATAAAAAGGACAAAATCCTGAGGCTGGACTAAGCTTGACATTAAAAAAGAAGAAGATAAAAAGATCGATGTAAACTGAAGTGTAGTTATTAAGATGGAGATAGAAAAGAGGAACTAAGAGGTGTGCAGGGAATAGATTGTACAAGAGTTTAGGAACAGGAAGCCAATGGCAGGTTGCATTCCTGAAGCAACAGGAACCCAATAAAGGGTAACAAAAAGGTTATGATATGAGCTGACTTAGTCTTTAAGAAAAGGAAAGGACCAAAAATGAAGTTAGTAGACTAATAAGAGACAATTGCAGTAGTATGGGTGAGATACAGCGGTAACCAGAATAAGCATGTTGGTAGGATGTATGGTGAGAAAGGGTTGAATACGGTATAAGTTTTGGAAACAGGATCAATCAGTTCAGTTCAGTCACTCAGTCATATCTGACTTTTTGCGACCCCATGGACGGCAGCACACCAGGGTTCCCTATCCATCACCAACTCCCGGAGCTTGCTCAAACTCATGTCCATCGAGTCGGTGATGCGATCCAACCATCTCAACCTCTGTTATCCCCTTGTCCTCCAGCCTTCAATCTTTCCCAACATCGAGGTTTTTATCAAATGAAATCATTTCTTCTCATCAAGTGGCCAAAGTATTGGAGTTTCAGTTTCAACATCAGTCCTTCCAATGAATATTCACTACTGATTTCCTTTAGGATGGACTGGTTGGATCTCCTTGCAGTCCACGGGACTCTCAAGAGTCTTTTCCAACACCATAGTTCAAAAGCATCAATTTTTCAGTGCTCAGCTTTATTCACAGTCCAACTTTCACATCGATACATGACCACTGGAAAAACCAGAGCCTTGACTAGACGGACCTTTGTTGGCAAAGTAATGTCTCTGCTTTTTAATATGCTGTCTAGGTTGGTCATAACTTTCCTTCCAAGGAGTAAGCGTCTTTTAATTTCATGGCTGCAGTCACCATCCGCAGCGATTTTGGAGCCCCAAAAAATAAAGTCTGACACTGTTTCCACTGTCTCCCCACCTATTTCCCATGAGGTGATGGGACCAGATGCCATAATCTTAGTTTTCTGAATGTTAAGCTTTAAGCCAACTTTTTCACTCTCCTCTTTCACTTTCATCAAGAGGCTTTTTAGTTCCTCTTCACTCTCTGCCATAAGGTGCAAGTGTCTTAATTTCACGGCTGCAGTGACCATCTGCAGTGATTTTGGAACCCAAGAAAATAAAGTCTGTCATTGTTTCCATTGTTTTCCTATCTATTTGCCATAAAGTGATGGGACAAGAGGCCATGATCTTCATTTTTTGAATGTGGAATTTTAAATCAGCTTTTTCACTCTCTTCTTTCACTTTCTTCAAAAGGATCTTTAGTTTCTCTTCACTTTCTGCCTTAAAGGTGGTGTCATCTGCATATCTGAGGTTACTATTATTTCTCCAGGCAATCTTAATTCCAGCTTGTGCTTCATCTAGCCTGGCATTTCACATGATGTACTCTGCATAGACATTAAATAAGCGGAGTGACAATATACAGCCTTGACATACTCTTTTCCCAATTTGGAACCAGTCTGTTGTCCCATGTCCGGTTTTACCTGTTGCTTCTCAACCTACATACAGATTTCTCAGGAGGCAGGTAAGATGGTCTGGTACTCCCAACACTTGAAGAATTTTCCACAGTTTGTTATGATCTACACAGTCAAAGGCTTTGGTATAATCAGTAAAGCAGAAGAAGATGGTTTCTGGGAACTCTTTTGCTTTTTTAATGATCCAGTGGATGTTGACAATTTGATCTCTTGTTCCTATGCCTTTTCTAAATCCAGCTTGAACATCTGGAAGTTCACAGTTCACATACTGTTGAAGCCTGGCTTGGAGAATTTTGAGCATTACTTTGCTAGCGTGTGAGATGAGTGCAATTGTGTGGTAGTTTAAACATTCTTTGTAGTTTAAACATTTCTTTGGGATTGGACTGAAAACAGACCTTTTCCAGTCCTGTGGGCACTGCTGAGTTTTCCAAATTTGGTGGCATATTGAATGCAGCACTTTAACAGCATCAACTTTTAGGATCTGAAATAGATCAGCTGGAATTCCATCATCTCCACTAGCTTTATTCATAGTCATGCTTCCTAAGGTCCACTTGACTTTGCCTTCTGGGATATCTGGCTCTAGGTGAGTGATCATATGATCCTGATTTTCTTGGTTGTGAAGATCTTTTTTGTATAATTCTTCTGTGTATTCTTGACACCTCTTCTTAATATATCTTCTGCTTGTTAAGTCCATACCATTTCTGTCCTTTATTGAGCCAATCTTTGCATGAAATGTTTCCTGGGTATCTAATTTCCTTGAAGAGATCTCTAGTCTTTCCCATTCTATTGTTCTCTATTTCTTTGCATTGATCACTGAGGAAGGCTTTCTTATCTCTCCTTGCTGTTCTTTGAAACTCTGCATTCAAATGGATATATCTTACCTTTTCTCCTTTGGCTTTCACTTCTCTTCTTTTCTCAGCTATTTGTAAGGCCTCCTCACACAAGCATTTTGCCTTTTTTCATTTCTTTTTCTTGGGGATCGTCTTGATCACTGCCTCCTGTGCAATGTCACAAACTTTCATCCATAGTTCTTCAGGCACTCTGTCTATCAGATCTAATCCCTTGAATCTATTTGTCACTTCCACTGTATAATTGTAAGGGATTTGACTTAGGTCATACCTGAATGGTCTGGTGATTTACCCTACTTTCTTCAATTTAAGTCTGAATTTGGCAATAAGGAGTTCATGATCTGAGCCACAGTCAGCTCCCGGTCTTGTTTTTGTTGAATGTATAATGCTTCTCTGTCTTTGGCTGCAAAGAATATAATCAATATGATTTTGGTATTGACCATCTGGTGATGTCTATGTGTAGAGTTGTCTCTTATGTTGGAATAGGTTGTTTGCTATGACCAGTGCATTCTCTTGGCAAAACTCTATTAGCCTTTGCCCTGCTTCATTTTGTACTCCAAGGCCAAACTTGCCTGTTACTACAGGTATCTTTTGACTTCCCCCTTTTGCATTCCAGTTCTCTATGATGAAAAGGACATCTTCTTTTTCCTGTTAGCTCTCGAATGTCTTGTAGGTCTTCATAGAACCATTCAACTTCAGCTTCTTAAGCATTACTGGTCGGGGCATAGGCTTGGATTACCGTGATATTGAATGGTTTGCCTTGGAAATGAACAGAGATCGTTCTGTCATTTTTGAGATTGCACCAAAGTACTGCATTTCAAACTCTTGTTGACCGTGAGGACTACTAAGTTCACCCATTCCAGTCCATTTTAGTTCACTGATTCCTAAAATGTCGATGTCCACTCTTGCCATCTCCTGTTTGACCACTTCAAATTTGCCTTGATTCATGGACCTAACATTCCAGGTTCCTATGCAATATTGCTCTTTACAGCATCAGAATTTACTTCTATCACCAGTCACATCCACAGCTTGGTGTTGTTTTCACTTTGGCTGTGTCTCTTCATTCTTTCTGGAATTATTTCTCCACTGATCTCCAGTAGCATATTGGACAACTACTGACCTCGGGCATTTGTCTTTCAGTGTCATATTTTTTTGCCTTTGTTGAGGAGATCAAATTGATTGGTGGCTTTTCTGATGAGGTAACACAGGGAATTGCAGTAAGGCTTGCCATGAAAAGAAGGAAACAATCTACAAGGTGGAATATTCAGTTAATGATATGGAGAAGTGGTTGCAAGGTAAATACCAGTGAAGAGAGGAGGTTAGAGATGGTGAGCAGATGATGAGAACCTGAGACTAACAGAATTTTTTTACATAAATTTGGAATATTCATGAGTCGTGTGTAGGATTGGGGAGTGTATATTTTATCTCATTCATTATAGAGGTAAATAGGGTTGGGAAATGAGAAGTGTGAGAAAGCACAAAAGTTAGCCAGCCAGAGGGAGGATGGCATGGTCAGTGAAGAGGCTGAGAATACAGTGACATTTATTTATCTTGTACCCTCTGTGCCTCAACACACAGTATGATGCAGTAACAAAATGTAGAATGAGAATAGTAAGATGTGAGTTTGGTGGAGAGCTTTAGAGCATATGGGAATGTGAATACACAAATGGGTGGATGGCCCTGGAGATTTATGCTTTGCAGACTGCCCAAGGATATTAAGAATGGTGAGTTTATTTGGCTATGCTTTCTCTAAAAATCTGAAGTCGGCTCTTAACCAAATGACAGTGTTTTTGCAAGAATAAGGGAAGCTTGAGTTATGCAGGAGCTTGGTTTTCCTGTTCCTACCCAAAAAATAGGGGCATTGTTAGAGAGCCTGGAGGCTAGCTTGGAAACAGAGTAACAATGATTGGGTGAGAAGGTTGTCCTTGAGTGATGAATTCTGAGTCCCAATGGGAGGGAACTTTGTAATATGAACAGGGAAATAGAACATAAGGACAGTGAGGAAGAAGCTCTTGAAGGCATTTGTTATTCAGTTCAGTTCAGTCGCTCACTCGTGTCCGACTCTTTGAGTCCATGAACCGCAGCACGCCATGCCTCCCTGTCCATCACCAACTCCCGGAGTCCACCCAAAACCATGTCCATTGAGTCGGTGATGCCATCCAACCATCTCATCCTCTGTGTCCCCTTCTCCTTCTGCCCTCAATCTTTCCCAGCATCAGGGTCTTTTCAAATGAGTCAGTTCTTTGCATCAGGTGGCCCAAGTATTGAAGTTTCAGCTTCAACATCAGACCTTCCAATTAACACCCAGGACTGATCTCCTTTAGGATGGACTGGTTGGATCTGCTTGCAGTTCAAGGGACTCTCAAGAGTCTTCTCCAACACCACAGTTCAAAAGCATCAATTCTTCTGTGCTCAGCTTTCTTTATAGTCCAACTCTCACATCCATATATGACTACTGGAAAAACCATAGCCTTGATTAGATGGACCTTTGTTAGCAAAGTAATGTCTCTGCTTTTTAATGTGCTATCTGGGTTGGTCATAACTTTCCTTCCAAGGAGTAAGTGTCTTTTAATTTCACGGCTGCAGTCATCATCTGCAGTGATTTTGGAGCCCCGAAAATAAAGTCAGCCACTGTTTCCACTGTTTCCCCATCTATTTGCCATGAAGTGATGGGACCGGATACCATGATCTTAGTGTTCTGAGTGTTGAGCTTTAAGCCAACTTTTTCACGCTCCTCTTTCACTTTCATCAAGAGGCTTTTTAGTTTCTCTTCACTTTCTGCCATAAGGGTGGTGTTGTCTGCATATCTGAGGTTATTGATATTTCTCCTGGCAATCTTGATTCCAACTTGTGCTTCTTCCAGCCCAGTGTTTCTCATGATGTACTCTGCATATAAGTTAAATAAGCAGGGTGACAATATACAGCCTTGACGTACTCCTTTTCCTATGTTGAACCAGTCTGTTGTTCCATGTCCAGTTCTAACTGTTGCTTCCTGACCTGCATACAGGTTTCTCAAGAGGCAGGTCAGGTGGTCTGGTATTCCCACCTCTTTCAGAATTTTCCACAGTTTATTGTGATCCACACAGTGAAAGGCTTTGGCATAGTCAATAAAGCAGAAATACATGTTTTTCTGGAACTCTCTTGCTTTTTTGATGATCCAGCAGATTTTGGCAATTTGATCTCTAGTTCCTCTGCCTTTGTTATTAGAGGGGGTAAATCTAAGCATGAAAGACCAATTGCATTCTAAGAAAGAGACTAGTTAATAGTTAATAAAGGAATACAGAAAAATTGATATCTATAGACAAAAGTGAAAGAGTTAGTCACTCAATCATGTTCAACTCTTTGGACCCCATGGACTATAGCTTGCCAGGCTCCTCTGCCCATGGGATTTTCCAGGCAAGAACACCAGAGTGGGTTGCCATTCCCTTCTCCAGGGGATCTTCCTGGCAGATTGTTTATAGCCTGAGCCACCAGGGAGTTTCAAGACAAAGAAGTGGCTGAGAAAAAATGGATTCAGAGCTAGATATTCAGAGAGCAGACTCTGCTATCTCATCACGTCCTAATAGCTTAATGTTGTTAACTGCTCTGTATACAGAAGACACCTTATAAAAGTCCCAATGGCCAACACTTTGAGTAACCTTTCCTAATTCCATTCCAGAGAAAGAGGGAAGATGTTTGGTTCAGCTACTGATTGCTGCCATGTCCCTTAATCTGCTCAACTGGAAAGAATGAGTTAAGGTAGCATTCATGGTCGATCAAAGGTAAAAAAAGAAGAAATTTGAGACTATTATATTGAAATCACTGATATCTCCGCTTCTATGTAAATGATCTGGGGCAGGACCCAGGTTTCAGTAATTTTTAAATGTTCATGGCTTTTAAAGTTCTAATGTGCAGCCAGGGTTGGAAATAATTGCTATATTTACAGAGAAATATTTACTATTCTTTCTTACAAAATCATAATAATACCATTAAGAAAAGAAGGTAGGATTCAGGAAGAAAATTACAAATATCTCCCCCTTATGAATATCTTCAAAAATTCTAAATAATATTAGGAAGTTAATTTCAGCAATATATTAAAAGAACAGTAGAATATAACCATTAGAGGTACATCACAAATTTAGTTAGAAATTTGGTTATTATCCCCTAAAAGTTATGGGAAAAAAACATATGGCAAGTTGTAATGAATGCTTACTAATATTTTTTTAAATGTAAGAAGTGAGGAGTTGATGATTTGTGTATCTTGATAAAACATATATAACATATCCTACCAGTCCAAAACTGGTGAAATCTAAAAGTCTTGCAATCAAGGTTAGGTTTAAGTTACAGTTATCTGCTTTTCCTGATGCTATTCTGGAATTATTTGATAATGTCATTAAATAAAGTTATAAAGTATTTAATACATAATATGTTGAAAACAGTAGCAAAAATGAAAAACCTAGGAGAGGCCACTTAAAAAGTTATTAGAAATTAGAAATACTAGGGAATTTCAAAATAGTGGCAAAATTAAAAATCAACATAAAAATACTTTTATACTAATCAAATAATAACAGACTAGAAAAAGCAGTTTAAAAAATATCCCACCCACAATAGCAATAGCAAAAATAAATCCAGAAAATCACTTAATGTAAACTATGCAAAATACATATAAATAAATTTGCAAAACTATGCCAAAGCAAGAAGGTATAAATAAATGGTATGGTTCTTGGATATAGAGATTCAATTTTATATCACATTAGTTCTCCCTAAACTAATCAATAAATTTAGTGTATGCTCAATGAAAATTCCAATGTGTGTGCAAATGTTTGCCTATCTCTCTTTTTGTGTTTAAGTTTGTAATGTATCAAAATATTTTAAAATGCAACTAGAAGAAGAAAATTTCAATAGTCAGAATTACACAGGAAAAAATAGTGAAGCATACAATAAAACAATCAAAATCACAACAGAATGATGTAAGTGCAAGACTAGAATATATCATTTGAAAATACATTTTCAAAGTTTAAATATACCCAAGACATAAGGACAATTAGACTATAAAAAGCAAGTACTTCAAATTAACAAGGGGAAAGTATATTGTTCACTAAGTTTTGGTGTTAACTTTCAGTCATTAGGTAATAAATAAACCATTGTTCACTGACTTCAATAAAATAAATTCCAGAAAGAACAAAGATTTAAATATAAAGACATACATAAAATATTAGAAAGTGAAAGGACATATGTATATGTGTGTGTGTGTGTGTTATAAATCTTTAAAAATATTGACAGATTTCACTACATAAAATTTTCAAATGCTGGCATAGTAAAAAGCAATACAGAGAAAGGAAAGAACAAAAATGATGAACATTTTTGGGGTCACATTGACAGAAAAATATATTTTAAAAGATAAAGGATTCCTTACAACCCAACAGAAAGATGAGCCAAAAAATCTGTAGAGAAAATATTGACAAAAAGTTTAAAAGGCAATAAATGCATGTAAAGATGATTAAGCTCCTTCATATTCAACTACTACAAATTAAAAAGCTTTCTTTCACAAGTCAAACTTGCAAATACTCCAATGATTTATGAAGCTTTTTGTAAACATATGGGTAAGAGACACTGTTTTGGAGAAAGTATAAATAAACATAACACCTTTAAGGGCAATTTAGCTACATCTGGTTAACTGAAATAAAATGTCTTATTGGCCTGGCATTTTCAATCCTAACTTTTCATCGTATGTAAAAACTTACCCATATAAGAAAACAATATCTGTGCTTGAATATGTAACTGATGAGTGTGTATAAATATATGTACCGTATATAAATATATAAAATATACATAAATTCAAACATTTATATATATGTGTGTGTACACATACACAAAATATTCATACCTGTATTGTTCATGAAAGTTGAAAATGTGAGATTGATTAGTTTACTTTGACTCATCCGTAGAATCGATCATATATGAAAATAAGAGATTAAATAGCTCTTTGAAATCAATGGAAAGGAATCCATGGGATGTATGTTAGCTTGAAATGCATTCTTCAGAACAGTCTGCCCAGTGTGATCTGATTTATATACATCTGTTCTTTATACACAGCTATTTTAAAGTTCAGTTTGGTTAGAATTTTTTAATGAAATAAATGTATTATTATTTTTTAATTAGCTACCTACAAAATAATTTTATTCTCCTGTGGTCCTCAAAATATAGTCTGAATGAATTAACACTTTCAAAAGATTATAAAATACTAATACCCATTACACACTTAAATTTTAGTAAACATATTGCACAGTTTAGAAGGCATCTCTAGGGGTTTTAGTGCCTTAAGTCAAATTGCAGGAATATTAATTTTTGTTGTCTAAGTCATCAGCTAAAGTGGTGAACAGTAATTGAGCAGGACAATGCTTTTATTGAACAAGATTCTAACATCTTATATATTCTTTTTTTCTTTATAGCTTCCTTTGTTTCTCATTTCTGCTTTATCTCTTAAAATATTTATCATACATCTACTATAAAAGTGCATGTGAAATAACTGAGATCTGTTTTTGACATGTTTAAAAAAAAATCAATCCCCTATGATTTGATCTCATATATTTTAGGCAAGTGAGATATTTAATCTCCATTATATCCTTATATGGTGAGCATTATTACCTCCATTTTTGATACACACCAAACACACACATACCATTAAGCAAGTTAATTAAACCTCAAAGAATCGATTTGTTTCTGACTTTATTAAAATATTGAGTTTATTTCATATGTATATTGTCTCCCCACCATTTCTATTTGTCTGACCAAAATAACAGTGTGGACTACTATTTCATACATATTTAAAAGCAAGCAAAGGGTAGAGTCCCATCTCTAAAAACTAAACAGGCACTTTGGACAACACAGTCTTGCCAATCAAACCTGGAAAACATGTATCAGACATTTATCAGACACCTTAGGGAAAGTTCTCACTCTATTATTAAAAGGGCAGCCATATATCAACTTTACAGAAATGAAATAAGATGGAACATTTCTACTACTTAAAATACTTCCTTTAAGAGACTTCCTCTACTGCTAGAGATTTTGAATAGTCTCCTGGTCAGTCATCAGGAATCAGTTCTTCACATAATTGATAAACATGGGTTCCACATTAGAAAGAGAGCCACATTCTATATCTGCTTGCATTTTTGATAATGCCTTCTATAGAACTAGGTGCTTTTGGTGTCTTAGGAGGTTTTTTTTTTTTTTTTCCTGTTTTTGAATGGATTATTGACCTTTTGATTTTAGTGTTAATTGTTTTGCATCTCTTTCATTCCGGTTTCATTTTCATGCATTTTGCCTTTGAATAATTCCGGCTCAAGTAAAAGACAATGATAACTCTAAATTTGGGGAAAATGGAGTGTTTTAAATATCTGTTGTCTTATTTTCTCATTTTTTAGATGACTATTTATAACACTGTTGCTAGTTGACAGTTATTTTAATCTCACTCAAAACCATAATATATAGGTAATTAAAATTTACTCTAAAGAATAGCTAGGAAAAAATTAAAAATCAAATCTACTTCAAAGCCTTTTATTCTTCTCATTTTCAGTGAACAAAAATTTCTTAATGTTAGCTCATCTTGTATATTTTCCCTAATGTGACTTTTACTACCTCTATAATGAATTAAAACAGAAATAAATGGTAGTAACTACCTGTGTTTCATGTGATAATTACTATAATCAACCATCATCATTCTCTGTATTGATGTCTTTTTCCTACAACACATCAAGAAAATTATTTTCTTCTAAAGTGATGAATGACTTGCAACAACAATTCAGACAGGTATTATGATGATAGGTAATAAGGTAAATACAATTTTCCTTTGAAACAGACATAAGACATGCTTTCTATGTTGGTGTGTGTATATTTTATGCTTAAAGACACTCTTTAAATTTTGCAGACATTAAATTGGGTGTCTGATTAGAAGAAGCCTAATGTAGTCAAAAGGAGAGAATTTAAGCTTATTTTTCTCCCAAAGTACACTATGTTCTTTACAATTTTTTTAAATGACCTTTTTAAGGGAAAAAGTCAGCTTCACTGATCAAAATTACTGATGGTTTAAAGGTGGCCTAAATGGCAAATTACTAAATAATTTTAAATATATTATTTTAAACACTTGAATTGTTCTCTCGTGCAGGGAGTAAATAGAAAAGAAGAAAGCATTTCATACTATCTTTCATGTTGAAATTGCTATTTATTATTAGAGTGTTATCAACCCAGCACTGAACCTGATGATCTGTAATTAGACAAAGTTTCTGATGATCTGAAAGAGACAAAGTTTCTGCAAATAGATGTAACTCCTTTATTGACATAAATCAATAGTTCTCCACTCACATACCAAAGACCCCTTTAGAAACAACACATTTATTACCAATTTTCTAGAAACACATGTACAGAGAGAGACACCAATTACTATAGGATGGACAACTGGTCCCACATGTGTGTATTAACAGCTTTTCAAAAGTATACAAATGCTTTTCACATATACATTTAAAAACATCATTACTATAATCAAGATAACTTTTGATACTGTTCTTGGCTCAAGCTATGGTTACTAGAAGTCCAACTGTCACACTGGGGCCTATGAAATTTTTGATATCATACATTAATCTGAATTAAAATGGCAATTGTTATAAATAACTGGTAGAACAGTTATGACCAGAAAGTAGATGTCACCTCAACTATTTTTAACAATGTATTTTTTTCAACATCTTGTGATAATTGTGTGTGTTAGTCACTCAGTTGTGTCTGACTCTGTGACCCCATGGACTGTAGCCCACCAGGCTCCTCTGTCCATAGGGATTCTCCAGGCAAGAATACTAGAGTGGGTTGCCATTCCCTTCTGCAGGGGATCTTCCCAACCCAAGGGTGGAACTTGGGTCTCCCACATGCAGGCAGATTCTTTACCATCTGAGCCAACAGGATTTTAAATAACACTAAATGGATGTTTGGGGCTTCCCAGGTGGCACTATTGGTAAAGAACCTGCCTGTCAATGCAGAAGACATAAGAAATGTGGGTTTGATCCCTGGGCTGGGAAGATCCCCTGGAAGAGGGCATGGCAACCAACTCCAGTATTCTTGCCTGGAGAATCCCATGGCCAGAGGAGCTTGGCGGGCCACAGTCCATAGCGTCACAAAGAGTCACACATGACTGAGCATACTTGCACACACAGTGTCTTATTAGCCTTCTGCTATTCAGGAAAGGGATGGAAATTAATTCAGATTAAGCATAAGGACAGAATTGTTACTTAAACTGCAATTCATAAATATATATTTTATTGCTATCTACATTCTTATTAATAATTCCTAATTTTTATGAAAAGATACTATCAGGTAATACAAGTGCTTTACCTTTCTTTTTTCTAGGAACTCTATAATGTAGGCATGATTTTTATCCACTATTAGAGATAAAGTAAGACATAGAGATATTTAGTAACATGTCTGAGGTCACAAATCTGGAAGCTTATGATGAAGCTCAGATTTCCTTTCTTTGCATTGCTCCTTAGAAACAACACTGTAAACTGAGTGGTGAACTCTGACTAGGGAGGGTTTCCCTGACCAAAGATAAACTTGTCAATATGAGAATTATACGAGATGGCAAGTATAAACCATTAAGTAGGAGAAATGTACGTCTAGCTTCATAGGACCAGCAGACTGCACCTTCTCTTAATCTCTTTGAAGGGCTCTTAAGCTTGCCTGTCTTTTGAGAATCAGTTGTGCCTCTGAGTACAGGTATTTCTTTAATATAATGTACATTTTTTCATATTGTTTCACATGGGATGGAAAGGGTTTTTGAATTGTTTTTCCCCATCTCCCAGTCTCATCTTTACTGAAGAACTAGCAAAATTTCTGTGTGGGGCAAAGAAAAGTCATGATCAGCATTCTAAAAGCTATATTTCTTTTTTTTAAATTTAGTTTACTGAAGTGTAGTTGATTTGCAATATAGTGCTAATTTCTGCTGTATATACCAAAGTGATTCAGTTATACATATATACACTGTTTTTCATATTGATTCCCATTAGAGTTTATCACAGGATACTGAGTAAACTCCTGTACTATACAGTAGGCTCTTGCTGTTCACCCGTTTTACATATAATAGTTTGCATCTGCTCATCCCAAGCTCCCAATCCATCTTTCCCTACTTCTCCTCCTTGGCAACACAAGTCTGTTCTCTGTGTCTGTGACTGTTTCCATTTTGTAGATGAGTTAACTTGTGTCCCATTTTAGATTTCACATGTCATGATATCATATGGTATTTATCTTTCTCTTTCTGATTTCACTAAAAGTTATATTTCTAAATTCCCACTGGACCGTCTCCTAAGCAAAATGATTTTTTCCCCTCCCTCCAACTTTAAGAGGTCATTGAGTTAAGGACACAAGAGATAATCAGTGTATACTCATTGAATATTTTCTAAACACACATTATATGATAAGAATTTTTGTCAAAGTTCCAGTGTGTAGAACATCCTCTGGCAAAGCCATTAGGATGTTTCCGATTTGTACCCAGCCTACTTGTACAAGGCCTCCTGATTAAACTTAGATTGCATTCTTATTAGCACTCACACAATACAGCTCTTTGTAAAAGTGTACATTTCTGTTTGCGCTCTTCTTTTCTGAAGTCTTATCTCCTCTCCAGCAGCATTTACTCAATATCCCCTGAGCTCTCTTTGAGCAATAATAGTACACAGAATGGGATTTGCCAAGCATGAATATTCCATAAAGGATCACAAGGATTCCATAATTCACTGACTCTATTGTCTTTGAAAGCAAATTTCAACATAAACACTGGGTTCCCTTCTTCCTTTGCAAAGCTAAGTGATAATATTAACCCCGTATTATGAGGGGAATTTATATTCAGTAGGAAATTGTTATTCATAGAGGCTCAACCATACCTGACTCATTTGCATTTCCTCCTTCCCCAAGTTCTTAAGGCACATTGGAAGAAGAAGCTTGCCCTTCAGGTTATAAGAATGAGAAAGATGTCAACAACATAAAGAGAAAAATAATTCACAGATGACTTTTTAATTAAAACATAAGGCAATGACCATAGCGTGGACAAAGACGTAGTTGGCCATGAGGATTAGGTCTTATTCACATTTGTATTTAAGTATAAAACAGTGCTTGGAACATAACACTTGTTTAATAAATAAACATTTGTTGAAAGAATGATGTATAGGCAATTGAACTATGGCAGCTGAACCAAATCCAATCATGCCTTATTTGCATGGCCACATGCACAGCCATGCCAAAGCACTTATTAATGCCTTATGTTTACTTTCATGCTACAAAAGCAGAGTATGTGACTTCTTCAATACAAAGCTGAAACACATTATCTGGCCCTTTATGAAAAATGTTTACTAACTCCTACATAGAAGAATGCTTGAAAATAGAAAAAAACATACTTATTTTTTATGAGCATAATTTTGAGTACTTGTGTACTTGGTAGTTAAAGCATATACAAAACTTAGTGTTTCATTTTTTGCTTCCTGTGGTAAATACCTTTTTCTGTGATGAACTTCAGTCTTCTTTATTACTTTAATAACTGCAAGAGTACTCTGTTATGTAGATATATTATGTGACTGCCCCCTTTCAGCCTCAGTTTTCATATTTGTCAGGGAGAAGGGAACGGCAATTCACTCCTGTACTCTTGATTGGAAAATTCCATGGACAGAGGAGCCTGGAGGACCAGTCCAAGGGGTCGCAAAGAGTTGGACATGACTAAGTGCCTAACACTCTTACTTCTATAACTCAATAAAAATCAAGATGCTTCCAATTCTGACTCTGGTTCTGTCTCCCTTCCACAGTCTTTCAGCATACATGCAACTTTAGAGGTTGAAAATATGCTTGTTTATTTAATTCTAACATATCTGAGGACAGTTGAGAGACCAGGTTCTAAATTCTTCTCTAGATAACAATAGAAGACACTGGGTTTTTGCTGATCACACATTTTATGGCTTCTACTCGTGGGTCTAGGTCTCCATGTTTTCACGTTCAAAAAACTGTGCAACTGTTCAGCTCTGCTGGAAGGAGATAATGTTACATTTTCTTCATTTAGGTATTCTTTCTGTGTGTGTTAGTCTCTCAGTCATGTCCGACTCTTTGCCACCCCACAAACTGTAGCCTGCCAGGTTCCTCTGCCCATGGAATTGTCCAGGCAAGAATACTGGAGTGGGTTGCCATTCCCTCCTCCAGAGGATCTTCCTAACCCAGGGATCAAACCCTGGTCTCCTGCATCGCAGGCAGGGAGCTACAGGGAAGTCCTTGTATTCTTTCTGCTAGAAGTCAAATAATACCAACTTTAGAAATCAAGTATAATAGAAAATCACAGTATGTTTGGCTTGTTTTACTTTTTCATTTGTAATCTGCTCACTGAAAAGTTTTTTATAAATAGAACACTGATTTCATATTCATGTATTCATTTGTTCACTTTATTAATAAAAAAATACTAAATGCCTAATATGTGTCTAGCACTAGGTTATGCATTAGGAATAGAAATACAAGGGAGATAGATATTAGACTTTAATGATGATGCTCAGTGATGAATAGAAGTCTAAATCCTGAAGATGAAAAGTAAGTCTTACACCTGATACAAACAGCTGACCCATTGAAAAAGATCCTGATGCTGGGAAAGATGGAGGGCAGGAGGAGAAGGGGACAACAGAGGATGAGATACTTGGATGGCATCACCGACTCAATGGACATGAACTTGGGCAAACTCTGGGAGATGGTGAGGGACAGGGAAGGCTGGCATGCTGCAGTCCTTAGGGTTGCTAAGAGTCAGACTTGACTTGGTGACTGAACAACAACAACAAATGTTCTGATCTAATTAACTGCATGTTAAGATTTCTCAAGCTCAAACTTAGTGATATATAGAATCTCTGATGTCCGGAACTGTGAGTTTGCATTATTTTACTTAGGATACTAAGGCAAAAGTAATTCTCCCAAACTCTGTACCCCACTTATACATTTATCTATATTTCATATTTATACATTTACTTATACACTTATGTATATATAACATAATACATTTGAAATGTATTACTACATGAATGTGCGTTTGTGCTCAGTTATGTCTGACTCTTTACGAACCCAAGGACTGCAGCCCGCACAGGAGAATGACTGCAATGAGTGAGTGTGGCTGGGCCACACGGCTTCTGTAATGCATTGGTCTCTCTGATTCTTCTCCACTAAAAGAAGCTCATTCTCTTGGAGTCACCTGTGATCACAGGGCTTGGGTTTCTAAGAATTGCAGCTCAAAATAAGAATAACAGTGTCCCTATTATTTAGACAACTTCCAAATTAATTCCCCTAATCAGGTGACAGGAAAGATTTTTCATAAGGTTTGTCTTACACAATTTTAGTCCTGGCATTCCAAAAGCTGCCCTTCCTTTTCTGGCACATGTAAAGAAAGCAAAGATCACCTCCACTTTTACTCAGATACAAAGAAGTAGGAACAAACACAGCAGGTTCACATCTACAAGGAGTCATACTGTCTTTTGCAGCAGTCATGGGCAGTTTGGCAAGCAAAAACTGATAAAGAAGAAAATAGTACATGAAAACAACAAGTTTATTTTCCTTTCTGCTGAGGTTATGTATCAGTGAAGAGAAGGAAGGGCAGGGAGGTCATGAGATTGCACTTGACCAGGCTATTGGGGAGGTGGTTCAAGGATGACAGCCCACTGTCATATCACAAGGGGGAAAACAACAGACTTCTTGGTGGTGGTTTTTCTGCTTCCTGGGGACCATTCACAAGGCTAGGTGTGAAGGGGCCAAATGGCACAGATGAACCTAGGGCAGGAATAGAGACACAGACATAGAGAACAGATGTGTGGACATGGGATGGATAGAGGGAGGGATGCATTGGTAGATTTGCATAGACATACATACACGACCACGTGCAAAATAGAGAACTAGCGGGAACCTGCCATATAGTGCAGGGAGCTCAGCTCAGTGCTCTGATGCCCCAGATGGGTAGGATAGTGAGGGGACAGATGATGGGGGAGGCTCTGGAGGGAGGGAATATAAGTATATATACAACTGATTCACTCCATTACCCAGCAGAAACTAACACAGCATTGTGCAACTAAAGCAACTATACTCCAATAAAAATATCAGAAAATGCAACTGAAAAGAAAAATGGGATAACATTTCAACGTACTTTTCCGCACACATTTTTCCTTGACCACTAGGTTAGGATACAAAGTACTTAATGAGTTGACAGGAGACCTGTGCTATTTCAGGGAACTCCAAACCCCTCGCGCAGCACCCATACCATCCACTGTTCAACCAATGCTACTGTTCTTCTCCTTCCCGGACTGTGAGCAGAGTTACAGGTACTGCCAATGAGATGACCATGTCCTACTGTACTCTATGCTTGAGTCCCTCAAAGTGACGATGATCCTCCTTCTAGCTTTATATTTATCCACGTGCTTCTTCACTAAGAGGGAAGAAATGGAGTTCAAAGTTTTAACTTCTGTATGCTGCCTGAGTCCCACAGATCAGCTCTAGAAGAGCTAGCTGTGAGTGCAAAATACAGGTAATCAAAATTCAACTTATCATGCTCTGGATTATTCAGCCAAAATGAGAATCTTAAACTTGGGACCCAAATCTAAAAGTATTCCAACTACAAGATCCAACTGTAGAATTTTATACAATAGCTCTTTAGGATGTTTGTAGATGATGCATACTTTCACTCCTTCCACAAAATTTCCCTTCTAGTTACCCATTTTTAAACTATCATTAATAATAACAGCTATGATTTATTAAGTCCCTATTATATTAAGGGTAAAAGTCTAAGTGCCTTGCATGTATAAACTCACTCCTCAGAGGAAGGTCCTCATCATTCCCATTCTGCTTTTATGGCATTTAGTCTACAGAGAGATTAAGTGAATTGTTCAAGAAGATCACACAGCTAGTAAGCGGCAGAGCTGGGTAAATCCAGGGAGTGTGGCTCTAGAGAACCACAGCTCTAAACAATGAACTTCCTTTGTTAACCACTGGGCTCCTTATAGAGCAGGAATCTTCATTACTGTGTCATTATTTCACTTAGTGGGAGATGTTCTAATACTGAATATACCTAGCAAAAATCTTACTACTGTGTACATGTATTTAAAGTACTAGGCAAACACTGTTGAGTGTCAAAGAGTCTACAGTAGATTATAAATACCCTGTACCTCTCTCTTATTTTTGATACAATGAAAATGGATTTGCACTGTATCTGAGGCAGTAGAATAAAATATACACAGAAAGAAAAGAAGGAGCCTTCAGTTACTAAGCTAACGAATGTGGGTGAGGCAGTGAAACTTTCAGAGACATGGCTGCCTTTTTGCCTTATTATACAATGTATGTGATAACCCTCCCCCAATACTTTTGTATTACAAAATTCAGGTTGTTTTCCTTTGATGTTTTCATAACATTAACGCATGCTCCAACTTGTGGAATAATTGTCATGTATACTATGTATATGCATTATAATATCTCAAGCAAAGTCGAATTTTGCTTTGGGAACCGTATGCTCCATTTCCTTTGATTCTGCCATGGGCTACTCAGTATAGCATGCGATCTGAAAAGAATGAAAATAGAGCAGCTCCGAGCTCTTTCCAGACTCCCCAATAGTTAGTCACGTTCTGATGCAAATCTACTGGAGAATTTTCAAATGCCAAGTCAAGCATGATTGGGCATCAGAGATTATAAACCTTTGAGGGAGAATCCATATTATCATGGAAGACTAGGAGCCATTTGCATTATTTTAGCATTCTAGAATACTCATCTGACCCAAAGAGAAAGATTTTTTTTGTTCCTTGAAAGGAAAGATGAATGAGCATATATCACTTTGGGCAGAATTCGCCGGAAACTATAATCTGCAGCTACAGCATTTATTCGAAACTCTGTATTTTATTTTAAAGGTCGTGGCTGTATAATTCTGAATTTAGCAAGCAGAAACATTTTCAAAAAAATGTAGCCTAATTTTATTGTTCATCTTTAAATATTCATTTCATATTTGATGGGCTAGAAATTTGCAATTCAAATTACTTCCTTTTCCTTTATTCTTAGTAAAGTCATCTAAGAGAAAGAGGTGCAGTTCATTTATAACAAAATAGAAATAAAATAAACTTCATAATTCAACAAGAACTAATTAAAGTTATTTAAAAGGCAGTTTACAGGTGAGTAAACTGCTAATTCCAACTGCATCACTCAGATTCTTTATAAGTATTTCAGGAAAATTATTCATTTACCAAATCATTGAATCATAGTGTTGAAAAGGACATTAAATTCACCTCCTACAAAACCCTTTTATTACTGATAAGGTATAGACAGTTTCCTTAGCAAGTACAAGGTCACTTTTTAAAAATTTGAGAAGTAAAGAATCAAATTTAGGCCTATGTCTCTAAGTTCCCTGCACTTTCTAGGTAACACTTGGCTAAGCCATACTAGATACTGAGTAAATTTCCCCAGCATCTCAGGTCCAAGATCTCAGCGGGTACCTTGTCTCAAGCTGAAGGTCAGGGGTAGAACATGATACTGGATCTCCTATGTGGTCACTGATTTTTACTAAAACAGAGTATTCCCATAGGTATCCCTTTCCAGAAGAACTGAGCAAGCCTAATTTTTCTAGAAAACAGCACCATATATTCCTCAAGCTGACATAAGCAGGCTGTTAATACCAAGCACACTGGATACAAAATCTCTTAACATCAATATCCATTTATTGGAGCTCGTGGTCAGGCAAGAAACAGAATTTGGGTCACCATTTCCTTCCCCACTTCTTTGTGCCCCTATTTCCTAGGACTGCTGTAAAAAGGTACTAAAAACTGAGAGAATTAAAAGAACAGAAATATTCTTACATTTCTGGAGACAAGAAGTCAGAAACCAAGGTGTCGGGGGGCGATGTTCTTTCTGAAGGCTGTGACAGATAATCTGTTTCAGGCTTCTTTCCTGGCTTCTGGTGGTTGCTGGCAATACTTGGTGTTTCTTGGCTTATAGCTGCATTATTCCAATATCTCTCTTGGTTTTCACATGGCCTTTTCCCCTCTGGATGTGTGTTTCCCATCTTCATAAGGATACCAGTTAAGGGCCCACCTTAATCCAGTATAATCTTATTCTTAGTTAAGTGCATCTGAAAAATCCCTATTACCAAGTAAGGTCATGTTCAGAGGTACTAGAAGTTATGACTGTAGCATATCATTTTGGGTGATATAATTCAATCCACTATGGCTCCCAAATTGATTGTATTTAATAAAGACAGTACTGCTTCAGGGTATAATAGACACACTCCTGGATGATTGGTTTTTGAACTATTTATAAATATTCGGCCAACTCAGAAAACAGTTTGAAAATAGCTAGGTCTGATACCATACCCCATTACCTGGCTTGGTAGAGGGGTTTTTTTAGAAGTCAGAAGTGAGGCATCATCCCTGACATGTCAGGACATGTACAGACACTGCAGAGATCAGGCAACAGTTCCTGGTGAGGGGATTCTTCCATCAGCCTTTTTACAACTCATTGGAACATTCACTTTTGAATTTTGTGTTTTAGGTTTTTATTTACTAGGGAATTTAAACTATCCATAGTCCCCTCTCATATTTATTTATCTGACAGGAACTCTGAGATCCTCATGCTACATGTATTGTGTAGGCAGAGACATTCCAAGATGCCTGACACCAAACAGGCTTTGTTGACCTTCCAGAAGTTAAAATAGTTTCACTCAATAGCAGGTACCAACACAGAGTATACCCGGCACAAATTATGAGATGCATTTGCAGTGAAAAAGTGTTAGGCACTCAGTTGTGTCCAGCTCTTCATGCCCCCACGGACTCTACTCCCCCCAGGCTCGCTGTCCATGAAATCCTCCAGGCAAGAATTGCCAAGGTTGCCATTCCTTCTCCAGGGGATCTTCCTGACCCGGGGCTCAAACCCGGGTCTCCTGCATTGGCAAGTGAGTCCTTTACCACTGAGCCACCAGGAAAGCCCCAAGTGCTAGTCACTTGGTAGGGCCTGACTCTGTGACCCCATGGACTATAGCCCACTAGGCTCCTCTGTCCATGGAATTCTCCAGGCAAGAATATGGGAGTGGGTATCCATTCCCTTCTCTATGAGATCTTCTCCACCCAGGAATCGGACCCTGGTCTCCTGCATTGCAGGCAGACTCTTTACCATCTGAGCCATCAAGGAAGCAGAAAAGGCAATGGCACCCACTCCAGTCCTCTTGCCTGGGAAATCCCATGGACGGAGGAGCCTGGTAGGCTGCAGTCCATGGGGTGGCGAAGAGTTGGACACGACTGAGCGACTTCACTTTCACTTTTCACTTTCATGCACTGGAGAAGGAAATGGCAACCCACTCCAGGATTGTTGCCTGGAGAATCCCAGGGATGGGAGTCTGGTGGGCTGCCATCTATGGGGTCGCACAGAGTTGGACACGGCTGACATGACTTAGCAGCAGCAGCATCAGGGAAGCCCACATTTGGACAGTGATGCTCAAATTATCCTTTTATATTTGTCATACAGGTCTACACCTCTTATTTTTTATTTTTATTTATTCTTACTTTTTGTAAGTTCTCTACTTGCAAGAGAAATATCAATAACCTCAGATATGCAGATGACACCACCCTTATAGCAGAAAGTGAAGAACTAAAGAACCTCTTGATGAAAGTGAAGGAGGAGAATAAAAAAGTTGGCTTAAAGCTCAACATTCAGAAAACTAAGATCATGGCATCCAGTCCATCTCTTCATGGCAAATAGATAGGGAAACAGTGGAAACAGTGGCTGATTTTATTTTTCAGGGCTCCAAAATCACTGCAGATGGTGATTGCAGCCATGAAATTAAAAGACACTTACTCCTTGGAAGGAAAGTTATGACCAACCTAGACAGAATATTAAAAAGCACAGACATTACTTTGTCAACAAAGGTCTATCTAATCAAGGCTATGGTTTTTCCAGTGGTCATGTATGGATGTGAAAGCTGAATTGTGAAGAAAGCTGAGCACCGAAGAATTAATGCTTTTGAACTGTAGTGTTGGAGAAGACTCTTGAGAGTCCCTTGGACTGCAAGGAGATCCAACCAGTCCATCCTAAAAGAGATCAGTACTGGATGTTCATTGGTAGGATTGATATTGAAGCTGAAACTCCAATACTTTGGCCACCTGATAGGAAGGACTGACTCATTTGAAAAGACCCTGATGTGGGGAAAGATTGAGGGCATGAGGAAAGGGGGACGACAGAGGATGAGATGGCTGGATGGCATCACAAACTCAATGGACATGGGTTTGGGTGGACTCCGGGAGTTGGTGGTGGACAGGGAGGCCTGGCATGCTGTGGTTCATGGGATTGAAAAGAGTGGGACTTGACTGAGCAACTGAACTGAACTGAACTACAGCCATATATATATATATATGCATATAAATGATTGAAAGTTTATTACAGGGAGAAATGGAATCCTGATTCATCTTACAGGAGTTAGTTTGATGTCTTGCACATAACAAAGGTTAAAGAATATTTAGAGATAAATAAATGCATGAGTTGTAAAGCCAATAGTGATCATATATGAATAAATTATATTTGAATTTATAAAACACCAGCAAGTTTAAACAATGCTCCACTTGCTAACATATCTTATCCAGGCATTGCTTAATGAGTTGGTCTCATTTATCACACAAAGAAACTAGCAAATTTAGTTACATGTTAATGGCAAAAATAAATATGTTGAATAATAATTATACCTTGCCTTCACACAATGGGTTATTCTTAAACTAGGTATAAAGAACAAAATTATTTCTACTTTATGATTTTAAATTATAGAGAAAAAACATTGAAAATAATTAGTATATAGTTTTGACAAGCTAGATTTGTTTAAACAAGTATTACAATTCTAATAATACTGACTAATGACTAATATTTTAATTTTAAGTTATCAAGCTAAATTATGACTATTTTGAAAAGGGTGCACTGAAAGGTTGTCATTTAAAACATAATAAGGGGGGAAATGCCTATTTCTGGTCATTCCAGATTGAGTTTAAAGCCAACAAAATCTATTCATTTTTAAATGTCTGCTAATGACCACTGGGAATTAAAAGAAACAACACAGAACTAGAATTGGTTATATTACAAATTTTCAAGTAAACCATTGTATCTTTTGGATCTTAAACAGTGTAAGTCTGGGCCTAGGATAAATTAACAGGAGACTGAACCTACACTTGAACCTTCTAGGTTTGGAGCCTATTAACACTCTTTACGTGCTCTTCAGATGCCCTATGAGCCCAGGTTTGTGATCTTCCCATGAGCAGAGTGCTTTCTCCAATGCTCTACCCCTAAGATTTGGAGATAAAAATGATGCTTACATATTAGATTTTTTTTTTTTTTTTTAGTTTTTGTTTTTTGAACTTGGTTTGACCACTACTTTCTCATCTACTCATTCCTCACCATTCTTTTATGTACCTGACCCCACCACCACACACATACACACACAAGCACACTCTACAGTCTTCAACAGAAATTTTGCCTTACTTACTATATATCCCTCTCATCAAGCAAACACTACATAACAGGTGTTTAGTTATAATTGGGTGTCTCTTGCTCCTTTTGAAAATAAGGCAGCTGATATTGGCTACAAGAGTTTACTTTCATGTAAACCATCCATATCCATATCTATAATAATGTATGCAAATTTTATTTTCTCTTTTCCTCCTCTTTTTTTTATTTTCTGAAAATCATTCTTTCCTCTGCTCTAAAATACCCCCTTTTCTTTCCATTCCATCAATCATGTTACAAAAAATGTTTGAACAAACTCATCACCCATCTACATTTTAACAACAGATGCATCCTAAAAGTTAGGAAGAAAATGGGGACCAAGTCTTTAGAGTTATCAGATGATTTGACCAATGTTTCTGAAATTCAAAATTTTGGCTAGTTCAGTAGATTCAAGTACTGAGAATGTTTGCTAGAAATTACCCATTTTTCAGAGGAATTCTGAAGACATGCAAATAACACTGAATTACAACACATCAAAATCATCCCTTCAAAGGAAGCACACCTTCTTACATCAAGTAGTTTTGTGAAGCATTGTCTTTACATTTTATAATCTGTAATGCAGACTTCCACCAGAATTCATGTTTCTGACCACCAAATTTTAACAAGCAGACAGAATTAAATCCCACTCTCAGCAGAGTCAGAAATAATGGAATTGCTCATTAAAAATAATGAGATGCAGTAGTAATGACTCCTGATCTGTAGCTTCTGTCTCCAAAACATCTTTTCATTGGAAAAAAATAATTAGGTTCTATGAAGTATCTCACCTTGGGATGTAAAAGGTAATCACAAAACCACACTTAATTATGTAAGTGAGTGAAGGAAAGTCGCTCAGTCGTGTTCGATTCTTTGAGACCCCATGAACTGTAGCCCACCGGGCTTCTCTGTCCATGGAATTCTTCAGGCAAGAACACTCCAGTGAATTGTCATTTCCTTTTCCAGGGGATCTTCCTGATGCAGGGATAGAACCTGGGTCTCCTGCATTGTAGGCAGATTATCTACCTTCTGAGCCACCAGGGAAGCCCTAATTATGTACACTGAATACTTTCAGAACAATGCTACCAAAAAGTGTCCATTCCATACCAGGTATCAGGTTGATGAGGAAAAGAAGTTACATTTGACAATGAAATAGACCTGGAGGAGAAAGGCAAAAAAGAAACAAGAGGAAACTATTGCTCTTTTGCTACCATAAGCCATCATAACTTTTTCCAGAAGAATTGACCTTGACAGAGAAAGGAGTCTAGTCAGTGAGTAGTTAATCTCATTTCTCAACCCATAGACATTTGCACTCTTCAAACTTCTGAATGTACTTTTCTTGCCTTAACTGCCTCTTTCATGCTGTGAAAAGGGAACATAATTTTTACTGAAGCCATATAGAAGTTTAGCAAGGAATCAAAAGTTGTAATTAGGTGAGTCATTTATACTCAGGTAGCTTATCTGCAATCTAGTTAGGCTGCCTGCCTGTTTGGAAACCCAAGTAGGAACAGAAACACCTAGACTCTCATGTAAAGCACAGTTTAAGAGAGTGGCAGGTCTTTGTCTAAATTGCAGTGGGATAGTCAGGGAAGGAAAACATAGGCCAGACAGTAATCGATTTTTCATTAATTGCCAAATAATATTGGAAATATAAAAACTAATGATTCAATAGTGAGACTGAACACCAGTGAGACGAGGTTCTATTTGACATGAATAACATAGACTAGACTGTTGGAAATAGATCTGAAGGGCTATGGATTCCCCTGGGAGAGTCAGAATCTTTCTAGCTGCCTATTTTGTGAGAGAAAAAGTAACAGCATTCACCACCAAGAGGGCCTGGTGTATGTGGACTCCCACCGAGAATGTTGTTTTAAATCTCAGCATTTTATTTAGTCCGTAGAAGTCTGTTTAAACCTGAAGATTTTGGCTGAAACCACACAAACACACAACTCCCCACGAACTACCCGCAGAGAATTCCCTTAGCGTCCTTCGGGTCTCACTGATCTGTATTTGGATTCAAGATCAGGATACACAGA
This sequence comes from Odocoileus virginianus, assembly GCF_023699985.2. Taxonomy (NCBI): domain Eukaryota; kingdom Metazoa; phylum Chordata; class Mammalia; order Artiodactyla; family Cervidae; genus Odocoileus; species Odocoileus virginianus. The sequence goes on along the minus strand of NC_069686.1, from coordinate 56,050,954 downwards.
AAAGCTCTGCCTTGTTGAAGATTGCTGAGAGCCTATTGTTGGCAGAGACCAATTGAAGGGCACAGCAAAGGCACTGAAGCAAAGTTCAAACAAAATGACCTTTGAGGACCCTGGGCACTGGTTCTCCTTTCTCTCCTCCTTCCTTTCCTGAGCCTGCAATGTGGGAGGCCTGGGTTCGATCCCTGCATTGGGAAGATTCCCTGGAGAAGGGAAAGGCTACTCACTCCAGTATTCTGGCCTGGAGAATTCCATGGACTATCCATGGGGTTGCAAAGAGTCAGACACGACTGAGAGACTTTCATTCATTCCTAACAAATTACCACAAACTGGAGGGCTTTAAAAAAATCAGGAACTTAGTTTGTCAAAGTTCTGAAGAGCAGAAATCCAAAAATCAAGGTGTCCACAGGGCCAGAATGCTCCACTGGCTCCAGGGCACAGTCTCTCCAAAATACCTGGCGGCTTCAGGCATTTCTGAACTTGGGACTACATCCCTCCAGGGTCTGCCTCCACCTTCACCTGGTCTCCTATCTGTCTTCTCCTCTTCTGAGTCTTATAGGGATACTTAGCATTGCATTTAGCACCTATCCAGATAACCTAGGATAATCTATCTCATGTGTGAGTGTGTGTGCATCCTCAGTCGTGTCTGACTCTTTGCAGCTCCATGGACAGTAGCCCACCAGGGTCCTCTTATCTTCCAGGCAAGAATACTGGTGGGGTTGCCATTTCCTTCTACACAGGATCTTCCTGACTAAGGGCATTGGACCCATATCTTTTGAGTCTCCTGCATTGTCAGGCAGTTTCTTTACCAACTGAGCCATGGGGGAAGCCCATCCTTAAATATATTGTATCTGCAAGTATCCCCCCCCCCCTTTTTTTTCCAAATAAGATCATATTCATAGCCTCCAAGATGTGGAAATATATTCTTTCTTGGTCACCACCACAGGGACAATGGACTTAGGCTGAGACTGAATACTATATAACCTTGCCACCCCCCCTCAACTCTGAACATGACCTCTTAGAAATTCTAAAGAATTAAATTTCTTTCAAATGTTCCATTCTCCATCTAGAGAAATGGATCAGGGAAGAGCCTACTTAGAGAAAATATACTTGACTATTATAGAGAACAAAGTCCAACAAAGTCCAACAAAGCACTATAAACTAGACACCCACTATGACATACCTTCAGATGTGTGTTTTCCAAGCAAAAATCAACCAAACAAAGCTGAAATATGTGCAGGGTATATATGTTTATTATTAAGTGAACCTGGTGCAACTACTGCTTAGATAATCTTTTGCTACAATCTTGGTCTCTAAGCACACTCTATAGGATGAATTTAATGCCAGCTCCTGGGAATAAAGTGAAATCTTGTTATTTTGCAATGAAAATTACCTTCTCAATTAAGCAAATAAGAAGACAGAGAAAGCCCATAGGCTTTAATAAAATCTCTCTGGGACTCTGTTAAGATGAACCTCTAGAAGCTGCATTTGCCTTTTTACTCACATGTCTGCTTTCTCAATCAGGTAGAAATTACATACTCAGTCGGGGCCAATCTTGTCAAGATTGGATGCTTTCTCTAAAAAAATCACTTAAAAACTTAAACTTACAGCTTTTAAGTAATTTCTTGAGCAGAGAAATCCTCTAGCACTTCCTCTTCCTTCCCATGTTTGAAGTTCTAAAGCTTTATTGACTGTGAGTCATCCAGCCTTGTTTCACTTTCCTGATCTCATCCATCTACCTACTTTTCTCATCACTTTCTTTCCCTTAACAGATATCTTTATGGACATCTTCATGGAACTCATTGTTAATCAGTGTGTGGTTCATGGATTGTAATCACTTGGGAGCTTGTTATATTAGCAGCATCTCAACACACCCTGGATTTACCATCTGCATCTTAACTTTAGGCATATTAAAGTGTGAGACACAGCCCCCAAGTCCCATTTACTAATTTGGTTATGACATATGTTTTAGCCTGCCCTACCAACAAGCATTCCTCTCTCTCATTCAAGACTTCAATTCTCACTTGTTATTTGCACAGAATTAAAATTACATAGCATCCAGTCCCATCACTTCATGGCAAATAGATGTGGAAACTATGGAAACAGTGACAGACTTTATTATCTTGGGCTTCAAAGTTACTGCAGATGGGGGCTGCAGCCATGAAATTAAAAGATGCTTGCTCCTTGGTTGGGGGGGGGTGGAACAACTATGACAAACCTAGACAGCATATTAAAAAGTAGAGACATTACTTTGCCAACAAAGATCCATCTAGTCAAAGCTATGGTTTTTCCAGTGGTCATGTATGGATGTTAGAGTTGGACCGTAAGGAAGGCTGAGCACCAAAGAATTGATGCTTTTGAACTGTGGTGTTGGAGAAGACTCTTGAGAGTCCCTTGGACTGCAAGGAGATCCAACCAGTCAATCCTAAAGGAAATCAGTCCTGAATATTCATTGGAGGGACTGATAGTGAAGCTGAAACTCCAATACTTTGGCTACCTGATGTGAAGAGCTGACTCGGTGGAAAAGACCCTGTTGCTTGGAAAGATAGAAAAAGGAGGAGAAGGTACAACAGAAGACAAGATTGTTGGATGGCATCACTGACTCAATGGACATGAGTTTGAGTAAGCTCTGGGGGATACTGAAGGACAGGAAAGCCTGGTGTGCCACCATCCACGGGGTCACGAAAAGTCGGACACGACTGAGCAACTAACATACACAGAGATTTTATTTTGTCTAGGGTGGAGCCTAGGCATAGTCTTTTTTTTTATAACGCTCCCCAGAGATTCTAATTTGCAACCACATTTAAGAACACTGTCACAGAAGGATGGTTTCAAAGTGTGGTTACAGAATAGGTAGCATTGTACCACCAAAATGTTAAAATGAAAATCCTTTGGTTCCATCTCAGGTTTTCTGAACCTGAAACTCTAGAGAAGAGCCTGACAAGCTTGTTTTAAAAGCCCTCCAGATGATTTTAATGAGGGCTATAGTTTGAGAAATTGCCCATCACCACTCACTCCAAGTTCTACGGAAAGTACACACATGAATAAAGTCTGGTCCTTACCCTAGAGTAACAAAAATGTATCTGGAAGAAACACTTTGAAAATGCACATACACCCCAATAGCACACATGCTTTCAGATCCCTGTAATTCTAGTCAGAATGTGACTAAGGATAAGCAAAATCCATGAGAGAGTGAATAAAAAAGAAAAATTACTTCTGATAGAATTGCTATAGAAAGAGGCCAAATATGCAGCTGATACAAGTATAAATAATAGGAGGGAGAGGGTGTTTAGGTAACTAGACTAGTTTATTAAGAAGTAGACTTAAAAAAATAAATGGGTGGTAGTCATACTCTGGAAGATCTTGAACATCACTCTAAGCCATCCAGGTATTACTAAAAATACCAAGAAAATATTTTGTATACGCATTGCAGTTAGCTAGATAAAGGGAAAGAAGAGGACAAAGAAATTCCCAGGTACTGGAAAGAGTGCGTCCGAAGCCCCCGAGACAGGAAAAGCCATAGGATCTTCAACACAGTCTGCATGGAGCAGTCATTTAGGATGCAGGGTCTCAGCACCCATCTGTAAGGATGATGTGAGGCTGATTGTACAGGGGACAGATTAATAGGACTTGTGACCTTGAAATTCCAATTTAATTCTCTCTGGTTATACTTAATAGGATTCTTCCAACTTTACAGCCATTTTTCTAAATCCTTTCTTTTAATGTAAACTAATGGAATGCTCTGAGTAAGTAAAAAATTGAAAGAATAGAAATTTGATTTTAAAACACAACTTTGAAGGTCACTACAGTAAATGCAGTGTTGAAAAACAAATTTAATTACGAGTGTGTGGCATTTCTTTGTAACCATAGCTTCCTTTTTGGAGAACTGCCATTTAGTATCACACCCTGAGCAGATTCCCAGTGCCATAAAAACCATTTAAGGAAATAAAATGTAGTGGGGACTTGATATTTTTTGATGTTTTGTATTCATTACTACCCTTTGATTAACATACTGCTAATTTCTCCCTGTCCTGCAGTTCTGACACCACACTTTATCTACCAAAATTCTCTGCTTGGATCTCAGGATATGTGCTCACACATAACACTCCAAGATTAGAACATGGGACTCAGGTCTGGCCAATGCAACTGCTATATTTCCCTGATCATGGGGATGGTTCTGCAGGACACAAGACACTAGACTGTGGAACCCTAGGGGCTTATTCCAAAAGTTTTCCTAAAAAGAACATATAAAACAAAGCCAAGAACAGTTTTTAAAGTAAAACAACTGAGGCAGAACTTGATGCCCTAACTATCATAATACCCTATAAATCTTTCATAATTTTGTGACATTATCAATAGTTAAGAAATAGTCAAATAGATCAATGGAATCGCACAGAGAATTCAGAATCAGACTGAATTCATATTTTAGGGATATCACTTAAAAACCAGTAAGAAAGATGTTCAACATCATTGATCATCAGGGAAATGCAAATCAAAATCACAGTGAGGCATCACCTTACACCTGTCAGAATGGCTATCATCAAAAAGAGCCCAAATAACAAACATTGGCAAGGATATAATAAAAAGGGGAGAGGGAAACCTTGTACTTTGCTGCTGGAAAGGTAAATTGGTGCAGCCACTGGGAAAACAGTATGAAAGTTTCTTTAAAAAAAAAAGAACTACCAAATGACCCAGCCAATTCCACTCCTGGGTGTATATCTGAAAAAAATACACTAATTCAAAACGATATATGCACCTCAATGTATCAGCATTATTTACTATAGCCAAGATATGGAAGCAACCTGAGTGTTCATCAAGACATGAATGAATAAAAAGATGTAGCATGCACAGACACACACACACACACACACACACAAAATGGAATTAACTATTCATCCATAAAAATAAATACTACTCTGTCATTTGCAGCAACATGGATGGACTTGGATAGTATTACATGAAGCAAAACAAGTCAGACAGAGAAAGACAAATATTGTATCATATCACTCATATGTGAAATCTAAAAAAAAAAAATGCAACAAGCTAGTGAATATAAGCAAAAATAGGCTCACAGATATAGAAAACAAACTAGTGGTTACCAGTGGAGGGGGCTTTATAGGGGTGGGAGAGTGAGAGGCATAAACTATCAGGTGTAAGAGAGGCTACAAACATATATTGTATGACACAGGGAAAATAGCTAATATTTTGTAATAACTGTAAATGCTGTATAAACTCTTAAAGATGTGTAAACGTAAAAGATAAAAATTAGAAAAAAATCAGTAAGGAAAATAAAACTAGCTTAAAAACAGGAGATTTCTTCAGTAATATTAGAAAAAGTGGCTATTTGGAAATACAAAATAAAAGTTAGAATCCTACTAAGTCCCAGTCCAAAACTGAATTCTGGATAGTTTAAAATGCAAAATGGAAAGTCTTGTAAAATAGTTCCTTTCAAATTGTTGCTCTATATTACACAATATGTAATAGTGTGCCAAAGGATGAGATGGCTGGATGGCATCACTGATGCCACACTTAATTGTGGAATTTGAGGGTTTTATTTCAAAAGTTTTCTTCAACAGAACATGTAAAACATAGCCAAGAACAGTTTTTAAAATAATACAACTAAGGCAGAACTTGATCACCTAACTGTCATAATACCCTGTTGTGTTTTTTCCAGTCTTAAAACTAGTCAGAAGGATTTTAATCGCTTGGCCATGGAGGAGTCAGGGAAAGGATTATAGAGAACTCAGAATATTTATCCTCTGTAAATAGCCATAGTAGTTATCTATTTGGATGGACAGCAGCTTTGCCATGATTATAAACAGCTCTGGGCTTCCCTCATAGCTCAGTTGGTAAAGAATTCACCTGTAATGCAGGAGACCACAGTTCAATCCCTGGGTCGGGAAGATACCCTGGAGAAGGGAGAGGCTACCCACTCCAGTATTCTGGCCTGGAGAATTTCATGGACTGTATAGTCCATGGGGTTGCAAAGAGTCAGACATGACTCAGCGATTTTCACTCACTCACCCACTCCATGTTATATGCATGTACTGCTCTTTTCACCAATTTTCCATGTCATTCAGCACTGGGCAGCCTGAAACCACAGTCTTGACATAGAAGTTTTAGGCTTCAAGTATCTAGACCATTTCTTCTTCCTAGTTCTAAGGATCATGTAATCCTTCCACCATGAGCTGAAACATAACTTCTGAATCTTTCTATCATCAGCTTCAGAATGTCACTTTCAAATAGTTAGAATGGACACATAAGTTGAAATAGGCCTACAGGGATTTTCTATTTCATTGTGGACATAGAGAGGGAGCCACACTTAGAGAAGTATCCCAGTGGGGAAGATACCAGAAATACAGGCTGAACCCCTGAGACGGGGGAAGGAATCTGGGGTGACAGTTGTGCAGCAATTATTAGTAATTTATATTTACAAGTATCCAGAAAGTAGAAACCAAGTGTCACTAACTGTGGAGAGTTTGAGATTTACCAATCTGAGATTTACAAATTAACACTAGCTGCATAGATGCTCAAAGATCAGAGATTCCTAGATCATAGACAAAGGACTCTGTACTGACAGCACATGAAGCAGCATGAGTTTCAGGGTTTCACCAGTTGCTTCTGACCCTCAGTTCCACAGGGAGGATGAGTAGGGGTCATGCAAAGCTGGGCTGGGGGATGCTGCACATATCATAGGTTTGTGCTATAGCCGAAGAGCCCTGAGATTAGAAAACACTCAGTCTTTGATGGAGGTTGCAAGCAGCCCCATCCAACATTTTCCCTAAGGAAGGCATTATCATTATTATAATGCCCTCAGGCCTGAAGGAAGATAATACCACTGCTTTCCAAGAATGTGTGCTATATAAACAGTCTTAGAAATAGTCAAAAGAGGTACAGAATTCCACGGAAAATTACCGCCAGCTCAAGGAAAATGGGGATAAGAAAGGAACCCAGAGTATAGCTGGAATAAGTCTAGGATACAAAAATAATTAATCACAGTAAATAAAGTTAGCAACCCACATTTCAATCACAGCTTTCTGAGACAGGTGACTAAGGAATTGGGTCCCCAGTTAGAGAAATACTGTGTGACTCTAGAATTTAACAAGAATTTCCAATGCCAATATTAATCTAATGTCCACACCCTACAACCAGACTCATGAGTTTCTGACGATAAGACCAAAGTTAAGGCATTACAGAAGCTGCCACATTTTTATCTGCTGCACAGAAATTCACTGGATTTGCTTCCCAAATATACCTCCACTTTCCTTTTCATTATAGGTTTCATTATAGGTATATAACCCACTAAGAGTATAGCCAAAGGATATCATTACTATCTGATGCCTTACAACTCCAATTAAGTTAGTCACTTTAAGAATATTGAAGCTGTTAGGGAAATACCTTGACACTAAGTAGCTCTGCATTTTCAGCAGTCTTGGTTAGTTCGGTTTCACGCAGAGAACAGCTGGAGAGTTAAGCATACAAAGATGTGCCGATTGCAAGTTAAGGAGCCTGAAGAAAATCTAAATTAAACATATTTGATTTTTGCTCATGCCAAGGGATCACCAGTGGGAAATGGACCCCCTGAGACAGAGAAAGTGATAGTAAGAGGAGAATATAAAGATAGATCCCTCCCATAAGTTTCCCATGAACTTTCTTCGTATTCACAGCAACCCTTGCTGATTTGGAAATGTGTTCATCTTGCTTCCTTTGGGATGCTATTAAATATACTGTGAGGCAACGATCACAGCTAATTGAAAGATGATGTCATGCCAATACAAGTGAACTGCACTTGGAATCCAGTATGTGAATCACAGCTAACTGTGTGTGAGGACTTAGACAAGGGCCTCCTCTGCTTTGAATTTCAGCTTCTTCTTTCATAAAATGAGGAGGCAGCCCCTAGGTTTATACTGCCCACAATATCTTTCCGGGAACTGGTATAATTCCAAGGACAAGCTTTAAGGATAACTTGATGGAGGGTAGGGTAATAGGTTGAAAGAAAGACCAAGAGACCAGAACTTACTTTTCTCTTCAACAAGCCAGGATGGCATCATTTTATATATTTATCTGTAAGATTCAATTTTAGGTAAGGGTCCTCTGCCAAAATGAATTTAATAAACCAAAATGAATTTAATAAACCTCAGAATAAAAATCTCTATAGTCCCTTCTACCACTAATAGTCTATTATATTTTCATAAATTTCTTCTAGTGGAAAACCAATAATTACACATACACAAACACACATACATATACACACACACAAGTGGGGGCTATAAGTCCTCAGAGAGTCAGAATTCAATTTTATATAATGAAGGAAAATTCCCCCGGGCCCCTAAATTGACTTATTCAAAGACTCAGACACAGATCCTAAAAGGGAGTCTACCCAAAGCATGCTGGGAAATGACATGTACTTAGTTGCTTAGTCGTATCGGACTCTTTGTGACCCTCCATGAATTGCACCCCATCAGGCTCCTCTGTTCATGGGAATTCTCCAGGCAAGAATACTGGAGTGGGTTGCCATTCTCTTCTCCAGTGGATCTTCCCAGCCCAGAGATGGAACCCAGGTCTCCCGCATGGCAGGAGGATTCTTTACCATCTGAGCCACCACGGGAGATAACATATGTAATGCTTCATTAGAAATGAAGAGTTTTTAGTGCCATATCTTCTTCATTTGGGGCTTCCCCCAAGGCTCAGTGGTAAAGCCTCAATGCAGGAGACGCAGGTTTGATCCCTGGGTCAGGAAGATCCCCTAGAGTAGGAAATTGCAACCCATTATAGTACTCCTGCCTGGGAAATCCCTTAGACAGAGACGCCTAGTGGGCTACAGCTCTCGGGGTTGCAAAGATTTGGACACAACTAAGCTACTGAGCACTTTATGTCTTTTAGGAGGGAACTGAAGCACAGATAATATAGAGACAGAGTCTTGTCTAGGGAAGAATCCTTCAGATTGAGTTGTTCTTGGGGAGCTCTTCTGAATTACAAATGTAGGGAGCTGGTTAGCCAAGACAGAGAAGAGCAAGCAGCTACAAAAATGCCCCAAGACTCAATCCTGTACTGTCTGCCTTCAGTCACTTCACCACTAAGGTAAACAGGTGAAATGTCTTTCCTCATTCATATACTCCTGCCATGTTGACCTGTTGTTCTGTTCTATATCCTCATTTTAGGTACATGTTCTCATTCAATTAATCTTGTCCATATGAAAAAGGAAGGGAGGATGGGAAACACACCTGGTTTGATTGGAGGGTCCTGAGCCATGAAAGGCCACCTGGACACTCCACCACCCAGGCATGACTCTGAAGGGGATGGAGAACCAGAGTTGTTCATCTTCCTTTAATTCCTTCTTCAGCTTTTTCTGAGAAGGCCTGGCTTTTGAATTAAGAAGATACTTTGTGGGACTGCTCTGGTGATCTAGTGGCTAAGCTCCACACTCTTAATGCAGGGGGTCTGGGTTCCACCCCTGGCCAGGGAAGTAGATTCCACATGTCACAACTAAGAATTCACATGGCACAGCCAAGATCCCATGTGCCACAATGAGGATCAAAGATCCTGTGTGATGCAACTAAGATCAGCATAGCCAAATAAATAAATTAATATTAAAAATAGGAGGTACTTTGATTTGTTCCACAGATGCCATAACAGCTGGGGATAAGGTTTGGGAAAGGGAAAAATTTCTGAGAGGAGCTCTGCTGGTGAACATTAGTGTGAAGATCAGTTCTAGGCCAGTAAACAGGAAGGGACACCCAGGATCTTCCAGGAGCATCTACAGAGTAGTCTACTGCTCCTCATGCCATAGACTGGTGAGGACATCAATCAGACGCAATAACTAGTAATAATACAAAATGTTGAAGACAACCTGAAAATAAAACTGGAAACCTCCTAATGGGATTCTACAGAGAAAAGGTGCAGTCAGAATTATGCTGCTCACCCAATAAGATAATTCTGATGTATTTTCAGTTCTCATGCTATAACCAGTGTAAGAAACACTGATGGAGGAAAACTTCAAGAAACAGGGCTGTGCTATTCAATAGGTTCTCATGAATTATCTATTGTATACATAGCAGTGTGAGTGAGTCAGAAAGAGAAAGACTGGCTCTTTCATCATTGTGCTACCATAAGGTACCAATCTTGTTGCTATTCTAAGAGTCCTTACTTCCTAGTTACCATCCTGGAGGGGCCTTTGATCTCTTTAATAATAGTCAGGAGCAAGAATGTACTCCATGATGCCAGCTGACACTGTCCTCAGTTGCCAAAATCTGTTATCTGCTCTCCCATAAAGCAGTGTCACCTGATAGAACAAATAGGGTGATGTAGACGCACGCTTAGTTTATTCACCCTGGTAATATCTCTGACAGTGTAAGATAGGGCAGGCTGCTACTGTTCCTAAGGCTCTCTCAAACATGCAGGATGCTGATAAGCTTTTTAATTTATGACCCAAGGTGTAGCCTATGTGCACTTATACTTTATCTTCTGCTTAAGTCTTCGAAAGCTCCATCATAAGCCTTCCTCCAGGTGAAGTTCACCAACAATGCATCATTCCTTCTCTGACAACTATTTCTTTCATTTGCTGAGTAGTAAGCAGATCCTCTGTTCTTCGTTGAATTGCCTCTGGATTCTGGCTTTTATTTTCTCTCTTTTTGACAGAGCCATATGCCTTGCTCTTCTTTTTAGTATCTTGCTTATATCTTACTAACCAAAGCCACTTCTTCTAAACTCATTTGGTATATTCTTTTTTTTTCTTCTTCTTAAATTGGAGTATAATTGCTTTACAATGCTGTGTGTTAATTTGTTGTACAACAGTGTGAATCAGCTATAAGTATATATGTATTCATTTAGTATATTCTATACCGATTTACATTATATGCAGAATTTTTCCTAGCATACATATGTATGTATATAACTGGTGATTTGCCAAGAGTTGTATGTGTCTTTCCAGATATCCTATTTTCCTAAAGAATGAGCTCCTCTTCTCCTAATTGTTATACCTCATAACTTGGAAACTCAAGTCCCTTGAAGTAGAACCAGTGATTAATTTGTTGTCAATAGATCTAAGTCAGTGAATCAGTGTTTCCTCAATCTTATCAAAACGTCTGGGTACAGGACACTGAAATCAATAGCTCCTAAAAACTGTGTGGGTAACTTTAATGTGAAGCCAGGTTTATGCTTCAGCCTCTGAAAAGACATGTAGATTTGACAGAGAGAACACTTGGCTCAAAAAATTGCCTGCCTTCTTCATTTATTCAGTCAATATTTATCAGCAACAATTATTTGATGAGCAACTTCAATTAGATGTCCTGCCTAATGTGCAGCCACAGCGGTAGCTCTGAAGGTCACGGACATGCTACTCGTTTTATCATTTCAGATCTTCCTGACTGAATAGATAGAAAACAGGGCAGTCATTTTATTTGTTCTCTTCCTGATCCTGTAACTACAGGCATGCGTGCTTCCACTCAGCCGCTTCGTCATGTCCAACTCTTTGCGACCCCATGGACTATAGCCCACCAGGTTCCTCTGTCCATGGGATTTTCCAGGCAAGAATACTGGAGTGGCTTGCCATTTCCTATTCCAGAGTATCTTCCTAACCCAGGGATTCAACCTGCGTCTCGTTTATCTCCTGCAGTGGCAGGCGCATTCTTTACCCCTGTGCCACATTGTGAACATACAAAGCTCCCTTTCAGTCTATTATTTTCTGCTAGTGAAATCCAGTCATTACCAATGCAAATGAAGGCCATAACATATGCTGGAGAAAAAAAAATTCTTTGGTAAAGTAGTAAAAATAAGAGACAGACGCTATCTTACCAAATTTTGAGATTCAAAAAACATGAGTTAAGTGTGATAAATGATGTGAAGGAGTTTAGGATACTCCACCCATCTCATTGGTGGACTAAACTGGTTTTGCATGTGCCAGAGTACCTTCTTCTTTCCATCAAAGTGAATTATTCCAGTGTAATTGGAGTTAAAAATCTTCTTTAAAATTCAAAGCCTTGGTTTTTAACCAAGATTACAGTGATTGTTCCAGCTGTACAGCTTTTAGGAGCTACTGATTTCAGAGCCTTGTACCAAGAGACTTTGATATGATCAAGGAAACACTGATTTGCTGACTTAGATCTATTGACAACAAATTAATCACTGGTTCTATTTCAAGGGACTTGAGATTCCAAGTTATGAGATGTAACAATTAGGAGAAGAGGTGCTATTTATAGTGAAATAGGATATTTGGAGGATACAACTCTTGGCAAATTGCCAGCTATATACATACATATGTATGCTAGGAAAGATTCTGAATATAATGTAAGTCGGTATAGAATATACTAAATGAATACATATATACTTATAGCTGATTCACACTGTTGTACAACAGGAATTAACACAGCATTGTAAAGCAATTGTACTCCAATTTAAGAAGAAAGAAAAAGAATATACCAAATGAGTTTAGAAGAAGTGGCTTTGGTTAGTAAGATATAAGCAAGATGCTAAAAAGAAGAGCAAGGCATATGGCTCTGTCAAAAAGAGAGAAAATAAAAGCCAGAATCCAGAGGCAATTCAACCAAGAACAGAGGATCTGCTTACTACTCAGCAAATGAAAGAAATAGTTGTCGGAGAAGGAATGATGCATTGTTTGGTGAGCTTCACCTGGAGGAAGGCTTATGATGGAGCTTTTGAAGACTTAAGCAGAAGATAAAGTATAAGTGCACATAGGCTACACCTTGGGTCATAAATTAAAAAGCTTATCAGCATCCTGCATGTTTGAGAGAGCCTTAGGAACAGTAGCAGCCTGCCCTATCTTACACTGTCAGAGATATTACCAGGGTGAATAAACTAAGTGTGCGTCTACATCACCCTTTGTTCTATCACATGACACTGCTTTATGGGAGGGCAGATAACAGATTTTGGCAACTGAGGACAGTGTCAGCTGGCATCGTGGAGTACGTTCTTGCTCCTGACTATCATCAAGGAGGTCAAAGGCCCCTCCAGAATGGTAACTAGGAAGTAAGGACTCTTAGAATAGCAACAAGATTGGTACCCTATGGTAGCACCGTGAAGAAAGAGTGGGTCTTTCTCTTTCTTACTTACACTACTTTGTGTACAATAGATAACTAATGAGAACCTACTGTAAAACACAGGGAGTTGAGGGGGGAAAGAAGGTGCAATCTGTTTGTAGGACATATAAGTTAACCTTAATACAGCAGCTGCAGAGAAATAGTTTGATTCCATGTATATGATGTACCTAGATTAGTCAAATTCATAGAGTCAGAAAGTACCCTGGTAGACACCATGGGCCAGGGTAGCGTGGGAACAGGGAACAGGGACTTAGGGTTTAATCGGACAAAGTTTCAGTTTAGGAAGGTGAAAAAATTAGGAGATGACTGTTGGTTTTCACAACAACGTGAAAGTACTTAGTACCACTAAAATGTACAGTTAAATATGGTTAAAATAGTATGTTTTTATGTTTACCACACACGGAAACATTACAAAAAAAAAAGAAAGAATGTATCTCTCCTTCCATGAGTTTCATGTGTTCTAGAACCAACTCAATGTTTTGAAATAAGAATGGAGCGAGACAAAGTTTTGGGTTTCCGATTATAGCATGTCTTCACAGACTCATTGCTTTTGCAGGAAGAAGTACTGGTGACTCAGATGGTAAAGAATCCTCCTGCAATGCAGGAGACACAGGTTCTCTTCCTGGGTCAGGAAGATACCCTGGAGAAGGGAATGGCTACCCACTACAGTATTCTTGCCTGTAGAATTCCATGGATAGAGGCAGGCTATATAGTCCATAGGGTCACAAAGAGTTGGACACGACTGAGTGACTAACACTTCAGACTAGAAGTCTTGTGGTTGCTACTCTAGCTTGTCTTCACAGACTCATTGCTTTTGCAGAAAGAAGTATAAAATCCCATGTAAGGCTCCCAGTGACCAGTGGGCCTCCTGACTGCATTGAAGGCAAAATAAATCAAGAGGGATATGAAACAGGATTAGCTCATTGTGATTACATCCACAGGTGATCCAGGCAAAATACTTGCTTGGACTCCAGAGATTTGGGTTCTGTTTCCAGCTTCACATGCACAAATGTAAGTGTCTACAACAAAGCAGTGATGGTTTCAATCTGTGTTAAGAATTATTAGTTGATTGATTGGGAAACACAGTGGAAGAGAGGAGGTGCTTTTTTCCTAAGCTAGGTGGATTCCTGAAGGTCAGGCTTTTTACTTCCTCACTGTGTGGCCCCGGTGTGTTCCTGCTGCTCTCATGACAACCATGTATTTGACTGTGCTTTCCATAGCTTCTGACATGCCTACAAGCCAAAGAGCACATGCAGCATTTTACTCACCTGCCTGCGCAGTGCATGCTGGGAGTGGTGTTGGTACCTGATAGTTGCTTAATGATGTAAAAAAGACGTGCTTGCAAATATAATCCTACTTAGTTATTGGCTTAATTTGGATTTGTTTAGTTCAACTCATGGGCTTAATAAAAACATTTGGACTTTGAAGTCAATCCATCTGGATCTGAATTTCAGTTCCTTCAAAATCTTTAGTCGAGGAATTAGTAAAATCACTCAACTTTTTTGATCCTGAGTCTCCTCTCTTATAAAATGGGGATGATACTACCTAAATGGGCTTCCTATCATAACTGCTTAATGATAAAAGTGGTCTGGAAGGTTAAGGAGTTCAATCGACTAAGAGATTTCTGAGAGCATTTTTAAAATAGCAATTTATAGATATAATTATTTTATGAACATCCAAATATTGCCTTCATTCAATAAGATAGTTGGACTCTCAACTACAAAAATGTTTTGGTTTTAGATGCAGTGCCATGTCTGATGTCACCGCAAGCAAAGGCTTAATATTAGCCTGAACCAAAAGAGTAACAACATTTAGTGAGAGTTAAGAGAAAAATACTTTTAAAAAAAATGCATTAAGGTTTTTTAAGTGAAAAAAGGATCTGTTTAGTTACTCTTAAGCTAAAAAATGATATCTACTTTATTTTCACACCTGGTGACTGATAAGGTCAGTTTTGTACTTTTGAGCTGCTACAAATTAATGATGACCTGGAAGTGGTACCAAAAGAGACAAAACGTAATTTTATACATTTTAATATTTATTTTTTATCCATTCCTTTTTTAATCATTTGCTTCATTGAACATTTACATGGTTAATTTCACTGAATTATTCTAAGTTTTAAATTGTTAGCTTTTATTGGGACTTTATAAATTTCCTTATTGGCAAATACTAGTTGGTTTAAAATAGACTTTAGCTGTAGTCAGAAATCCTTATCAAACAGTTAAATGTCATTGACTTCATGTTAAAAAGCAAGACCTTGAGACCAGTTAAAAATTTTGGATATTTTTAAAAATAATTTTAAGTGGCGCCCACTTTGGAAGCCTTTACCAGATCATTTCATCTGCTATTAAGCTAACTGTGGATCCCTTGGAGGTGGCCTCCGTGCAGAGGACCATTCGTGATTTTTCTCCTGGGAAATCCCATAAGAGAAAGCTCTTCATTGTCTCACACAGCTGGGAAGGTCACTACTGGTCATGAATATGGAAAGCAGGGCCAAGAACAATGTCACTTATCAGGGAATAAAAGAAAGTTCTGCATTGAAAAGCAATTGAGAAATGAGGAAATATAATAGCTGAAAAATAGCATGATATATAAAAAAGAATGAAAATAAAATTTGGATCAGACAGAATTAACTAGGAATTAAATCTTGGAAAATGACCTACCGTCTCTGAGTCATCATTTTGCTATTAAATAGAATAATAGCAACTATCTTCTAGGACTGTTGTGAGAATTAAATAAGATGGCTTATGTGAAACATGGTGGGTGCTTATGACCTGTTTAATCTCTTCTGGCTTTCGCGTCTTCAAGACGGACAGAAAATTAAAGTCCGAGAACGAAAGAAACCTGGGTAGCGGTGTGGAAAGCACCAGACAGACCCTGCCAGCTGAGGATTTTGCGATGCCCGGCTCTTCTGGGGTATTACGACATTAAAACAGAGGACTGCCTCCTTCTCCACCATTCTAAGATCAAGCTGAATTGATACTTTGTCTTCCGCCCCCCTCTCCCCTGTATATCACACCAAGAAGGGAGGTTAAAGTGATGAAAAGAGCTAGGCAGCCAAGGGATCCCAAAGATAAGCGCTTTTCCTTATGTTCTGGGTGGCTGACTGGTGGAAACACCGGCAAGGCGACAGTTACCGTATATGTCCGAGATGCAGTGGAGAGAGAGGTCACACTGAAGATGAAGGGACTGCGGGACAGAGATAAAAGGCACCAGGGAATGGCAGTCACAAATGGATGGTCATTGGGGGTTTAGATGAAGCTAGGTTGCTGAATTAGGACATGGGGGAATATGTCCTCTTTAGTTCTCTTCAAATGCATTATAGAAGAATCAGAGATACTGCTTCATACACTGGAGCTGATGGAGGTTATTTCTGAATCATAGGAAGTAATTAATTAGAGGTTAATAAATCAGATCAATGGGAAATCATTTGTCTGTTATTTTTCTAAAATCCACATATGGTCACTATGTTCTACAGAGAGAAATGACAACAGGATCCATGTCCTATGCTATACAACCCAGTACTACATGGTGTTTGTCCCGTTTCTCTCTGCCATTTATTCTCATTCTTTCCATAATTCCTTTAGAAACAGTAGAGAACAAGATTGTCCAAAATCTTTGGAAGACTGAATCATAATACCTTCAGCAATGTTTTTATACTGATGTTAATTGATTTCAGTACAAATCCATTGAGAATCTCATTTTTCTTCAAGGAGAAATAATTTGAATTTATAATTATTTTGCAAGTAGGAAAACAAGGATACAGCAATAAATTGAAAACAGAGGAAAAAAAAAAATCCAATATCTTTAGAAAAGCCCAAAACAGAATAAAGACCTTAGACCTGAAATGTTCTTTGCTAGTTAACCCATTACTTAGTTGTTTTATGAAATAAATCTGAAATTCGATTTCTGTGGACTGTGAAGCATTGATCTTTCCCTTGACAACCTGCTCTGATGCTTAAACAACACCTGTACTGATTCGAGGGCAGTAATGGGATAACAGAGCAGATGCTCTTCTCAATGACATTAATGTTATAAGAAGTTTGCCTGAGTAAAAATTTCCTTTCATCCAGTAATCATTGCCTATGTGACAAAACCCATGAAAGTCATGATTATCAATATTGTGTGTTTGATCACTTTTTATTTCAAGGCCATATATTTTAAATAAAAGCTTCTTACTAGTTTAAGGATCTTGACCTACAAAAAATTTTAAAATTTCACTCCTTGGTAAACACCTCTTCTAAGTTAGTCAAACAAAAACAACATTCTTTAAACAATGAATAATAAAAACCAAGGACTTACGCAAAGTACTATATATATATATGTATATGTTAATTTGCTAATGGTTCTTTACCCATATTCATCTCCTGTCACTATTTCCAAGTATGCAGCAAAAGCAAAAGTTTTACCACTGATGATCTGAACTTCTCAAATTCTTTTATTCACCCTTCCTCATGTTCCAAATTTTTGAAGTGAGGTCATCTTTTTGGACTGTTGTTGACCCAAATCTTATATCAAAAGTCAACAAAGGAGGTATGCTGTATATATTTGGAGCTATTAATAAAAAAGTTTTTGGTCTTCCTCTGAAGCTCATGTTAATCCCACAGTTCTAAAGGAACATGGAAAGTAATTTACATTTCTAATTTATGTCTAGGTAATATGCAGTTCTGGGCTTCTCAGGTGCCTCAGTGGTAGTGAATTTCCCTGCCATTTCAGGAGGTGCAAGAGATGTGGGCTCAGTCCCTGGGTTGGGAATATCATCTGGAGGAGGAAACAGCAAGCCACTCCAGTACTCTTGCCTGGAAAATCCCATGGGCAAAGAAGCCTGGGCGGATATAGTCCTTAGGTCGCAAAGAGTCAGACAGGACTAAGCAGAAGCGCAAATACGTAGTTTTAATAGTCTTTTGAAAATAAGAATGGAAGACTGAGATTCAGGTTTTAATGGCTGCAGAACACTTTGTTTCTACCTTACATGAATGAGTCAGTCCTCAACCAGACAGCCGGATTACTTGATATGTTTTCATTGCAACCCCCAACTGTACTGTTCTGGCCTGGGTACCTAGGATACCGGAACTGGAAATAATTGTCAATAGCAATGTCTTTTTAAAGATAGCTCTTTGAAACAGAGTTGATGACACCTGTGTTAAGTTTTAAAGAATATAGCCTGGGGTTCACCACTTCAGGAGAGCTGAGATTAGTACACTCAAGCACTCAATTCAGCTTCATTTGAATATCTACTCATAAGAGCAACTTGTCTAAGTTAAAAAAAAAAAAAAGTTATCATCTATTGCAGTTTACCCACCCACCCTAATAATCTGGAAAAGTATTTTATTTAGACATTCTCTGTTGTATTTATTCATTTATTCATTTGGTGGCATTTGAAGTATGGAGGTTTGAGTGGAGAGGAGGAAAAGGGCCTGAAACAGGAAAGGACTGATGTTCCTAGATGCCCAGAGAGCTCATGGTGGGGATGTCATCACATCTGTGGGCCCAACTTTCATGGTAAATGTTATCTCTGCCCTGATTCTAAGGGGATCCAGACATACTATAGTGTTCTTAAAGCACTGTCCACAGACCCCTGGGATGTCTGATATCCTTTCTGATGGTTCTCAAGCTCAAAACTGGTTCCATAATAATTCTAAGACATTATTTGGCTTTTTCATTGTGTTGAAATTTGTATTAATGATGTAAAAGAAATTCTGGGTAAAAAAAAAAAAAAACAAAAAACAAACTACTGATGTCTTAGTTTGAGTCAAGATATGGCACCAGACTGTACTGGTAATTGTGTTGTTCAAAGCCACTCACTTGCACGGGAAAAATTCTAATTGTATTTAAGAATATCTGTGTATTTGAAACTGTAATAATTGTTGATTGTGTTGACAACCTTTGATTACACATCTGTTTATTGTCTTCTGTGAAGTTTATAGAAAACAGGTCTACTTCATACTGAAGCATACATGTTTATTTCAAGGAAAAGAAGTGCAATTTTTTGAGTTGCAAGACTAACTGGCTCCTTTTATCTCATTTAACATGATTCTCACTTGAAAGAACTATCAAAAACATAATTGTTAGACTAGGGTACTTAGTAGAGCTAGTGAATCTGTCACTTCAAAGAAAACAACTGACAACTTTTAAGTAAAAATTCAAATTCTGGAAAAAATGTATCTGCCACCAAGATAGAATCCCAGTACTTAAAGACTTTCCCGATGAGAACAGTGTGATATTTAACAAATGCAATTTTCTTCCATTTTATAATTAAAATCTGTCAACCTCTGGAAGATCCACATAACTCGGTAAACCAGCATTTTTTAAATGACCAAATGCATGATCATTTACAAGGTCATACATGAATAAAGACCATGTTCAGAAGGTAACTGAGTGTGAAAAGTTCCTTGAAATGATTTCAGCTACCACACTCCAACTGTTGTTTTGTTTTAATAAAGGACCACTTGTAGAGTTTGGATATTGCATCAAAGAAAAATATCCACAAATTATCTGTAAAGGTTACTAAAATACCCCTCACTTTCTGACTACATATCTAAGTAATGCTGTATGTTCTTCATATATTTCAACCAAGACAAATGATCATAACATGTTTAATGCAGAGAAAGAATGTAGAAACTGAATGTATTCTATGAAGCTAGACTTTAGAGAGGTTTGGAAAAAGTAAACTAATGCCCCCTTTTTTAAGATTTTTTTTAAGAAATATATTTTATAGACATATATGGTCTTATTGTTATTGTAAATGAATTAATGAACAGGTTTTTGTTTTCCAATTTCAATTCTTCATTTCCAATGATAAATGTTAACAGGCATAACCTACACCAGGGAAAGCTATTTGAAGTCCTGGATAAGTTTTAAGAGTGCAAAGAGTCTTTAAATCAAAAAGTTTAAAATGTGCTGCTTTAACATAAGTCCGTGTGCTCATTTACCATTATAAAGTTCAACAATACAACAAATTCTGTAAGGCAGGGGACAAGGCATTTACTAATGTCAGGAAAAAAAATTGTTGAATGACATTTGTCTTTAGAAAAGCAGTCACTAAGAGTTTTCCTCACATAGCTTCATATAAATTAGGCTAGCAAACCTAGTAAGCTGAATATGTCTCATTCTGTAAAACAATGATTTCCATCAAGATATAGCAGTTGTGATTTTTATTCATGTAATATTTCTGATAACAATATCCAATTAACACATTCATTTTATGTCCACTGCATTAATTTTATGTTAAAAGAAAGCCAATAGTACTCAATTACATTTTCCTCCAAATTAAATTAGCATTACATGAATTTAATGGGTATCTTAATTAGACCATGCCAGTGAGAGGATTTTATACAAATTAAATTCCACCTCTGCATGATTCAAACTTCTTTGTGTTAACCACAGGATGAAAATTCTTTAAAACATAAAGAGCATAAAAATATTTCATATTGAAAACAGAGAAGGAAAACAATGAGGAAATTAACAAAAATTGTAAATAAGCCTTAGTTCAGCCAGAAATTACTTACTGTTTCTATGTATCTTATAGTGGTAATAGAACTTTCTTTTCCACTAAAATATTAAAATCTTTATATTGTAAAAGGACACAATGTCAGCACAATCCTCTGAGATTCTTTTAACAACCAATTTTTGAGGTTTGTTTATACTTTTTTTTTCAGCCAAATAATCCAACTGCACTAATCTTTAGGAAATTTTAATTTTATTAAATAGAATTGGCATGTAATCAGAGCATAATATACTTCATAATCTCAATGGCAAAATTATCCAGTGCTCAAGAATACTAATTGTCTGGCAATCTGCTAATTACTTTGTATAAATTATCTCTAAACTTTGTTCCATTTCTGAAAAGTAGGCATTATCGTCCCTGATTCATAACTGGGAGAAATGAAGCTCAGAGACATTAAGGAACTTGCTTAAAGTCACACAGATAGTAACAGAACCCGAAGATTTCAAATGCTTTTTCCAGAGCGTTACCTCACTAGGGCCTTTGCTACCTAGCTGAGTGTTCTGTCTCTGTGGGCAGAATACCTCAGTTTGATTCACGGCTCCATCACTGTATGCCCAATGTATCTAGACAAATAAATCATCTGCCACAGTAACCAATCCATGATGAGTTAATGGTGAAAGTGAAAGTGAAGTCGCTCAGTTGTGTCCGACTCTTTGCAACCGCATGGACTGTAGCCTACCAGGCTCCTCCATTCATGGGATTCTCCAGGCAAGAATTATGGAGTGGGTTACCATTTCCTTCTCCAGGGGATCTTCCCGACCCAGGGATCGAACCCGGGTCTCCCACATTGGAGGCAGACGCTTTAACCTCTGAGCCACCAGGGAAAGAGATGAACAAATAAGAAAGTAAAGAAAATGGGTAAAGGCAGTGGCCTGAGAAGGACAACTCAGGGTGTGCTTTCCCAGAACATAGTTTTCATTGCTTTAACATTGAACCATATAAAGGTTTAGTATATTTGAAAAATCATATAAAAAGTAGCAGATGCTAAAATTCAACACAAGTATTAATAAGAAAGAATTTAGTTAATAATGAAGCCACATAGATTGAAAAATTGCTTCAAGTAGGTGTTGAATACAGTATTACTTCTGTATTTTCTTAGTGGGGTGTTGTCTTAAGTCTATTTGCAAAGTATATATAACATGTAGAAGTTGTATCTAAATTTCATTCAATAAATTTAATAATAATATGCACATGCACACAATTTGTTGTTGCTGCTTAGTTGCTAAGTAGTGTCCAACTCTTTTGCGACCCTATGGGCTGAAGCTCACCAGGCTCTCCTGTCTATGGGATTTCCCAGGCAAGAATACTAGAGTGGGTAGCCATTCTCTTCTCCAGGAGATGTTCCTGACCCAAGGATCAAACCTGTGTCTCTGGCATTGGCAGGTAGATTCTTTACCACTGAACCACCAGGAAAGCACCCCCCCCACACACACATACATACACAATTAGGATAAAGTAAATTATAACCCATTAATATAAAATAAAAACCCACAAAAATGAGTCAATATTTCAGTGTAAAAAAAAAGAAATGAAATATAGAGTAAGCTAAAAAGTAAAATTCATACAGTTGAATTTGCAGTGGAAATATCAGTGCAAAGTACTTACCTTCTTTTTTTCAATATAACTTTTGTCTCTGTCATTGCAAAGGGCCAGAGGCATTGATATCTGAATAGCAACAAGCACACACAGCACTTCTACTTTGCTTTCTAATTACCATCTCCCACAGAAAAGAACCAGAGCTATTCAGAGAAGTGACTGATTCAGATCTGAGGCTCAGGAAATATAAAGTCACCCTGGTGGGTTTCAAATATGGCTCAGTGGTAAAGAATCTGCCTGCCAATGCAGGAGACGTAGGTTCAATCCCTGGGAAGATCGGAGACACGGGTTCAATCGGGAAGATGCTCTGGAGCAGGCAATGGAACCCACTCTGGTATTCTTGCCTGGGAAATTCCATGAACAGAGGGGCCTGGCGGGCTCCAATCCACAGGGTCACAAAGTGTCCAACACAACTGAGCAGAGCACAGCACAGGCACCCTGGCGCAGGGAAGTGATCAAGTATCAATAAGAATCATGTCAGAAATGGACAAATGAGTCATTGCAGTTTGAAAGAGCATCCACTGTCAAGTTCAGAATAAATGTAACGGCAAAAAAATAAAAAATCATTTTAGTAATAAATTGGAACTGATTAATATAAATGAAAATTACTAAGTCTAGTGATGCTTAAACAAAAGAAAAAGAGAGAACATTTTAAAAAAATTTTTAACAGAAAAAAATAGCTATTAAGCCTAGAAGGAAAAATGTATTTGTAAAATTATAATTTTGTAAATCTTAACATTGTCATTGATTACAAAATATATCACTAATGAATGCTGAAACCATAAACTGAGAAGTGATTGGGGCATAGAAGATTCATGGATTTCTTACTAATTACAAAGGTAAGTGAACATCACAGTGGAACAGTCACTATATTAGCCAAGTGATTAAATTCAGAATCTCTAACAGTAGGCCAATCTTTTCTGGCGTAGTAAGAAATACTCAGTGCCAACAATGAGAGAGTGAGAGAGAGAAAGGGAAAACTCAGTTCAGTTTACCTCCCGTGCAGAGAAAAAACCCAACGTTTTCCTCCTCTTTCCTTTTGAGTGTCTCCTCCACCAATCACACACACTTCACTGCCAACACTTCTGATAAAACACTGAAGCTTTCCCCCCACACTAGCAAGAAATTACCTGACACTAGCTGGATGTCCTACAACTTGTTAACTCAGTTCTAACACTCCGACTCAATGGACAAGAGTTTTAGTAAACTCTGGGAGTTGGCAATGGACAGGGAGGCCTGGAGTGCTGCAGTCCATGGTGTCGCTAAGAGTCGGACCCGATAGAACTGAACTGAACACTGTCTACCGGGAGATACCACAGATTAAGGTCTCGGCCCCACCAGACCGCTCCACCCTGCTTCAGATGCCAGTTATAAGCAGTAGGTCTCTGAACTTCCTATTTGGCTTACCAATCCTATTTGGTTACAATCAAAGTTTCCCACGAGCTTCCCTTGTAGCTCAGCTGGTAAAGAATCCACCTGCAATGCGGGAGACCTGGGTTCCATCCCTGGGTTGGGAAGATCCCCTGGAGAAGGGAAAGGCTACCCACTCCAGTATTCTGGCTTGGAGAATTCCATGGAGAATTCTGTATAGTCCATGGGGTCACAAAAAGTTTCCCATGACCTCCTCAGATCTGATTAATTTTCTAGAGCAGCTCACAGAACTCAGGGAAACACTCAACTTATATTTAACAACTTATTAAAGTTTATTAAAGGGTACATAAAGAATACAAATAATGAGATGAAAATCCCCTGGGAAGAAATGGCAACCCACTCCAGTGTCCTTGCCTAAGAAATTTCACGGACAGAGGAGACTGGCCGGCCACAGTCCATGGGGTCCCAGAGTCAGACACAGCTGAGCGACTGAGCAACTACAGAAATGCAAATAATTAGATGAGGAGATACATAAGGCCTGGTCCGGGAGGACCCTGAATGCAGAAACTTCTGTTTCCATACAGCGGGGCTGTGTCATCCTCCGTATAGATGTTTTCACCCACCTGCAAGCTCTCAGAAACCCTACTACTCCCTCACACAGGCACCATCAATTATTAATTCCATCTCCAGCCCCTCTCTCCGCTCTGAAAAATGCAGAGTGGGGCTTCTCCACGTCAAGCTTCTCATCATGGCTTGATGTTTCTGGTGACCAGTCCCCATCCTGGAGCCCACTCAGAGTCACCTCATTAGAACAACAGATGTTCTTAGTGGTCTTAAAATTCAGGAAATTAAAGGGTTCTAGGAGCTCTGTGCCAGAAACTGTGTGTGTGTTATACTTTTATCTTATAGAGAGAGAGAGGGAGAATGAAAGAAAGAGAGAGAAAGAAGAAATGGTTAAACTGAAGCTAATCTTCCAACCTCATAGAAAATACAGGTACAGAGGAAAACATTGAAATGCAGGAAGATGAAACAATCAGTCACATCTAGATTGGAAGATGATCTATAAAATAATATCCTAGATTCTTCAAAAATGTAGTGATAAAAAGTAGTGGAAGCAATACTCTACTAAAAGAAACTAAAGTGATATAATCACCAGTGTATAAAGCCAGACTGAATATAGGTTTAAAAAGACATAATTGCTGCAAAACATTCCTGCAACATTTGGGAAACTCTCTCTGCACACAAAGTAGATATTAGATAGTATGGAATTATTTATAATTAATTTCTTAGTCCTGATAGTGGTAATATGGTCCTAGAAGCAGTTATTTTTAATCTTAGGAAATGAGCATAGTATGATTTTGGAAAGGACATGTCAATGATGTCTTCAGTTTATTTAAATTAAAAAGTGAAATAGAGGAAACATATAGAGAAAAAAATATGGCAAATTTTGCTAGTCTTTTTAAAATTCATTGTAAATTTTTGTTAAGGTATAATTGATAATATTATGTAAGTTTCAAGTGTGCAGCATAGTGAGTCACATTTTTTAAAGGATGTACTGCATTTATAGTTGTTATAAAGCACAGGCTATATTTCCTTTGTTATGCAACATATTCTTGTGGCGTATTTATTTCATAATATAGTCCTTTGTATGTCTCAATACTCTACCCCTATTTTTTCCTTCCCAACTTCCCTTTCTCCACTGTTAACCACTAATTTATTCTCTCTGAGTCTGTTTCTTCTTTGCTATGTCCACTAGTTTGCTTTATTTATTTTTTTTATATTCCACATATAAGAGACATCATACAGTATCTGTCTTTTTTGGTCCACCTTATTTCTCTTAGCATAATGTCCTCCAAGTTTGTCTATGTAGTTGCTAATGACAAAGTCTTGTTCTTTTCATGGCTGAGTAGTATTCCATTTCTCACACACACACACAAATATATAAACATTATATATCATATAACTTCTTTATTCACATATATATCCATTCATATATATGTATCACATCTTTATACATTCTGTCATGGAACACTTGCTTGCATTATTTGGCAATTATAAATAATGCTACTATTGACATTAGGGAACATGCATTTTTTTTTCAAGTTATGTTTTTGTTTTTTTCAGATATACCCAGGAGTAGAATTGAGGGGTCATTGCTATCCTTCTTTCTGACACTGTATGAACACTCAGACTGGCCATGTGAGTTTTTGGTAAATGTCCGATAATAAAAAGTCTTTCAGTTACTTTAGTCTCAAAGATACACTTAATTCGGCTAACAGCTGGAGTAATCAAAACTTTCTATGCATTAATATGCTTTAAGGCTAAACCAATTGTTCTTTCATTTACCAGTCTTGCACTGTACCGTGCTCAACTGTTATATCAGACTCATTTATTTACCAAGCTAGAAATGTAGTATGCAGTTTCACTTTTTAAATGCAGCAATTGTACTTTAACTTTTTTAAACAATCAATACTTGAATAAAATGGGCTTCATTTATTTAAAAAAATTTTCAAAAATAAATAAAAACCCTGTTTCAACCTATAGCAAATTCTCTTAACCTCTCATCTCTCTTTATTAGATCAGAGGTGGCCCTTGGTCATCTTACCTATCTGGCTGCTCCAGGTCTTAACTGTGGCATGTGGGATTGAGTCTCCTGATCGGGGACTGAGCCCGGGCACCCTGCACTGGGAGCATGGACTCTTGGCCCCTGGACCACCAGGGAAGTCCCCCTTGTTCACCTTATTGGGATTCCTGTTTTGGTGACCTGGCCTCACATGTCTCTCTTTGTCTTAAAGCAAGGCTGAGACAGGAAGATTCTTAATAACATCTTTTTCATAATAATATATTTTCCTCTCCCTTAATTGTAAATGACCAAATGAAAATGGAATGAGAAGAGGACACAGGAAAATGGACATTATGTTTTCATTTAATAAGCTGAACTTTCCAAATCAGACGCTGCATGCCATGTGATTCTGGGATTATTTTAGTTTTGTTAATATTGGCCTGAACTGGACAGAATAAAAAAAATCCTGCCTCAGTCAGTAGTTCCAATGGTTTTTCTGAGACTTTCAAAGAGCTTGAGATAAACCTTTAAGAAGTCACCAGCACATTTTGAAATAGTATACTTTCCTAGCGCTGGCTGTACTGTGCTTAGTCATGTCCAACTCTTTGTGACCCACGGACTATAGTCTGCTAGGATCCTCTGTTCACAGGCATTCTCAAGGAAAGAATACCAGAAGGGGTTGCCATGCCCTCCTCCAGGGGATCTTCCCAACCCAGAGATTGAACTGGGGTCTCCTGCATTGCAGGCATATTCTTTACCAGGTAACCTACCAGGGAAGCCCCATACTTTCCTAGTATGTTGGCCTAAATTAGAGCAACTTTGAATTAATGAAAGTTTAATTACCAACACACTTGAAAATTTTAGAACCTGTTTATAAAATACAGAGAATCAAAGAAGAAATATAGCATCAACCTGGAAAGGATTATCACCAAAGTGCTCATTTATAATATTTCAACTTTCATAAGTTATTTATGCATGTACCTATGTGTGTATATATATGTACATATAATCATTTATAACATTTTAACTTAAAGCTGTATATCAAACATCTATTTTTATAGATAAATACATCATTATCTTTCAAGGTCAAAGTCTTTTGAAAGGATATTTTAAAATTTATTCATTGATAACCACTGGTGTTACTTTTAGATTCTGAATATTAAAAACAATATTACTATGAATGTCATTGTATAAACATCTTTGAATATTGACTGATTATTTTCTCACTTAGACATTAGTAAGAGCTGGACTTTCATAAAGAAAGTTGAGCACTGAAGAATTGGTGCTTTGGAACTGTGGTATTGGAAAAGACTCTTGAGAGTCCCTTGGACTGCAAAGAGATCAAAGCAGTCCACCCTAAAGGAAATCAGTCCTGAATACTCATTGAGAGGACTGATGCTAAAGCTGAAGCTCCATTATGTTGGCCACCTCATGCAAAGAACTGACTCATTGGAAAAGACTCTGCAGCTGGGAAAGATTGAAAGCAGGAGGAGAAGGGGATGACAAAGGATGAGATGGTTGGATGGTATCACTGATGAGATGGTTGGATGGCACCACTCAATGGACATGAGTCTGAGCAAGCTCTGGGAGCTGGTGATGGACAGGGAAGCCTGGCATGCTGCCGTCCATGCAGTTGCAAAGAGTCAGACATGACTAAGCAACTGAACTGAACTAAATTCTTAGAAATGTAGGCTCACTGGGTTTGCACACTTTTAAGAATTTAAGTTCATGTCATGTCCTTGAATTTCCCCTCACAGCGGCTGTAATAATTGATACCATTCCTGCAAAAGCCTCACCATCTCACTACCACTGAGTATCTTCATTCTTTTGCTTTAGCCAGCATAATCAGATCCAGCACACAATGGTATGCTGTTATTATTTCCAGATAAATTGTATTTATTTTATTATTAATAGGACTGAACTTCTTTTCAAATGTCATTATCCATTGTCA
Source organism: Odocoileus virginianus (assembly GCF_023699985.2). Classification (NCBI taxonomy): domain Eukaryota; kingdom Metazoa; phylum Chordata; class Mammalia; order Artiodactyla; family Cervidae; genus Odocoileus; species Odocoileus virginianus. The sequence goes on along the minus strand of NC_069686.1, from coordinate 56,022,917 downwards.
TTTCTTTATAAATTTTCCATTCATGATTCAAGCCCATTTTGTGTCTGGTTTATAGGAGTCCTTTATATCTTGAAAACTTTAACCAACCTTTCATTAGAGCCTTTGTTAAGAGTATATAATAGGCATGTTTTCAAATATGTTATCACTTGGATTTTGAATGATCTAAATGTTTTTCTATAATCCATCATGCCCAGTTAACCACTGACAGGTATTACATAATTCAGCAAGAGCACAGAGGCAGGCTGATGACTGATTTTAGAGGAAAGAGAAACAGAACTTGTTAGGGAGAAAAAATAATCATTAGTAACCTTTTACTGTAAAGTTTTTATCTTATAAATGAGGATATGTGAACTCAGGGAGGTGAGGTTTTATGGTCTCAGACAGCATAGTTTTTTTGTTACCAATGCCAGAGCTTATGACTCTGTCATCTCTTTCTACCAGCCAGTTGTTCTCAAATTTGGCTGCAAATCCAAAACACCTGAGGAGTTATTTAAAATAATTCATAGGAGGAGATAGCACATGACCTACCATACATTTGTATGCCATTATCAAATAAATGCAAGTTACTATCCCAAATAAACTCTTAGTTGTTTTTTTTTTTTAATTAGCTTTCCTTCTTAGGAGTTTTGGAAAAAGTGAAAAGTGATATTTGTCACAAAGAGAAGGCAATAAGAAGACCCAAGAGAAGGGATAGCTAGGGATTTAGAGATTGACATGGACACACTGCTATATTTAAAATGGATAACCAAGAAGGACCTACTGTATAGCACAAAAAACTCTGCTCAATGTTATGTAGCAGCTTGGATGGAATGGGAGTTTGGGGGAGAATGGATACTTGTATATGTATGATTGAGTCACTCTGCTGGGCACCTGAAACCATTGCAACATTGTTTAAACAGCTATACTCAAATACAAAATAAAAAGTTAAAATTAAAAAGAAGACCCCAAGTCTCCACTCTTCATTTCACCAACTTTCCCATGGATTCCAAAACATGGAGTTAAAAGATGGCTCCACAGAAGGATTAGATGGTTACCTGAGCTTCCAGAGTTAGTGAAGGGCACCCCATCATTCATCTCTCAACATATCATAACATCATCACTATTCTTTGTGTCTAAGATTTTCCCTGCAGCTCAGATGGTTTAAGAGGTGGTGCACAGATGATCTTAAGAAAGGAGAATTTTAGTTGAAGAGTTGGGCTGTCAGTAAGAAGACACACGTTGTTAAAGGCCAGGTCAATGATTAAGGCTGACAAAAGACCTCACATGATAATTTCTAGCTAATTATTTTAGTTGAATTGCCCTTTCTTTCTTTGTGTCTTAATGAAGTTAGCAAAATTTTAAATGAAATCATATTCAGATCAGATGATGGCACAATTAGACATTTCATGCTTCATGTGACTATGATCCTACCCACTTAAATCTCAGCAGGAACTGTCTTTGGGGAAAAACTGACTCCTGCATCATATGAATATCTAATTCAAAATATAGACCTTTTTCCAATTTGTAAAGAAATTAACCTGATAGGAATTAAGCCTCAGAAGCATAAAATATCTAAAATCCACAGTTAGATTTTAGAAAAAAAATCAGCTTTTGCACATCTGAAATCAAGGTTGTTTATTTAATCTATGATAGTTTAAGGCCCAACATAAGAAAACTGATGTGACCTGTCACAGACTTGCATTATAACTCCCTGGAACCTCAAAAGTGCCTCTCTGACTTTAAAGGATAGACATAACCAACAAGCTTTATACTCTGCCTTAACTCATTTAAATCTTCAAAATTCCTTTCACTACTGACTAGCAAAATCCAAGCTCCAATCCACCATGGCAACATTTCCAGGGGTGTGAAAAGCACCAAATTCCAGATAATCCTCAAACTACCCAGAACCAACTCTCTGAATCCATCATGCCCTGTCTTCGGACAGGCATTCACCATCACAGCTCTGTGTGTGTTTCACCAATGCCATTTCCAAAACATTCTCAGTTCTGATCCCTAACAATCCGAAGTTTGCATAAATGCTGCAATCTGACTTAAATCACATACTGGATGCCACATAGGGAGATCCAAGGGTTTGTCACTCAAGGATCCTATGACACTGCAAAACTTCTACCCAGTGTTCTTTGGGGTGTCTGGCTTCTACCTAATCGACCATATGATCCCATGCTTTCTTCTGCCTGTACCCTCGTTTCATATCCCAAACACCCCCAGCTTATTCCCCTCTATTCACTTTCTTGTTTGTTATAAACTTATTACATAAAACCACAGAGGTCCCTTGGGGTTCAGCGGTGTGGCTGATGTTATAGAAGCATGTTTGGCAGGTTATGTTGACCCTAATGGAAGCCTAGATATTCAGCAATGTTAGTTAAATTGTACTTCTCTGGCATGAGAAGTAGCATAAAATAGGATCTGCTAGAGGACAGAGTTACGGAATCACATTTTTTACAGAGCAGGGAAGCACATCGAAAAACCTATCTTAAGTACAGACTGACATGCTCACAGAGGGCAACTTCAGGCCAGTGTTTCAGATACTACTGAATTCTATCTGCTGTCTTGGCAGCTAGTTAAAAATAAGGAGTTAATGGCTTGTTCTCCTTTACATTCTAATTAGCGAATATTTCATCTAATTGGTGAACAAGACCTGCTAAAATATTAAGCACCCAGATGATCAAAAATATTCCTTGTTACTGCTGACAGCTGAAGACAATGCTTAGGTTATTTTTACAAAGCATCATGTGTTCCCTGCAAGATTATTAGAACAGCAAAACAATTGGAGCCTGCCTAAGTGTTCTACAATGGTGCAGCAGCTAAACAAATTAAGGTCCATCCACTTGATGGAATAGTGTGAAGCCACTACAATGATAGTAGGGAGAATATGCTACAACCTGGAAAATATTTATGATAGAAGGCCAAATAAAAGGGCCAAATGGCAAGTAATAGGCAATCTATCCATGTCAAGTCTATAAAACAGATACATAAAATATCCACAGAGGTAGAGGAGATAGTGACTGACATTTTTTATTTAATTTTCAAACCTTTCAAAATATTACTTGAAACTTAGTGTCTTTTTTTTTTAAACAACAGAAATCTCAGCTCTTTCATAAGTGCTTTCCTATTGCTAGTCTTTGCCAGACAATTCCTTTGATTCCCAGATGAGACATGGTTCTCATGTGGATGACCCCTATGTCATTTCTAAAACTATTAATAGAAATTTCAAAGAAGTATGCATCTAGTAACACCATCACCCCCAATTCCTCTGGCGAAGAGACTGCTCAAACCACATATCTTAGTCTCAGTAGCCCGTTTTTTTTTAATACACTTTGCTTGCAGTTTTGATTTTTGAAGCCATGCTCATAGTCTACCTAATTATAAAATATAACTTAAATTTAAAAAGAAATCTACACATTTTTAAAGTAAAAGGAAACTGATAAACCTGATGGCTTATCCAACTGGTGGCATGACTACAGAAAGAAGAACTACTCCAAATGACCATAAAACACAGTGTTTTCACTGTACGTCTGTAATGAGATATGTCCTAAGGGCAAAATAAACTTTGAAAACAATCAATTGTAAACTGGTTTTGCGTAATCATATTGGTGGGTAGTTTCCTGTGTGCATTTTATAGGTAGTATGTGTTGAAGCAAATGAGTAACTACAATCATGGTGAGAACCAGAATTTTTGACATGGGAGTAAGAAAAGGAAGGATCGGTGAGAGTAAATAAAAATTCTATAGCTCTGAACTTGGAGTCATCAGTATAAACTCATATGTATTTTTAAAAATCTCTTTTGATCTGTAAGTGAAATGATCTAGAAACAAAGACCAACACTAAAAGCCTTGAGCATTCTTAATTCCTAAATCTTAGTCACTAGAGAAATTCTACTAAAGGAACAAGGGCTGCTTGGAGAACTGGCCAATTCCAGGTCTGCAGCAGGAAAGACATAGGATGAGCCTGGAGTAGCATATAGTAGCAGAAAGAAAGTCCTCAAAAGTGTTGTAGTGCCAACTTGAATTTACTTTTGCCATCCGAAGTTGGGAAAACCTGAGCCTCAGCGCTGTAAGCAAGTGCAGTGATATGAAACAGATCAAATGTTCCTCAACTTAGTTTACAATGATATTTCTTAAAATTCAACCATTATCTTTTGAGACAATTAGGGTATCAACTCATGACTTTGAAAGATGATAAATAAAAAGTATCAGGCATTTATTTATCCTATTATCCCTCAGGGTATCTAAACAGTTGATAAGGAGAGGTTTCTTTTAATAAAATTATCTCAGCTTAAATAAAGAAGAAATAATAGAAATAAACTACTGCCACTTTACAAGTTGTAAATGAAAGTGAAAAAGTGAAAATGTTAGTTGCTCAGTCATGTGCAACCCTTTGTGACACCCCCAGGGACTGCAGCCTGCCAGGCTCCTCTGTTCATGGGATTCTCCATGCAAGAATACTGGCGTGAGTAGCTGATTTCTTCTCCAGGATATCTTCCCAACCTAGGGATTGAACCCAGGTATCCTGTACTGCAGGCGGATTCTTTATTGCCTGGGTCTCAAGGGAAGTTGCAAATAATAGTTACCAAAAGCTGATATCACAAAATGGGAGGCAAAACAAAACATAACATACCTCACGATAATGTACTGCTTATGAAGCAATCTCGGAGAAGGCAGTGGCACCCCACTCCAGTACTCTTGCCTGGAAAATCCCCTGGATGGATGAGCCTGGTAGGCTGCAGTCATGGGGTCGCTAAGAGTCGGACAGAACTGAGCGACTTCCCTTTCACTTTTCACTTTCATGCATTGGAGAAGGAAATGGCAACCCATTCCAGTGTTCTTGCCTGGAGAATCCCAGGGATGGGGGAGCCTGGTGGGCTGCCGTCTATGGGCTCACACAGAGTCAGACACGAATGAAGTGACTTAGCAGGAGCAGTATGAAGCAATCTATCTAAAAGGCATGTCTAAATCTGGTGCAGCCTCTAGATCTAAGGAAATCAAATCAGTCAATCCTAAAGGAAATCTACTGTGATTATTCATGGGAAGGACTGATGCTGAAGCTGAAGAGCTCCATTACTGTGACCACTTGATGCAAGGAGCTGACTCATTGGAAAAGACTCTGATGCTGGGAAAGATTGAAGGCAGGAGGAGAAGGGGATGACAGAGGATGAGAATGGTTGGATGGCATCACAGACTCAATGGACATGAGTTTGAGCAAGCTCCAGGAGACAGGGAAAGACAGGGAAACCTGGTGTGCTGCAGTCCATGGGGTTGCAACAAGTCAGACATGATTTAGCAGCTAAACAGCAACTAGATCTAAACAATTAACAGAAAATACTGGAGTCAGAAGATCCTGTTAGAGGCACTTCAAAGATGCAGTAGCAAAACCTATAAAGTGGAAAACTATAGCACACACACAACCAGGTATCTTCAACAATTCAACAACAAAATCACAACTGCATAGAAACAGAAAGAGATGATCAGATCAAAAGCATGTGAGAAAAGAATTTAAAGCACAACATATGCCTTATTTGAATCCTGATTAAAGCAAGCTGAACATAATTGTGAGCATAAGTTGGATACTTGAAAATATTACAGAATTACTATCAATTATCTTTTATAGAAAATGAAGGTATTGGGATATTTTTCCCCCCAAGGAGTTCTTAACTCTTAAAGATGCATGTTTAATTATTTACAAATGAAATTCTATTTCTTTGAAATTTGCTTCAAACTATTCCAGGGAGCAAGGGAAGTTAGTGGGAGTATGGATGAAATAAAATGGGCATGAGTTAACAATGAAGATAAATGATGAAAGTTCATTATATTATTTTTAACACTACTGTATTTTGGTTATGCTCAAAATTTCCTCTTGTTAAAGAGTTTAACAAAGTCTCATATTTATTAAATTGGCTAACAACTTTTAAAATGGGCACCAAAGTATTAGCAAATATATTGTATAATGTTTTTATAATGTATATATCTTATTTACTTTTCACAATGTGTATAGGAAAGCACCACATAGTACTTAATATACATAGGAGTCTATGTCTTTTTAAATTAGTTCTCTGATATAAAAATTACTAGTCACATTTTCAAAAGGAGAAATCATTTAGTGGCATCAGTTCAGTTCAGTCGCTCAGTAGTGTCTGACTCTTTGCAACCCCATGGATTGCAGCACGCAAGCCTTCCCTGTCCATCACCAACTCCTGGAGCTTGCTCAAACTCATGTCCATCAAGTCAGTGATGCCATCCAACCATCTCATCCTCTGTCGTCCCCTTTTCCTCCTGCCTTCAATCTTTCCCAGCATCAGGGTCTTTTCCAATGAGTCAGTTCTTCATATCAGGTGGCCAAAGTATTGGAGTTTCACAGATCACCAGCCCAGGTTGGATGCATGAGACGGGTGCTCAGGGCTGGTGCACTGGGAAGACCCAGAGGGGATGGGATGGAGAGGGAGGCGGGAGAGGGGATCAGGATGGGGAACACATGTAAATCCATGGCTGATTCGTGTCAATGTATGGCAAAAACCACTGCAATATTGTAAAGTAATTAGCTTCCAACAAATAAAAATAAATGGAAAAAAAATAAAATAAAAAGTAGGCAGTTTTGAAGAAAAAAAAAAAGTATTGGAGTTTCAGCTAACATCAGTCCTTCACCATACAATTGTGACTCCATATCATGCTACTCTTATAGCTAATATTTACCTGATAATTCAGGGGCAATTCTGAAACTAAGCCATATACCACTAGTCTGTAAAAAGTAACTTCAATTATCCCCTTTCTCCAGTGAATGAAATTTAAGCAGTCTTCAGACCTAATGTGGCCTAGTTATCATTCCTAAAACTTACCAAGCTCTTCTAAGGCTCAAGAATTTTGACCCATCAGTCTTTCCATAGAAATCCTACCTACACGTTTCCATTTAGTGAACTTGTATTAATGACATATCTAAAAGCAGCCCTTCTTGGTGAAGACTTCCCTAGTCTTAGGATAGAGACAGTCATTCCTTTTTCAGTGTGACCATAACAAATAGACATAGTCACAGAATATACATTCACAGAATATAACTACTACTATTTACAAAATGTTTTTCAGCTACTGTTCCAGGTGTTTTATCTATACTAAATTAATTCACTTATCCCAACAATCTTATGAAGCAAATACCACTACCATCCCCATTTGGCAGACGAGGAAACTAAGGCTTTTCCTTGATGGATTGAATCATTTTTGTTTTGTTTTCCTTTGTATTTAAAAATACCAAATAGTGCAAGGCTCATAGAAATTGTTTGGTAAATATTTGTTGACTTGGATTGGTTTGGAGATATTAATAATTTATTTAAAGCAAAGACTTTTTCAACAGTAATTTTTAGATAAAGCAGGAAAAAAAATTGGATGGAATAAACTTCTAATTTAGATCACATGTTGGAATAGATTGAAACTGTGGTTGACTTTTCTCAGAAGAAAACAAAAGTAATTATCTGTGCAATGGAGTTCTTTACTCAAACTATTTGCTTGACTGTTTTTGCTGTTGTGAGGTGTTTTACAAAAGATTTCTTTTTTTTTTTCTTAATTGCCACTACATTTTGGTGAAATAAGGCCATGAAAGATTTTGATCAGCCCTGGTATCTCAAAATCTCAATTAAAAATCAATTTTATAAAACACCTCAAATTGCAAGGACTGGGAGTGTATCTCAGTCAACCTCAGAATACAGTTGAACAAAGTGTTTCCTAAATCATCTGTTTTATTTTTAGAATGCATTTGTCTTTTAAAATGAACAATGCTGTTCCTGGCAATGGTATCATTTGGAAAATGTTTTAATATACATTAAACATTGCATGTCTCTGTAAGTATATTTCTCAAGAGATTTTCTATTTGTGATAGTGTGACTACAGTTTTATCTTCCTTTCTTTTATCACAGATGATATTATTTCTAGAGTGCATCTTAACATTCAGTACATTTTTACTGTGTTGTCTTAAATGTCAGTATGCCATCAGCAAAGTCAGTCAAACTATTTTCTGTGAGGGGCAGAAGCTCATGGAAAGGGTCTTGATGTATGTCTCCTATGTAACACCTTCAACTCATTTCAGCCTTATGCTGTATTCTGAATGCCTTTATTTAAAACATGCCATTTTCCCCATTCTAAACTTGTTTCACCCTGCCACCTCAAAATTGTCAACCACTGTTGCAATACCTTCCATTTATGTCTGGGTTCATTTGACTTTATACAACAAAACTTCAAACTCAGTTGGTTGAAACAAAAATAAAAAAACTAACCCACACTTGCCCAGGCAAGCAAATTCTGATGCCCAAATCTTGTTTGTTGCTTTTTTTTTCTAATGGTGTACTTCTCAAATACCTTCTCACTTTTAGTAGCAAGATGGCAACTGAAAACCATGAACTCCTATCTTCAGAACTTCAATCCCTAAGAAAAAGCATCCCTTTCTATCCCAATACATGTACCTAATATCACCAGAACCAGTTAATGTGGCTGGGGAAACTGATTTTTCTTTTCTTTTTTTAAAACTTTTTATTTTGTATTGGAGTTGTTGTTTAGTCATTAAGTCATGTTCGATGCTTTGCAACCCCATGGACTAAATGTAGCCCACCAGGTTCCTCTGTCCATGGGATTTCCAGGGCAAGAATACTAGACCGGGTTGCCATGTCCTCCTCAAGTACTGGGGTGTAGTGAACAGTGAAGAGATTCAACCATACATGTACATGTTCCAATTCTCCCCCAAATTCTCTTCCCATGCAGGCTGCCATATAACATCGAACCATATTCCATGTGATATTCAGTAGGTCCTTGTTGGTTATCCACTTTAAACAGAGATGTGTGTACATATCCATCCCAAACTTCCTAACTATCCCTTTCCCCCAGCATTCCCCCCTGGAAACCATAAGTTCATTCTCTAAGTCTGTGAGTCTGGGAAACTGATTTTTTTGATTGTCCAAACCTGGGTCATATGCTCAACCCTATTATTGATGAAAAGAGGCCAGCATTACCTGAAGGACACACATTGAGAGTATGAGGTTCTTTCTCCCAGAGTAATATAAAAGAGCTATCACCAAAAAGGTAATGTATTTGGGGTAACAAATATAAGGTATAGCAATCATTCAGATAACTATACCATAGTGAGAAAAGCAGTATAGATTCAGATTACTCGGGAACAATGTCCAATTCAAAACCTCAGTATGGTTTCAGCCAGTCAAATTCTTTTGAACTTCAATGTCTTTCTCTGTAAAATGTGAAAATAATGGCTATTTTAAGAATCTCAAATGATGAAGAATAAGTGAATTACTTGCCACATACCCTGTTACTTGCCAAATAGTAGACACCCAACAAAAGCTAGCTTTCTTCAAGACCAAGTATACCTTCATCTTGGAAAGCATCTTCTGCTATTCCTGTCTTTTCATCTGTACCTTCTGAAATCTTGGTTAAATTAGAATCCATTATACAATTTAGCACTTAATTGCATATGAGCAATACCACCTCTGTATGTTAGATACGCAAATGCCTTGTCTTATCAACTAATTTTCAAGATCTTTATGGGCTTAGATCATTTCTTGGTACCCTGCCTCAGCAGTTAGCCTAGGACTAGTTACTCACTCGGCACAGAATAAGAGATGCCCTGCATCTTTGGACTGATGATGGGGTCAAATCACATTTTGAGTGCATTGGGTGATACCTATGGAAGTACACACAAGCAGAAGAGGTAATAAATACTGAAATGATAAACTGGGGAAAGCAGTGCCTATAAAATGAAAGAGCCTTTATGCATATACTTATTTACTCAAAGAGTAGAGGAAAGTTTAAGAGGTACAGGGAGAGATGTTCAGTGTCATTCTGCTGAAATTATAAGGATGGTTCAAATGTCTTCTGAAAACCCCTTTTAATCCCAGTGGATTTTATCATATGCAGTAGGATTACTTGCATCAGGAAAAACAGTAGAATTGTAAATGCTTAAGTTAATGACTTACTAGTAGGCTTCCCTGGTGGCTCAGATGGTAAAAGCGTCTGCCTACAATGCAGGAGACCCAGGTTCGATCCCTGGGTCAGGAAGATCCCTGGAGAAAGAAATGGCAACCTACTCCAGTACTCTTGCCTGGAAAATCCCATGATGGAGGAGCCTGATAGGCTACAGTCCATGGGGTCGCTAAGAGTCGGACACGACTGAGCAACTTCACTTCACTTCAGTAGGCAAAATAAACACTATGAGGTTAGATTTTGGAAACAGATCTAGATTTGAGCCCCATATCTAGCATTTAGCATCTGTATGAACTCAGGCAAATTACTACAGAAGGACCTGCATGGAAATATGAGACTTGACCAAGATGGTGAAGGTAAAAGACTTCTTCCCACATAGATGAGAAAACAATAAAGAACAGCAAAGATAAGATTTACCACTATGTTATTTAGAAATGTAAAAAGCATGAAGTGGGGTTAGGTCTGATTTACAGAAGTTAACGCCTAATTATTACAACTGTTGCCTTACCTTTGGGAACACTACATACAATAAGCATTTGCCTGATATCCAACTGGGTGAATCCTGTGCTGATTCTTATTTCATTTTAAATCATATTTCCGTTGGTTTCATTCTCGTTGGAGAACACATCAGGTGACAGTTGCAACCAGGTTCATCTCTCTTTTCTCAGAACCCCACAGGGTTTCTTCTCTGTTTCCATATTTTGGCCTGACTTTATGTGGGACCTTAATAATGACTTAAAATTGAAAATAAAACTCAGTCACTGATACTCTCTTGGTAGAGATATTATATTTTCATTTTACCGATTCCAACAAATTTGGGGAACATCGTGTAGTTATTGTCAAGTCCAAAGCTTCTAAAATATGCATTGATATATAGAGACAGAAGAATGAAGAGGTCATGTGTAAGCCAGCAAGGTAGCAAGTCATTGTTTAGCTGTGATGAAGAGTCCATTGAAAGAATAGACACAAGAAGTTTTTGCAGTAGATGAGAGGGGCAGGGACAAAATCTAAAATTTTCAAGTTGCTTATTAATTGCCCTAGTATTTTCCTTTTAAACCTCCTCAATACGCCCATTAAAACAAAGACATAGAACTAAATCGATACTGTAGAAAAAAATGGGTTTTGCTCTATCATTTGGAAAGGGATTTTTCAGTTGATTTTGGTGGTGGCTGGCATATTTTTTTAAAAAATACACTATAATAGTTTATTTTTACCTCTAATTAAATACTAGACTCCACTGTTTAAACTCATAATGTTATTCCATGATGGTCAGTTATATTAATGTTCTGAAGAGGAAAATGAAGATTTTAAATAAGACCATAATTAACAACCTATAGCATCATACTAACAGCAACCTTAACTCTCATCTTCCTACATGCTAATTCAGAGGTTTCATTTTAGGCAAACTAGTCACTCACTGTCATTCCCTGAAAATGACATACTGAAGTCCATTGTGTTCCTTTATTTTCCTTGTCTAGAGCTTCTTCCTTATTTCTTACTCTAGCTGCTTCTCAAATTGTCCTGCAAGGTGAAGGCCTCCTTCCTTCCTGACTCCCGTAAATATAGGAGGAAAGTCCTGCTCTTTGGTACACAACCAATTATTTTGCCTTTCTGGGAATAAATGCTTTTCTTCCACTGCACTGAAAAATCTTTGAAGGCAGAGGTTATATCTTCTGTCTTTACTTTCAAGATTTCTCATATAAATAGTTGTTGATGACTTGTCCATTTATATAACATACTTTCTTAAGTATCAGCTGAGAACTGAGGAAGAAAAATTATCAAAACATAATTTCTGCCACAGAAATGTCACAGTCTAAAAGAAAAGTAAGTTCATTGACATCTAAACTTAATACGATATTGTAGAAACAGAAACAGACTCACAGACATAGAAAAAAAAAACTTGGTTACCAAAGGGGAAAGGGGAGGGAAATAAACCTAGGAGTTTTGGATTAATAGATACATACTACTATATATAAAATAGAAGAACAACAAGGATTTACTCTATAACATTGTATGTGTGTTTGTGTGTGTGTGTGTGTGTATAAAATATACAATTATATATAAAATATTATAGAAGGAGTCCCAACTTGAACTTAGAAAATAGGACATTTTAAAATAATTGGTAAATAGCCCCATGACCCTTTGTATTTCTATGGTGTCAGTTATAACTTCTCTTTCATTTCTGGTTTTATTTATTTGGGCCCTCTCTATGTCTCTCTTTTCTTTTCTTTTCTTTTTTTCTGATGAGTGCAGTTAAAGATTCATTAATTTCATTTATATTTTCAAAGAACCAACTCCTAGTTTCTTGATATTTTTAATTGCAATTTTAGTCTCTATTTTATTTATTTTCACTCTGATCTGTATTTCTTTTCCCTTTTACTAATTTGGGGTTTTATTTGTTCTTTTTTCTGCTTCCTTTTTTGTCAGGTTAATTGTTTGAGATTTTTCTTATTTTCTGAGATATGCTTGCAAGGTTATAAACTTCCCTCTTAAAACAAATTTTGCAGTGTCCCATAGATTCTCAGATAGTTGTGCTTCCCTTTTCATTTGTCTCCAAGATTTTCTATTTTTATTTTTTTATACAACCCATTGGTTATGTACAGTAGAATGGTATTTAGACTTCCTGTGTTTGTGTTTTTTGATGTTTTTGTCTTGTAGTTGATTTCTAGTTTCAAACTGCTGTGGATAGAAAAATAAATGCTTGATATGATTTCAATCTTCTTAAATTTACTAGGATTTGTTATATGGTAAAGCGTGTGATGAATTCTGGAGAATGTTCCATGTGCACTTGAAAGAAATGTGAATTCTGTTATTTTGGATGAAATGTTATATACATATATGATGTTTTACATTTATATGTGTGCATACATATAGATGTATGCATCTATATATGCATGCATCTATATATGCATATATACATGGCTTCCCAGGTGGTGCTAGTAGTAAAGAATCTGCCTGCCAATGCAGAAAATGCAAGAGACATAGATTTGATTCCTGTGTCGGGAAGATCCCCTGGAGTAGGAAATGGCAACACACTCTAGTATTCTTCCCTGGAAAATTCCATGGACAGAGGAGCCTGGCAGGCTGCAGTCCATGGGGTTACAGAGAGTCAGACATGACTGAGTGACCAAACACAGAACACACACACACACACACACACACACACACATGTATATAATATGTATATAAAATTCCAATTTATCTAATGTGTTATTTACAGCCAGTGTTCACTTATTGATTTTCTGTCTGGTTGATCCATCCATTAATGTAAATGGGGTGTTAAAGTATCCTACTATTTTCATATTTCTGTCAATTTCTCCCTTTATACTTTTAAATATTTGTTTTATGTATTAGGTGCTCCTGTATTAGCTTCATATATATTTATATTGGGTCTTTTCTACTTTGTTATAAAGCCAGTTTAGTGATACTGAACTACGTTAGCTTTTGCTAGTCAAAAACTACTTACCTCTTTTTCAAGTCTGAATGAGAATCCTGCTGGGTGGAGTGCTCTTGCTGTAAGATTTCTTTTTACCTTTCATCATTTTAGATATATCACGCCACTGCCTACTTGTCTAAAATGTTTCTGCTCAAAAGTCAGCTGATAGCCTTACGGGAATCTCCTTGCATGTGACTAGTTGCTTTTCCTCTGTTTCCTTTAAGATTCTCTTTTTATCAATAATTTTTGCCATTCCAACTGTAATGTGTCTTGGTGTGGACCTCTTTGAGCCAATCTCATTTAGAACTCTGTGATTCCTGGGCCTGGATGTCTATTTCCTTTCTCAGGTATCAAATGTTTCCAGGTATTGTTCCTTCAAATAATGTATTGGTCCTTTTCACTGTCTCTTCTCCTTGTACCTTTGTAAAGTGAATGTTAGTATATCTGATGTTATCCCAGAGAGCTTTTAAACTATCCTCGTTTTTTTTTTTTGTTTTTTCTGTTTAGTTTGAGTGATTTCCATTATTCTGTCTTCCAGTTCACTCATCTCTGTATCATCGAACCTACTGTGAACTTCTTATTTTTTTAAAGTTCGGTTATTATATTCTCTAACTCTATTTGGTTTTTACTTTTTTATTTTCAGACTTTGTTGAAATTGTCACTGTGTTTACCCAGTTCTTTTCCCAAGTTCATTTAACATCTTTATGATCATTACTTTGAACTCTTTATCAGATGGATTGCTTATCTCCACTTCACTTCTTTTTCAGAGGTTGTCTTCTCCTTTCACCTAGAACATATTCTGTCACCTAATTTGGCCTGATTCTCTGTTTTATCTCTATGTGTTAGGTAGGTGAGTTATGTTTCCTGATCTTGGTGAAGAACCCTTATGTAGGAAATGCTGTGTAGTACCCAGCAGCATACACCTCTCTTGTGACCAGAGCCATGTGATCTAGGGTTCCCCAATGTGGGCTGTATATGCCCTGGTGTTGTGACTGAGCTAACTACTGAGGACATGCTGGTAGGCATCACTGGCCCCTGGATCATTTGGCTGCAAGGCTGTGCCTGATTCAGTGGCTGCTGGCCCTCTGGAGGGTGGACTAGACTCCCCATGTGACTGGCAATGTGACCCAGTGGGGCATGGGGCTGGTGTTGGTCTGCTGGTAGAAGGGGCTGGGTCCCCACATGGCTGTCTGCATGATCCCCCACCCCAAGATTCTTTAGTCTGAGCCCCATGAAGAGGGACTGCAATTAGAAACTGAAGAAAATGTATTTGCATGGGGTTTAAAAGAATCATATATTGACAAGCATACTGGAGCATTGTCTTAACTGGCAGCCATAGACCTTATGTTAACATCATTTTTTAAAAAGCTACTTTAAAAAAACTCTTGAGTAACCTGATGAAAGCAATTCTTTGTAAGGTCAATTCATTCAGGATATAAAGTTGCAGTTGGAGAGAGAAAATAAAATTCTTATTTTCTATAGGCAAATTGTTCAAATATTTTGTTATTTGAAAAAAATGGTAAGAATATTCTGGTGCTTGCAGTTTTATTTAGCTATTTGAAAAATCACACTATTTCCTGATTCTTTAAAATACATTTCAGCTTGTATTAAACATTAGCATGCATCGCTTCTCGGCCTTTTGGCTAAGATCAAGTGTAAACATTAGCATGCTTATTGTTAACTATACTTGCATGTTTTCAACTGTTTCTAAACTGCAACAAGAGATTTTAATTTCTTCTAGTTTTCTTCAAATTTGCTCTCATTATCCACATATGGATAAACATATATTCTGAAATCTTTCATGTTATTTATCACAATCCATATTGTTCACAATTCCCATAAGGTTCTTATCTCACTCCTATCTACAACATCTAAACCATTCAGCCAATTATATTGATAACCAATAAATACCTGCCAACATTCCACAACACTCTTTTCCCTCCATTTTTCAGATCCATTGCTTCTTTGTTATATGCTTTCTAATCAGTATCAGTGATTCCTGATATTGCCCAAGTCTGAGCTTCCAAGCTTGAATCTATACTTTAAAAATGATGCAGAAACTGTGACTTTTATGCAGACAGTTAGAAAAATAATCCCACTCTCTTTCTCTCATGTATACAGAGTACTACTTTTGGCTTGAATTATCAGAGAATTTGTTCAATAATCCACCTTATTTTATACTAGTTATATTTCACTGGAGCTAAATATACCTAATGCAACAGAAACAGTACAAAATTTAGTCTTTCATGTGAAGCTTCAGTTTATATAATTTATTTTTGTTTGTTTTTTGTTATGCTTTAATCCCCATCAGAACTATTGTTAGCTAAAATAATAATAGTGCAAACATACAAGACTTCTGGTCAAAATCCTCCCTTACCATTACTTTTTAAAAAATCCTTTTTAAAGAGACTATCTAGAGCAGTGGGGGAAACATACTTGTTTAGATTCAAGGAAACCTGAGGTCAGGTTCTCTCTGACTAAGCTTTATATTATATATCTGATGACCTTTCAGAAATCATTTTCTATTCAACTTCAGTTTTCTCAACTATAGAAAAGAAAAGGGAAATGGTTTATTGATCTGGAAGCGTTTTAATGAGAAAAGTATAAATAATACACCTAGAAAATCTCATGTGTTCTCTGGGACATGGCTGACTCAAAATGAAGACTTGCACCATCATTTTCATTACTATTATTTTGAAAGAGAATATAACCACCACTTTTCATCTTTTTCAAGAATATCTCCCTTTTTAGAGCTCTGTGTTGTTGTAAGTAGTAAGAGAGGAACCTGCATATTTGACATTGATGGTTGAATATTTATAGTATCATTGCATTGAAATTACAATGTGTTTCCTTTAAAAAATGACGCTTGAGGCATATACAATACCTGTCAATCAATTCCAGTATCTTGCCAATTACATGGCAAGTATGGGATAATTTAGAGGATTTTTTAAAGTGGAACAACTAATCAATTGATATTAATGTGATGGAGACTTTTATTACAGAAATATTGATGTCATGTTTCTGCTTTCAAAACATACTTGACCCATGATAGAGACCTTGGGAGAGAAACTGAGCAGCCCCATTTGATGTTTAAATCCGTCGTCTGTTCCCATGCTCTCTGTATCACCTGACACTTAGAGCAGCATCAAAGAGCTACAGTTTTCTAACTAGCTCTAACAATCTGGTTAACTGGCTTCATTGGCGGTTCACTGTTTACACTGATTCAATCAACTAAATCCTAGGGCGGGAAGCTATACAACCATAGACTATGCTTCCAGTGATAAGGATAAAGGAGGGCAATACACAGTCACTGATGTAACAGGCAATAATGGAAGGAAAGTTCTTTATATCATCTTTAATGAAAAGGCTAACAGCTATTTATGCAAATAGCCACAAAGTGCTTTGACTAAGTGAAAACAAGTGGGAAATGTGGTACTGATCTTCATGTAGCTTACTGACCTATTTTGGATATAGGCAGTAAGCAGATGAAATAAATTAGAGAACGCTAAAAACACTAAATTTAGAACCAGATTGCATAGAAAATGACATCCTAAATGCTTTTAACTGGGTCTTAAGTGTATTGTCATTTTAGATGTGAGGGAGGTTCAAAAGGGAAGGGATATATGTATACCTATGGCTGATTCATGTTGAGGTTTGACAGAAAACAACAAAATTCTGTAAAGTGATTATCCTTCAATAAAAAAAAAATTGCACACAAAATAGCACTAACCATTTAGAAAATCTCAAATATATGGAAATTTTAAAAGAATAGATCATCTTTAGATAAAGAATAGACATCTTTATCTTTTTCCCTCAAATTTAATAGGCATTTAAATTTTGTAAATGTAAATTGTAACACCTTTTTTAAAGTAATTTCAAGTCAATTAATCACATATAAGCTATAAACCCTTAAGCAATTCAGTATATATCTTAGAAAGTTGAGATTTTTTCTAACTATAATACTATTATTAAATTAAACAATATTAATATGAACTTCTGAGTAAACTTTAGTAGCCAGGCTATATTTAAATTTTCTCAATTGTCTTTGAGTATTTTTCATAACTCAGTTTTTCAAACCAGGATACACACTAGAACCACACACTGCATTTGGTTTTTTCTGCTGCTTTCTCACTTTTTCTTTTTGCAACAGTGGTTTGTCGGACAGACTAGTCATTTGTCCTGTAGAAAGTAATGTGCTGAATTTTTCCTACTCTGTCCAACTTCTACCTCTATACCGTGTATTTCCTGATAAAGGAAAGTTGCATATAGTGATTTACTAGATTCAAGTTAATCACTTTGGCAAAAACACTTAGGCCATGCTGAGGAGTTTAGGTGTCACCTGATATGATGTATTATGGTGTCTAGTTATTCCATAATTTGTGACAAATTGCCTTAAAGTAGTGGAAACTTGATCTCTTCACTGAAGTTGCTTGTTCTCTTGTCCTCAGCAAGAAATCTGTAGAGTCATAATCTGATACCATGCAAACACTGTTTCCTATCTGTCTTTCATTTAATAGCCTTATCATTCATTGATGACTACTTCCTCAATCAACAATTTAATTTAAGCTTACAAAAATGTGTTTTATTAGCCAGTTCTTTGCTTAATCATGATAATGCTTTATAACAAATGAACCCCAAGTCTCCAAGACTTACATCAACATTTATTTTCTGTTCATAGGTGTATGTGAAATTAGGCTGGCCTAGACTGGAATCAGCTGGTGGGACTGGAATCCAGACTTTGATGGAGTTTAGTCTGGTTCACATTGCTTTGTTGTTGGCATAGCCTAATGAGAAACAGTCACTTGGGAACAAGGTCTTTTCCTGGCAAAGAGCAGAAAATACAAACAGCCTGGCAGGACCTTCCCATGACCCTTCAAGCCTCAGTCTAGAACTGGCACAATGCCTTTTCTGTCCATATTCCGTTGGGCAAAGCAAGTCACCTCACCAAAACCAGTCAATGGAGAAGGCATGCCTGCTCTGCTGACTTCAGTGGGAGGCACTACAAAGTCATGTGGAAGAGGCAATTAGCATGTAATTATCCCACAATAGAATGTAATAAGTTGCAAACAATAATCCCATCTACAAAAATAAACTTATTATTTATTCGCTGCCCTTCTTCAATGTCTTAGTAGACATCATTGTTACTTTTTTGTCACAAAGTCATGTCTTTTTTCAGTCACAAAGTCATGTCTGACGCTTGTGAACCCATGGACTGCAGCCTACCAGTTTCCTCTGCCCATGGGATTTCCCAGGCAAGAATACTAGAGTGGGTTGCCTTTTCCTTCTCTAGGGGATCTTCCCAATCTGAGGATCGAACCCACACCTCCTGCATTGGCAGCTGGATTCTTTACCACTGATCCACCAGGAAAGTCCCATTTGTAGACATGCAATTATCCTTCTAGTGTAATTCATTTGGATTTAAGATGAGATTCCAGACAATCTTTTAAACAAATTTGAATCCAGATCTCTCTTTCACCTCCTGTCACCTAATGAGCAGCAATGGAACATCCAACCCTGATGCTCAGCACAATCTTTAGAACATGGAAAAAGTGAAAGTCTCTCAGTCATGTCTGACTCTTTGTGACCCCATGGACTATACAGTCCACGGAATTCTCCAGGCCAGAATATTGGAGTGGGTAGCCTTTCCCTTCTCCAGGGGATCTTCCCAACCCAGAGATCACACCCAGGTCTCCCATACTGCAGGCGAATTCTTTACCAGGGAAGCCCAAGAATACTGGAGCAGATCTTCCCTACCCAGGAATTGAACCGGGTCTCCTGAATTGCAGGTGGATTCTTTATCAACTGAGCTACCAGGGAAGCCCTTTAGAACATGGAAGATGCCCAATAAATGTGGGATGGGTTACATTTCAGAGTAATCTTTTGAATTTTGTAAATAATTTCTATCCAAAGAAATGAATAGCATACTTTCCTTTTCCTCAGCTTACAAGTACAGTTATCTTTGTACCTCGATGGAAAGAATAAGACACTAGGAGTAAGTTTTAGAAGAATGATGAGCCCAAGGCTAAAGAGTAAATCAAAGATAGAGTAGAGAACGAAACCCAATACTTCTGATTCCTTTGCTGTGCATCAGACAGCATGCCTCCATGGCTCTCATTCTGTACCATATGGCTGTTTCCATTGCCACTGAACATTTGACTATTGCTGATAAATTGAGCTCTGTGCTAATCAGTAGATCTTTTATATCTCAGAAGGATGTATAAATAAAGAGAGAGCGCTAGAAATAAGTGAAACTGCTCACTCTATTTTAAATCCAAGGGGAAAGAGACAAAGAACATAAGATCTTGGGGAAGCTAAGGGAAACTATCGTTGTTGTTGTTTGGTCACTAGGTCGTGTCCAGCTCTCTTTCAAACCCACGGACTGTAGCCTGCCAGGCTTATCTGTCCATGCGATTTCACAGGCAATAATACTGGAGTAGGTTGTCACCTCCTTCTCCAGGAGATCTTCCAAACCAGGGGTTGAATCTGTGTTTCCTGCTTTGGCAGGCAGATTCTTCACCACTCAGCCACCTGAGACCACAGGGGAAACTAAAGTCTCAGGTAATGTTAGAGAGAACCACACTGTTTTATAAGGACAAACTTAAATTACATTCATATTAATTTTCAGTAATTACAAAGTTCATTGACTAAGAATAGTAACAAATGAACATGCAAATTATATGACTGCAAGCAAGTTTACTGTTCATTTGGAAATAACACAGGCATGTAAAAACAATAATAATAATGAAAAGATCAGTGGTAGGGGATAAGATTTGCACATCTAACTGATTATGTTAAATTCTAACCATTCTTTGACAGACACACTTAATTATAATCCATAGATTTCAGTAACAAATTATATTCCCATGGCTGTAGAACCTGATCCACAAATACATACATATTCATTAGTTTGCCCTAAATTGAAGTATTTTGAGGGTTTTTTCACTATCTCCTTTGTTTCAGCATATCAAGTCTATCACTCTGCAGGCTTATTAGACAGAGACATGATTGATTAGACTTGACTAGCTGTGCTGATAGTTTATGCACAATTAATAGAAAGGCTTTGCCATCATTATGGTATTTCATAGACTACTTATACACTCTAGTGGGAAAAACTGGTCAAAGCACTTTTTATGGAAAGAAAAATCAAACAAATAGCAAGTAGATATATAGCACTTAAGGATTACAAACATATTGGAAGTCCCCAATATCCTGAAATTGTGTAAGCAAACTGATATAATAAAATCTGGCATAAAAAAAACACTTAAACCCTACTAATTATATGGATAATAAAAATCAAACAAGTATTGAACTGCGAGGCAGTCAGGAAGATAATCAAAGGTTAATTAGATGCATGATACAGGGTCTCCTGCCCTGGGAATTTACTCCTCGGAGGCTTCAGACAGATTCAAAAGGAAGTTTGACATATAACATAAAAATTCACTATGATTTGCTTATATGAAGAAGTTATTTTTTAAAAAAAGACCAGGCTTTAGGAATTGCAGTAGGGTAGGGTTCAATAGGAGGATAGAGAGGAACAGAAAAAATTAATAACAACAATGAAATTACTTTGGAAAGTTTATCAATGCTTAATATAAATCTAAATTTATTTCCACGGGGTGCAGTTGTAAAGAATCCATCTGCCAATGCAGGACATGCAGGAGACCCAGTTTCAATCCCTGGGCCAGAAAGAGCCCCTGGAATAGGAGGGAAGAGTCCCCTGAGTAGGAAATGGCAACCCACTCTGGTATTCCTGCTTGGAAAATCCCATGAACAGAGGAGCCTGCTGGGCTACAGTCCACGGGGTCACAAAAAGTCGGACAGGACTGAGCATGCAGGTAGATGCATAAATAGAACTTTAAATGACCCAGAAAGCTCCAACGATGAGAGTAAGTGAGGCATACTGTAAGGTATGAAGAAACCCTGTATGAAGTAGTGAGACAAAGCCTGAGGTTTGGCTTCTAATCCCACCCTGTGCTTCTCAAAGTCTATGTGCTAGCCTTTCATGGAATGCTTTTGGTCCATAGTTTCTCCTCCTTTCAAAAGTTGAAAACTGATCTAAGCTCTTGAATCTGTCACATCACTTTCATAGGCCCATACCAAATCATTTTTATCTCCAATATTTCCACTGTCATACAAAAATGCTAACGTGTGTGTAGGATGGATTGGATGCTTAAAAATGAAATGCAAAAGCCTCTAAAAATTTATTCCACCATAAATTCAACTCAACATTGATTTCTGGGAATGGAACGTGTGCCAGAAACTGTGCCAGTGCCTGAATTTGGAGATAAGTGTTATGATTCCCAGTCTCTCATTAATTATTAATAGTAATTGTAGTGATTAGTTACTTTGGTGTGAATATCAAATGTCAATAACTACAACATCTGATGTATATTCAAGATTCAATAGAACCCTTTTATGTGATTCTTAGGTAAAAATAGCAGAGAGCTGAGAATATTTTTAATAATCAGATGTCATTTATTTGATCAGCACAACTCTATGAATTAGCAAATGTTTCCATAAAAACAAATGAGTATTATATGGCTTAGAGGTTCACTGAAGGCCATATAGTTCATAAGAGGCTGAGCTGAGAATTAAACTTGGGGTTTATTTTACCAACTACCCTTTGTTGGGCATGTACTATAAGGCTATTAGGTTGGTTGGCTGGTCATTTAATATTATGGATCAAGTCTCACAGATTCATTCATACTCCAGTAGATAATATAGACACATCAGGTTTGGAATAGACTGCCATTGAAGGGAACTCCTATCATCTGGCCATGTGTAGCTGGAAAAAAAGAGATAAAGGCATAAATGGGGGAAAGAGAAAGAATGAATGTGAATGAAATTTTGGCAAAAGTAATGTGGAAAAGAGTCACAAGTATTCAAATTCAGAAAGTTTGAGACAGAGCTTCTCTGTCACTTAGAGTAATACGGTTTCAGGCTACGGAATCATCAGGGTTTAGGGCTGGGAAACCCTCCAGAGGAGTTAAGCTGGAGATGATTTCTCAAACATGAGGAAGGCCTGGACAAAAAGGGAGGTGGAAATGTGAAGAGCGGGTTCCAAGAAAGGGACGAACCCACATCAGAGCTGGAGAAGCAGACCAAGAGCAGGGAGACGTTGTACAGGATTCTTTGGATGTGACCTTACCATTAGCCAAGTTTAAAAAAGAAGGGCACGTGTGTGCAGGTGCAAGGCTGGAGAAGCTGTGTAAGAAAGAGCATGAGAGACAAAGAGTAACTAACATGGGTGGTATGCACTAGAGAAAGGAGGGAGAAAAACTGGGAAAATGAGCCAGGCAGTTAGCATGAGCCCCATTTTACAGATGAGAAAACTCTCCAAGCTAGTGTTGGAACTGGGATTCAATCTAAGTTTTTGTGCTCCCAAAGTCTGTGCACCATCCCCACACTGTGCTGTCATTAATAGTCATCTAAACCTAGGTGAACTTGATCAATTATCTTGGGTGATAAGTTGATTTATAAGGAATCAGCAAAGGACAGGGAATAATTTCAATATCCAACAATAGGAAAATCAGGCGAGACAAATGAAGACATGACCATAACATGAAATATTATAAAACAATTAGTCATTTTTAGTGTATTCAATGACATAAATAAATGTTACTCTCATAATATAAACCAAAAAATCAAAATATAAAGCTGCTGTAATAGAACCTTAAATATTTTGTGTATGTGTGAATGAATAAGAGATTGGATGGAAATGTATAAAAATATTAATAAGAGCTATGGAGTCATCAACTGTAAATCTTTATGAATTCCCATATTTTCCATATTTTCCATATTTTCTGAATTTATTGCTCATGGAATGAGAAAAATAAACTTTACAAAGGAACAATAAGGGGGAAAATGACAGTGACTGAAGTGTGGATGATATTCTAAACCAATTCCATTTCCAGTGTGCACAAGAAATCAGGCCATCACCATTCTCAGCTTTTTTTAACAATATGAAAAAAATGTAAATCCTGGACGAGTAGATAATTAAAAGTTGCACATGCCTATCAAAGCAAGGACACTCCAACTCCCATTCCTACTTGGTACCTGAAACTTATAGTGCCTACGGGTTTTCTTTCAAAAGATTTAATAGAGAATGAGAGTCCATCCCTCCCTGCAAAGTACAGTGTAGGTAAGTAGAGGGTGCTAGGACAGCCTTCATAATTATACCTGAGGCTGCAGGAGGAGTGGAATTGTGTGGTCGGGAAATTGTATCTGATTATGATGGCTCAGTGCCCAATGTCAGAAAAGAGCTGCCCTGCTGGAAAAAAAAAAAACAAAAAAAAACAGCCTGTGTGTGTGGAAGGGTGGTGGGAGTTGCAGGCAGCTAGCGACTCGGCAGTGGAGGAAGAGGTATAACCCGGACACAGAGGGAGCTGATGGTGAAACAGCAGGGAACTTTTTAGAGACTGTGTTGACTGTCTGCTGCCAAGAACACAGAGATCCAGCTGGGATAAACTGTTTGCTTGTTAGCATGTCGGTTGGTTGGTTGGTGCAAGGTGCATGAGAGGATCGCCCTCATCAGGCTTCCCTAACAGCCAGGCTCTTGGACTGTGTCTGGCTTTGTCTTGAGTCAACTGGACACAGTCCCTGATCCCTGGCACATTTTTTCCTAAGTGAAAGTGATAATCGTTCAGTTGTGTCTGACTCTTTGTGACCCCATGGACTGGAGCCTGCCAAACTCTGTCCATGGGATCCTCCAGGCAAGAATACTGGAGTGGTTGCCATTTCCTACTCCAGGGGATCTTCCCAACCCAGGGATTGAACCCTCTTGCACTGGAAGGCAGATTCTTTACCACTGCGGCCCTGGGAAGCCACAAATATAAAACACCTCTCATATGATTTGTACAAAGAACAGCAGGACTATCTTCTCTCCAAAACTTTCTTCTGAATATTGAATATATATTTCATGCAGTTTAAGAACATTTCATTCCTTTCATCTACCCTAAAGGGGTGGGATGGCAAGGAGGCTCAAGAGGGATGGACTATCTACATGGCTGATTTCACACTGTTGTATGGCAAAAACCAGTACAACATTGTAAAGCAATTATCCTCCAGTGGAAAAAAAAAAAAAAACTACCCTTTTGAGTGTCAACCTTGACTTCCCATCAGATCCCCTGTGAAATGTGGTCACATGACAGATAACTGGTCCTCTAGTTATGGAAGGACTAATGCAGCAGATTCGAGGTGGAGCCTGGGGAATTTATAATTTTAGAAAGTTTCTTAGTTCATTCGCTTCCCGGGTGGCTCAGATGGTAAAAGCATCTGCCTACAATGCGTGAGACCTGGGTTCGATCCCTGGGTTGGGAAGATCCCTAGAGAAGGCAATGGTACCCCACTCCAGTATTCTTGCCTGGAAAATCCCATGGACGGAGGAGTCTGATAGGCTACAGTCCATGGGGTCGCAAAGAGTCAGACATGACTGAGAGACTTCACTCACTTAGATTATTGCAATGACCATCCAGGGTTTACCAGTTCTCCTCTACATTATTACTATAGAAGATGAATACCAATGAAAATCCAAATGTGCAGTTGTTATGTACACAATAGGGACAATGTAGGATAAGGAAAGTGTACTCTTTTCCCTATGTGACCCTCAGTCTTGTCATCTGTAAAATGGAGATATGATTACCTACTACTTCGGTGTTGTTCCATTGAGATATTTAGCACAGTCTATTGCACAAAGCAAGTTACTTAACAAATACAAGCACCGCCTTCTCTTTCTTCTGGAATATGGTCAGGTGCATTTCAGAATGCCAACATTGAGCTCAGATCTCTAATGCATCAGAGACATTTGGGGTTAAAGTGTGCCTTGTCCTGGTTGAATGTTTTCAGATTCAAAACATGCCTCTTACCTCCCATTGTCCTGCTGTAACTTGATAAGTGTTTCCCATTCATGGGTTTCCTAAAATTATTCTTGACACCCTGAAATTTAGCCTCTGTCACCTCATTGGTTAATTTCTGAACATTTTCTATAGGGGTCTTTCTATCAGTAATTGGGAGCTTAGAGAAAGGAGTGGAGAATCTGTGTTTTAAATTTTCCTCTCTATTACTTACTAGACTTTAACTTTGGACCTTTTACCTGGTTTTCTTTCTGAACCTATAAAATGGAGAAAATTAAGAAACTAGGCATATTTTTGCATCATTTCAAGTCCTCTTGGCCTCACTCTCTGGGCCCAACCATCCCTGAGGGGGTTTAGGCCAACTTCACACAGACACAGGCTATGAGACCCCCTCCTGCCCACACAGCGGGCCTCTTACCTGCCATACTGAGGCTTTCCTACTAGCAGTCATGACTATGAGATACCAGAGACTAGAATAACTATTATGGAAACACACAAGCAATGGATGAATCCATTCTCCTTCCCCTCCCACAAAGAAAGTTCTGAGACACAATTTATATGTCTTCCTGGGGGACTGTTCTGTTGATCAAGCATTCTGTAATACTTGGTCATGACCACTTTGATAAAGCATTCTTATCTTGAAGCATCCTCCTTCTCTGCTTCATTTTCTTACATCCTCTCTTGTGTCCCCAGAGTTGTCTTCTCAATTAAAGTAATGATCCATAAAATCTCTGCAACTCTACATTCTGGGTAACTTTATGTTAAGACAGATAGTATTTATGTCTTAGAATTGATGTGGAGATAAAATTAGATAGTTCACGAAAATGAGTTAGAAATAGAATTCAATACATGATAAATTATCATGATCACGTATCCTGATTCGTATTTCTCAAGCTGCAAGATGTACTTGAGTGTCATCCCCACTAACTGTTCTAACCCTTCCCCTACACCTGTCTTTTCTGGCCACCATTTATGGTTGTTGGTAGTGGGGTGGAGGTGAGGGTGGTCCTTTTTTATCTGAATTCAGAGAACAAGTCTGTGCTTAGAATACTAGTGACAAGTATGACTACTTTGAGCAAAGATTTAAATAGCACTAATTATCTCAACTAGGGCTTTCCTGATGGCTCAGATGGTAAAGAATCTGCCTGTAATGCGGGAGACCTGGGTTTGATCCCTGGGTCAGAAAGATCCCCTGGAGAAGGGAATGTCTACTCACTCTAATATTCTTGCCTGGAGAATTCTATGGAAGGAGGAGTTTGATGGGCTATATTCCATGGGGTCCCAAAGAATTGGATACAACTGAGCAATTAGCACTTTAACTTTGTTTTCACTTTCAGTTATCTAAACTACCTGGTAATTCTCTATTAGTTTCTAATTGTTTCTTGAGTATTTGCTCAAAAGATTGTAGCCCACTATGGATAAGGGTTATCACCTCACTTGGATCCTTCACAAGCCAGCTCCCTTGGAGCCAGTAAATACTTTTATTGGGAGACTTTCAAAGTAACAACCTGGGTTTTTGATAAAATGATGTTATTTGCATTGAAGGCTGAGAGCCTCATGAGATGGATGGTGGATGGAGGCGTTGGAGAATCTAATCAGCTCACAAGCTTGTGGGTCCATAAACTATCACAGAGTAAGGTCTTTCTTTAATCCCCCAATTAGTGAACTGGATGGACAGAATTCTTCCTTGAAAGAAAAGATCATGACAGGCTCAAGAACAATAGTTTGTGGGTTGAGTTGGCACCCAGACTGTTCAAATCACCTAGGAGGAATTTAGAAGTCTCTATTAAGGAACAAAATCAAATGAAAACACATTAAAGACCCTTCTCGTCAGAAAACACAAGGCAAAGAAGGGAAGATATTCCCCCACTCAAGGCTGATGTGTTTGGGAGTGGTCTATGTTGCTTAATAGGAAGTACCTTGCTCATGCGAACTCCCAGTGCCTTGCAGAGTTCTTGGCTTGTTAGCTGCTCTATAGGATTTTGTTGATTAATAGGGTGACAGGACGAAGAGAGGCTCAGAGAGGCAGTAAACTCAGCACGGGAATTAATGTTGACAACAATAAGAAATATACAAGGGGGCATTGCATGATTAAGTTGGAATTTCTTATCATCAAGGGCAAACTTTAAGGTTTGTGGATAGACAGTTTAATAGAAACAGGCAGCCAAGGTTCCTCTTGTCACACAATCACATGCACAATGTGGCTTCTCCTTTCAGTTACAAATTGTTTCTCCCCTCATCTGTATTCATTCATAAAAACAGAAAGAGCAGTTTATTCTTTGGTCCACACTTTGTCTTTCCCTTTTGCTATCTTCTGCTTCCAGCAAGGATAGGTGGGGGAGTCCTTGGACCTGTCATTCCAAGGGTTACTTTGTCTCCTTTTAAGAGCTGCTGAGAACTCTGTTCTCTATCTGACCCATTTTAGGGTATTTATACTGACTTGGTGAAAAAATTTGAGTTTTCCATAAGTGAAGTCACTCACTAGTGTCCAACTCTTTGCAACCCTATGAACTATAGCCCACCAGGCTCCGCCATTCATGGGATTTTCCAGGCAAGAATACTAGGGTGGGATGTTATGAAAAATCTAAACGAAACTTTTGGCCAATTCAATATTTTGCAGGAAAGGCAAAGTTTTAGAAGAAGGTTTTAAATTAAAAGACCTCATTATCAAAACCACGCATGAAACCTTCATTATTCCGATGTTATTCTTTTATGTCTCCATTATTCTGCTAGGGCTCATGCATGCTCAGTCACTAAGTCCTGGCTGATTCTTTATGACTCCATGGACTATAGCTTGCCAGGCTCCTGTAATTCCATGCAAGAATACTATAGCATATTGTCACCTCTTTCTCCAGGGGATCTTCCTGATCCAGGGATTGAACCCACATCTCCTAACAGCTGGAAGACTCTTCACCACAGAATGACCTGAGAAGGCCCTTTGTTAAGGCAACTCCATAGATATCATGGTTCTTTGCATTTTAGGACCACTTCCTTGGATGTTGCAGGCTGAGAAACACAAAAGCCCATGATCATTCTCAGGATTTGTAGACTACGGCACCATCTTTCCAAAAAATCACCCGGATTAAGTTCCTCAACCAGACTAAGTCTTAATTACCTGAGAATACTTTGTGTCATTTCCAGCCATGACACTGAGATGAGAGAGTCCAGGTTGAATTGAACATTAAAAATTCCTCTGGAAAGAGACAAAATTTATAATGTGTGGCATGCCTCCTGAAAGGTATGTGAAGAGGATAAATGAGTGAGAGGCTATGCTTCCCACTGTGTTGCTAATATGGGAGTTTTGTTTCTCATTATATGTAAGAAATGTTTTATTTGTTTGTTTTCTGGGAGACAGCTGGCGTCTAAGTTCTTCTCTTCCAGATCACCATTTCCTATACCCTAGACTGGTTCAAATGTACGAGTTGATGGGTGAGATCTTTCTTCACAAGAAATAAAAAATCAGAAACTTAACAAATGAGTCCCCAAATATTGTTAAATCCTGGTCTTGAATCCTGGTCTTGTAGATGAGATGGCCTTGGGCAGGCAAATCTTTCAGGGAGGACACAGGTGCTAAAATCCTAATAGCATGAGAGCATCAGGCAACTGAAGAAAGAACTTACATGTAGCAAAGATTGTTAAAAAGAGAGAGAGAGAGAAAGAGAGAGAGAGATGTCAGCAGGAAATACCTTTCCTAACTCCACAATGTTGCCAAGGGCCAGTCAGAATCCTAATCATCAAGCTCATAAAAGTGCAAACATAAAATAGAAACAAAGACAGCTGGCCCTTCAAGTATATCCTGTTTCATTATTTAAAGGTTTATTAAGTGCATAGATCATGGAACCAGTGTCTCAGATTTCCAATGAGACCTGAATCAATATATTAAGATACAGCATTAAAGTTAAGGACTGCAAGCTTTATTGAATACTAAATATCTTTTATAGTGAAATGTCTCTATAAAACTAACTCTCCTGCCCATATGGTTATTTCAACATTTTTAAGAAACCTGAATGAAGTTAAACATTATTCAAGGTAAACAGTGGCTTTGAAACAGACAAGCCACCTCCTTAATAGACAACTTACATCCAAATGAGAGGAATATCTCTATTGTAATAAGTGTGCTTAGATATGAAGAGTAAAGATCCAAGCCCAGTTCTTAGCAAAATAATTAGACCGCTGTCTTTGTTTTAGAATCTGTCCCTTACTGGTTGCTTCATTCTTGAATATATTCATCTTATTTATACCATAAATAAGGTATATTTTTCCTCACTCATGCATTTTTACTTGATGACTACAGTTTCTTGATACAGTTTCTTGAGTCTTGATCATTTGTACAGGTTTGTACTTATCTCTAGACATTGCTGGCTTAGAGTAGTTGGCCATCTTGACCAATCTAGCTCAGGCCTCTGAAACCCAACTATGGTAGGGACCCTCTTGATTAGATCTCCACTGCTATCACTGAAGCTTCAGGGGGTCATAAAAGGAAGGACCATCTGTCATTGGACTGAGAGTGCCTATCTCTTATGACTTTTTCCATGAGCTAACTTTTACGACATTAAGTTGATTCTATTTTGGCCACCTGATGCGAAAAGCTGTCTCATTTGAAAAAACCCTGATGCTGGGAAAGACTGAGGGCAGGAGGAAAAGGGGACGACAGAGAATGAGAGGGTTGGATGACATCACCAACTCAATGGACATGGGTTTGGGTGAACTCCAGGAGTTGGTGATGAACAGGGAGGCCTGGCGTGCTGCGGTTCATGGGGTCACAAAGAGTCGGACATGACTGAGTGACTGAACTGAACTATGATTATGATAAGACTTTCAACAGAAATTTGTCTGTCTCAGGACTCCTGTGACTGCTCTGCCCAGGGCGCCAAGAACTGAGGATGGCAAGATAGACAACATGGGCTATCTAGGACATACCATTCTGACTTTTTTTTCTTACATAGAATATAGCACACTAACAGTTATGTATCTTATTAAATATTCATCAGATTAGTACTGAAATTTTTATTTGAATCCACTCCAAACTCATATGTATACAAATCTGAATTTTTCATGTTGTTTCTGAACTACTTTACAAATCTTCCCAAATTTATGAGCAGACAGCAAATAAAAACTATGAAAAGTATTGTCTTGAAGTGGGCAAGTTTGTATTTCTGAGCACACTGATGCATGAAAGAATTTTATAAATTATTCTCCCATACATCACTCTATAGCTAAGAAACTGAAAAACAGATGTTCCCAGATGTATATGAGAACCCATATTCGACTTATTTTGTTAATAGTTCAAAACACATCCCAGGTACTGATTTTGTTCAAATCACTACTGGGCACACAGTGTGGGATAACACAAAGTTTGGGTCACAAACATCTATTGAGAACCTACTTTATACAGATAATACCACATCTCTCTGGCACACAATAAGACAAAGAATTTGAGCTGGGTTAATGATGATGGTGGTGATAAAAGAAGGAATAACACATATTCTAGCTTTGGACAAGAACTTAGATAGTTTCTGAGGTCAATCCATTAATGTTTTACAGTTTAATAACCGCTGGTGATGGTTCAGTGGCTAAGTCGTGTCCAATCCTTGCAACCTCATGGACTGTAGCCCACCAGGCTCCTCTGTCCATGAGATTTTCCAGGCAAGAATACTGGAGTGGGTTGCCATTTCCTTCTCCAGGGGATCTTCCTGACCCAGGGATCAACCCCTGGTCTCCTGCATTGCAGGCAGATTCTTTACCAACTAAGCCTACACACAAACATATATACACATATCACACAGACACCCCCCCAACACACACACACACGAAGTCTTATTAAGTGTACTGAGCCTACATCATTGAAATTTTGGGGGGAAATTCAACTTTCATAGCATTACTTATATTAACTACCACCAAACATACAGTGTGTATTCCTATTGAAATGTACTTTATATTTTATATGATTACTTTTAAGCTCCACATTAATAAACTTAGCCCAAACAACAGAAGAAAACATCTTTAAAAATAAATATAGCCCATTCTATTTCCATGTGGCATGTACTATTGCTATTGATTTTCTAGTCATTTACTTTTAAAGCCAGGTTGAAAATGATTTTTAAGTGCTCAATCTCCTTTATTAAAACCTTGAAAGTTGATTGCCTTAATTTTCCTCCAATCAACAAAATAACCCTTAATTTTAAGGTCTGGATTGGTGGCACTCCCAACGATGAAGTAATGATTCCATTTATTTACATTAGAATCAACACAAGTTTATAACTTGAAGACCTCATCAATTTTCCAAATAAAACTGCAGCTGTAGTGTGGAAGAGATGAAATGAGGTCTGTATTTCTCAGATGTAACAGAGCCAAGAGCTTAACCTAGTCTTCATGAAGTTTAAAAGCAATAAAGCCAAAGTTATTTCAGCCCTGCGGGATACTTATTTAAAGAGATGGATGTTATTGGCTGTCTTTCAATGTACTGCTTATGCTATCATTAAGACTTGAAAGTGGAATCTACACTATTTTAAGTGTGGACTACCATAATCTGGTAAGACCCACCCTTTTCCCCAGTCGCTATGAAACAAGAGAAAATAACTGTAAAGATACATCCAGAGTACTATGATATTTACAGAATCCTATCTCCATTCTCATTCCTTGCAGAAAAAGCCTTAGATTGTGAGATTATGGACTATCATGTGTAAGAACCAGATACATCTGTTAGAAGCTTTGGTCTAAGAGTCAGGAATTTAAGGTGGCTTATTAGAGCACTCAGTGGCACCTATAAAACTGTCAAATTAACAGCATAAAGGAATATACTAACATGTCTAAACTCTAGGAAGGAACAAACCACGTCTCTAGCTGTAACACTGGCTACTGGGGTAGCCATTTCAGTTAGGAAGTGAATGCTGAATGACTTAAAGAGCAAACGATACATAGAAATGGCCAAGCCCTTCCAAGGTGATTAGCTGTTTTTAAAAAGTTTCCATCCATGAAGAAAGTCTGAGTTATTTGCTATAGCACAAAGTCTAATCTTGATAGGTAAGTTGGAACTGGGAGAGAGCAGAGAAAAGCATTCCATCTTCTTTGCTTTGGTATCTCTCTTGGGTAGAAATGCTTTTAAAGTGTCCTGCTTCTTCCTCCCTTCTAAAAAACAAGTTCAACAAGTTCTGTCAAAGTAGAATTTATTCAGTGCGGTACTACGCTTTTAACCTCAGCAATCTCAGTTTAATAAGATAAAGCAGAGTTTAAATGCGAGTAACCAGGCCTCTTTGATTTTCATGATTGTTATCAGGTGTAATCATATTTCCCTATCTCCCTGCAGAATAGCTGAGGTTTCTATTCTACACTAATTTGTACTAGATGTGTTATCATTAGTATATTAAACAGTATATTGAAATAAATTAATGATACTGAGGCATATCAAATTGCTTATGACTGTGCCAAGTCAAACCAAGACAATATTAACATTATGATTCCTATGACAATAAAATTCTTTGGTTTCTCTCAAAACAAAAAGAAAAAACTAACAGAAATAGGTCTAGACAAATCACAGATATTAGAATTAGCAGGGAAGGACTTTAAAGCAGCTATGATAAATATGCTCAAGGATTTTGAAAATGATAAAAAAATAATGAATGAGTAGGTAGTGGTTCTCAGAAAATTAATGGAGTTCATATAAATTAATCTAGTGGGAGGGGGAATTCTAGAACTGAAAAATATGAAATCTGAAATGTAAAATTATCTTATGAGCTTAACAGAAAGTTGGTAACTGAATAAGGAATCTCAAGAGAGGAAAATATAAATTATAAAATTAAAGAACAGAGAAGAAAAGAAAAAGTTTAAAAATGAACAGAGCCTAAGTGAGTTGAGGGACATTATACAGTCTAACAGATATATAATTGGAGTTTCAGAAGGAATCGAAAAAGATTGGAAGAAAAACAAATATTTGAAAAATGGTGGGTTAGATTTCTTTTCCAGTTTTGATTTAAAGAATAAATCCCTGGAGGATGCTGAATAAAACTCCTTCACAATAAATATAAAGAAAATGACTTCTAGAGACATCATAGTCAGTTTCCTGAAAATCAAAGAAAGAGAGAAAAATTTTAGAGTAAATTCAATGGAGAAAAAAAGACTTTTCATATATTATAATGAGAAGCATGTGGTATCTATACAGAAAAAAAATGAACCTCTACACCTAAATGTAACTATACACAATGACTGAATCTTTGATGAATAACAAACATAAGCATAAAATTTTAACTATAAAGCTTCTTTTAAAAATAGGAAAATTTCTACATGCCTTGGGTATGTAAAGATTTGTTACAAAGCAAGCTTTTTACAAGACTGTTCATGAAAGTTTTACTCATAATAGCCCAAAGCTGAAAACAAACAAACAAAAAAAACTGTCATGAATAGATAGACTTAAAAACAACAAACAAACGAATGAAACCTGTGGTATAGTCAATGTATTTAAATCTAACTATTAAAAAAAAGTACCAGTGCAAAAATCTGCATAAATAAATTCCAATAACTTCATGCTAAAAGAAGCCAGAAACAAAAAGATGTATGCACTGTCTGACTCCAGAAATTTCAGAATGGGAAAAAATAATCTGTGTTTATAGAAATCAAAGAGTACTTGCCTCTGAATGACAGAAAGACTGCAAAGGAAGATGAGAGAACTTTCTTAAGTAGCAGAAGTAGCCTATATCTTCAAGGGTTTTGAATTACATAAATGTAAGCATTTGTCAAAGCTTGCATAACTGAAAAATATATGTGCATTTTACTGTGTGTATATTTTATCTCAAATTTTACAAAGGAAAAACAATACAAATCAAATTCATCTCCTTTAAGCCACATTATCTTCTGACTTCCCCAATTATTTTAATGGCAGCTTTACTCTCAGTCAAAACAAAACTATTTCCCGGCAATTTTTTGGAGTAGCTTCAAAAGAATAGGTATTAACTCTTCTCTAAATGTTTGGTAGAATTTGCCTGTGAAGCCACCTTGTCCTAACGTTTGTTTATTGGGAGTTTTTAAAATCACAGGTTCAATTTCAGGACTTGTAATTGGTCTGTTCATATTTTCCGTTTCTTCTTGGTTCATTCTCTGGAGACTGCACCTTTCTAAGAACTTGTCCATTTCTTCTAGGTTGTCAGTTTTCTTGGCATATAGTTGCTTAGAGCAGTCTCTTATGTCCTTTGTATGCCTGTGGTGTCTATTGTAACTTCCCTTTTTTCACTTCTAATTTTATTGATTTGGACTCTCTCCCTTTATTTTTCTCTTGATGAGTCTGGCTGAAGACATATGGATGGCCAAAAAGTACATGAAACTATGCTCAACACTGATAATATTAGAGAAAATCAAATCAAAACTACAATGAGGTATCATCTCATACAATCAGAATGGCCATTATGAAAACATCTACAAACAACAGATGCTGCAGGGGGTGTGGAAAAAAAGGACCCTTTGACACTACTGGTAGGAATATAAACGGATAAAGCCACTGTGTAAAAGGTCACGGAAGTTTTTTTTAAAAATTAAAAACACAGCTACCATACAACCCTGCAATCCTGGGCATATATCTGGGAAAAACCATAATTCTAAAAGATACATGCATTCCAATATTCACTGAAGCTCTATTTACAATAGCTAAGGCATGGAAGCAACCTAAATGTTCATTGACAGATGAGTGGATAAAGATGTGGTATATTTATACAACAGAATATTACTCAGCCATAAAAAAAATGGAATAATGCCACTTGTAGCAACATGAATGCATCTAGAGATTATCATACTAAGTGAAATAAGTCAGACAAAGGAAAATATATCAATTATATACAGAATCTAAAAAAAATTTACAAATGAACCTATATATAAAACAGAAATAGACACATAGACATAGACAACAAATTTATGGTTACCAAAGGGGAAAGTGGGTAGGGATAAATTAGGAGATTGAGATTAACATATACACACTACTACATTTAAAATAGATAACCAATAAGGATCTACAATATAGCACAGGGGACTATACTCACTATTATGTAATAATAATAATCTTAAAAAAGATATGTATGTATGTATATATAACTGAATCACTTTGTTGTACACCTGAAACTAACACAATGTTGTAAATCAACTATCCTTCAATAATAATAAAAAAAACACTATTTTAAAAATTAATTTATTTATTTTAGTTGGAGGCTAATTACTTTACAATATTGTAGTGGTTTTTGCCATACATTGACATGAATCAGCCATGGGTTTACATGTGTTCCCCATCCTGAACCCCCTCCCACCTCCATCCCCATCCTATCCCGCAGGGTCATCCCAGTGCACCAGCCCTGAACACCCTGTCGCATGCATCCAACCTGGACTGGCAATCTGTTTCACATATGATAATATACATGTTTCAGTGTTCTCTCTCAAATCATCCCACCCTCGCTTTCTCCCACAGCATCCAAAAGTCTGTTCTTTATATCTGTGTCTCTTTTGCTGTCTTGCATATAGGGTCATTGTTACCATCTTCCTAAATTCCATGTATATGTCTTAGTATACTGCACTGGTGTTTTTCTTTCTGACTTACTTCAATCTGTATAATAGGCTCCAGTTTCATCCACCTCATTGGAACTGATTCAAATGCATTCTTTTTAACAGCTGAGTAATATTCCATTGTGTATATGTATCACAGCTTTCTTATCTATTCATTTGCAGATGACATCTAGGTTGCCTCCATGTCCTGGCTATTGTAAACAGTGCTGTGATGAAAGTGTCTCTTTCAATTCTGGTTTCCTTGGTGTTTATGCCCAGCAGTGGGATTGCTGGGTTGTATGGCAGTTCTATTTCAAGTTTTTTAAGGAATCTCCACCCTGCTCTCTATAGTGACTGTACTAGTTTGCATTCCCACCAACAGTGTAAGAGGGTTCCCTTTTCTCCACACCCTCTCCAGCATTTATTGTTTGTAGATTTTTGGATAGCAGCCATTCTGCCAGCGTGAGATGGTACCTCATTGTGGTTTTGATTTGCATTTCTCTGATAATGAGTGATGTTGAGCATCTTTTCATGTGTTTGTTAGCCACCTGTATGTCTTCTTTGGAGAAATGTCTGTTTAGTTCTTTGGCCCATTTTTTGACTGGGTCATTTATTTTTCTGGAGTTGAGCTGGAGGAGTTGCTTGTATATTTTTGAGATTAATTCTTTGTCAGTTGCTACGTTTGCTATTATTTTCTCCCAATCTGAAGGCTGTCTTTTCACCTTGCTTATAGTTTCCCTTGTTGTGCAAAAGCTTTTAAATTTCATTAGGTCCCATTTGTTTATTTTTGCTTTTATTTCCAGTACTCTGGAGGTGGGTCATAGAGGATCCTGCTGTGATTTATGTCAGAGAGTGTTTTGCCTATGTTTTCCTCTAGGAGTTTTATAGTTTCTGGTCTTACATTTAGATCTTTAATCCATTTTGAGCTTATTTTTGTGTATGGTGTTAGGAAGTTTTCTAGTTTCATTCTTTTACAAGTGGTTGACCAGTTTTCCCAGAACTACTTGTTAAAGATTGTCTCTTCTCCATTGTATATCCTTGCCTCCTTTGACAAAGACAAGGTATCCATACGTGTGCAGATTTATCTCTGGGCTTTCTATTTTGTTCCATTGATCTATATTTCTGTCTTTGTGCCAGTACCATACTGTCTTGATGACTGTAGCTTTTAAAAACACAGTTAAGTTATTTTTACACCCACTGCCCTTTTTTCCAATATTTCACTATTTTCTAAATTCAAATAAACTACACTGTTCACCATTTTTGAGGACTTCATTCAAGCACAAGTAAAGCACTTTTCATTCAATAATTCACTTATAATCTCATTTATATTGTGTATAAACCCTTTGGTCTTTACTTCCTTAGCTGCTGTGAGAAAGCTAAGATTCAGGGCAATCAAGTTTCAAATAGTTTGTAGAAAATCAGCATTTGAATTCATGCCTGCCTCCAGATTTTTACCAACATTACTTATTACAAAATCCCCCTAATGTCTGTCCCATTTTGAAGCAGTACTCTTAACCAAACTTAACCTGGGTTTTTGCCCTCAAAGTGGCAATCAAATAAGCAAATAACTGGCTATAACTTTCAATGACCCCCATGTTACCAAAACTGTAGTTATGCTCTAGCCCATATCTTATTTGACCTCTAGGCTTCATTTAGCACTATTGACTTTTTCCCCTACCTTTAGGGTGTGCTTTTACCAAACTCTCTTTACTCTTTTTCCCATACAAAAGATCTTTGATTTCCCTTCTTCTCCAGTCACTCCTTCCCAAGTTCATTTGAGTATTCATCCAAGCCCATTCAACAACTTAACATCCTCAAAAAGCAGTTACAGATACTGCGCTCCTGCTATTTTATGCTCCCTCTCCCTAGATAATCTTAGTCATACATCGGTTGGCAAAACAAAAGGGCTTCTGCTTCTCTCCATCCTCTTTGCCACCCTAAATAAAGATGATTTCTTTAAAGCAGAGTTTGATCATTTCACTTCTTTTCTCAAACCTCCTCAACCCTCCCCCTCCCACTGCCATCCAGATGATTCCTCCTCTTGGTATCAAAACAAGATCTTCACTCTATAACAGTCTCTAGGTCTTTCCACAGAGTGAAGTAAGTCAGAAAGAAAAAAAAAAAAAACAAATATCATATATTAATGCATATATGTGGAATCTAGAAAGATAGTACAGATGAACCTATTTTCAGGGCAGCAATAGAGATGCAGAAGTAAAGAAGGGACTTGCGGATGTGGGGTAGGGAGGAGGGCAGGGTGAATTGGGAGGATGGGATTGACATGTATGCATCACTATGTGTACAGTGGATCCTGACAGCTAGTGGAAGCCTATGCTACAGCAGACAAAACAAAACAAAAGGGCTCAGCTCGGTGCCCTGTAGTGACCTAACGGGGTGGGAAGGAAGTCCGAGTGGGAGCAGATATATGTACACATATAGTGAACTCACTTCATTGTACAACAGAGGCTAACACAATATTTTTAAGCAACTGACCCCAGTAATAATCATAATAATAAATCTTTAAAAATGTAGAAACAGCTCTCTTCGCCCTGTATTACACCGCTCCTTTTTCTGTCACCTGTGGTTCAGTCCCACAGGTCTCTGTGCCTCTGTTATTCTTTTTACTTTGTGCCATGATTTGTGCTTTCCTTATTTTTGATCATTACACGTTTCCTTACGTTTGCAAGAGCAGAGTGACATGACATATCTTCCCTGAAACTCTCCCGTATTCCGAAATCAGAAGTATCACTTTCCTCAGCAAACTCTCAGATTACTATATAGTATTGCTTGTACAAAAAGATATTGAAGTGTCAAAAATCACAGTGGGAATTGAGGTGGAAAAAAGAGTCACTGCCCGAGTTCTAGAATCTTCTCTAACTATTGGGTAGTAACTGGGATGAGGATGAGCGAAAAAGACATTGAAGGAAACAGTGGGTTAACTTGAGAGCCATGAGCTTCAAAAGGAGATAAATATATGGTTTCCTTGAGAATATAAATGTTTTCCTCTGGCTTGAAAATTCCAGTAGTACAGAAGAATGGAAACTAGTCAAAAGGGCTTCAGAGGAAGTGGTATTTCTGGGGAGGGGCCAAATTTCCATAATTTAAGTAATAGGTATGCTGAACAAAAACTCCAGTCAGGCAGAATGTCTTCATCATATTTTTTTAATTCAGATAGCACATTTCATTCCTAATATCTAAACAAATATCAACTAAACTTTTAAAAAAGTTTCTACTGAAAATCTTGTCAGTAAAACAAAGCAAAACAAAAAATTCTAAAATATCTTCTTAGGAAACAATTAGCTGCCCAGTAATTTCTCTGGGTATGACTTGTTCTAATCTTCCCCTCATTTAAAATTCCTCATATGGGTCTTTTTAACCACAGGAGTAAATCCAAACTTGCATGATTAAACGATGAGGCTTTTCCTTTTTTGTTACCTAATTATGTTCTCGCCTCACCCCCACCATAAGAATCCTCTACGTATTCTTCATGGTCCAACAGTAGCATTATTCTTCTTTTTATTCCATGCAATTTCCTCATTAGGTGCCACTGCAAATGCTTTTCCCTTTTTTCTGGAATATCAGTGCCCACATTCTTTTTTTGCCAGTTCAACACAGAGAACATTCTGGGTACCATATGTGGTTGACCTGTGCCTGAACTGAACCACTTGTCTTAACTGGTAGTCAATTGTTCATTACATGCACTGTCCTATATTACATTCATTTGTTCACTTTTCTTTTTCTTTTTTATTGAATGCATAGCTTTTATTTCTTTATTTTTTATTTATTTATATTAGTTGGAGGCTAATTACTTTACTGACTTGCTTTCTAGAACATGAACTTGTGTACTGAAGCTCTGATTACCCTGTAATCCCAACGACTAGGACAATGGCTATATACAGTGAATGTTCAATAAGAACTTCATTGAGTGGGACTTCCCTGACAGTCCGGTGGTTAAGACTTAACCTCCCAATGCAGGAGGTGCAGGTTCAATCTCTACCTGTACCCAGGTTGCAGTTATTTGAGCAAACTCTGAGAGATGGTGAAGGACAAGAAAGCCTGGAGCGCTGCAATCCATAAGTTTGCAAACAGACACGACTGAGTGACCGAACAACAACCATGTTGTAATAAATTCAATAAAGACTAAAAATGGTCCACATAAAAAGTATTAAGAAAAAAATTAATTGGCCAACTTCTCTGGTGGCTCAGTGGGGAAGAGTTCCCCTGCCAATGCAGGAGACATGGGATCTGTGATCTGGGAACATTCCCCATGCTGCAAAGCAAACTAAGCCCTGCGCCGCTACTGAGCCTGCGCTCTAGAGCCGCGGAGCCACAACTACTGAAGCCCACGTGCCCAAGAGCCGGTGCTCCGCAGGGAGAGAAGCCGCTGCAACGAGACGCCTGCGCACTGCGGCAAAGGGCAGCCCCCGGCTCACCGCAACTACGCAAGGCCCTTGAAGCAACGAAGACCCAGCACAACCAAAACTAAATAAATAAATATCTTCAGAAAAGTATTTCACTGAAATAATATGACCCACAGGTTCAAGAGAGCCCGGTAATAGCACAGAAAAGCGGCTAAAGGTCCAAATTAATACTTTGTATGTTTGTATTAAACCATGACTGATTTTGTGACTCTGGAAAGTTATTCAACTTCCCTTAGCCTCAATTTTATCATTTGGGGAAGAAAAGGCAAATGGAGATAATAATACTCTGTGGAATAACAGTTAAGACATGAGATGATTCGTATAAAATGCATAGCATGTTTTCTGTCATATAGTGATCACTCAAACTAGAGGTGTTATTATTTGCACTACTACAAAATTAACACCCCAAAATAGGAATCCAAGAGGATTCATGATGCACTCATGGAAAAAGATCTATGTGTTTTTCTTTTCACCAAGCTCTCAATGCTCACATATTTATGTTCATTTGAGGTTGTTACAGTAAATTCAGTGGCTATCCAAGCCTCTAAAAACTTAAAGAATGCCCAGTTATTTTTTTTTCTTTCAAAGACTCTGGAAATTTTCATTTCCTTTAGACAAACCGAACTTGAAGACCATCATAATGTCACCGTGACTATATACAAGTATGAGAGATCTAGCTATGGAATGGCTTATAGGAGAGAGAATAGACAAATATAAAATAGATATAAAAACATACATAATTCATGTAAATGGCCCAATAAAAAGTAACAATTTCTCCACAATTTTCAAGAATTAGTTGAGTGAGGAAGAGTTGCACATTTTCAAGCTGGGTTTGATTCACAGGTGATTTTTATATGTATGCCTCAAAAATGCAGGAGAAACTGAGTGACCTGGGAGCTGTTTCTGAAGGACTGGTAGTAGAATGCCTTAGTTTTGTAAATCAGCATAAGAATACCAAGGAGTTTCATCCTCAAATGACACTTCTGAATTTATTTCCTACTAATAGCAACATTTGGTGAACTGTTGTGGACCTATGCACTGATTAAATCTCCTC
Organism: Odocoileus virginianus; assembly: GCF_023699985.2. NCBI lineage: Eukaryota > Metazoa > Chordata > Mammalia > Artiodactyla > Cervidae > Odocoileus > Odocoileus virginianus. The sequence continues at coordinate 55,981,674 of NC_069686.1, read as the reverse complement.
CTCTTATCACACTCTAGTTGAAAGCACAGATAATGATCGAGGATCATGTGGAGGACATGCAGGTCATCCATCGCACTAGGTGTCTGAGGTAGTGTACTTGATTCTTCTTGGCTCATAGGAAAGCTATTTATTTAGGCTACAATGTCTCTGCTCTACCCAGAAGTGCTTTCACTGAGATTCATTTGGAATGCATGCCCCAGCATCCAGGAGCTATCTCAACTGTGACTATTTGAAAGGTCACTAGATGAATGGTTTATCCCTCCTCACCCTTTACCTCAGACTATCTGGGTTGGCTGTGTACCTTCTGTGATGACAAAAATATTACTAAAAATCAAAGCCATCTGTCATTAAAATAATCAAGATTAATCAGAACAGAATATAGTTAAGGTAAAAATGCCCTTCCTGGGATAACAGTTGTTTGAGTGCCCTCGTCATAGGCTCCCCACACCTCTCTTTTTTTAATTTTATTTTTATTTATTCATTTTTTATTTTCTACTTTTGGTGGTAAGGCATGCACAATGTTAGTTCCCTGACCAGGGATCAAACGCATGCCCCCTGCAGTGGAAGTATGGAATCTTAACCAGTGGACTGCCAGGGAAGTCCCAAATCTCTTCTCTCTTTTTAAAATTTACCATTTTCCTTCCTTTCAGTGACAGCTTTTTGATAAGGTTGGTCAGATGGTTTGTTTCAACTGTAAACCTGATTCCTTCAATGTTGCTCAGCTCTGAACCATATTCCTCATGAAATCTTGCAACTGGGGAGCATAGCTTTATTAAGATGAAGATTCTTTTTTAAGACGAACTGGATTCTGTTATTTTCAACTCAAGCCTGATTTTCTTGTTTTCATTACATCATGTAGACACTGAAGTTATCTAGAAATGCTGACCTGCCCCAAATAAATTGAGGTAACCAAGCAGTCTCCCCAAATACCAATGATGCAGATTCCCTTATGTAAAGGGAAAATAAGAGGGGACAGAATGTTTGAGCACAGACAAGGACCCAGCGCCCTCAAGTCATAATCTGGCAAGTGCCCCAGAGACAGCGCTGCTTGCACTCCCCTTTCTGTCACCAGAAGTCACAAACCCTTCACTTCTAGTTTCAATGTCTGTAAAGAAAGCAAGGGCCTGGCACTCTGAGAAGAAAACTCATCCTATTACAAAAGGTGAGTATAGTTTTCCCTACATGCGTGCATGCTCAGTTGCTCAGTTGTGTCTGACTCTTTAAGATCGCATGGACTGTAGCCTGCCAGGCTCCTCTGTCCATGGGATTCTCCAGGCAGGAATACTAGAGTGGGTTGCCATTTCCTTCTCCAAGGGATCTTCCTGACCCAGGGATCGAACTAGCATCTCCTGTGTCTCCTGACTTGTCAGGTGGATTCTTTACCACTAAGCCACCTGGGAAGCCCACTTTTCCCTACATACATCACAAATAATTAAATTTTCTATCATCCTCTGATTAGGTTTCTCAACACTGTCCACCTGCATGACTATTACCGTTGAGGGGAGGGGTATGTTTAAAGTCTCTAGGATCACTTTCCCTAATAACATCAACAAATGTAGCCTGAGTTGAGTTCTCTTTCTAATCCATAGGCAAAGTGATGTTTTAGTTAACAACTTCTTTGGTCATAGTCCTCTAAAGTCAGCGTAGATTTTAAAAGTTTGTTACTATTTTGGTCTGGATGGGGAGATAAAAAAAAAAAAAACTTATTTGTTCAGGATTAGATTGGGGGAATGCTGAGGGGATAATCTAACTTGAAACAAGTGCTCAGGGCTGGTGCACTGGGAAGACCCAGAGGGATGGGATGGATAGGGAGGCGGGAGGGGGGATTGGGATGGGGAACACATGTAAATCCATGGCTGATTCATGTCAATGTATGGCAAAAACCACTGCAATATTGTAAAGTAATTAGCCTCCAACTAATAAAAATAAAGGAAAAAAAAAAAAAGAAAGAGACACTAAAAGGAAAAGATGGGCTGCTGACCAGAAACAAGTACAAAGGGTCCCAACTTATAGAGGTTTGAGTAGGTGTTCTCAAGTTTATGATGGGACAAAGGCCATACACCTTCAGGAGAAAGTGTACTTGAATTTTGATATTTTTCCTGGGCTAGTAATATGCACTATGACATTCTCTGCTGCTCCCTATTAAGCCATGTGACCTCAGAGTAAACAACAGATACACTTACAGCCATTCTGCACCCAGACAACCATTCTGTTTTTCAATTTTAGTAATAGCATTCAGTAAATTACATGAAGTATTCAATAGTTTATTATAAAATAACTTTGTGTTAGATGGTTTTGTTCAACTGTAGGCTAATAGAAGTTTTCTGAGCATGTTTAAGGTGGCTGAGTAGTAAAGAATCCACCTGCAATGCCAGAGCTTCAGGAGATGTGGGTTCGATCCCTGGGTGGGAAAGATCCCTTGCAGGAGGAAATGGTAACCCCACTCCAGGATTCTTGCCTGGGAACTCCCATGGACAGAGGAACCTGGTGGGCTGGAGCCCACTGGCTCACAAAAGAGTCAGACATGACAGCACACGTGCATGCATGGTTAGGTGAAGCCATGATACTCAGCAGGTTAGGCATGCCAAATGCTTTTCAACTGATATTTTCAACTTACAATGGGTTTAGCGGAACATATCCTACTGCAAATCGAGGAAGATCTGAACAAGAATCAACATCAGCATTGAGGGTCCAGATATGAGGGGGGCAACTTGCCTCCCTGTCTTATGACTTTGCCTCTGATCCTGCATATTCTCCACATTGCCACTGTAACCACTGCTCCAAAAGGCAAGTCTGAAACATCATCTTTAAACACTGTCAATCACAAGCACGAGAATATTCTGACTCCTCACTGGGTTTTATAAGCTCCCTCTCAATCTAGCCTCTAGACCTCACCCCATTCCAATTATGAGAGACTTGGGCAGGTCCCAACATCGATGCTTCAAGCCACTGACTGTTTTAATTCCTCGGTGTGGAATGCCTCCTCATTGCATACCACAATCATCTATCCTTCAGAACTTATTTTCTCACATCTCCCAATAGAGATGACTATTTTATGTGTGTTCCCCTCTGTCTTTAGTTAGTTAGTTAAGTCTTTAGTACCTGACATATACATAGCTGTGTGCTAGAACTGGTCCATGTAGGCTCATAGGAGCTGATCCTTAAAGGAACTTCCAGAGCCACTTTTTAAATACACTATTATTAAAAAGTAAATTCTATAAAATTACATTTAAATTAGTTATTTTTAAAACTACATTGAAAAATACTCAAAGCTCATCACTTCCTAGATATTTTACTACATTTTACAATCACATATTCTTTGAAGGTCTTTATTTCTATTTTATATGTATGTTGGATATACTATAAATGACATGCCATTGTGAATCTCTTTCCATCACCCTGATCAGTGACATCCTGTTGGTAGTTTGAGATTATCAATGATGGGAGTATTGATAAACCATGGAAACTGACAAATACTACACATCAGGGCCTTCATGTTGTCACAGTGATTGTCTAGTCTTAAGAAAATGTTTGACAAAATGTTAATTATACAAATTAAATTTAAAACTCACTGTGTTTCTAGATGTTGCATTATGAATAACACAAAAAAATGAAAACAGTCTTTCAGGATTTGAAAATTGTTATCCAACTGACAAAAAAAAAAAAGCTGCTCTGCCATTGATGACTAAGGGAAGTGCTGACATGCATCTTTCTGGTTTCCCTTTCATCTTACTTGTTAATATAAACTGAAACAACAGATGCTGTTTATTTCTTCTGGAACTCTGTCAATTGCAACCATTAGTTGGCTATAGTGATAAGGCAATGGCACCCCACTCCAGTACTCTTGCCTGGGGAATCCCATGGACGGAGGAGCCTGGTAGGCTACAGTCCATGGGGTCGCTAAGAGTCGGACATGACTAAGCGACTTCACTTTCACTTTTCACTTTCATGCATTGGAGAAGGTAATGGCAACCCACTCCAGTGTTCTTGCCTGGAGAATCCCAGAGACAGAGGAGCCTGTTGGGCTGCCGTCTATGGGGTCGCACAGAGTCGGACACAACCGATGTGACTTAGCAGCAGCAGTTGGCTATAGATACAAAAGGTCAGCCTAAAACCAATGTAGGCATTCCCTACATTTAAGGTTTAAAATAAAGAGCATTGTATATTTCATTATTATTTGTAAATTATTTGCTAAACTTCTTTTTTTTCTATGCTTTCTGTAAATCAGTAGTATTTATAATACTCTTGTGTACATGCTTGCATTATGTGTTTCCTCCCAGAAGTCTAGATGTTAAACATTTACTAGTATACCACTTCACGTGCCTGTCTCCTCCAAGAGCCTGGAAGTTCCTGTTTTTCATGTATTTTTTAAGAGTTAAGATTCTATCTGAAGTATCAAGTCTTCAGCACCGATTGGACACCCAGTAGGTACCTGATAAATGCTTGTTGACTTGCATGACAAAGAGGATAGTATTCCTGACTACTCAGATTTGTAGCACCTCTCCAACCTCATGGAGATTGGCATGTTTCTCAGCTGGGCCAAGGTGACTGGGGAGCAATAGACTAATTATCCTGTCTAAATAGAAAGGAGCAGAGGAAGAGAAGAGGGGCCTGGCCAAAGTGTCAGTGTTACAAAATATGGTCCTATAATTCTCTTACTAGTCTCACATTCTAAAAATGTTATCATCAGAAGACACGCTGAATCTAATGGATTGGTCTGCTCAATTAAAATTATTTTTAGAGTCTGTAATACGTACTAAGTTGCTTCAGTCGTGTCTGACTCTTTGCAATAGACTGTAATCTGCCAAGCTCCTCTGTCCATGTGAATCTCCAGGCAAGAATACTGGAGTGGGTTGCCATGCCCGCCTTCAGGGGATCTTCCCAACCCTGGAATGGAACCTGGGTCTCTTATGTCTCCTGCCTTTGCAGGTGGGTTCTTCACCATGAGCACCACCTGGGAAGTCCAGTGTCTGTAATAAGTGCAGCTCTATCATACTCAAATACATTCTCCATCTATTCTCCAACACCCATAGATTTACATACTACATATGTTAAGGGGAAAGAATTGAAAACATTTACATGCCAAAATACAATCAATAAAGCTACTTGAAACTGTAAAACAATCCCTTCAATTGCTGAATTCACACTGGAACTTTTTCCTCACTTAGCTTAGAACAGAAAATAGAAATCACCCTTGGTATTTCAGTAGAAAGAGTTAACAAAGTGTTTCAGGCCCTTATAGTATGGTTGAGGCACAGAGCAGGAATATTCTATAGGCTGGGACTACAGGAGTGATCCAGAATTTTGTAGAACTGATCTATTCAAAGGGCTTTCCTCAGCTACAAGCCACCACTTGGATGCAGACTTATAAGGATGCTTGGATCAAGAAACTGCCACCACTCTGAAAACACACAAACATTTACAGAATGCACACTAGAAAAGGCTACTATAAAATTTTACATCCCCAGTTTCCATAAACAGCCAAAAGAAGAAGGGAAATGATCTCTGCCTTATGTCCAAACAGCGTAGGTGTATATCTAACTGGCAGACTCACACCCAGCCATAGTTTCAAGAGAGAATAGGAAATGTGAGTTTTAGATTTCCTACTTCTATGGAATAGGGAGACACAATAAAAGAGATAGGTTGGATGCTGAGTATCAAACAACAGTAAACAATAAAAATCCCTAACTGGTCAGTTTCTGTTCTCAGATGGCCATGGGACTATATTCTTCAAATTGTTCCAGAACTCAACTGACCACCACACCAGTTCTTCCAAAGTGAGGTTTGGCTAACACAAAATAACTAATAGCCTCTCTACCTAGAAAAAAGTCTTAAAATATGATGGTGATAATTGAAAATGTGGCATGTGCTTTGTACTCTGCTTTTATTTTCACTTAAAATTATTTATATACCAATAAAAAATTTCATAAACATTTGCAAAGGATACTTAATATGCCATTTGTGACTGTCCTATATTATACTTAACCATTTGTCTTTTGCTAGTCTTATAGGTAAATTATGATTTTCACAAATGCTAAATTTGTAAGCAACACCTCTGTATATAAATATCTGTCATCCTCTCCAATTAGGATAGATTATCAACCTTCCCTTAAAAAATGGGTATTATATACTGGCTCACCAAATCTAGACCTCTTTATTTGTTCTGTAAATGAGATAAAAGTAGAACCACATTATTTCAGAAGGAACAGGGGAGAAAGTCAGCAGTATATTTGTGCTAAAATAGCACAACTTCTAAAACACCTGGGGCCTTGTTTAGAGGCATTACATAAAAGCATAGATTGCAGTAAATAATGATACATTCTGACATGTTTTAGGCCTGTAATCTTGATGTAATATACCAACAACATGTTTCTTATTTAAAATGATACTTTATCATTAGAAACTAGTACTGGCAAATATTATTGCTTATTTTCCTAAAGAAGACCACATCTGTTTCTAACATTTTTAGTTTAAATCAATTCACTAAGTATGTGATTCCCCATCATGCCAAATTCTGAGGCTATCAAAAATGTGCAAAATAATGTCCCTAAACTCCAAGAGCTTACAGTGTTTTAGAGGAGGGAGAAAATTGCTTTATTGCTCTATTTTAAAAATGAATTTTGTTCTAAGACTTTCTTTAAATCTGAGTGAGAATGGAGTTGGGTGATAGCACAAATGATTCTCTTTAGAATCTTTAGACTGTAAATTCCTCAAGGACTGGAGATTTATTTCTCATTTAAATTGGAATCACCATTATTTACTTTGCAACTTGATAACTATAGAATGGATAACTGAATTAAAACATGGATATTAAATGAATGAATCCACTTGGACTGTGTTCTCTATGATGGAAAATTAGTTCAAACAATGGCCAAAAACCTATGCGGCTTAGTAACCAGACAAATTATACTGAACTTAACAGAACATTTATCAAGAACTTAACTGAAGTCTGTTATAAACCTTTTACATGCTGTACTTTATTTACTATTTACAACTACTTTACATGGTCAGTACAGTTATGTTTCCCAACTTATACATAAGAAAACAGGCTTAGAATTGATTTGCCCAAATCATGCAGTAAGAAATGAAGTGGGGATTTCACATCCCAACATATTCTTAACCATTATACTAGGTTGGCTCCTATAGATTATAAAACAAATATCAAGAGTAGATAAGGGGGAAAATAGTACAGCAAGTCAACAAAACATTGTTCAAGTACTGTGACCTCCTGCATGTCTTTTCACAGCAAGTAGAGTCACATCATTATCAAATTTCTACGTGTCCTTTTGGTAGGGAGTCTACTATTGCCTCTTGAGGTCCTACCAACTTTGAATTCCCCCAAACGTTGAATGCACACTCTGTCCCAAAGTGTTCAGAACTTAAAGGAACACAAAGCCAAGAGTAAATCCAATGCTGTTGGTAAACACTGCCTTTGTCTCTAACTGGTACGCCGCATTGCTGTTGAAATGGTATAATTTTCTACCTGCCCATGAATGTCCACTCTACAGTGATGCTTTATTGATCTGGATACTTGCCAGCTTGACAGCGTTGCCTCTTGCTTAAGTGAGAGCTTATATCTCAGTGAGAGGCAGAATTCTAAATGGTTCTCCATATGTCTGGCCCCTGATGCACTTATGCCTAGTTATTCAATTAACACTAGTCAAGGTGTTGCTGTATGGGATTTTGCAGATGTAATTAAAATCCCCTAACAACTGACTTTAAGATTGAAAGGTTATCTGGGTGGACCTGGAATTAACATTTGAGTAATAAATTTGAGTAAATTTGAGTCTACTGATCAGAGACATTGAGTTAAAGAGATAAGAAGAATGAGAGATTTAATAGGAGTGAGATAGGTGGAAAGACATAGGGTATAGAATTCAGGAACCCTCTAGAAGCTGAGAGCAGCCTGTGCGGATAATGGCAGAGAACTAGGGACAGTCCTATAGCCCCAAGAACCTGGATTCTGTCAGGGACTGAATGGATTTTGGTGTGGCCTCTTCTCCAGAGCCTGCAGAGAAGCCAGAATCCTGATTCTAACCATGGTATACCCTGAACAGAGAACCCAGCTACTCAATACCAAACCGTGAGCTCTTAAACACACATTGTTTCAAGCGGCTGTGTGGTATTTGCTATACAGAGATAGAATTACAGTCCATGGGTTCACAAAGAGCGAGACCCAACTTAGCAACTAAACAACAAAAACAACAGAAAACCAATATGAGTTCTGTTGTTCACACTCTAAGGCCGAGGATTTTTCTCCTCAGTTCAAAGGTTTGGTCTGAGCTGCTTCTAGCATGATTCACACTGAATTACAGAATCTCCCATATCCTGTAAAATTTCAAGTCTTTGCTCTGGGTCCAGGGTTCTTTAAGTGTTTTTGTTGAGTTCCCACTTTTCATTCACAAAAGCAAACTGTTCTTCAGTTCAACAGATAAAGCCTTGCTGTCAAGCTACAACAAGTTCCAATGCTCAAGTTCCTTACTCAAGTCACTGACTCCTTATTGGAGATATTTAAAATTGACCTTTCAATTTTAAAGGTCAACTTTTTCTATTAAAACAAACAAACAAACAAACAAACAAACTATTGGTACGTCCCTGGTGGTCCAGTGGTTAAGACTCTACACTTCCATTGCAGGGGGTGTGGGTTTGATCCCTAGTTGGAGAACTAATTCCCACAATCCAAGTGGCCAAAGACTGAAAAAAAACTAAAAAAATGTAAATAAATAATATCATGTGACCTGACGTTGTCAACTCTAGGGAAAGTATAATTCTACCCATCAGTAATGCCTACATTTAAGTTTGGTTTGAAAAGGTATACCGTTACCTGTGAATTCTTTTGGCTAACCAGAAAATAAAAACACACACACACATATACACACCCACACTTTTCCTTTTCAGGTTTTGTGTCAAAACAAACTTAAACTAACATGCAAAGGAAGCAAATGTACACTCAGAATACTAGCTGGGAGTGCAAAGGTGGTAACTTGATGCTTTTCTACATAAATAAATACAGAATGTTCACTGGACTCCCTCATGATTGCCTTCTTTGTTTTTGTTTGGTATTTGCCCATATTCTCTCTTTATCAGACAAATATCTTAAAGTTTCAAACCACCAGCACTTTTATATATCTTTTATATATCTGTGCACTTCAGGATAATATTTGCTTTCAAAACATTTTTATAGTGAGATAAAAGAAAAGCCTGGAAGGAGAAGGTGAATTATATTAAACAGTGATTCATAAGAGTTGAACGTCAATGAGAAGGGAGCCAAATATTATCTGGAGGTTATTCCACATCTCATCATCTTTTGAAATATGCTATCCTATATAAGAGAAAATAGACTTTATTCAGCTTTGCAGATCCATTGTTTTGGATTTATTTAAAATAGCAGATAATTTCCTCCTCCAAAGCAAGGACTCAAAGAGTTATGGTATAATAAACCCACCTTTAATATTGGCAACTTCTCCCTCACAGAAGTCCAATTTAAGAAGTCAAGGGTTCATTTAAATATCTCCAGATTTCTCTGCAAGAGGTTGACTTCAAACTTTAGTAAAAGGCAGACTCATCTACATTGCAGGTTATGCATACTTAAGTTCATTTTAAAATCTTACTATACACATATTTTATTCTATGTGTAATAAATAGACTAAAATGCAGCAGGTAAATCTGATCCTTTGTTGAATTTTGTTTGCATCTAAATGTTTTAACAAAAAGTTCTATTAAAAGGATAATAATAAAACTGAGTGGAAATTGTTGAGTTTTATCTTCTTAGTTAAGCTTTTGGAAGACTAATATTACAGATCACAAGGTTGTAACCCAGGCATCACTGTTCATCTGGTAGAAGTTTAATAACAAAAATATAAAGCATGAAATACATCAGGAAATAAACATCTTTTGAAAACTAACCTATAAAATATTATTTCAAATCATGATTACAGCACGTACATTTAAATAAGAAATTGTAAACAATACATGAAACTAAAATTGAAATGTTAAAGTAAGGTAATATAAGGAAAGAAGAGGGGGAAGAAACTTCCCTCGTAGCTCAGTAGGTAAAGATTCTGCTTGCAATACAGGAGATCTGGGTTTGATCCCTGGGTCAGGAAGATCCCCTGGAGAAGGAAATGACAACCCACTCCAGTATTCTTGCCTGGAAAATCCTATGGACAGAGGAGCCTGGCAGGCTACAGTCCATGGGGTGGCAAGAGTTGGATACGACTTAGTGACTAAACCACCATGCTAAACAGAGAGGACCCTATAGATTAATCTTCTAGTAGATCTCAAAACTACCTACACAAAAGAATCACCCACAGAAGAACTAATTAGGTTGACCAAGAGGAATGGTTCTTCAAGTGTGGTAACCATCACCTGGGAACTTGTTGAAAACGCAGATTCTCAGATTCACCCCAACTGTTAAATAAGAAATTCTGAAAGTGGAACCCAGCAATCTGGATGGTAATAGGTCTTCCAGGGCTTCTGTTTGAGACTTGTTGATCTAGAGTAAAGAGGTAAATCATATCTTTATTGTTTGAAAGTGCTAATATACAGCCAAGATTAAAAATTCTGGGTTAAACACAAAAAATTAGGTAGATATCAAAACTCAACAAGAAGAAAATGAAAACATTATTTAAAATGGGCAAAAGATCTATCTAAACAGACATCTCATCAAAGAAAATATACAGATGGCAAATAAACATATGAAAATATGCTCCACATGGTATGTCATGTTCAGTTCAGTTCAGTTGCTCAGTCATGTCCGACACTTTGAGACATCATGAACCGCAGCACACCATGCCTCCCGGTCTGTCACCAACTCCCTTAGTCCACCCAAATCCATGTCCATTGAGTCAGTGATGCCATCCAACCATCTCATCCTCTGTTGTCCCCTTCTCCTCCTGCCCTCAATCTTTCCCAGCATAAGGGTCTTTTCCAATGAGTCAGCTATTTGCATCAGGTGGCCAAAGTATTGGAGTTTCAGCTTCAACATCAGTCCTACCAATGAACAGCCAGGACTGATCTCCTTTAGGATGGACTGGTTGGATCTCCTTGCAGTCCAAGAGACTCTCAAGAGTCTTCTCCAACACCACAGTTCAAAAGCATCAATTTTTTGTGTTCAGCTTTCTTCACAGTACAACTCTCACATCCATACATGACCACTGGAAAAACCATAGCCTTGACTAGATGGACCTTGTTGACAAAGTGATGTCTCTGCTTTTTAATATGCTGTCTAGGTTGGTCATAATTTTCCTTCCAAGGAGCAAGTGTCTTTTAATATCATGGCTGCAGTCACCATCTGCAGTGATTTTGGAGCCCAGAAAAATAAAGTCAGCCACTGTTTCCACTGTTTCCCCATCTATTTGTCATGAAGTGATGGGACCAGATGCCATGATCTTAGTTTTCTGAATGTTGAGCTTTAAGCCAACTTTTTCACTCTCCTCTTTCACTTTCATCAAGAGGCTCTTTAGTTCTTCTTCACTTTCTGCCATAAGGGTGGTGTCATCTGCATATCCGAGGTTATTGATATTTCTCCCAGGCAATCTTGATTCCAGCTTGTGCTTCCTCCAGTCCAGTGTTTCTCATGATGTACTCTGCATATAAGTTAAATAAGCAGGGTGACAATATACAGCCTTGACGTACTCCTTTTCCTACTTGGAACCAGTCTGTTGTTCCATGTCAGTTCTAACTGTTGCTTCCTGGACTGAGGGAATTGCAAATTAATACAGTGGGATACCCTACACATCTATTAGAATGGTTACAATCTAGAACACAGATGATACCAATATCAACAAAAATACTCATTCATTGCTTGTAAGAATACAGAACATTATAGCCATTCTGGAAGACAGCTTGGCATTTTCTTACTGAAGCAAACAATCTCTTACCATATAATTCTACAGTTGTGCTCATTGGTATTTATCAAATGAATAAAATAAAAAAGGTCCACATAAAACCTGCCATTGGATGTTTAGAGCAACTTTATTTAGAACTGCCAAAAGTTTGAAGCAGGCAAGATATACTTTAATAGGTAAGTAAACTGTGATATATCCTTATAATGAATTATCAAGAAATGATACCAAGCCATGAAAAGATGTGGAATAGGCTTAAATGCATATTAGTAAGTTAAAGAAGCTAATATGAAAAAGATGCACACTGTGTGATTTCAATTTTATGACATTCTAGGAAAGGCAAAACCATGAAGACAGTAGAAGATTGGTAGTGATCATGGTTAGAAGGCAGGAAGGGATGAATAAGTAAAACACAAAGGACTTTCAAGGAAATGAATTTACTCTTTTTTATTTTAATTTTTTAACTGTGGTTAAAACACATACAAAAGGTTCGTATGTGCATGCTAAGTTGCTTCAGTCATGTCCAACTTTTTGTGATCCTATCAACAGTAGCCCATCAGACTGTCTGTGGGATTCTCCAGGCAAGAACACTGGAGTGGGTTACCACGCTCTCCTGCAGGGGATCTTCCCAACCCAGGCATCAATCCCATGTCTCTTATGTCTCCTGTATTGGCGGGCGGGTTCTTTACCACCATCACTACCTGAGAAGCCCCACGTATAACAGGACATGATACTAAATTGATGAATTCATATCATCATACATTTATCAAATCTACAGAATATATAAAACCAAACCTTAACACTAATATATAAACTATAGACATAGGGTGATTATTATACATGAATGTTCATCAACTGAAAAAAAATGTACCACTCAGGCACTAGATGTTGACAGTGGGGGAGACTGTACTTGTGTAGGGATGGGGGTTGGGGATATAGAAACTTCCTGTAATTAATATTTAATCTTAGTGCAAACCTGGAACTGATCCAAAAGTCTATTAAAACATGGCATATGACATTAAAGGATAAATTTCATAAAAGATAAATCAGATATAAAAATATTCTTAAAATGGCAAAAATTTTATTTGACTCATCAGCTATTAAGGCTGCTAGAAACAAATGCTACAGTAAGCTCAAAGGAGAATCCAAAGACCAAATATGCATGGCCATTAGGAATGCTGAAATGAACTTGCTTCATGGAGGCAAAACAGGATTTTTCCCAACAATGTATAAGTACAGTTGATTAAAACTCCAGTGGACAGAGTTTATCTGCATTTATATAGAGAGGATTTGTATTTGTATTTGCATTTGTATTACTTTCTGCTTTTTATAAATTAAATTCTAACTCTACAAAGTTATATAATAGCTCCAAGACAATGAAATATACAGACCCTCCAGTATCAGACAATTCAGACAGAGTGCTCCAAACAATACATTATTCTCTATGGATGGAGCCTTATAATCTTTTGGGTCATATTAGAGTTGTGTGCAGTTTTTCCCTACAGTTAAAAACAGATGGAAAAAAGGGCAAGGCAAAGCTTGGCCCTTGAATGACATGGACAGTTGAGATGACCAGGAGGCAATAAGCCTTGAAAAAGCAGAGGGTTGGAATTAGAACAACAGGTTCAAGAGTGTTTGTCCTTTATCAAAGGGTGTCAGGTGTCATGCTGATGATTTTGTTATTCCTATTATGGTAATGTGAAGTCATCCTCGGTTTCTGGGAAAAGACGTGCATGATTAATGCTGTGCTTTAGGAATACTAGTCTAAAGCCATCTCTAAAATGGATTAAATGCCAGAAATGATTGGGAAGACTATGATGGAGCTGGTAAGATCATTCAGGATTGAGGTAAAATTTAAAGCTTTCTTATCCAGAGATTTCCTAAGAATTTCTTTGGAGACAGACACTTTTCCAAATTCATCTTATTCTACAAAACTCACAAAACCGGTGTGTACTCTCTCTCTCTCTCTCATAGCCTTGTTCTACAGTAATATGTTGAAAATGGAGTCCCATTTTTCTTTCTAGACAGGGTGGATAGTTATCTGGAGTGAAAAGTTTCATTTTCTAGCATTTTTCATTGAAACCACAACCTGATAATTATACTGAATAGAAAGTAACCATTAATCACATCTTTAATATGTCAATTCATCACTGTCTACCTTGTGTGAAGCAGAAGAACTAAAATTAATCAGTCAAACCAAACTCCATCACAAGCAAATGCCTGGGGAGGGTGGGGGCCAGAAGAGAATCCTTTTAAATGGAGAAAATGCATTTGCTTCCACTGGCAGAAGGACTGAGGCCTCAGTGGTAACACCACTTTCTGTCATCATAGAAGGTGATTTTAATCTCCTCCCTTTGCTCCATTTGAGCAACTTTAAGTTTGTACAAAATTCAAAAGCTCTTAAATGTTATCTTATCCACAAGGGAAGGAAGTAGGTGAGTTCTGACATTGCCCTTTCATTGCACAAAATCTTTGCTAATGAAAACCTTTTACGAAACAAATTCACATTTCAAATTGCAACTGCTGCCTCTGTCCTTGTCACCCTGTTTCTCAACTGATAAGTTCACTCTGTCAGGTGACCCACTTAGAGACTCCTAGCTCTAAAGCCCTAGGAAAGAAGGTGTCTTTGTGGTGGTGATTAAATGTACAGGCTGGCTCTAAATGTTCCTGGTAATGAATAAGGTGCATGGGGAACTATTCATTTGTTGCTTATCATCGCCTGCTTTCTTGACTTGTGATGGTGCCATGAAAAGAAACCTGAAAACTCCTTATAAACTCCTTGAAAATAACAGCCAGGTCTTATATTTTTTTAAAGTCACTTTCCTAGTATGGCAGCTCCTGCATAACTGCTTGATAAGTAATTGGATGTTTGGTTGGTTATAAACCATAGATTCTCTAGAAAGCTTAGGAGAAAAAAAAAAAAGAAAGAAAAAAAAGGATTCTCTTAGGGGCTAAAAATGTCAAGGCATTTATTTCTAAACTCCCAATCTAGATTATAAATCTCTGTTATATTATACATAGAGTGAGGGAATTTGGCATTTTTGAGAGAAATGCTTTAAGACTTTAAGTGATTGCCATGACAGTACATTACCACCCCCCCCCTCCATAAAATTCAGGAAATTAAAAGCTGATGAGAGGCAAGGCTCTGGCAAAATGAAAACAATCAAGCCACTGAGTTGCGGGTCCTGAGCAGCCAAATCCTCCCCCTCACCAGGAAGAGGCACCCACTAAGCCCAGATGTGCACATGTCACACTATGTGTGTGTGCTAAGGCACCTTAGTCATGTCTGACTCTGTGCAACCCTATGAACTGCAGACTGTCAGACCCCTCTGTCCATGGGATTCTCCAGGCAAGAACACTTGAGTGGGTTTCCATGTTCTCCTCCTTTAAGGGATCTTCCCAACCCAGGGATCAAACCCACACCTCTCATCTCTACCTGCATTGCCAGGCAGGTTCTTTACCACTAGCACCATCTGGGAAGTCTACATGTCGCATCCATGCCTCCTCAAAACTGCAAAGTACATGATGGAAACCTCTTGGCTTGGTCATTGATCAAGGCAATAACTTGAAATTCAACACATTTTCAACCCACCAGGTATCTTCATCTTTGCTACAGCTCACAGCACACTATAAGAAAAATGATAGACATCTGAACATCATTAAAAAAAAAAAAACAACTCCAAACAATAAATGCTAGAGAGTTTGTAGAGAAAGGGGAACTCTCCTACACTGTTGGTCAGAATATAAACTGGTACAACCACTATGGAGAACAGTATGGAATTCCTTTAAAAAATAAAAACTAAAAATAGTTCTTCCCTGGTGGCCCAGTGATTAAGAATATGCCTGAAAATGCAGGGGACACAGGTTCCGTCATTTCACTGAGTTAGACATCATCGCACTCATCTCACATGCTAGTAAAGTAATGCTCAAAATTCTCTAAGCCAGGCTTCAGCAATATGTGAACCGTGAACTTCCAGATGTTCAAGCTGGTTTTAGACAAGGCAGAGGAACCTGAGATCAAATCACCAACATCTGCTGGATCATCAAAAAAGCAAGAGAGTTCCAGAAAGAACATCTATTTCTGTTTTGTTGACTATGCCAAAGCCTTTGACTGGGTGGATCAGAACAAACTGTGGAAAATTCTGAAAGAGATGGGAATACCAGACCACCTGACCTGCCTCTTGAGAAACCTGTATGCAGGTCAGGAAGCAAAAGTTAGAACTGGACATGGAACAACAGACTGGTTCCAAATAGGAAAAGGAGTACGTCAAGGCTGTATATTGTCACCCTGCTTATTTAACTTATATGCAGAGTACATCATGAGAAATGCTGGGCTGGAGGAAGCACAAGCTGGAATTAAGATAGCTGGGAGAAATACCAATAACTTCAGATATGCAGATGACACCACCCTTATGACCGAAAGTGAGGAAGAACCAAAGAGCCTCTTGATGAAAGTGAAAGAGGAGAGTGAAGAAGTTGGCTTAAAGCTCAGCATTCAGAAAACTAAGATCACGGCATCTGGTCCCATCACTTCATGGCAAATAGATGGGGAAACAGTGGGAACAGTGGCTGACTTTATTTTGGGGGGGCTCTAAAATCACTGCAGATGATGACTGAAGCCATTAAATTAAAAGACGCTTATACCTTGGAAGGACAGTTATGACCAACCTAGACAGCATATTAAAAAGCAGAGACATCACTTTGCCAACAAAGTCCATCTAGTCAAGGCTATGGTTTTTCCAGTGGTCATGTATGGATGTGAGAGTTGGACTATAGAGAAAGCTGAGCACCGAAGAATTGATGCTTTTGAACTGTGGTGTTGGAGAAGACTCTTGAGAGTCCCTTGGACTGCAAGGAGATCCAACCAGTCCATCCTAAAGGAGATCAGTCCTGGGTGTTCATTGGTAGGACTGATGTTGAAGTTGAAACTCCAATACTTTGGCCACCTTGTGTGAAGAGCTGACCCATTTGAAAAGACCCTGATGCTGGGAAAGATTGAAGGCAGGAGGAGAAGGGGGCAACAGAGGATGAGATGGTTGGATGGCATCACTGACTCAATGGACATAAGTTTGGGTAAGCTCTGGGAGTTGGTGATGGACAGGGAGGCCTGGTGTGTTGCAGTCCATGTGGTCACAAAGAGTCAGACACGACTGAGCGACTGAGCTGAACTGAACAGTTTCCATCCCTGCTCCAGGAAGATCCCACATGCCAAGAGACAACTAAGCCCACGAGCCACAGCTACTGAGCTAGTGCCCAGAGCCCACAAGACACAACCACTGATACCCGCTTTCCCTAGAGCCTATGCTCCAAAGCGGGAGAAACCACCCCAATGAGAAGCCTTTGCACTGCAACTAGAGTGTAGCCCCCACTTGCTACAATTAGAGAAAATACATACACATACAGTAGCAAAGACTTAGCATAACCAAAAATGAAAATAAAAAATAAAATAAATGAATATATAAACAAATAAAAAACAAAAAAACAAAAAGAGAACTACCATATGACTCAGCAATCCCACTCCTGTGCATATATCCAGAGGAAACCATCATGTAAAAAGATACATGCACCCCTATGTTCACTGAAGCACTATTTATAAAATCCAGGACATGGAAGCAACCTAAATATCCATCAATAGAGGAATGGATAAAGAAAATGGGGTATATATATACAATAGACTATTATTCACCCATAGGAGAAAGCAAAATAATGCCATTTGCAGCAACAAGGATAGACCTAGAGATTGTCATACTGAGTGAAGTTGTCAGATACAGAAAGATGAAAATCATATATTGCTTATACATGGAATCTAAAAATGGGGGGTGCAAAAGAACTTATTTACAAAACAGAAATAGGGTCACAGAGTAGTCATAGAAGACACATTTATGGTTACCAAGGGATAAGGGGGGAAGGATAACTTGGGAGATGGAAATGGACATATATGCATTACTATATATAAAACAGACAGCTAATAAGAGCCTGCTGCACCGCACAGGCAACTTCACTCACTGCTCCGTAATGGCCTGCATGGAAAAGTAACTTGTGTACATCTGCGACTCCTACAACATTGTAAATCAACTCTATTCCAACAAAAATTTTAGAAAATAAAATTTTAAAGACATTAACATTTATTAATAAATGTAAGAAAAAGAAAAACAAAAGATGATGGAGGCTCAATACATTTTGGTTGGGTGAATCAACTTGTAGATCATTCGTCTTCAGGGCAGAGTGTCTACATTTGAGAATAACAAAGAGGGGGGATTAGTGGTCAAAGAAGGCAGAGACAATGATGCCTATGCCAGAAACAGTTTTCATTTTCACATAAATCAAAGGAATGCTTTAATATTTGAGTTCTGAGTTAGACACGGACTCAAAACACATGTAATTTTATTTTATGCAGCAGAAAAGAGAGATAATGAAACAGAAGGATATGGTATATGTCTCAGCCTGGGTGCCAGTTACAATTGGAGAGGACATTTCATACTTTCATGCTAGCAGCCAGAGAAAGGAGCCAGTGGTCACTGGGGAGACCAGCCAAATCTTACTGGAGTGTCCACAACATTGTCTGTTTCTAATTGATGACTATGCATACTGGTTTGCAGTCAGTGTGCTGACCGTGCTGGCAATCTAAGTTCCTTTTGTTAGTGAGCTGTTCAGCTGGAGTTGGCGACCTGACAAACCGAGTGTTAAGACGATTTTGCCTTTAAATGAGAGTTAGGAAATATATTTCAGGGTAAAAAAAAAATGGAAGGGCTCAGTTTCCTGAGAGAAAATAGACATATATGCTACTAATCCAGGATTTAATGAAGTGAAAAGAAATGGACCATATAAATGAGAAATGTTCAATATAGCGATAAAAAGAAGCTACCTATACAAATAAAGACTTGTGATGACAATAAAATTCATGCCTTAATTTGAATAGCACACAGCTTGCAAAATGCCATCACATATGGTGTCTCATTAGATCCTCAGTGAAAGTGAAAGTTGCTCAGTCGTGTCCGACTCTTTGCAATCCCATGGATTATACAGTCTATGGAATTCTTCTGGTCAGAATACTGGAGTGGGTAGCTGTTTCCTTCTTCAGGGGATCTTCCCAACCCAGGGATCGATTCCAGGTCTCCCTCATTGTGGGAGGATTCTTTACCAGCTGAGCCACCAGGGGGGCCCTAGATCCTCAGAGGTCATTTTAAAATGTATTTACACATTATACATACACTGACTTTTAGGCACCAGCCAACTATTGGACATTTGGACACAGTCAGATGCTCATAGTTCTTGTGAGCAATCCTCTAAATGCCCATTGTTTTCATTTTATTTATATCTTCTTTCCTAGATATTTCATCTTATGAACCCCTATGAACCAATTCTTATAACCCACTGACAAATTTATAAGTTGCTGATGTGAGTTGCACTGTATTGCTCACAAATGCATATGTTAAAATCCTAAGCCCCAGCACTTCAGAATGTCACTCTATTTGAAATTATGGTCATTGCCTATATAAGTAGTTAAGGTGACATGATTAAGTGGACCTTAACCCCACGTGATCCCCATCCTTATAGAAAGGAGAAATGTGGACACAGAGATAGGCATGCAGAGAGAACACCACATGAAGACAAATGCAGTGGTCAGGGCTATCCTTCTGAAAGTCAAGGAATGCCAAAGACTGTCAGCAAATCAGTAGAAACTGGGGAAAGCCATGAAATAAGATTCTCCCTCTCAGCCCTTGGAAAGAATCAACACTGCTGATACCTCTATCTAGCTTTTCTAGCCTAAAGAACTGAGAATGATGCATCTCTGTTGTTTAAGCCACCTTATTCATGGTACATTTTTACAGCAGCCCCAGCAAATTAATACAGTACCATCAAGCTTATTACTCTAAGAATGGAGACATGTCTAAGAGTGTAGGGTTATGTGTCCTTAGAATAACATACCAAAGAAAATCCTTCATCATCCAATAGCAATAGCTCAGATGTTCTAAACTCTTTCAACCGGCAGTAAGAAAAAGTAACTTGGGGAAAGCAGAGGTGTTCAGTCAGTTCCTTGGGTGTGTGATATAGACGACGTCCACTCACTCTGTTTCAAATCCATATTCTGGGCTGAGACCTCCTCCCAGTATTATCGGCAGGAAAGCTTGTTGGCCAAGAGAGTTGGTAGAAAGGAGGATGGTTTCTAACTTTACATACTACCAGGTATATGTTCTTGTACAAGCTATTTGACTTCCCCATTTATAGAGTGAGGAGGAGGAAACTTATCTTACTAGGTTACTGTGAGGTGTAAATGAGTTAATGCCCATCACTTTTTCCAAGACATTTTCTCCTGCCTCAGTGTTGAAAGCTATCAGAGAAACCAGTGAAAAAATATAAACACCACTTTTTCTAGCCCCAAAGATTAAAAATACTTAGCTTTTTCTTTGTCTCTTTCTTCTTAATAAAACACCATAAATTTGCTTCTGTAATATGCATTTGCTTGCTCTTTCTCTTAATTCATATATCTCTTTTACCATGTCATCCCCATCAACTTTGTCCCACTGACTTTCTCTTATCTGAGTCGATCAACTACTTGCATTGTTTTCTGTTTACTCATTCTTCTCTAGGAAAAGCACTTTTCCCTTCTCTGCTGGGAGCTGAAGAATTGCTATTAGGATGGCTTCAGTTCAGTTCAGTTCAGTTCAGTTCAGTTGCTCAGTCGTGTCCGACTCTTTGCAACCCCATGAATCGCAACACGCCCGGCCTCCCTGTCCATCACCAACTCCTGGAGTTTACACAAACTCATGTCCATCAAGTCGGTGATGCCATCCAGCCGTCTCATCCTCTGTCATCCCCTTCTCCTCCTGCCCCCAATCCCTCCCAGCATCAGGATCTTTTCCAACGAGTCAACTCTGTTGGAAAGCTGTGCCCAAGCACAGACCTTGAGCCCACATTTACAGAGCAGGTGCTGTGGTTTTTAGTGTTGTTTTACTTGGGGTGGTTTGAGAAGAGTAGATGTGCCAACTGACTTACGCATGATCTAATATTCTGGCTTTTCACCCCACATTTCTTCTCCACTCTCTCTACCCTGCTCTGTGCCCTGAGAGGGAAAACTCTAGGGAGTGTTTACCCAAGCTCTCTTGTCCTCCTGCCAGGATATCCTAGGGTTGGACCAGAGAGAAATGGGGGTACTGATGCATGCCATCTCCAGGTCCCTCCATGCAAGGCTATGATTTTGACAGCAGCTGCATTCCAACTAAGACTGTAGCTTCTTTCCAGCAGCTCTTCTCATAATGCTATAGCTCAGTAATACCATTCCCTCCCCTCCCTCTTCAAGAATAGGGATAGTAACATAAACAACTATAATAGCCATTCTTCAATACATTTACCCCTTAAAAAATTGGAGGACTTGTACTATTGCCCCCTGGGAGTGTTATTATTCTTTAACACCTCCCACACCTTTGTAAATAATCCATTCGTTAAAATTCTCTTCACTTATACCCATTGAAGTGCCATTTCTTTACTGTCAGGAGTTTGGTCACCCTGGCACTGCCATCTCCCTAGCACTTCCATCTCTCCTCCTAAAAACATCATACTAGTGTAACCAGTGCATCATTCATAAGGAACTTCTACTTTATTCCAGTTCATCTATAGCCTGAAGAACTTTAATGATGCTTTTAATCACAGCCATCAGGTATATGCTACTAGGTTATCATGTATTCTTTGTATTCTGGGACTTTTCCTTTTTACCATTTTCATCTTTAAACATCTTCATCTGTGAAGGCAGTCTGGGCCAGTGGAAAGAGTAGGGACCATAGTGGGCCAGCTGGTCAGGCTTGGAATTCAGCATTTAGCTATTAGGATATTAGAAGTCTGTGAGTACCACAGTTTTGAACAAAACATCAATCTTCCATCTATCTTAATGAGTGTAACACCCCCAAATTAATAGTGAAGAAATAATGAAAGTGAAGGAAATAGCACATACTAGTGAATTAACAGTTATCATCACCTTCCATATAGATAGATAAATAGATCCATTTTGTCTGATGTTTGTTAGACACTGCTATCCTCAGCCCAAAAACACCCTTAGATTTTCATTTCCTTCCCCATTTATGTATTCAGCATTCAGTTCAGGGTCTACTTGGTATAAAATGCCACACTTCTACAATCAGTTTTTCTGCTCCACCATCTCACAGCATTAGTCATGATTTCCTTTGCACTACTACATAATCAAAAGTAATAATCACAATTCGATGTCTCCTTCCCTTGGAGCAGTGGAGATTTCCCAGCAAATGATCATTTCTTTCCAACCACTTTGTTTGAATAGCACTGGTCTTGCAGGCAACTCCTGGGACAAACACTGAAATTACCTACTTAAAAAAAAAATTTATTTATCTTTGTATTGGTCTGCATCAGGTCCTGGTTGTGTCATATAGGCTCAGTAGTTATGGCACAGCATGTGGGATCTTAGTTTCCCCAAGCAGGGATCAAACCTGTAACCCCTACATTGGAAAGCAGATTCTTAACCACTGGACCACAGGGAAGCCCCTGAAATTCCTTTTTTATTTACTATCAGTGACCATTCAGCCTCTTTCTCAACACTGTTGGCCCAATCACCCAGTCAGTCAAGAACTATTCTTTGGGAAAAAAATGATTCTTTGCATTCCTTCCACATGTGAGTTGGTTTTTTTCTCCCGGATAGTGGTCTAGGGGAAAAATAATTTTTTCAGAAGTTATCAAAACTTTCTTAGAATTCAAGAACTAGGTCAACAAACCCCAAAACAGCTTCCCATTTGAAGGTATTGTTCATGCTCTTGATTCCTGAGCTGAGAAGCCTGCATTAGGATTATTTTCTCCTTCCCTCTTTGATAACTTTTGACCTTGCCCTTGTTCCTTTGTTCTGCACTTTTCCTGTTCCTCAGACTGACCTATAAAGAACTCTTCCATTAGCCACAATTTTTCTTTCGGGATCATCTTTCTTGATGATATTTTTATTATATAAGCCTGTTAGTTCATTCTTTTACTTTCTTCCTCCACACTCTAAAATGCTTACGAGTCATGACTGTATATGAGGTTGGCATCATTGTTCATTTATTAAATTTTTTTCTCAGATCTTCTTAATTCCTAACATATAAATTCATCTGCTCCTTGAATTTTCATAATTTTCACTTTTCTATTTTCAGCTCCTTTTTATATTCTCCAGGAAAACAGAAAGAAGAAGCACAGGCTTTGTATCTAGTAGAACATGATATTAATCTCAGCTTGAACACAGAAGTTCAGTTTCTTCATCAGTAAAAGGAGATAACATTATCCCCTACAGTTTTAAGGATGATCACACATTAAAAGCTTGTCACAATACCTGGCACATTGTGTCCTGTCAACAAATGTTTGTTTTCATACTTCTTCTTCTTCATTAAACTCAAATATTGGGAGATATTTATCTTTCACTGTGGTTTTACTCTTTTCCCTGAAAACTCATGCTTAGATCTAATTTAGCACATGTCACCAGTTGGAAAGATTGAATGCAGTGGAGATATCTTGCCCTTCTGATGATTTTTCTTATATTTCTAAACCTTTCATGTTCTAGTAGGAATTTATTTATCTTCTTCAGGCCATGAGAAACTCTTTGAGATTTTGAAGAATTAATTTTGGTTATTATTACAGATCCCTGGGTCAGGAAGATCCCCTGGAGAAGGGAATGACAACCCATTCCAGTATTCTTCCCTAGAGAATTCCATGGACAGAAGAGCCTAATGGGGTCCACAGGGTTATAAAAAGTCAGACATGACTGAGCAACTAACGCACACTATTACAGAATAATAGACATTATCTCGATTCCTAGATCACCATCTATTTTCATTCCAAAAGACAAAGTACCTAATGTCTACTGGTCCACATCATTTTTTGTCAAGTTTGTTTCAGATTGTTATCATATTTATCTATATAAGCTTCTTAAATTCTATGTGAGCTGATGAATTCAGGGTGTTTATCCAAAGAGTAACAATTTGGTTATTTCCAATTCCATCAGTTTAATAAAATTATTTACAAAGCATAGTGCTTCTTTTTGTAATGTGAGAGGTTCCCTACTCTTTAATAGAATGGATCACCTTCCTCTCACGCATGTGTATGTGTGTATGTCTGTGTGTGTCGTGCACAGGAGACAGCTGAGTGGTGATGGTCATCCATTTAAATGTCATGATATGAAATATATATATATATAGTATTTATATTATATATATCATATATATAATGCTATAATATAATGTAAATAATATAAGGCTTATTATGATTCATCATCCAATTAAGATGTCCTTTATTTTTAAAATCTATAGGATGAGTGTTAAATGGAAATTCCATTTCTGGATGGTTTTCTTTTTCTGTAGACCCAGCTCTTTGATAGCTATCCATGTCCCTAATGTACTCACCATAGTTACCTGCAAAAAAAATTACACTTGATCTCTTCTCTCTCGGAACCTCATACTAAAGCAACATTTTAATAAATGTCTGAGATGAAAGACTGAGGTGTGTGACTATCTGGGGGATAAATGCTCTAGGCAGAGGCAAAAAAAAAGCACAAGTGCCCTAAGTGGAGAGTATACCCAGTAAGTTTAAGAAACAACCAGAGTGTCAGTTTTTCTGAAACATTCAAAGTGCAAGGGAGAGAAGTACAAGATGAGAATAACAGGGGTGTTGGGATTTAGAGAAGGATGAAGATGCTGCAGGGTCTTGTAGGTCACAATAAGGATTTTGGTTTATGCAGTGTGAGATGAAAGCCACTGGGGCGTAATGAGCAGAGAAATTTCATGAACCACAATCTGACCTTGTTTTAACAGTACTATTATGGCTGCTGGGTGAACTGTTCATAGAGACAAAGTGTAGAATCAGGGAGGATTGTTAGAAAGACCTTGTAATGATGTGCATGAGAGATGAGGCTGGCTGCAACCTAGGTGCGAGGGGTGGGAGTGGTGAGAAGTATTCAAGCCGCAGGACCATGTTGAGCGCAGAGCCAATGGGATCTGCAGACAGGATGTCTGTGAGATGTGAGGGACAGACAACTCCAGCTGCTTGAGGAGTTGCCACAGACGGACTGAAGATGTAAGAATACATTTGAGGCGCATGGCTTAGACGTTTCAGTGGAGGAGAGAAGGTGGCAGAATGTCGGAGGCGGGAAAGATACAAGAGGGTGGTTGGTACTGCAGTCATTGGCTTCTAGCTGGTAATGAAAGCCAAGAGAACGAGATCTGAGAGAAAAGGAGAAATCGACAACTGAAACAGACTGAGTAACCAATGAAGTAAAAGACCAAAAGGAAGGGGTGTCCAGGAAGTAAAACGGGGGAAATAAAGTGTTTAAGAAGGAAGCAATTGATCTACTGAACCAAATGTTGCTGACAAATTCAATGTGGCAAGGGTTAAGAATTGTCATTAAAGTTAACTGTGGAGGTTATTGGTATCAACTGTGGAGGTTATTGGTATCCTTGATGAGGTACTTTTGAAGAGAGTAACAGAAGGGAAGCCCTGATGAATTTGGTACTACCAGACAGTGAGAGGTGTGGTGGAAGGAAAGAAAGAAAATAGAAGAAATTTTCTTCAAGTAGATTTCCTATGAGGAAAGCTGATAAAGGATGAAGATTGGATTTTTTTAAGATGGAAAAAACTGCAGAATAGTGATGCTAATAATGCAAGAGAAGGGAGAAGAAACAGGACAATTACTGGAGTAAGCGATCTGAGTAGCACAAAGCAAACAGACTCAGTGCCCAGGTAGCAGGCCAGCCTCAGAGCAGCTCACTGCACCGTCACCCTGTAAGGGTGGACGTGAAGAGGACATGGACGCATGGAGGTGTAATGGCGCAAGGCTGCAGGAGTTCTCTTCCTATTGTCTGCAGGGTCCCAGCAAAATAGGAAGCTGGGCCAGAGGCTGTTTAAGACAATAAGGGAAGAGGTGGAGAGTGAGTAGGTTTCAAACATCACCTGCGAGAGGGAGAATGAATGGCCAGCAGAAATGTTGTATGATTGCTTGTCAGTGTTATAGGCCAAGTTCAGGACAGGAGTTTAGTCATCACGAATTTAACGTGCAACCAGTAATGGTGGGCTTTATTCTCTGCTCACATTCGGCTGCACAGCCTCAGGCATAAAGAAGTGGAGGGCTGGATGTTTGTACAGAGGTGGCTTAGCTAGGAAGTATGATGATGTAAAAAGGGCTTGGGAGTTGAGGTGTCAGGAATGGAGTGATTATATAGGAGGGTTCTGGGGGCCAGGAGCAAACACGAAATATAAGATATATGGGTTTTAGGGTCAGTAAGGTTTAATAAACTGTTTGAATCAGCGCATCTCAGACTAGCCTAGCTTTTCTGAAGTAAATAGACTTGTGTTTCCTTCTGTTTTTCCCTCTGTGAGGACTATTTCCTGCATATGTCCTGCTCACCATCCTTCTTTTTCTCCTGGTGTATTTTAGCACATGGGCTTCCCCAAAGACTCAGCCGTAAAGAATCTGCCTGCAGTGCAGGAGACCCAGGTTTGATCCCTGGGTCAGGAAGATCCCCTGGAGGAGGGTCTGGCAGCACACTGCAGGATTCTTGCCTGGAGAATCCCATGGACACAGGAACCTGGTGGGCGACAGTCCATAGCGTCGCAAAGAGTCAGACAAGACTGAAGCGACTGAGCATGCACACACACATTTTAGCACACACAGAATATATTTTTTTCTGTTAAAATGTCTCCTTATTTCTTCCGAAATATTTCACTACATTTTTGTTCTCTTTTAATACTATCCTATAGAACTTTCCATGCTAATGAAAATGCTGTATATTTGTACTATTCAATAAAAGAGCCAATGGCCACCTGTGGCTGTTTATCACTTGAAATGTGAATAGTGTGACTAAGGAAATAAATGTTCAATATTATTTAACTAGCATTAATGTAAATTTAAGCAGCCACTTGTGGCTAGTTGCCAATCTATTGACAGGTCAGTGAGACTAAGAGCCATCTTTATATTATTTGATGATACAAATGTCATTGGCATTAAAATCATCTTTTTGGTTTCCCAGAAATTTCCTTCATTTCTGCCTTCTAAATCTGGTTCTAGTGCATTTACTTCTCTATTTCCAAAAAATGTAGGGAGCCCCAACTGTACACTGGGACTAGGGAGGGGTATTGGTGATTTAAGAATGCTTGTACTCAAGCAAGGAAGAAATGGGTAAAGAAATCAATGACAATAATGGAGGTTCCTCAAAAAACTAAAAATACAGTTACCATATGATCCTGCAATCCCACTCTTAGGCGCATATTCAGATAAAACTATAATTTGAAAAGATACATGAACCCAATACTCATTGCAGCACTGTTCACAATAGTCAAGACATAGAAGCAATCTAAAGGTCCATTGACAGATGAATGGATAGAGAAGATGTACATATACACAAAGGAATACTACTCAGGCATAAAAAAGAATGAATAATACCATTTGCAACAATATGGATGGACCTAGAGATTATAATACTAAGTGAAGTAAGTCAGACAGAGAAAGACAACTGCCATACAATATCACTTATATATGAAATCTAAAATATAACACAAATGAACATATCTACAAAACAGAAACAGACTCATGGACATAGAGAACACACTGGTGGTTACCAAGAGAAAGCGGGATGAGGAAGGGAAGGACTGGGAGTTTGGGATAAGTAGATGCAAACTATATTATATATAGGATGGACAAACAACAGGTCCTACTGTGCAGCACAAGGAATTATATTCAGCATCCTGTGATAAACCTTAATGAAAAAGAATAGAAAAGGAATATATATTCATGGAAAAAAAATATATATGTATAAAACTGAGTCACTTTGCTGAATAGCAGAAATTAGCACAACATTATAAATCAACTATATTTCAATAGAATAAACTTTTAAAAAAATCAATGACAATATAAAATTACAGTACAGTGTTCCACAAGCCATGGTCAGTGAAAATGTGAAGAGTGGTAGGTGCCCCAGGGGGATAGGACAAAGGGAATGTATTTTTAAGCATCCTACTAACTGAGGTGTGAGTCCTGGCTTTTACCCTTCTTTAGGGAGTAATCCATCTCATGGTGCATCCCAGTCAGACTTTCTTCGCAGATTCACCTTCTTTGACAAAAGAAACACAGAATTTGTCTCCCCATCTTGATCTGCTTTAGTTCAAATATTCCGTTCTTTTTTCTGCCCCCTCCATGGATAGGTCCATAAGAGATCCATTGATAGATAATCAACATATAAATGATGGACAATTGATAATTGATAGATCGATAGATGATTACTTTATAGATATGAATGTGTGTGATTATCTCTCCTGTTCTAATTCTCTTGTTCTTGTTTCATCTTGCAGCCTTCTTTTCATTTCCACTCAGGGTTCTTTCTTGCCTCTATTCCTTTGTTTGGCCACCCACTTTCTTGTCCCCATTACACAGCTTTAAAATGGCCACATCTTTAAGGCGAGCAGTAATACCCAGTGTAATGCAAAGCATATTTCCAGGGGTACAATAATAACTTGATGGGCCTCATTGTGGGCTGAGGTCTGGAGAGACACGAAGCAATTTGCATTCCAGCAAATATCAGTCTGTCAGGTCCTTGCTATTGTCTTAAAAATAGCTCCCACATATCAGGACATATTTTAGAGCTAAGTTAAAAGCACATTTGCTTGTTCAGAGCATCTCTTATGGGGCTGAAAATGCTGAGCTTGTGGAAAGCAGAGTTGGAAGTATTTATTTGTAACATGCAGTTACCCAAGAATTCCCTCTGGGAATGACTTTGCAGCAATTTAAGCTCAAATGTAGAGCAAGTAGAAAAGTACCTGCTTTTTCCCCACTCTCATAAGATTTGTCTTGTACCACCTCCTCACACGGATAACAAGCAGAAAAGTTCATGGTTTAGAAATCAAGATCTGCAGACTCACATTCAGTAACTCGAGGAGACTGTCTCAGTCACTGTGACAAGCCACACTTCTCAACCAGGCTTCTGCCCCCAAATTACGCTACACTCACCCATCCTTCTCTCCTTGACGGTACTTTTCATACCAGGATTATGAATGTATTACATGAGAAAAAACTGGGGAATGTCACACTTTAAAATGTAAAGTAATTAGCCTCCAACTAATAAAAATAAATGGAAAAAAAAATAAAAAGCAACTTAGTTGGGCTTCTTTGTTCAGACTTTTAAGAAGCATGTAGTACCTTCTACTGCTCTGATGCTTATAGCAAAAACACAGAAATTCTGTTTATACATCAAGTGACAATAAACATTACAGCTTTGCTTTGGCTTCTGCAAAAGCAAGAAAAATACTGGAATGGAGAAAGAGACATAGACTTGGCGATACAGAGATGGGCACTTAAGAATGAGCAGCATACAAAGGCAGATGAGAGACCAAGTGAAGAGAGAGGGACAGACAGCCCACAGCCCTCTTTACCTCACCCTCAAGGTATCAGATTTAAAATGGGAGGGAGGTTGAAGAGGGAAGGGACATACGTATACATATACCTACGGCTGATTAATGCTGAGGTTTGACAGAAAACAACAAAGTTCTGCAAAGCAATTATCCTTCAATTAAAAATAAATAAATTAAAAAAATTAAACACATGCAAGTCTTCCTAAGCGATACTGAGTGGTGTAAGTTGCTATTCAACTGCATGAAGATATTTTATCCTTACTATGATTGTTTAGGAGTCATAGAGGTCAGATCTGAGCATGAAGGGGCTGGATTCAGGTTTGAAGTGGTCGGGGATGGGTGCGGAGTGTGGCAGGATGCAGATGCAATGAGTGAATTGGCACTGCAGATTGTTGTGTTCATGGAATAATGATATTGGACAATCTTTGTATGTACTGAACAGTGTATTCTCCACTCAGCTCCTAAGACTTCAGAAGAAACCTACAGAGACAACCCTTTCACCTCAATGAAGCCCTATGACCTAGAGACTATAAATGCAGGTTCTGGATACAAGCCTTGGTTGAAATCTCAATTGTGCCACTTACCAGCTATGCAATTCTGGACACATTTTTAAACCTTCATGGGTATGTTAGTCCTCTATTGCCCAAGTCCACTGTCATAGTGACCCTGAAAACCACCCCCTGACCTCTGTAGGCAACTTCCTTCATCAGTGAAGTAAAGAAAATATTTATTTCTCTGCTACGATGGTAATCAGTTTAATGTGGTATATAAGGTGACCTCGCATAATCTAGAGATGGGGCTCACTGTATGGTGCCTGCTGGTAGAATTCAAGCAGAGAATTTACATTTTTAACTGGGAAGATAAGACTCAAAAAGTGCTACCACCTCACACCAGAGCATCACTTCAAAACTGCGGTCACCTCATTTAAAGGCTTCTCATGTGGCGCAGTGGTGAAGAATCCTCCTGTCAGTGCAGGGGATGCAAGAGACCTGGGCTACTCCAGGGTTGGAAAGACCTCCTGGAGTGGGAAACGG
The DNA here is from genome assembly GCF_023699985.2 of Odocoileus virginianus. NCBI lineage: Eukaryota > Metazoa > Chordata > Mammalia > Artiodactyla > Cervidae > Odocoileus > Odocoileus virginianus. The sequence continues at coordinate 55,951,412 of NC_069686.1, read as the reverse complement.
CAACCCACTCCAGTATTCTTGCATGGAGAATTCCATGGAGAGAGAAGCCTGATGGGCTACAGTCTGATGGGCTCACAGCTGGATATGACTGAGTTATTGAGCGTGCACACATACCTCATGCAATCCCCATGGCAGCACTGAACCTATTTTAGACATCTGGAAAAACTGAAGCAGAGGGAAGCAAGTCACTTCAAGTCATATGACAATGTGATGGCAAACCTCAGGTCTTGGCATTTGAAACCATTTCTCCTTTGATCCCACAGTGGATCTCCTGAGAGCTGTATCCTACCAGCAGAGTGACAGACAGAGGCTTCAAGGACACAGCAAACACACAAACGTGGAGGAGGGACTTGCGGACACAGTGGGGGAAGGAACTGAGACAGCAAGATGGGCGTATATACACTACCATGGGGAAAACAGAGAGCCAGTGGGAAGCTGCTGTGTAACACGGGGGTGGGGGGGGGGTGGGGGGTTGTGATGACGTAAGGGGTGGGATGGGGGCATTGGAAGAGGGAGGGGATGCATGGATACAAATAGCTGATTCACTTCATTGTAACACAACATTGTAAAGCATCTATACTCCATAAAAAAATTACATTCAAAAAAAAAAAAAAAAACCCGCACACACACACAGCAAAGAGATTTATACACGGAAGAGAGGGCAGAAGAAAAGTATTGTGTGAAATGGGCAAAGAGAAAAGTGGATAATTCCCAAGACACCGCATTTCTTCACTCTGTCCCTCTGACTTTCATGCTGGCTAATATCCAGATTAACTTGCTTAGTTTCCAGTCTTCTCAAGTATGCCATTTCAAAGCAAGCTAAAAATAGGAGTAAATGAATGAAACCAGGGCCCCACAACCAGGAAAAACCAAGCTGTCTCCTCAGAAAGTAATGAAGCAAGACTTGGGGTTGTTCCCCTTCTTTTTTTTTTTTTTCATTTATTTTTATTAGTTGGAGGCTAATTACTTTACATCATTACAGTAGTTTTTGTTATACATTGAAATGAATCAGCCATGGATTTACATGTCTTCCCCATCCCGATCCCCCCTCCCACCTCCCTCTCCACCCGATCCCTCTGGGTCTTCCCAGTGCACCAGGCCCGAGCACTTGTCTCATTTAATGGCCAAAATGCTAAGGTGAGGAAGATATAGCAGAGACTAATGCGATACTGTTTGTATTTGCTTATTCCTCTAACAATTATTTTCCAATAATAAATATAATGGTAGATATTTCACTTAAATTTTTGGAAATGTGGATAAATTCAAGGCATATGCATGCCTTGGTCCATTTTTTTAGAAGTATAAATCCATCCTTCAGAGTTGAGTGACTGTTAATTTATATTTAATACTTAATTGAAACTTTTTTGTATTCTTAACATGCAAACATTTTAATTTAAAAGAAAAACAGTAATGTTAACTGTGATATAACACATTCATTTTTAGGAAGCCCTGCAAATGATATTACATATTTCTGAGAATTCAACTCAAAACAAAATTTAATATGATTAAGCATCCATGGAGCATTTGAAAGACATAAAAATATAGCAGGGAAATAAAGAATTCCAAACATACCAAGTGCTCTTTCATAACAACTATTCCTTAATATTAAATCAGCTCAATTTGGAAAGGTTACCTATAGTTAACCATATGATGTCATATAATACATCAAGATAAATGGAAAATAGATAATTCCTTTTTACAGAGTATGATTTCAATACTTAATTCATCAACCACCATTTTGACAGAGAGCTTCAATATGAATCTAAGCTCCAATCCACAATGCATGCACTATAGCTATTTATTACAATGTTGTGTCATTTGTCACTTTTATGGAATTCAGTGTATTTTGCAGGCTGTAAAATGGGCTAGAGTGATTCAAAAATGATCTATGCCATCATTATTTCTCATTCCCAGTGCTTCAATTGCACCTACTCTCCCCAACAAATCTTGATTTATTAGGTGAGTAAATAACAATATGCTTCAATAATGTATATCTATTGAGACTTCATTAGCTGCCCAGGAGGTGCTATCCTGATTTTAAATAATTGAAACACACATGTGCTGGAGTTCAATGGACTTGAGATGACTGGGGTATAAATATTTGCTAAAGCAGAGTGGTGGAAGGAGGAGGCTTTCAGGCTAGATTGGAATTGAAGGGACACATTCAAATGACAGGAAATGTTCTTTGTACAAAGATTTAGAGGCTTCTTCTCTCAAAATAGAAAGGCACCTTAGCATGGAGGTAAGGAAATTTGTTTATTTTGTCTGAATCCCAAACAGACTGTCCTCTATCATTCAGCTGACTCAATTTTTAAAATGGACCTATAACTCTGGTCAAATTCATTCATAACTTAATTCCCAAGGCAACCTAGTGCAGAGCCTCAGAGTCCAATAAAGTAAGGACCAAACTGTGGAGTGTATTGCTCTCTTCAAGGCTAGCACTTTATCTTCTGCTAGTTGAAGTCATTCACTTGCTAGGTTAAATGAGTTTTGCTCCCTTAATTAAAAAGCTTTTTTAGCTCTGTCTATAACTCACAATATGATGAAATAAGTTTAAGCCTGTAGTCAAAAAGTCTTAGTTCAGTGTTTCAGAAATTTCTAGAACAGTTTCTGTCAGAAGCCATTTGTAACAGGTGCAGCTTAGCTAGTTAAGAAAGATAAACCTAATACAACTTCTAAACTACCCCCAGCTGGCATATTTTGGCTAAAAATGCATTTTGGGGAGGAAAATATTTATTTCTTCTCTAAAATAGACTTAAAAGGTTCCCCCCTCTAATCAGAGAAAAAAGTTGCCTCACAAGTGGTGAATAGATGCCAAAGAAGAATGTTTATTTCTACTTTAAAAGAAAACTGGAAAACTCTTCTCCCTAATCGGAAGGGGAGGCATAGTCTTAAATGTGAGAAAGAGTTGCTAAAGGAATAGCGTATCTACATTAAAAAAAGGGGTGTGTGTGTGTGTGCGTTTCTTTCTCTTCTTTAAAAAGGAAATAAACAAGCCCCCCCCCTCTTGTTCCAACGGCGTATGGATGGCAAGATGTCCTGCAGACCCAGGAACCAGGCATCTATTTAGAGAGGTCAGTAACGTGACTGGGGACAGGGTCTTAGGTGGCAGCGGGGAGGCAGATTCTAAGTATCTGGTGAAGAATATTCCAAGCCAGAAGAGTTAAACAGAGCTGGTTGAGGTAGGAGAGAAACTCCAAGGCAGGAGAAAAAAAGGTGATGAGGATCTCCTCCTTTAATTAAGGAAGGATGGGGGGATACAAGGCTGTGTGACCACAGATGTTATCCATAAAGAAAAGCGTGTCGGAGGAGGGCAGCTCGTGAATGGTAACATTACCTAAAGTGAGAGGCTCCTCACCACAGAGTCAGTGAGGATAACTAGCAAAGTAGGATAATTCAAACAGATGTTTTCCAACACTCAACTCATTTATGGGAAGTGTCAAAGAGCCTGTGATAACATATGATCACATGTATATATATATATATATATACATGGGTATATATGTGTATACATGTATATATATATACATGTGTATATATGTGTATACATGTGTATATGTGTGTATACATGTGTATATATACACATATTGTGTGTGTATATATATATACACACACATACATATTTCTCCCCTTTCTAGAAGCCTTAGAGGATTTCTGCATTCTATAATTACCCTGTTTCTGTAACCTAGTGAAAATATAATGCAATCAGTCATGCTTCGTGATCTGAGGACTGGCTCGAGAGAAATGGTAGAAGGAGAGAGAACACACGGGTGTGAAAGTGAGCATCACTGTGGGGTCCTTGCCCTGATTCATCACTGGGTCTTACTCTCTCCTCCTGGACCAGTGTAAGCCTGTGTAGATACAGGGTGTGTCCTTTTTATTTGTATATTCTCTGTGCTATATATTTATATATATATATATTAAAAATTTATCTATTTTATTTTAGTCATATGGCATGTGAGACCTTAGTTCTCTGACCAGGGGTCAAACCCATGTCACCTGCATTGGAAGCGTGAAATCTTAACCAGTGGACTACCAGAAAGTCCTACAGGGGGTATCTTTCTCCCAGCAAATGGCTTCCTACCTGATACTAGACTAAATCTGCCTCTTCCCTCAAATCTTTAGTTCTGATTGATCTGATATCCTAGGCCCTGCCATGGAGATCCTGGGCAGGTGTTACCCTGGGAACCCTGAATAGCATGCACTGTACCCTAATTCTGGGGTCTCCAGGTGACTTAGGGGTAAAGAATTCACTTGCTAATGCAGGAGATGTGGGTTCAGTTCCTGGGTCAGGAAGATCCCCTGAAGAAGGAAATAACAACACACTCCAGTATTGCCTAGGAAACCTCATGGACAGAGGAGCCGGATGTGCCAGAGTCCAGCTCTTGCAAGGAGATGGACACAACTTAACAAGTGAGCAATAGCATGCCTCTAATTCTGCCTCAGGCAAGTCGCTTAGCCTCAGGAACCCATCTCTTCTTGTGATTTTGTTGGTTGCCTCTAAATATATTATGTTTATTTCTGTATTTTCAAGTCCAAATCTTTTCTCACCTCCCATATATCCAAATGCTACTACACATTGCTACCTGAATATTCTCAAAATGCATGTCTAAATATTTCATACCTGTGTGTTTGAGCTCCTATATACCAGGGATTATTATTAAATTAACATATATGTTATATTTATTTTATTTAGGTTTCTAATCCAACATATATGTTATATATGTTAAATAAACATACATTTAACATATATGCTAAATGATTTACATATATTATTTATACTCCTCACAACATAGCAGCCCTTTGAGTTAGGTAGCAGTTTATTTAAGAAGAATCTATTGAAGGTCTACAAAGCACCAATAATTCTGCTAGGTATTGGAGCATCACAATGAAAAGATTAAGGCCTTGCTCTCACTGACCTTAAATTCTGATAGAATTAATCTTATTTTATTGGTGAGGAACTGAAACTCAGAGGGTCTGATGGGAAACCAGTGGTCCCAGACTCAGTGAGTGACAGATTTATGATTTGTCCTCATGCACTTCACACTATACCACACCGACCAATGTGGACTAGACTCCTCTAGGTCAAGTATTGGCACTATTTCTGTAAAGGGGTAGACAGGAAACACTGGGCTTTATGGGCCACAGTGTCTCTGTCATAGCTGCTCAGCTCTGCCTTTGGAGCAGAAAGACCGTCACAGACACTATGTAAATAAATGTGCAAGGCTGTGTTTTCATGAAGCTTTATTTATGACTGGAGGGCCATAGCTTGTTGACATGCGTTCTAGTGATTCCTTTCATTCCTGAGATTATGCTTTTTCTGATAACAACACCACATCCTCTAGTGATGCATGTGAAAGATTTGGATTCATCTACACATGCTCCTCTTACTTCCACTGTCCACTTTTTCCTTCCAACTCACTCACAAAACATCCCATGGTTCATCAATAACAGCTCTTTCATAATGTCAATTGCAATATTAATTAGACGACTTCTAAGGTTAACTGCATATAATTCTAAATCACTGGGACCAAAATTTAGCCTAAAAAGAAAACTGGTGATTGTAGAATAAAATAAGGTTAGCACTAAAAGAGACCACGGAGAAAATCACCCTATGGCATTTGAGTGTGGTATATAAAGTAAGCACAGACTTGGAGATGCCAGGGTTATATATCAGAGAAAGATATAATATAAGCATAACCCTCTCCTTCTTGCTTTCCTTTCTTCCTTCCTCTACTTTTTTTTCCCCTTGGTAATCCATGACAATACCTGTGATGCTCCAGAAACAAGTGTGTTCTTCATCAAACTGGGAAAAAACATAAATTCTCACCCTCTAGGTTCTATCCCCTCTTATTACCAACCCTAGTCACTAATGGTCTTCCACAAACCTCTGATCTAGCTCCTTGTAATCCATGAAGGTCAGTAAAGCCATCCTGCAATCCAGAATCCCCTTTCTTGAGACACCACGTGGAATCTACCCAGTAGGGGACAGAGATGAAGCAAGCTAGTGTGGGTGGGTTTGATGTGAGAGTACGAGTATTTGTCTTCTATTGCTACTGTGTAAGTGCTCATAAATTTAGTGACTTAACACAGATATATTCTCTATGGTTCTGGAGGTCAGAAGTTCAAAACGTATTTCACTGTGCTAAAATCAAGTGTTGATAAGACTGCATTCTTCCTCGAGGCTCTAAAGGAGAATGCATTTCCTTGCCTTTTCCAACATTTTTGGCTCCCACATTACTTTTCTTGTGGTTCCCAACCAGCAATTACATGATTCTGACCTCTACTTCTACCATCACATCTCTTCTCTCTCTGACCTTCCTGCCCTTCTCACTCCCCTTGTGATTACACAGGTTCTAAATGTGCATCCAGGAGAATCTCCATTTCTTAATATCTTTACCCCTTAATCACATATGCAAAATTCCCTGTGCTATGCAAGTAATCTCTGGAACACAGGTTCCAGAGATTAGGACATGGACATCTTTGGGGTAAAGGACATTATTCTGTCTTCCATTCTAAGCTGTATGCATGGGAACATGCTGATTTCTGGGCAAGAGATGTACTTCTGACTATATTGAGATTCCAAATACAGATTAATTTTGAATCACTCGTTGATGCCACAAATAGTTCTTAAGTATCCATTTTATGTTAGACACTGTGATGTGGAGAGGAATGAGGAGAGGGTTAAATGGTCTCTTCCCCCAGTCATCTCACAGCACGGGAAGACAGTGTGTTGAGAAAGTCAGCAAAAATACTTGAAAGGTATCCTTAAACATCTACTATTCTCCAGCACACTCACGTTTTTCATTTTGTTTAATGAACATACATTGAGCATCAACTGTGTGTCCAGCACTGTGGTGGGCATTCAGCAATACAGCAGGAATGATGGAAGTTCCTGCCTCAAAAGAGTTTCTAATCTGATGGAGAGATACACAAATGAGCAAAGAAGTAAACAAGTTGAGAGAGATGTTATAAAGTAAATCAAAGAGGCAGGGGGTGGGACTGCTTTAAATTGATTGTCCAGACACAATCAGAGGATGACTTTGAATTGATGGCCTTCAAAAAGATGAGAAAGCACCAACCACGCATGGGGCTTGGGGCAGAGCATTTGAGGAGAGGAAGAAGAAAGTGCAAAGGTCCTGAGGCCAAATAACAGCTTAATGTGTTTGAGGCCAGAAAGAGAGGCCATTTATCTGGAAGAAAGCAGGGTAGGAGATAGTCCTATGTTTTAAAAATCACTTTTGGTTGACTTAAAGTGAACCAGCTGCTCAGTCAGAAGATGTCTAAAGCCCTCTCAGCCAGTCACAGTCACGCTGAGGGTGTGATTCACATTCTCTGTCTTCTGTCCTTGTATGGACTGTCCACTTGGAAGGTCAGTAATCACTGCGTGGAGATGTTTACCATTTTGAGTTTCTCCTGAAGAGCAAGTAGTTTCCCAACATTTTAATTCTAGCCATGCTCATGATTTTTTTTTTTTAATGGCTTGTAAATTTTCAGATTCACCAACTGGAGTGGGGAAGAGACTACTAAGAGAGATGCAGTTGCCCTACTAATAAGATTAGATGCTGAGGGATGGGTAGAGGGAGAAGAATGGACATTTGGAAAAAAGAATTCAAGACTAGAATCAAGATCAACAGTGCAGACCTGGTAAAGAGTTCCTCCAGAAAAGCTGTCTCAGGGATAAGGCTCCAGTGAAGAGACTGTCATGACTGTGGTCTGCATGAGTCCCAAATTCTTCCCTGACAGCTCAGTTGGTAAAGAATCCACCTGCAATGCAGTAGACCCAGGTTTGATTCCTGGGTGTGGAAGATCCACTGGAGAAGGGATAGACTACCCACTCCAGTATTCTTGGACTTCCCTTGTGGCTCAGCTGGTAAAGAATTTGCCTGCAATGTGGAAGACCTGGGTTTGATCCCTGGATTGGGAAGATCCCCTGGAGAAGGGAAAGTCTACTCACTCCAATATTCTGGCATGGATAATTCCATGAACTTTATAGTCCGTCGGGTCACAAAGAGTTGGACACAACTGAGCAACTTTCACTGAGTCCCAGATAGATCAAATACTTGGCAACTATCCACACTCCTGCCTTTCATTCTTTTCAGACAATCTAGAACTGACCTTTTGGAAACAAAGCACAGTTGGTGTAGATACACATTATATTGTTTTTTCGCTATGTAACTGATAAATTTCTATTCATGGGAGACTGACAGTTTTTTCTCAATCCCTCAATTCCTTCCAAGGCAGAAAAATAGAAAAATAGATAGATGATAACTGAATAATAGACAATAAAATAATTTGGTTAATAACTGAATTTATAAGCTAGATCCTGCTTGCTGACTTGTTTGCTAGGGAGAGAAATGAGACTCTAGCGGGTAGACTCATTTTGAACCTGAAGCTTCCTGAAGCTATTTACATAGAGCATTGTCTGTGTTTCAGTTCAGCTCAGTTGCTTAGTTATGTCTGACTCTTTCTGACCCCATGGACAGCAGCATGCAAGGCTCCCCTGTCTTTCATCATCTCCTGGAGCTTTCTCAAACTCATCTCCATTGAGTTGGTGATGCCACCCAACCATATTATTTTCTATTATCCCCTCCTCCTCATTCCTTCAATCTTTCCCAGCATCAGGGCCTTTTCTAATGAGTCAGCTCTTTGCATCAGGTGGCCAGAATAATGTAGCTTCAGCTTCCAATGAATATTCAGGGGTGCTTTCCTTTAGGATGGACTGGTTTGATCACCTTGCTGTCCAAGGGATTCTCAAGAGTCTTCTCCAACACACACCACACATCAGAAGCATCAATTCTTTGGTGCTCAACTTTCATTGTTGTCCAACTCTCACATCCATACATGACTATGGAAAAACTATAGCTTTGACTATATGGACCTTTGTTGGCAAAGTAATGGACACTTTATGAAATGCTTCATATTTATTATGCTTGGGCCTAACTTCTTTAACTTTATAAGGCTGCTGAGAAGGGGCTGCCAGGAAAGCCAAGTTTTACCCTAGGAACACCATTTTGCTCACACCCTGTGACCATAAGATGAGCCAGGAAAGTTTCAGCCCACTGGCATTCTGCTGGAAACCTTCCCCCTGTCTCCTACTTGCTAAAGAAATTTCATTGCAGACTAATCTAGAGACCTGCTCTCGAGAGAAAAAACCTCAGAACACACCCCCACTTTTCTCACCACTACATATATCTCACAGGATCTATTTTCATTCTTGACCTTGAGTAGAGATCAAATAAATAACTCTTATCAGTAACTATCAGTAAATTTTCAAAGAAAAAGAAATGTGCTTATATTATTTGTTGACAATATTATTTTCATTTTTCCTGTCCCCATTCACACGCACACACACACACTCTCTCTCTCTCTCTGTCTCTTTAATGTCACCAATAATCATATATCCCTGCTCTAGAAAAATGTCTAGTTCCCTGTCATCTGATTTAAATTCTCAGCATTATTTCACATGGATCTAGAATGTTACGGTGCTATACATATTGTCCTTCTATACCCAAAGCCACTCTTCTCTCCCCAGCTTGCTGGGACTCATCTAGGAGAACTAAAGATCCAAAAGTGCCCCAGAACTCGAACCTCTTCTCTTCCTATTTACATGCTTTCTTTCCCTGATTGCATGCTTACTCTCTTGACACTGATGCCTCCCAGAAACTCCTCTACTTGAAATTCTAGTCTCTATTTACTTCACACCCTCATTTGTGCATTGTAAAAATAAAATGAAAAGGTGGATTGATGAAATCAATTTAAAAAAAAAAAAAAAATCTCTCCCCACAAGCCCACCCAGGGATGCTTCTCTCTTTGGGCTTCCCAGGTGTTGCTAGTGGTAAAGAACCCAACTGCCAATCCAGGAGACATACGAGATGCAAGTTCAATCCCTGGATGCGGAAGATCCCCTGGAGGAGGGCATGGCAACCCACTCCTAGGCAAGTATTCTTGCCTAGAGAATCCCATGGACAGATGAGTCTGGTGAGCTACAGTCCACGGGGTCACAAAGAGTCTGACACAACTTAGCACGCACACTAACTTTTTACTAACTCAGTAAATCATATCTTTCAGAGTACTCATTGATATCTGAAACTACCTATTGATTTATTTGCTTTAATTTGCTTATATGTTTGTTTGCCAAAGGACTTGGCATATGGTAACTAGAAGTACTTTTCCTAGCAATAGGGACTCAGTGATGAATAAGACCAGGGAAACTCCCTGCCTTCAAGGGGCTTGAATTTTGGTCAGGGAAATGGCAAACAAACACAAATTTTTTGACCAACCCAATATATAATGGATATCTTCGTTGTTTTTAATCTCTGAAGGGTAGTGTATTTGAGTTCATTCATTCAACACAGATTACTAAGTATTTCCTATGCTCAAACCATGGTCCTGGAGAAGACTCTTGAGTATGCCTAGGACAACAAGGCGATCAAGCCAGTCAGTCCTAAAGGAAATCAACCCTGAACATTCATTGGAAGGACAGAAGCTGAAGTTGAAGCTCCAATACTTTGGCCACCTGATGCAAACAGCGAACTTACTGGAAAAGATCCCGATGCTGGGAAAGTTTGAGGGCAAGAGGAGAAGAGGGAGACAGAGATGAGATGGTTGGATGGCATCACTGACTCAAAAGACATGAGTCTGAGCAAACTCAGGGAGATAGTGAAGGACAGGGAAGCCTGGCGAGCTACAGTCCACGGGGTCACAAAGAGCTGGACACTACTGAGCAATTGAACAACAACTTCCCAATGCATACTTTGCGTCTGACCAATCTTGATGACTGATACAACCAAGTAAAACTGACATGTGCAGTGGGAGATGCTTCAGACAATCCAGGGCTGGAGTTCTCTGCATGTAGAAACACACTGCTCCTACATCTGAGTGTATATTCTACAGAGTATACACTGCACATACTATAGTCTAGGTGAGGTAGGAGTTGGCTGAGTCTCTATTCTGCACCCAGGACCAATCTCATGAGCTATTTACAGTGACTGAATTTGTCATTGTCACTTCTTTGTTCCTTTCTTCACAGTCTCTCAGCCCTGAGACCCAGGTCCAACATGTCTGTTGACCAACTGACTATGGACAGTGGCTATGGACACCAGCTGGGCTCCTCATCCCGCATCTCCTCTCTTTGTTAATACTTGCCTCACTGAGTCATTTTTTTCTACCTGTACTGCTTTCACCTGGGAGTGACAGAAAAGTGGTAAATCATAAAAGCAAATTTATGTGAATTTTCCAGTGTATCCAAGGGAGCAGAGGACATCCAGCCCATGAGGCAGATTTAAAACCTTTGAAGAGCCAAGATAATGGTAGGGTGTGGGGCAGGGGACATGGGACAGGAAGATATTAAAACCCCAAGGTGGACAAAAATCAAGGTAATTTGAGGATATGTAGTTATGCTACTTATTTGATTGCATATTCCATGTAAGAGACTGTGACCACATGTACTCACCGGTCACAGGTGAGGGATTTTGATCCCTCACACCAATTTCTGGTCCCTTTTTTCTCCCACATGGACTATTTGTTTAAGATGGATATTGTCCTACTTACGGAGCTACATAGAGCATTACAAATAGTTGGCCACACACACGGGGAGCTAAGATCTAGAAAAGGCACAAAGCTGTTCAAGATGATGCAGCCTTTGAGTGGACCAGACACTGGGAGTCAGATTCTCTTGCAGCTCAGAACTCAACTGTCATCATGCTCCACATGTGAGCCAGTTCTGACACCTTTTATTGAGACCTCAATGGATATTGTTGACATTTTAAGGAGAAAGTCCCCTTGGCTTCCTGATCTCAGGATGGTTACTGAGGGTTGGAGTGGGTCAGAGAAGAAAGCGTGGGCTGGGCATAAAAGAAATGGGTGTGGACAGATTTGGACCCAATTCAAGATTCATTAAATTACTCAAATATCCTTCTGCAATTATGGACTCACAAGCAACCCTCCAATAAGAAGTTTTTGTGACCATCCAACACAAGATGGTCTAACATTTTCCTATTTTGTTTTCTTCCTAGTACATTGAAAATCATCTAATTTGTCTGTTTTCTAGTTATTATCAGTCTTGTTAATTAAAAGGCTGGCTCCATGGGGATGGGATCTTGTGTATTCTTGTTGACCTTGTATTCCAAATCCTGGTGTACTGATAGGCAATAATAAATATATGTGTCAATGAATGCTGATTAAGTCAAAGTTATGGCATAAACTTTGATACCATGGAATCTTTAAATATGTGCTTTCTGAATTAAAAATATATTATCTGATCTTCTCTTACTTCTGCTGTTTGAATCTAAGAAATAAAGTGTCTATAATTTGGAGAAAGTGTTCCCTACATTTCAGAGAGTTAACAGCCTAAATGCTGGTCAGCTGTTTACAATTCATTTGTTGCCCCATCACATTATCACTTTATCTAACTCATCTCTCATAAAATGACCAAAAAACTACTGAAAAACATTCATCTCTCTCAAATTGCCCTGATGTAGACCCAGAGGGGAAAAATACAAATATTGTTCTCCCAGGGAAAAGCAATGCCCAATTTAGTTACTGCTGGATGGATGACATGATTCGTAGGCACAGGAGATCTATCATCTTCAACTTTTCTATCTAGCCAGGATCAGACTGTGGTAATAAGTCTAAGGAGCAGCATTTCAACTCCAGCTGTGGATCCAATTTCTACTTATATGATTTAACCTGGAAATTACCAGTGACAATCGCAGAGGGAAAATGAACAGCTGATTTGGAGGGTACAGTGGGAGAAGCCAGTTCAGCCTTGCAAGAAGAAAAGACAAATGATATACATGGCAAACTGGGATAAAGGACGTCTTTGTGGAAATGAAACGTGATATACAGTCATTCCAACTGTGAAGCCACCAAATAGCCTACTAAAGAATGAGTGGCTTGATGAGATTGCAGGTAAGACAAGTGAAATTAAAGAACATCACATGCATCTGGGAGCTTTGATTGAGAGGTAGTGAGAGGTCTACACAGCAGGAGGAAATGAAGACTGGATCATGCTTTGAATGAAAAAATAAAAGGAAAAGAAAGGTAGTACATGGGCAAAAGTCTATTTAATTGGGGTGCAGATATAGGTGGAAATTAGTCTCCAGCTCTAAAATATATAAAGGCTGAGAATTATAAAAAATGTAATGAAAACTCAAAAAGTGTCAGCATTTTTAGTTATAGGCATCCCATGTGTCCAATGAACATTGTTAAAATCCAGGCACTGTGCACATCTATAGATTAAAGATATTATCTTTTCCCTGCAAGGGATTAAGATTGGGGCACAGAAAAGGCAGCTGAAAAATACAGGAACAAACTTTGTAGTAGGAATCAATATTCCCAGGAAAGCTACCCTCTTTCCATTTCAAGAACAGGAACCCCCCCATTAACTGCCCTTCCATGCACTCTGCCACTCAGTCCTCACACACCCTGTGAGCGAGGCATTGCTGGCCCCACTGTACTGGCAGCAAAACCGAGGACCTGAGAGCTTTACACAAATCACAGAGACAAAGGTCAAAGAAGCCGGGGTTTGAACCCAGCCTCTGCTCCCAGATTACCTCCATGACATCATGTCATCCCTGCGGATATTTAACCGAAACAATGCCTGGCAAATCCACACAGTACACTGGCTCGCCCTTCCTTGTGATTTATGTCCCACTTGAAGTGACCCCATTTTACCTTCTCTGAGAACAAGCAGTTTTCAAATCTTTCCTGGTAGGATTAGAAATGGGTTGACAGGTTGGGTATCTGGGGGGAAGAAAAAAACATGTTTTATTTTTCTCAAAAGTATTTGAATGTTAATATGTGCTTCCCTGCAGCCTTAAGGCTGAAAATGATTAATAATGATTTTAAAAAACTCCAAAAAACAGTCAAGTCAGGGAACAAACAATGAGGGAGGGAGGGAGGTGTCTGAGGTCGGAAAAGAAGTCTCTAGAAACTGGCCATAGACATCCACAAATAGCACAGGGATAAAGCACATGATCTGCCATATGGAACCAAGTCTGGGAGGCAGAATGGCAAGCCTCTGTTTGTTTCAGCACAGTAGCATCTAAAGACTCCCCAGCACGGTCAGCTGTTCTAGGTCTATTGTCTGCAACAATTTTCTCCAATCAGGAGGCTGCTGACAGAGCTGGAGCTCAGAGGGAACTTCTCACAGCCCAAAGCCTGGCCACAACACTAGGAGGCAGCAAAGTACCTGGTAAGGGAACTCTCTTCAATTAACTGTAGTTCCCAGACCTATTTATGATTTGGTGAACACGTGTCCTGATGCTGCACTTGGAAATACAGTAAAGAACCAAAAATCGTAGCCTTGACCACTTAAGGCGTACGGTCTCATGAAGGATATAAGTAAAATAAACCCAGTGAATTTTTAAAGGGAAGTGGGGCGTGTTCCGGAGATGCTGACACTGAGAGTATGTTTTAAGAAACAAAGACCAAATCAAGCTACTTAGTTGAGGAAAACTTATGGAATACGTGGACTTTGAGGCAACTGTAATGAGAAAAGGGATGACCTTTGCTGAATAACAAGCATCTCCATGGCAAAATGAGCCTAGGAAAGGTGGAGGTGGGGGAGATGGCACTGCAAAGATATCAGACCAACTCAGAGAGGTATATCTATTACCCAGCAGCCTGGGACTACAAGTTTACAGTTGCCACTTAACCTGACTCTCGCGATAACTGTGTTAAAGGCAGTGCTTTGTTTATCCCTACTATAAACAGAATATCAGAAATAAGTGATCCCTCTAGCAAGCAGGAGTCACAGTCAAAAATTAAAAGGCCATTCACAACATTTTCTATTCAAGTGTCTACAAGGGTCAGATGCAATTGATACAAAGAAAGACATTTTCCCTGAACTCAAGGAGCACACAGCTTGGTGGTGGGGGACACAGACAAATTCATCAGGGATTTTAATCTACTATAATGTATCATGGCAACAATTTGGTCAGGGTCTTGGTTTATAAAAGACTGTGTGGTACTTTAAATGAGTCTTGAAAAATAAACAGAAGACAAGCCATAGATTGGGAGAAAATATTGGAAAAGATACAACTGATGAGGGGCTATCATTCAAAACACACAAAATCTTCTAAAAAATTAAGAAAATAAATAATCTAATAAAAAATGAACCAAAAAACCTTAACGGATATCTCACCAAAAAAGACATACCTATAGCGAATATGCACATGAAAATATGCTCCACATCATATGTTATCAAGGTTACAAATTAAAACAATAATTAGATACTATGACACCTATTATAGGGCTTCCCTAGTGGTTCAGACAGTAAACAATCTGCCTGCAATGTGGGAAACCCAGATTTGATCCCTGGGTTGGGAAGATCCTCTGGAGAAGGGCTTGGCCACCACTCCAGTCTTCTTGCCTGGAGAATCCTACGGACAGAGGAGCCTCATGGCCTGCAGTCCATGGGGTTGCAAAGAGTCAGACATGACTGAGTGACTAACAGTTTCACTTTTCACAGTGAAAATGACCAAAATCCAGAACACAGACAAAACCAAATGTCAGCCAGGATGTGGAGCAGTAGGAACTTTCCATACATTTCTGGCACAAATATAACATGGTACAGCCACTTTGGAGGTCAGTTTGGCAATTTCTTGCAAAACATACTTTCTTCATACAATCTAGCATAATGCATACTTACCCAAAGCAGTTGAATACATGTCCACACAAAAACCTACATGTAAATATTTACAGCAGCTTTTTTCATAATTGCTAAAAATTAGAAGCAACCAAGATGTCCTTCAGTAATGTATGAATAAACTGTGATACAACCAAACAACGAAATATTATTCAGTACTGAAAAGAAATGAGCTATCAAGCCACGAAAAGACGTGGAAGATGCTTAAATGTTTATTACTATGTGAAAGAAGCCAATGTGGAATGACTACACACTATATGATTCCACCCATGTGAAACTCTGGAAAAGGCAAAACAAGAGATATTAAAAAAACAAACAAAAAAAAAAACCACAGTGTTTTCCAGGGATTAGTGGGGCATGCATGCATGCATGCATGCTAAGTCATTTCAGTTGTGTCTGACTCTTTGCAACCCTATGAACTGTAGCCTGCCAGGCTCCTCTGTCCTTGGGATTCTCCAGACAAGAATACTGTAATCGATTGCCGTGCCCTCCTCCAGGGGATATGCCTGACCCAGGGATGGAACCTGTGTCTCTCGTGTCTCCTGAATTGGCAGACAGGTTCTTTACCACTAGCGCCACCTGGAAAGTCCGGTTAGTGGGGACAGCAGGATAAACAGGCAGAGCACAGAGGACTTTAAGGGTAGTGAAACCTTTTGTAGGATACTTTTGGATTGGCCAAAAATTTCTTTTGGGTTTTGCTATAGGATGTTATGGAAAAGCTTGAATGAACTTTCTGGCCAACCGAATATAATGATGGATACATGTCATTACATTATATATTTATCCAAACCCATAAAATGTATAAAACCAAGAGTGAACTCTAAAGTAAACTATAGGCTTCAGATAATAAGACTATCAGTGTGTTTCCTAGGTGGTGCTGGTGGTAAAGAACCCTCCTGCCAATGCAGGAGATGTAAGAGACATGGGTTCGATCCCTGGGTAGGGAAGATCCCCTGGTGGAGGGCATGGCAACCCACTCCAGTATTCTTGACTGGAGAATCCCATGGAAGGAGCAGTCTGGCAGGCTACAGTCCATAGGGTCGCAAAGAGTCAGACACAATTGAAGCGACTTAGCATGCAATTTAGGTGGAGATGCTGATAATGGAAGAGACTGCATGTGTGGAAGCGGAGGCATATGGAAATCAGTACCTCTGCTTAATTCTGTTGTGGATCTAAAACTACCCTAAAAATAAAGTCTATTAAAAATAAGAAATAAATGGAAGATATACAAATAAGGAAAGAGCAGGGCTGCTTCAGGATGAGGAAATCACCTGCATATAACCCTAGAGGTGAGAAGGACCTGGCTGATGCAGCAGCAGGTCCTATAGGCTAAGGGCAGAGACTGAAAGCAGACGTCTCGTCTAACTCTTGTTAGCTGTAAGACCTTGGAAAAGTCATTTAACCTCTCTGGCTTCAACTTTCTCATCTAAAAAATAAGGACAATAATAACACATGTCTCCTGGGGTGGTTATGAGCATTAAATGAGCCAACATTTGTAAGAAACTTAGGATGGTACCTGGCAAATACATAATGTGGTTTGACTGGAGTCTTAAAAACAAACCTGATCATGGGTTTCCTTGTGTGTTATGCTAAAGAACCTGGGATTTGTCTTCAGAATGGGGCAGGGATGTTGAAGGGGTTTAATCTCTATACAGCAAAATCTCTGAATCAGCATTTTAGAAAGCTGGAAGTAGAAACTTGGAGTAATTTAAGTGAGCAATGAATGGGGAAGGCCAGAAGCTAAGACAACGGCAATTGAAAAGGGCAGAATGCAGTGAGTCTGAAGGATATTGAGAGTGGAATATACAGAAGAGGTGACTGAATGAATAAAGGCAGAGATTTCCTCTAGGTTTTAGGTTTGGTGATGTGATCATTTCTAAAGGAGGTAAAATGTTTTCCTGTGATCCTTGGTCTTCCCTTCCACCCCTCACCACTCCCTGACTGCTTTCCTATTGCTAAGATGAGAGCTGTCCGGGATATTATCTCTAATTGGCCCTTTCAGCTCTAAGAGCCCTTGTGTAGCACAAGTGATTTCAAGCACAGGAATGAATCCAGTTTTCTCTAGGACCAGTACCATGGTAGCCAGCCTTGCCCTCTCACTTCCTGGTTATACAGACTCATTTTCAGTGGTTTGCTTAGAAATGAGGCTTTTATTTTTTTTTAATTTTTTCCCCATTTATTTTTATTAGTTGGAGGCTAATTACTTTACAATATTGTAGTGGTTTTTGCCATGCATTAACATGAATCAGCCATAGATTTACATGTATTCCCCATCCCGATCCCCCTCCCGCCTCCCTCTCCATCCCATCCCTCTGGGTCTTCCCAGTGCACCAGCCCTGAGCACTTGTGGCTTTAAAGTAGATGTCTCTTCCCAAGCTAACACGTGCAGTACCTAGAGATGGGGCCAAAGCGTTGCTCACAGCTTCATCCCACGCTGTGGATCTCCTCCTTGTCATGAAGAGTCAGTGAGTGAATCTGGGCCCACAAGAATGATTTGTTCCCCACTGCCGAATCCATCCACTCTTTATGCATGTGTACACTGCTAAGTGAATGTTACGGGGAGGCCAAAAAAATGACCCAAATGAGAACTTAATGCATTTCCAATCCTTCTCCTGCTGCTGCTAACACGAGATATTAGTCAGTGAGAAAATTAAATGTTACTTGGTTTGATTTATGTTTCTATATTTTAATGTCCTTCTGCTTAATAGCTATTCCCCTGCCCCCTTTTAAAGCCACATATCAAAGTATTTTGGACACATTTGTCTTTAACTAAAACTAAACAAGACACTACACACTGCAACTTCCCTCTCTTAGAGTCAGCTCTCAAGTATGTGCCACAGGAGAAATGAGTTCAGTATTTCTGCATTCCATTATGAACACAGGGTACCACAGAAGGGTCAGACATGGAGAAAAGCAATGTCACTTCATCCTACATCTTGGGAGTCACTGCACTCACAAGTCCCAGAATTCAAAGATGTCACAACTATCAATTTTATGCTTTCAGCAGCACTTGAAACACAGTTCCAGAAGTGAAGTAGGTAGAGAAACAACCCACTACTTCAGAGATTCAACAACCTAGACTCTCCAGCCTGGTTTCATGAAAGGAAGTATGTGTATGAAAGCAGTTTCCTGGGACTTCCCTGGTCATCCAGAGGTTATGACCCCAAGGTCTCACTGCAGAGGGCCTGGGTTCGAGCCCTGCTTGGGGAACAAAATCCCATAAGTCATGTGGTGTGGACACAAAGTAAATACAGCTAAGAAAAAAGAAAGAAAACAATCTCTTGATCCTCACACTAAGCCTGCTATTAGTCTTCTCATCTCAAAGATGAGTAAGGGGAGGATTAGAAGTAAGTGGCCTGTTCAGTTTTCCGACAGAAATATGTCGGGGCCAGGGTTAGAACCCAAAATCCCCACCACCTTGATCTCTGTATTACTGAATAGCAAGTATGTCAGTGGAATCTTGGCTTGTGTCTTGTAAAACACCACCACTTCTGAGCATGGTGGTGTGACAGAATCAAGGCTACAAACCCCACTATGTGAATTCTTACTTGTTCTGGCTTCTCCAGACAGATAAAACATGCAAAGGTGGATAATAAAGACCTCTGCCTGGATTCAACAGTACTTTACAGTTACAGTATTTCATACGCTTTATCTCATGTAACCCTCAGAGAAATTTACTGAAGTCCAGTTAGGTGTTCTCATTTGCCCCCCATCTCACCTCCCCTTCCACCCAGCTTTGGCCCTGGGAGGCCAGTCCCTAGACCACATTGCAGTGTTCCCTGCAGTGTGGATTCTGGTCTGGGTCTGCAAGAGGAAGCCACCAACAGGAGATAAGGGGACAGGAGGAGAAAGGGGGTCAGTGAAGGTGGTCACCAGCTCCTTCGCCCAGCTGATTGAGCATGGCTGTCTGTGCTTCTCCCCAAAGAGGTGACATTTTCTGTCCAGAGGCCCACTTCTACCCCCTTCAGTGGGAAGCAAACAACCCCTAAAGGTTAGTATCTTTGTTATCTATGTATGTATCAAACTCATGCATGTATCATGTATATTTATACGTAGTAGTAGTAGTGAAATTCACTTGGTCGTGTCCGACTCTTTGTGACCCCATGAACTCCTGCCAGGGTCCTCTGTCCATGGAATTTCCCAGGCAAGAGTACTGGAGTGGGTTGCCATTTCCTTCTCCAGGGGATCTTCCCAACCCGGGGATCGAACCTGAGTCTCCCACATTGCAGGCAGGTTTTTTATCGTCTGAGCGACCAGGGAAGCCCCATATTTATATGTGTATGTGTGTGTGTGTGTGTGTGTGTGTGTACACATGTACTCATAAACGTGTGCACATGTGCATGTGTACGTGCTCAGTTGCTCAGTCCTGTCCGACTCTTTGGGACCCCATCAGGCTCCTCTTTTCATGGAATTTTCCAGGTGAGAATACAGGAGTGGGTTGCCATTTCCTACTCCAGGGGATCTTCCTGACCCAAGGATCAAACCTGTGTCTCTTGGGTCTCCTGCACTGGCAGGATTTTTTACTACTGCACCACCTGGAAAGCCCCAAGTGTACAAACATGTACTCATAAATACCAACACTCACACACTACTAGTGCTTTTCTTATTGAATCATGATCCTGACTGATAACACAGAGGGTCAACTGGCTAAGGAACTTTCCCAAAGTCACAGTCAGAGTCAGCTGCAAAGTTTGCAAAGTCCAGTGAAAAATGAAAGTGCAGATCCCTTCATTCAAAAGTAAAGGGGGAAAGCTATTTCCTTCCTTCTATGGTGTCTTTCGGGCTTCCTTGGTGGCTCAGAGGGTTAAAGCGTCTGCCTGAAATCCGGGAGACCTGGGTTAGATCCCTGGGTTGGGAAGATCCCCTGGAGAAGGAAATGGCAGCCCACTCCAGTACTCTTGCCTGGAAAATCCCATGGCCGGAGAAGCCTGGTGGGCTACAGTCCATGGGGTCACAAAGAGTCAGACACGACTGAGTCACTTCACTTCACTTTATGGTCTCTTTCTTGACCCGTCTCCATGTTTACTTTTACTATTTAACGTCACAATCTCTGGGTACAGGTACAACCCCTCAAGGAGCCTGAGGCTCAGCCACAGAGCTGGCATACCAGGCATAGCCTCTCAGCTTCCGGTCTCTGCACACCTGCCCCTGGGCCACTGAGGTAGCGGTCATTAGCAGCAGGGAAGGAGCAGACTAGTCCCCCGGGGAGGTGGGGAGTGGCAGGAGGCCAGAAGGCCAGCAAGCCGCGGGGCTTACCTACAGAACACAAATCCAAAGATAAAATGATGAAGAATTCCAAGATGGCAGCTACAGGGCAAAAATCCCAAAAGGAGGGTACCCTTGGGATGGAGCTCCGCACTCCAGTAGACCCAAGATCCTGGCTCCACACAAAGATAGTGTCTGATGGACTCAGAACTTGAAGCACATCTGAATCTTAAACCCAAACCCACACTTTTCCCGTAGAATCACATTGCCTTCGAAAGCCGACAGAGGATGTGTCATATGTAATGTGAGTGTAAGGATAAGAATGAGCAAGCACCCCAAAAGATCCCATCCTTAATTTCTCAATCCTAGAACCCACCTCCATCTCCATTTTGTTAGCCAAGGAATGACAACATTCAGTTTTCCTTTATAATTAAGAAACTAAAGTTGATCCAGGCAACATTTCTAATGACATTTCTACTTCTCGTCTCAGCATCAGATGCACGCTGAGCCCCATTAAGTGTACAAGCCCAACAGAGGCAGCAAGTTTTAGGAGATATGGAGACACCAACCGCTTTCAAATTGAATCATGCACTTGACCGTTCTTGCTGGAGGTGGAAGCACTGGTGAAGGGAAAATTCAAAATCAACAGACCAGAAAAACATTTCAGTGCTTTAGACACAGTGCAGGGAGATTGACTGAGAGGGTCTTTGGCTGACTGGGTAACAGTAATTCTTTCTTTCATGAATAGAAACAGAACTCCTCCCCAAGAAAGAAAGAAAGACCACCAATGTGAATTTGCAAGCCATGGATACCTCTCAAGGTAGAATTGCATTTGGAGTTTTTCATACATAACACAAGGCACAGGTGTCCAGGTAATGAAATGGTAGCACAGGAACAAAACACTGATCAAGACGCTCACATGCGTGAGGTTTGCTCCATGGGTTGAAGTACAAAGAAACCCAAGATGGGACTGAGTTTTCTTGCAGGTGAGGCCAGAACTATTTCACAGAAATAAACAGCAGCTGTGCTTCACATGTGTTGAATGATAAATGAATGCTAGGAGAGGCTCAAGAAGAGAAAATGTACTTTACAGAGTAGGAAAAACTTGAACCTTTTTTTTTTTTCTGCAAGAAGAATGAAGAATCACATAAATGCATCTCCTTGCCAAGAGATCACACAGAAAGAAAACCTTTTTTAAAAAATACATCTAAATTTCTTGCACTCAATCAGTTAATAAGAAAAAGGAAAATCCTGGTGACTCAGATGGTAAAAAATCTTCCCGTAATGTGGAAGACCCTGGTTTGATTCCTGGGTTGGGAAGATCCCCTGGAGAAGGGAATGGCTACCCACTCCAGTATTCTCGCTTGGAGAATTCAATGGACAGAGAAGCCTAGCAGTCTATAGTCCATGGGATTGCCAAGGGTTGGACAGGACTGAGTCACCAACCCTTTCACTTTACTTTTCAAGACAGTTTAGAACATTTGCTGTTGATCTCAATGAACCCAGCTTTTTCTCAATGACTTCCATCATGGGTGTGGGGGTATACCAGTCATGTGGAACCCAGGGTTCTCTCTGTTGGTAAATACCTGTCATGATTGAGTTGCCCTAAAACCTGAGGCTGAATATTTCCTTACCTGGTTCCAGAATGGAAATCTATTGTAGACTAATTCAAACGGGCATTCCAGGAGCCAAGGAGCCATGAAATCAGACATCCAGCTGAGTGAATCTAGACCAGTGCTATGCATTGAAAATACAATGTGAGCCACATGTGCAATTTAAATGTTTTTAGTAGCCAGATTTTAAAAAGTTAAAATAAAGGCTTAGAGTTAATTTTATAATATATTTCAACTTATATCTGAACTACTAACATTTTAACGTGTAATAAAATTGTTGAATTATTAATATTTTTCATTATTTCTATTAAGTCTTCAAAATCCAGTGTATATTTCATATTTCACAGCACATCTGAGTTCAGACAGGTCACATTTCAAGGGCTTAATAGCCACATTTGGTTAGTGGCTGTCAAACTGAACAATATAGGCTAAACTCTTTCTTAAGCATTAAAGTCTATTCCATCAATCAACAAGAATTTAGGTAGTCTCTCCTCTGCTTAGTCATGGATAGATTCCAAGGTAGCTCTTTGTGTCTGGAAGCTTATAAAGAAGAAAGAGTTATTTTTTTCTCATCTGATCAGTGACCTGGCCAGCTCAATGCATTTACTTTTTAATGTGATGAGTAAGTGAATGAACAAACAAATGAATGACTAAGTGTCACTATGAACTACTTACTAGCAAGACTGAGAGGGATTAAAAAGCAGGACAGTAGAGAAGAAACATGCAATATCACAAGTTTAAACTGTCTGGTATTCAAGACAATTCACATTTTATTTCTTATCCCTGGTGTTAACCCTATACATTTCCTAATGAATCCTATAATAAAAGCCAATAAAAACTAATCTCATAAAAGAGTTACCCTGTACAAATAAAATAAAAGAGGATTATACCAATCACCAAATTACACACACACACACACACACACACACACACACACATTGTAGTCCCTACTTAGAGATTCTCAATGCACACCAGGACGATGAGGAACAAAGTTGAATGAATTTCTTTTCAGCAAGCCTTTGCAGAGACTTTAATACACTGATATTTAATCGTTATCGTTCTCTACCACGTCTGTCCACATAAATGGTGGGCTTGTTGAGGCCAAAGATCACATTCTTTGTTCTTTTATAACCATCACATGACCTTTTATTCTGGCCTAGCCTCTTTCCCTTACAATCCATTCACCAAATACAGTTAGTGTGGCCTTTTACAACATAATCCGGTCACATTGGCTGTTGTCTTTAGTCTGTAAGTCATGTCCAACTCTTTTGTAACCTTATGGAATGTAGCCCGCCAGGCTCCTCTGTCCACGGGATTCTCCAGGCAAGAATAACTGAGGTGAGATGCCATTTCCTTCTCCACCAGTCACACTACTACATTGCTAAAAACCTTCTGAAAATCCTTCTTATGCTTGAATGAAACAGAAGCTCCTTCCTCTAATTCTCTCACTATGTGATTCTACGTGATCTGGTCACTATCAATCACCTAAAGCCTGATGTCCTGCCCCAGGAGTCTGCAAACTATGGCTCTGTATCTGATCCAGTGTGTTTTGTAAATAAGGTTTTGTCTAAACACAACCACACTCAACTTTAAATTCTGTGTCTGCTTTGGCTTCATTGACAGAGTTGAGTAGTTGCCAGAAACACAAGTGTGGCCCATAGACCCTCACCTATTCACTGTCTGGTCCTTTACAGAAAAGTTTGCCAAGTCCTGGCAGACCCATTCACCTCTGTCCACTGCCTTCTTTCTACACTGACTTTCTTTCTGAACTTGAAGCACATCACTTTTTTCACTACAGGTATTTTTTTACATCCATCCTCTCCTCTGCCTGGAAGATTGACCACATATTGCATGACTGGTTCCTTTTATTTCTCAGGCCTCAGCTCAGCTCCCTCCCCTCACTGTCCAATCTGACATAGGTCTTATCATCCCCAATTACTCTCCCTACCATTCCCGTGTGGTTTGTTGCTGATTCATCCTGGTACCTATCACTACCTGAAATTTCCTTATAGATATGTTTACACTTTCATTATCTGTCTCCCTTAATAGACTGCACACCCCAAAAGGGGCACTGCCCATAGCTATCACAGTTGTAACATCAGAATAGAGAACTCTGCACAGCCCATAGTAGGTATTCAATGCATACTTCTGGAATAAAATTTATGGAATAAGTCAGTCTATACCGCGTCTGTCATATGGCCTCAAGAAAAGAATTCAATGGACTCAATCTGATCGGGTACCACGATTTTTTTAAAGACCATTTAGATCAAACTTCTCATTTTATGGATGAAGAAAATGAGGAATGAAGTAGGATGTATTCAGGTTGAATTCAGGTTGACTCTTATCTCAGGCTCAGGTTGCCCTGCTGTCTGACCTGACACTACTATGAATGACTGTCTACATGGAGCTTGATTTAGAGAAGACTTTCCCAAGGATTCCATTGATTAAAAACCTTTGGAAGGTCACAAAGCTAAGTGAAATCATTTCTTTACTGAGAATTTCTCAGATCCTTCAGTAAAGTATTTTTTATCAGAGAAGTGACAAAAATGGGATGTTTTATACAGACCTTCCTAAACTAGTTTGAATACTTCTCATCAGAAAAATACTATATTTTTCTGTGATTAGTCTATACTCTATCCAATCTTGTTTAGAAAATGCGACAAAGAGAAACTATTAGCAGTGCTACCATCCTCAAATCTCTCTTATGTTCCTATAGCACTCTTATAGCATCCTACAGGGATGCTCTATCACCCTTAGCATCTTTAGCTTTATGTTTTATCAACAATTATGATATATTGAAATTGTCTATTATGGATCTCATACCAGTTTATAAGCTTCTTGGAAGCAAGAAACGTATTTGATTCATCTCTGACTTCCCAATGATTAATACTGCCAAAAATATTAATTTTTTTAAACAAGTGCATCTTGATTCTTCCCACCCCAAGACTTTTGCCCTGGCCTGGAAAATTCTTTCCCCAAATGGGTTTCTGGCTGACTTTGTCACCTCCTTCAAATCTTGACTCATCTGCCGTGTCTCAATAGACTCCACTCTGACCACCTTATCTAACACCATAAACCTCTTCATTTGAAATTTCTGATCTCCATCATTCTGTTATACAGTTTTTCCAAAGCACTTATCACTTTCAGATATACTATATATAGCAATGTGTACAATATACCTATTCTCCACTCCCTCCCCTCGCTAGATAATACACTCCAGAAAGGTGAAGTTTTTTTTTTTTTTTTACTTGCTACATTCACTAAAATATCTCTAGCACCTAGAATGGTTGATACTAGGTGGTTAAAATAAATTTGTTGGATTGGGGAAATGAATTTATGAATGAATGAGTGAGGCCAAAAGGAGGAAGCTACATGTCAAGCTGCATCTGAGATGGGCCAGGAGACCATCAGACCCTGCTGTAACCAAAGCAGATTCCAGGTCCTCTCTTCTGAATCCAGAAAGAAACTGGAGTTCAGGCAAGCCATATTTAAGAGCAACACTGAACAAATAAGAGGTGCACTTGGAAGACCCAGAGGGATCGGGTGGAGAGGGAGGTGGGAGGGGGGACCGGGATGGGGAATACATGTAAATCCATGGCTAATTCATTTCAATGTATGACAAAAACTACTGTAATGATGTAAAGTAATTAGCCTCCAACTAATAAAAATAAATGGAAAAAAAAAAAAAAGAGTTAACAACCCATATGCGGGAGGAGTTTGCCTTGCTTAATGGCTTGGCAGCAGAGCGAGCATGGGGAGTGTTTGAAGAGATTTGAGACCTTATCTGTTGTAGACTCTCTGCTCCTACAGCCCACAGGAGCCATGAGCAATATTTCCAAAGGACAGGAAAAAAAAAAAAATCTAGTATTGTTCAACCACCAGGAGGCAGAGGGAAGCACCAGTGTGAAAAGAAAAAAAATCACAGTCCTCTCGACTAATGTCTATGAAGAAATAAATCTACTTTGAAAGAAATGGAGTAAGTTACCTTTTACCCCAGGTTATCTTTTTTTTTTCTATTTATTTTTATTAGTTGGAGGCTAATTACTTTACAATATTGTAGTGGTTTTTGTCATACATTGAAATGAATTAGCCATGGATTTACATGTATTCCCCATCCCAGTCCCCCCTCCCACCTCCCTCTCCACCCGATCCCTCTAGGTCTTCCCAGTGCACCAGGCCCGAGCACTTGTCTCATGCACCCAACCTGGGCTGGCAATCTGTTTCACCCTAGATAATATACATGTTTCGATGCTGTTCTCTTGAAACATCCCACCCTCGCCTTCTCCCAGAGTCCACAAGTCTGTTCTATACATCTGAGTCTCTTTTTCTGTTTTGCATATAGGGTTATCGTTACCATCTTTCTAAATTCCATATATATGTGTTAGTATACTGTAATGGTCTTTATCTTTCTGGCTTACTTCACTCTGTATAATGGGCTCCAGTTTCATCCATCTCATTAGAACTGATTCAAATGAATTCTTTTTAATGGCTGAGTAATATTCCATGGTGTATATGTACCACAGCTTCCTCATCCATTCGTCTGCTGATGGGCATCTGGGTTGCTTCCATGTCCTGGCTATTATAAACAGTGCTGCGATGAACATTGGGGTGCACGTGTCTCTTTCAGATCTGGTTTCCTCGGTGTGTATGCCCAGAAGTGGGATTGCTGGGTCATATGGCAGTTCTTACCCCAGGCTATCTTCTATGTATTTGTCAACTTTGGCTCAGGGGCTCAGGGAGATTGAGGATGCTATCAATATGTGGTTTGACCAGGCTTGAGAATAATAGAAATAAGCTACCTTGCAAAAGGCTTTTGATGAGATTTGTATTTAATACTGAAACAAAATGGCACCAAGCTTAGAGATGGCAAAAAAAAAAAAAAACCCACAAGAGGTGCTATGTGATTTAAGTTAATTCTTTTCATAAAAAAAATGATAATGTTAAGAAAATAAGAACTTTATTTTCCTAACAAATGGATTTAAACAATTAGTATTATTAACCGTCATGGTCGCCTTAGGTCCCATCAGTAAATGGAAAAAGCTTCTAGCAGAATTAAGTTAGTCTTTGTGGAGAAAACACATTTGAAGTTTTTTATTCTATTAACTTAGAAAAGAAAACCCACTATTCTCCTAAGAAAAACCAAGGCTTATTTGAATAAAGCTGGGAGTTTGTTTATTCAAGAGTTTGGGCATATTTAGTGGAACCAAAAAGACTCCTAAGAGATTAAAAAAAAAAATCCATCCTAAGAAATGAGAGGCCAGCTCCACTCTTCAAAAAATTCTCACTATCAGGATGCTTGATCTTGGAAGCATGGTGCAATTATAAGACAAAAGAAATAAGGTGACTCTCCATGTTTGAGAATTTGTGCTAAGGTTTTTTTCACATGGGTCTCCTCATTTTTATCCTTCAAGAACATGACAGTGTTCTTTACTGCCTAACAGATGAGAAAGCCGCTGCTTACTGACCGAGGTAGATAGCCAGGGGTCATGTCACTAGCAATCAATGGAGTCCACTGCAACTGAAGTCAATTTGATGCCAAAGCTCTTTTTCCTCTATATGGAGAGATAAGAGGGCCAAAAACTGCATTCCTCAGCAATACAGAGGATGCTAGGGAGGCTGAAATCTAAAGGGTTCCATGTATTAGTAAGGTAAGACTTACATAAATCCAGGTCTAAATCTCTGAGCGCTTTAGCCAGAGCCAAATTTGTGGAAAGGCAAAGCAAACCTTCCTTAGGCATGGCTTGTGGAAAACTTGCAACCTTTCCTACCAAATAAACAGTGTAGGTGGAAATAGATAAGCATAGCTGGATACACATACTAATACACATACACACACACACAGACGCAGAAACTGGTTTTAAAAATCATTGGCAATCTCTTCCTTTCTTCTTTTTACACTTATGTTATGTTTTCCTCACAGCAAAAATCATAGAGGAATAGTTCAGTAATTAAAATAAAAACCATAATCTCATCACACAAAGGCAAATATTCACTTCCAGTCTTTTTCTGTGATTTTTTTCCAGCTTTAATGAGATATAATTCACAAACCACAAAATATCCCCCTTTTATACAATTCAGTGTTATTTATTATATGCAGAGTTGTGTAACCATCACTATTATCATTTCTGGAAATTTTCATCACCCCTGAAGAAACCCTGTACCCATTAGCAAGCACCCCCCATTCTTCAACTCCGAGCCCCTGCCAGCCCCTGTGAAACCACTAATTTATTTTCTATTTCTGTGAGTTTGTCAATTCTGGACATTTCCTGCAAGTGGAATCATATGGCATCTGGTCTTTTGTGATGCCCACTTTCACTTAGCATGTTCATCCATGTTGGAGCATGCATAAGTGCCACACTCCTTTCCTGGCTGAATGCTACCTCTTTGTATGGATGGACCGCATTTTCTTCTGTCTATTCACTAGCAGATGGACATTTGGGTTATCTTCGTCTTTTGTCTATTATGAATAATGTTGCTATGAATATTTGTGCCCAACTTCTCTTATGGGGATGTTTTCAATTTTCATTGGCAAATATTGGGAAGTGGAACTGCTGGATCATGGTAACTCCATTTTTTACCTTTTGAGGACAGTCAGACTGTTTCCCAAAGTAGCTGGACCATTTTACATTCCTACCAGCAACATATAATGGTTCCAATTCTCTACATCCTTGACAACATTTGTTATTGTCCATCCTTTTGATTACAGCCATGCTAGTGGGTTCTGGCAGCATGTTTATAAGAAGGAGTAGCAGTTAATATACTCTGGGCAAGCATATTCTCTGACCAACTGTAGGACTCACAGGACCCAATCACCACGGGAGAGAGAACAAGGATAATACGGATCGTACTCCCTGTCTACTGCCTGGACTGCCTGCCTGACAGGTAAGGACACTGGTTCTCAAAATGTGGTTCCCAGACTGGCAGCACTGGCTGTATCACCAGGGAACCAGTGATAAATGCAAAGACTCCACCCAGACACTGAGTCTGAGACTGCCGGGTGGGCTGGGGCTAGCGCTCTGTAATTCTGGTGACCGGAGACCTGAGCACAGCATTTCTGCCCTCAATGCCAGCTTTAACCCCCGTATTGGTAATGATGAATATGCACCAAATCCTTCCTCCCCTGCAAATGAGGATGACAGGGACCAAGGAAAGAGCTTTCTGAAGGATTCAATCAAGCAATTCACGTGGAAGGGTTCTGCGCCTTCCAGTAATGAGTGAGTGACAGGCACTGTTGGTGTAAAATGTTCACAATAATTAATGTTGAACACAGAATAAATATCCAGCTGGAAGGTAAAGAGGAATTTCATAAGCACCATCCAAGGCAGTAGTAACAGAGATGTGATTTCCGTCATACATGATATTTTAAATGTTCCCTATGCACTCAAGGTGTTAGAAAGCATGCTAGCCTGCTGAGACGTGGATGACACAGACCTGTCCCTGAGCAGGCACCTGAAACATAGTGATGTCTCCTCCGAACGGTGAAGTACACCACAGATACTCACCTGACAAAGGGAGAAATACCGCTTGCCTCTTCCACACACTGCCACTTAAAAACCTCTCTACACGCATTGCTCACAAGCTTACAGATTTAGTTAGGGACACTTCTTTGTAGCTCTATTTTTGTTACTTCCTTCAGATACTGGTCAGACTCACTGCTTCTCTCCACCTTCGCTTGGACACAGGCTCACGTCAAGCCCATGTGCTCTTGCTTAGCAACGCCCCTCAGGCGGTCAGGAGAGGAGAACCTGGGGCAGGACCACTAACACCTTACATCAGGGCAGAACCGGTACAAGTCTTCCAGGTGTTTCCTGATTCCCAGCCCTCAGCGACGTACTGAAGCGTCCAGGACGTTCTGAGCACTGGGTCTCTCTGCAGGCTCCTGGCTCTTATACGCCTTGCGAATATCAAACAAGTGGAATCAGACCATGTCGCTCCCTTCCACGTGCCCCAGAAGGAAACTGGAGACGTCTGGAATCTTCCAGATGTCGCTCGTCTTGTCATAGGTGGGCATGAGGTCGTCCTTGAAGGTCGTCCTCTCCCAAGGGCCACAGCTGCTCTGGGGCGACGAAGTCCCCACGGAGCTCCCAGTAGCCACACTTCACCAAGGTCTAGCTGCGGTTCACCAGGGGCAACGTGTCCAGGTCGTTGAGCATAAGGCCGAAGTTGGCAATCAGCGGGTACTGGGGCAGTGTCTTGGACAGGTCGCTGGAGTCGCACATGACCA
Source organism: Odocoileus virginianus (assembly GCF_023699985.2). Lineage (NCBI taxonomy): Eukaryota > Metazoa > Chordata > Mammalia > Artiodactyla > Cervidae > Odocoileus > Odocoileus virginianus. The sequence goes on along the minus strand of NC_069686.1, from coordinate 55,920,718 downwards.
GCGTGCCCAGGGGGCTGGGGTGCAGGAAGTGGAGGATGGCCAGGTTGCCCAGGGCCAGCTGCAGCCTGTACTGCCGCAGCCTGTACTGCCACAGGCTGCAGTACTTGGAGAGATTCAGCGTCGTCTCCAGGTTGCCCAGGGAGCCTAAGTTGGTGGTAACTCGGTGAGGATGATGTTATCATTCTTGCAGTAGCCCAGCAGCGTGACCACGCTTGGTCTGCAGTGCCTGCAGCATCCGACGCCCGTGCAAGAAGTCATCTCTCACTTCCAGCCTGGTGAGCCTCGACGGGGCCACCTTGCGTTCCTTCCACTCGGACAGAAACACTCTTTTCTCTGCTCCTTCCTTGACACGCTTCAGCGGCCGCACGCCTGTCTTCAGCTGCTCCGAGGACAGCCGCGGGGAGCAGTTGGTCATCTGCCCCAAGTTGAAGTGGCCGGGGGTCGGGGCGGGGGTGGGCAGTGGCCAGGGTCCTCCGCGGAGCGCCAGGGCCAGATGAAGAGCTGGTCCAGAAAAGGCAGAGGAGGACGTTGACGAGGGCCATGGAGAACAGCGGCCCCACCGCGGGGGCATGTCCCTGGGACCCTTCCTGCTCTCCTGGGGCCTCGAGTCCCCGGCGCTGTGCTCTGCCAGCTCCTTCCGGGAGTGCATTCCTTCCCGCTCAGGTTTCTGGCCAGACTCCCGGGTCGGGCAAGGTCCTGGCTGGCCCCACGAACTGGTTTGAAAGCACCCTTCCTCAAGATTGCAGGCCCGCATCTCTCCAGCGCTCTCCCTCCGGGCGTGGACTTGACAATGACATTCACCACTCTGGCCTCACAGTCTCCTGGGCTGCTTCCACCAACGCCTGATTCTTAGAAGATGACCCGGGCTTCTGCAACTTTCCCAAGAGCTCTACCACTGCCTTCTCTTTTCCAATCCATTTCCCACAGCAAATAGGATCTTTCTTTCCTGCGGACCCCTTCCCCGGCCCGCTGCCGCTGCCTCCTCCTCTCCTGTGATATTTTAAATAGTTTTCATCTTACTATACTCTTTCCTGTTGTTTGCATGACATAAGCATTTTCTTGCCATTAAAATTCTACAAGTTTAAAATATTTATAATTTTATATTAAAAAGTGAAAACATCTTGTAAATGTAATTTTTTTTTTCTGGTTTTTTTTTTTAAGGTTTTTTTTTTTTTTCCATTTATTTTTGTTAGTTGGAGGCTGGAATGGGATGGGTAAATGTAATTTTAATATGTAGTAACATGACATCATGTGCATGTCATTTACTTAATTCCCTATATGTAAGTATTTTAAATGGTAAAAATTTAAAATAAATGATTGTAAATGACAAAGATTAATTCTTTTGACTTAAAGTTTAGAGTTCTGCAATTACTCAAATGCCTTAGGAAGGCTGGAATATAAAATCTGACGACCTATCTGTATATTGAGAGAAGGAATTTGCCATGTGTTTTCTTGAAAGTACATTTAATAAATAGGGTAGGTCTGAACCAGGGGGGTGTGGAGTGCCTGGTAGCTCCAGAGCGGGCCCCCACTGAGGGAGTGGGTGTCACGGAAGACAGAGGATGGGCCAGCAACCTGCCTCCCAGTGCCGACCACCTGACTGCACCCTCACACAAGCCCCTGAGCAGGATACAAGTGATACACGCCTCAGACAGCCAGAAATCTCAAACACGGCCAGGGAGTATAAGGATAATTCTAAGTTTTAGAAGAGGTGACTATTAGATTCCTGTATATTAAAAAAAAAAAAAAAACCCAGTGGTTGGGAGAAACTGTCACTCAGTCTGCATTAGAAGTGATATCATCCACCAGAGAAGGTGTTCTCCAAATGGGGGGACAGCTCCTTCCGGAAGGTTCTGAGCTCTAATTTGAAACATCTTGATGGACATATTCACCTCTTAAAGACATAGAGGAGACGCAGTATTTAAAAAACCAAAGGGAATTCCCAGGTGGTCCAATGGTGAAAACTCCATGCTCTTACTGACAAGGACCCAGGTTCAATCTCTGGTCAGGGAATTAAAATTCTATAAGCTGCACAGCAGGGCCAAGGGCAAAAAAAAAACAAAACCACAAAAAACAGAAAAAACCCAAACAGATTGGGGTGAATTTGTGACTGAGAGGGTTTGTTATTGTAATTTCTGAGGACAGCCCACAGCATTTTATGAAGATGGGATTAGGAATAGATTATACATTCATTCACTCACACACACAGACACACAGAAGAGATGGTACCATACAATTTTATGTCTGGTTTTAGAAGTGGGGAAGCTGGTGGAGGCAGAGGCAGAGGCAAGGGGAAGGATGGCCTTTCACAAAACTGCTGTGACCAAGTGTCTGTGACCCTCTCAGCTTATGTGCCTTTTCTTTTAAACTCCAATGTAATTAAATCAAAGTCAGCAATAATAAAATATCATAAATAATTTTAGTGTATAATATATGCTGACAAATGTTATTAAGGAGATGGCTGTAATAGACAGGGAGATATTTAGTATGACTTCATCTGAAAGTTACATGGCTAAGAAAACTCAGTAATGAGTTTTGCTTTAATTATTCCAATTAAATGACTTTTCTAAATGATTTTAAAATCATGGCGAGTAGTACTTAAAGAATTTCCAAAAGGCTTTTAGGCAGGACTTGTTAACTTGATCAAGTTTATACAAAATATTCTGGGTTTAAAATAAATGTATGTACATAGAATTCTTACTATGCATTGTTCACTGGTAACCTTTTAAAATAGGCTTACCAAACTTCCAATGACTTTTTATTCTGTTTAGTTCTAACTAGGTGATAACCATCTATCTTGGAATTTCCATGAGAGTTCTAATTACATATATTCAATGTCATTGTCCTTCCAAACCATCGGATTGGCCTAGATATGTCAATACAATGGTGTCAAAACTCCTCTTATTAGATGTTTCTCTACTCTTGAAAATGACACAAAAATCATTTGACAGACTATATTTGATTTTTTTATTTGAAAATATTATCACTCCATAATTTTTATGAAAAAAGCTGAATTGATCGTATCTGCCTTTAAAAATATATTCCACATTCTATCACTCAAAGCTTAGGTTTCCACTTGTGTACTTTAATATTCAAAAAGATAAAAATATATTATTCATTGATAATGTGCAGTAGGCAGGTAATGCATTAGAAATGCTTAGAATTATCATTACCTACAAAATAGCCAAAACTGAAACACTTATTATGCACAGTTCCTATCCTAAGTGATTTAGCTGCTATGCCTACATCACTGTGCTTTTGAAGACAAAGTATAGTATTGTACGTGAGATACATACAATATCTGTTCATTCACTCTTGCGTGTAATCATTTTACAAATATTTATTGAGTATCTTCTTTCTGCCAGGTCTTGCATGATGTACTAAATATATAATGAGAACAAAACAGCCACAATCTCTATGAACAGGTGATAGGGACAGAATGAGGGGATGAAATACATGATTAAATAGTTAATCCCACTCGAGGATTGTAAGTAGAAAGCTATGGGAGACCTGTAAATTAATGAATACTTGAGAAAGTAGGTCTGCTTAACCACAAAACCATGCAGTCTTGCTTAGCAACAAAACCAGGCAACAGGAACATAGGACATGCCCCAAAACAATAAAACAAAGGTGGCATGAGACCCACATCCTACCCAGTGAACTCAGTAAGTTAATGATCCCTAGGACATGCTCCCTGCACACATTAAAAATAATCATTGTGGACCTAGTTTGACCATGCAGAGACAAGAAAACTCCCCCTACATAACCTGGAAAAATGACCTAATGATGAAAACATGGCATCTACTCAAGAAAGACAAAGGAGATCTTCTCCCCCCTCCCTACTTTTCCTTTGATTATAAAATCATAGCTCACTAGGTTCTGGGGGCATGGCATTCCTCACCTGCCCACTTATAAACCTCAGAAGCATCCTATTCTGATAAATCATTTCTTATCTACTACCTTGCTCTTGCTGAATTCTTCTCTGCCCTGAAGCATAAAGGACTATGATACCAGAGGTCTTCAGAGTCCCCCTGAAATGACAACAGTTGGTTTCACAGAGAACTTACAGGTGGTCAGAGATGACACTGATGCTGAAACATGAAGAATACAAGAGAATGAGCCAAGCAGAGGGAAAGTACATGGACGAGGGAGAAGAGGGAACAGTATATAGAAAGATCCTGAGCCAAGGAAGTGATTGAAATAGTCAAGGATTTTCAGCACATGTGATGAAGGAACATGAGTTTGTGGATAGTGGCCTGAGGATGGAATGGACCAGATTAAATAAGGTGAAAGGTGTTATGCAACAGCTTGGTTTTAGCTTAAGGTGATAGGAAGTAGTATTTCCATCAGAGTTGCGAAGTAGGAGGATGTATATTTTAGAAACATCACTCTGGCTACTCTGTGGAGGTTGACTGGTCCATGTGACTGATTTGGTGGAGGAGCCATGAACCAAAGTGATGCCACACTCTTATCCCAAGTACAGAGCTGGGTAAGAGTTTTCTGAGTTTTCCCTCATACTCCAGCTACCATGGAAGTGTGTGCTTCATGTGGGTCATCTACTGGGAGTTGAAAACTCTCTCATTCTGGGTCTTTAGTGACTATAAGAAGAGAGAGTGCCCATCCACCCCACCTGTCACCCACTAATCCCTACCAGACTATAGCAGAAACAAGATATAAATTTGTTAAGGACAGATTTCAGACAAAAACATGGGAATAAGAGCCTTCAATTTTGAGGCATAAGAATCAATATAGTGACAGATATGCAAGTACAAATCACAGTAGCAAGAACACAGTAGATGCTAAGAAAAGGGTAGCTAGAAACTACTATTATGCCTGCTGATTCTGGTCTATCTCTGATGTTAACTAACTCTCTTGACTTTGGGTGATTCCTTCATCTTTCTGAACCTCAATTCCCTGCCATTTTCAATGAAGGATTTGTACTATATCTCCAAAATTGACACTTCTGGATTCTAAGCTGACAGGTTAAAAACACAGGGGAGTTCATGGTAATTTAAAAAATTGGACAACATTTCCTCTTCTTTAATCCAGTAGGATAAACAGATTCTTTGGATACCAGGTCAAGAACACCAGGCAATACCCTCAAGGAGCCAGGCCACTGATGCTCTTTTTTGCACAAAGAAAGAAGTGAAACTGTTTGGAATTCCTCTAAGTCCATCAAACAAATCTTTAATTTCTCTCTGTAAATTTACAAGCCCAGCAGCCAACATAGGAAAAGAAAGGCACTGATTCTTCTAGCTAAGACAGGTCAGAGGTATTGATAAACTACTGCCAAGGAATTTCCCAGTTTGCACTGCCGTCCTCTTCTGAGAACTTCCAGGTGAATCTGAACATCTCCAGAGCCACTGACTTGAACTCCCAAATGAGAGGCAGGTTTGGACTTACTCCATGTCCTGGGCGTTTCTGTGTGCAGGCAGGGCAGGTACTCTATTTATGTGACAACATTTCTCAGAAAATCTGGACTCTGGCTCCAAAGCTGCTACTAACTAGCTCTGTGATTCTGCACAAAGAACCCTACCTCTTCCACAGCTCAGGATTCTCATGTGTAAAATAGTGATAGTAATACTCACTGTATGTACCTCCTGGGGTTGTCATAATGATCAGGTGAGATGGAATAGAAATGAATGTCCTTTATAAAGCATACTCTGTCTCACAGATGCATTTGAGAATCACTGATACATTGTTGTTATTATTGCTAGTATGATCTTTCCTGCTCCAAGATCATTTATCTCAAGGGACCTTCCTTGTGCACATTAGGGACCAAAAAAGAAAAAAAGCCTCCCTTCTCCCTTCTCGGTTTGATGCATGATGTGGCTGTGAAGGAAGTTTGCCGACTTGAAAATGTGAACAATCTCTTTCCACTGAGATGTTTCCCCTTTACAGAAAAAAAACAACTGTTTTTTTGCTTTTTTTTTTTTCTTCCTCAATGCATATGAATTTCTGTTCTCCTAAGAGATCCTAACTGCTTTATCTCTGTAATCAGTTTACCTTTCAAGGTTTTGCTATTCACTGAATAAGCTCACTAAAGTAAGTCTGTATTCTTCAGATCTCATGGGAGGCAAGTCAACCATTTTTACCCAGTTTTCATCCCCAGGGACACTGGTTGACATAAAATTTTGAAACAAGCAACAGGAATCGGAGACAATAGTTTACAGCCCATGCATACGCCTAAGACATGCTATAAGGTCAATTAGGTGATGAGGGGAGTGGTACCGGGTGGAATATCTTTGTCCAACAATCTAATAGGCATTATAAAATCCTCCTTCCATACGAAGCTTCAACCTTTGGGATTTATCAGACTTTTCAGACATCCAAAGTTCTGTCTAGTCTAGTAATACAAATACATATGAGAGTGTATATGAAATTATTAGCTAAAATCTTGAATAGAGTTGCTGACAGCTTGCTGAGAGTAAGCCTTAGTTTGGAGACACCAGAAAAGGGGGTACATGCGTGGAAAGGGGCAGAAAAGGGCAGAGAGATTATAAAGAAAATAGAATTCTTAGAGTTGAATTATAGCGATCTAATCAAAATACCTATAAAAATGACATAATTGCAGCCCAAAGAGGTTAAAGAGTTAAATAGCAAAAAAAAAAAAAAAAAAAAGTTACTTCAGTCCCAGACCAGCAAATGACTGTCAAATCAAAATGGCTCAAATAATTACAGAACTGGGCAAAATAGCCCCTTAAGGGAAAAATAGAATATATGATTTTGGTTGGTAGCCCTCAGTTTCAATATTACTGTAGCAGGAAACATTTTTACTAAGTGTCAGATAGTATAGAGGACAAGCAGAATAGAAAAAACAGGACAGTTCTAGTAGGGTATGGAAATGTAGGCAATTCATTGCAATGCAGGTTGGTATCTTGGAATGGGGCAGAGTGCTTGGAAGTTTGGAAAAAGGAACTCCAAGCCCAACTTTGGGAGGGTTGGTGAGAGATTGCTGGAGGTACCAAAGGAGGTCTTGAAAGATGTCTCCAGGAAAAACGTGGAGATAAATATGCAAACACAAAAATGTGTGTGAACTCACCCAAGTGCCTGGTGCCAGAGAAGCCATAATGGAAAAGAAGGCTGGAGAGACTTGTGGGAATGTTCTTTCAGCCGTCACCATGCTGCTCTTAAGTCTGGACTTGAGTAAGCAATAACAATCCATCTGGGAGTTTTGCAGAAGAATGTGACATGATCATATTTGTATTTGAGAAATTCAGCCTGGCAGAAAGGCAGTGAATGAAGCTGAGGGGTGTGTGGCGGTGGACATAGAGAAGAAGCCGACAGCATTAATTTATAAATCGGGGCCCACAGAGTGGAGCCCAACCCAGCGGCCTGTCTGTGTCACAACTCCAAACCCAAATCAAGCTGCACTTAGGGGAGACTCCTCATCGTCAAGGAAACCTCACATATACAAGTCACAAGTCTCCAACTCAGCTTTAACAGAAAATAGGACCTGCTAACCTTACAGTGAGGTCCCTGACTGCCTAGCCAATCATTCTGTGTCCATATTGCTTCCTCTCAGAGTCTATAAAACTCACTTGTGCCCAAAGCCATCGGAAGGAGTGCTCCACTACTTACGAGGCCCTGTACTCCCCAGCCCATGGATTGATTCTCCCTGAATAAAGAACATCAAAGTGAAAGTGAAGTCTCTCAGTCATGTCTGACTTTGCGACCCTGTGGATGTAGCCTACCAGGCTCTTCTGTCCATGGGATTCTCCAGGCAAGAATACTGGAGTGGGTTGCCATTTCCTTCTCCCGGGGGTCTTCCCGACCCAGGGAATGAACCCAGGTCTCCCGCATTGTGGGCAGATGCTTTAACCTCTGAGCCAACAGGGAAGCCCCAAAGAACATCAAACTCATTACTAAATCATTTTAGTTTTTTTCATTTGACAGAATAGATGCAGGAGATATTCAGAAGGTAAAATAATCTAAACTTAGTGAATGCTTGGGTTGGGGAGTGTGAGATAGGGCGTGATTAAGGACAAGTCCCTGGTTTAGTAATTCTTTTAACATTGGAGGAAAAAACACTTAGTGTAGAAAATATTTTCATTTGTTTATATCATACTCTAGTACTACAGTTGAAGGGGAAGCTGCTAAGATATGAATGGAATTAAGAGGTAAAGAGGTTTTTCTCTGTCTGACTTACTTCACTCTGTATGACAGACTCTAGGTCCATGCACATCTCTACAAATCACCCAATCTGTTCCTTTTCTATGGCCAAGTAATATTCCATTGCATATATGTACCACATCTTCTTTATCCATTCATCTGTCAATGGTCATTTAGGTTGCTCCCATGTCCTAGATATTGTAAATAATGATGCTATGAACATTGGGATGCAGGTGTCTTTTTTATGGTGTCTTCTTTACTCTTTTTTAAATTTATTAATTTTTAATTGAGTATAATTGCTTTATAATACTGTGTTGGTTTTTGCCATATAGCAACATGAATCAGCCATAGGTATATGTATGTCCCCTTCCTCTTCAAACTCTCCCTCACCTCCCACTCCATCCCATCCCTCTAGGTTATCAAAGAGCACTGGATTTGAGCTCCCTGTGTCATAGAAATTTACTGGCTATCTAATTTTACATATGGTAGTATATTTCAGTGCTTCTCTCAATTCATCCCACTTTCCCCTGTATCCAAAAGTCTGTTCTCAATGTCGGCATCGCCACTGCTGCCCTGCAGGTAAGTTTATCAGCACCATTTTCCTAGATTCCATATATATTAGTTAACATATGATATTTGTCTTTCTCTTCCTGACTTCACTCTGTAAAATAGGCTCTGGGTTCATCTCCCTCCTTATAACTGAGTCAAGTGCATTCCTTTTGATGGCTGAGTAATAATCCATTGTGTATGTGTACGACAGCTTCTTTATCTATCCATCTGTCAAAGGACATCCAGGTTGCGTCCATGTCCTGACCACTGCAAATAGTTCTGTGATGAACATTGGGGTGTGTGTCTCATTTTCAATTATGCTTTCCTTGGGGTATACGCCCAGCAATGGAATTGCTGGGTCATACCTTCAGTTCTATGTGGCATAAGAAAAGTTGTACAGATGAACTTATTTGCAGGTCAGGAGTAGAGACACAGACATAGAGAACAGATGTGTGAACACAGGGGCAGAGGGATGAATTGGAAGACTGGGACTGATGTAGGTTCACTGCCATGAGTAAAATACATAACTAAGTGGGAACCTGCTTTATAGCACAGGGAGCTGAGCTGAGTGATCTGTGATGACCTTGATGGGGGGATTGGGGAGTGGGAGGCAGGCCCAAGAGGGAGGGGGTATATGTATAATATAGCTGATTCACGTTCTTACACCACATTGTCAAGCAATTATATCCCAATTTAAAAAAAGAGAGAGATGAGAATGGACCTACTTTTCCCAAGTTAGCTAGTATTCCCCATTTTTGCCTAGTAGTTTTACTGCTAGAAAACTTGACTATCTTAAATATAAAAAGGAAAGTGTATCTTAATGGTACAAAAAATTGCCTTAGATTTATGGAAGCAAGATGATGTTACTCCTTACTTAATAGAAATCAGGATTTATTTGTTGAATCGGTAAAGGCTTAACATTAAAACTACATCAACTGAACTATGGGTCAAGATGGCAGGTTAAATACATGCATTTAATGCTGTTCCCTTGTGAAGTTCTCTACATTTATAGTAAATGAATTTTGTTTGTAAAGCCACACACATGGGCACAACAGAAAAGGAGATGATAGAAAGACAATTCTGGAAGCTAAAAAGCAAATGAGGAAAAGAAAACTTAGCAAAACTGAGAAAGCTAACTTTTAAGTCAGTATTGAAGAAAAACTGAAAACTAACACAAGTTACATCATGGGGTCCTCAAGAAGATCAAAAAAATGCCAGCCCCACCCAGGCAATTTTGGAACTTTAGGGTTGGAAGAGAAACAGTGAGGAAGCAAGAAGAGGCTAAAATAAGAGAAGGTATAGCTGAAGTAGTTTGAGAATCCAGTGAATTGCAACTTCTCATTCATCCCAGCCCCGTGATCCTGGGAGATTTCTGCCACACCATAAAATTCTGGAAGCTTATTTCCTTCAAGAAAGTAAAACACAGGGTCTCTGTATAAGACACAGGGGTAGGAAATACAATAAGAGTGTGGATACTATCCTAAAAACAAAGGACATAAGTGACTATGCACAGGAATGCTGACTGTTGCAATCCCAAGTCAGTTTCCAGAAGAGCCTTGGCGGTCAGATTTCCATGGCTCTGGGAGGACTGTGGGCAAGGACCTCCTAGGGAAATCTGACCAGCACAAGAAGGAAGTCCCAAAAATACTGAGTGTCCTCCTAGGCAAGAGCTCAGAGTTGATGACCTGTTGGTCAAGCAGATTCACATACATAACCTTCTTTTTCTATTCACAACCACGAAGAGGAAACCATATTCACCAGACACCAGAGGAAAACTTCTAAGCAGAGAAGTCCCTCTCATATAGAATGCAGAGATCAAAGTGATAAACAATATAAAAGCAGCTTGGAGAAAACAGAGACCATAATAAAAGCAAAAGAAAAGGAAATATTTATAGTTTTAGAAAGATAATACAGACATGAAAGAAGCACAGAGACAAATACAAGAAAAAACATTCATATAAGTTAAAACGAGTTCTTAATAATACAAAACATAAACAGAAAATAAAATGGAAATCTCAGCATTAAAATTTTAAGATAAAGTAAAGGGAATATACTGTAAACCTGGAGGAAAGAGCTCTAAAACAGAAAAGTGGAAAATTGGTTGATTACATCCAAATAATAGATGTTCTAGGAAAAAAAAAGATAATAAAAACAGAAGGGAGAAAATCATTAAGAAAATAACTCAAGAAAAATTCCTGGAAATGGATGACAAGAATTTTTAGATGTAAAGACTGCAAGAGTGCCCAGCACAGTGGAATGACTAATTTGTATAAGCTTCAAAAGAGGGGGAAAGAATAAACTTGGATAAAGATTAGAGGCTGGAGGTGACTGCAGGTTTTTCAACAATCACTCTGAAAGCAAACACCTTTGGAAAAATGCCTGTAACATTCTGAAGGAAATTTATTTCTATCTAATCTAGTAGAAATTACTATGATGCTATAATAAAGATATTTTTGAACATGCAAGGTTAAAAAATATACTTCTCTCTCATTATTTTTCATTAAATTACTGAAGTATGAGTTCCACCTTGTGCAAAAGAAAAAGAAAAAAAAGAGAGAGAAAGAAAATAAACCAAAAATAAACCAAAATAGGTCATCTAACACAGAAGAAAGGATGAGAGGATCAAAGCAAGTAATTAATACCTCCATAGGACTGCTGTGCGATAGATCTGAAGGATAGCCAGCAGGGTTTACACCAATGTACCTAAAAGACAGACACCCCAAGGACTGTCATCTCTAAGATGCCAATGCCATCCTCTGCTTTGTACAAGAGAATAAAATGCCCAGGTAAATGTGATCCTTATTTGCTCTTGGTTTACCTTGACACTGTGCTGATAAATTTTCTGCTCTTCCAACTGCCATACATCCTAGATCAGTTGAAGACACTCATTTTGCTTCACAGAAATGTTCTTCTTTGATCAACTCCTGAGAGCTGTAGGTAGGGCATGATTCAATCAGGAGTAGAAAATAATACAGAGTCATCAACTCCCCTGGTCATGTTCCTGCAGGATGTCCAGTACCTTGTCTGCACCTTAATCCTGCCACATGCCCCGAAGAGGAGATTCATGTCACCTTCACTCCAGCAAAGGTGAAGCCAAGTGATTGCTCAGATTCGGTTCTGTTTCTCTTCTCCTGAGAACTTTCAAGGAAGAGTGGCAATTTGCCCTTTTCTCACACAGCTACTCAAATTTAAAAAATAATCTGCATTTTATTTGCAGATATTTATATTGGCAATACTAAGATAAATGAAGCAAGAAATAATTAACAAAAGTCAGGGTAAATAGTACTTCTGGAAGGTTGACAAGAAGATGCAATTGAGAAAGCTTCTAAAACACTGGCCATATTGTAATTTTTAAGTTTGGTAGTGGTTGGATAAGTGGTTGCTTTATTGTTCATAAACTCTGTATAAATTTCATACCCTATACAACATATATCATAATCTGTAAAAGTAAAAATAAACATCATATATTTTTCAAAGCTCTTTGTGTTTGGATCCACTGATCCTCTATGAACCTCTATTTGCTCATATTTCACATAATATAGTAAATACTTATTTTCTCATCATTGTCATAAAAGAGGTTATTTGTGACAAATGCAGTATGTTGTAGAAGTCTTCATAGAGGTTCTTGAAGAGAGGAATATTTAGGGAAGGCTTCCAAGAGTGAACAGAGCCATGAAGGAAGGTAGGATGTGGTTGCCTTCTCCATGTAAGTATCACAGTTTATTTTTTAAATTAATTTTCTTGGAGTATAGCTGCTTAACAGTATCACAGTTTATTTATTCCTCTCCCTATTCCTGCCCTAGTGACAAGCACAGTGCTTAGAATATAGAAGGAGATCAATAAATATCGAGTGACTGGTTGTATGTTCAAGGAAAAGGCATTCTAATCTATAGCAGAAAGGCAATTTGCTCTCATAGCATAGCTGAATTCTTTTCCCCCCATAGACTCTCTTTGTCCCCCACTTCCCAGAATTACTGAATGAAAAAGTTTCTATAATGAGGTTCAATTAAATCATATCTGCTTTTTATTAATTGACATGAGTAAATTATTCAGGAACAGATGTTCACATTATATAAAAAGTGAATAATACAGATTTTCCAGTAGCTTTCACTGACCATCAGTGGTTTTCTCACCACACAGTTAAACTGGATGATTCCAAAGAATATTTTTCTTGTTTTGTTGATTCTAAAAAACTTAAAAATTAATACTATAATTATGCCCTGGATTTTTTTTTTAATTATCTTATTGAAGACAGAACTTCCATGGATGCTTCCGCTGCGATCATTATATGAAACTGATGAGCTGAGGTCAGCAGAGTGACTTGGAAGAAACCCTAGAGGGGATTTGAGTAGTTGAGTTATTGGCTTGTGCTCTAAGGTTTTATTGCGGATGCTCATGAAAAATGGAATTCAAGACCTGCCATTGACCTGAGAGCAGCTAAATGTTTTTGAATGAGCCCCTTTTCTTTGACTATAGGCTATGTTTATTCTCAGACTCCTCAAATAACTCTTCAGTTTAACTCACAACAGAATATTTAGATAATAATCATAGAAGGCTTCTCTCACTGTTGTTGCTGCCTCATTCTTATGGCCTTTGTTTTGTTTTTGCCATTCTGGTTGGCTTTAGCTGGAGATACTTTGCTTTATTATTCTGCAACCAATAGATATTTATAAAATGGCAATCATTTGCCATGAATTGTGCAAAGTTCTACGAATCAAATTATGAGAACAAACACATTAAACACTCTCCCCAAATACAAACTTATTTTACATAAAACAATTATACAAATATACTCCATGGTAAATGTTTACTTTAAAGAAATTTTTTTGAGATGGGCCATTTTTAAAGTCTTCATTGAATTTGTTACAATATTCCTTCTGTTTTACGTCTTGGTTACTTTGGCCATGAGACATGTGGGATCTCAGTTCCCCAACCAGAGATTGAATCTGCACCCCTTACATTGGAAGGTGATCTTAACCGCTGGACCACCATGGAGGTCTCAGTGGTAAGTGCTTTGAGACAAACATCTAAACCCATGTTCAAAATGTGTCATATTAACTGGAGAATAAAACTTCTCTGGCAAGAATGGAATGAAGTTTCAAGAATATCTTCCCCTGTGATCAAACACATAAAGTAAACTTGCAGATAGAGAGTATAAGGCAAGAAAAGAGAGAGGAAATTCTGAGGAGAGGAGAGAATTCAGGAAGATGCTTAAAGCAGGAAGTAACCTGGCAATTTCAAGGACCTGAAAGAAAATACATTATATATATATATATAACTGGAGCTGAATGAGTGAGCTAAAGTGAAAAAGGAGACATAGGTAGGGGCTGGATCATATAGGCCACAGGACCATATTTGAGTTACTTTTCTCTAAAGGGCAGCAAGAAATCTTCGAAGAGTTTAAATCAGAAAAGCAACTTGGTCACATTTGCATTTAAAGATCACTGGGCTGTGATACAGAGAAGGTCTGAAGAATGAGTGTAAGGGGAAGAGTGGATCATTCAATGTTCTGTAACAAAACAAACAAACAAAAAAAGTGGGGTGGTTTTCTCAATAAAGGTTGCATTAAGAAAATGTAGCAAAAGATTCATTTACACTATATGAGCAAAGTTAAGGAGCCAAATAGGAGTTGCAAGCCATTGCATCCCTCAGCCTGAGAAGGCAAGGGGAGCAGAGTTTAGCAGAGCCTGAGAAGGGTCAGAGGAAGAAGCGGGACCAGCTGATAGGCAGGGGATGGAGACAAATCCTCTAATCTTTCCCCTGCCTGATATTGCTCTATTGCCAATGGGTTCCCATCCAGATCCACCTGAAGAGCAAGGATGTCAGTTATAAGGGGAGATGGAGAAGAGAACATGGGTGTATTAGAACATCCCCTGTGCTGACCTTCATCTCCGTGTTTGGATTAATCATCCAGCTAGGTTTAGGCTAGCCCTTTCTCTCACCTAGAACCAGGAAAAGAGTAGCTAGACCCTGTGTTAATAACACTCCCACAAAGTGATTGAAAGTTGATTTTCTAAGGTATTTTGCCTGAGGATAGCATCCCAGTTCAGTTCAGTTGCTCATGTTCAACTCTTTGCAGCCCCATGACCTATAGCACACCAGGCTTCCCTGTCCATCACCAACTCCCAGAGCTTGCTCAAACTCATGTCCATCAAGTCGGTGATGCCATCCAACCATCTCATTCTCTGTTTTCCCTTCTCCTGCTGCTTTCAGCCTTGCCAGCATCACGGTCTTTCTTTTCCAATGAGTCAAGTCTCTAATCAGGCAGCCAAAGTATTGGAGCTTCAGCATCCCATGCACTTCTAACTGACTTGTTGCTTAGTTGCTATGTTGTGTCCAACTCTTTGCGACCCCATGGACTCCTCTGTCCATGGGATTTCCCAGGCAAGAATACTGGAGTGGGTTGCCATGCCCTCCTCCAGGGGATCTTCCTGACTCAATGACTGAACCCACTTTTCTTATGTCTCCTGCACTGGCAGACAAGTTCTTTTCCACTGAGCAACATATTGGATATTAAGCACAATGACAGTGTGTTAAAAAGCAGAGATATCACTTTGCCAACAAAGGTCCGAATAATCAAAGCTATGGTTTTTTCAGTAGTCATGTACGAATGTGAGAGTTGGACCATGAAGAATGCTGAGCACCAAAGAACTGATGCTTTCGAACTGCGGTACTGGAGAAGACTCTTGAGAGTCCCTTGGACAGCAAGGGTCAGTCAATCCTAAAGGAAATCAGCTCTGAATGTTCATTGGAAGGACTGATGCTGAAGTTCCAATATTTTGGCCACCTGATGTGAAAAGCTGACTCACTGGAAAAGACCCTGATGCTGGAAAAGATAGTGGGCAGGAAGAGAAGGAGTTGACAGAGGATGAGATGGTTGGATGGCATCACCTACTCATGGGACATGAGTCTGAGCAAGCTCTGTGAGCTAGTGAAGGACAGGGAAGCCTGGAGTGCTGCAGTGCATGGGGCTCTCAAAGTGGACATGACTGAGAAACGGAACAGCTCTCCCATTACCTGTGAAACTCACTGACTTGCCCTTCCACAAGGTTCCAGAAGCACCCAGATGGATCCCTTAGCTGGTATCTACTCTGTAGCTACATCTGTGTGGTGCCTGGGTTGTGTGAGTATGGGAGGTGGCCATTCCACTGCTCATGCCTTGGGCTGAGAGTGACCCAGTGGTGCTGGATGTGTTCTTCCTTTCCCAAGATCATCTTCAAGGAAGCTCCTGATACAATCTCATTTCACATTGACACTCCACTTTCCATTTCTGACCACTTTACCTCTTTACTGTTTGAGATTAATTCCTAATTTTAGACCTTCTGACTAGGAACCCCATATGCTTCCAAAATTTCTATTAATATCTAATTCCTCTGGCTCCAGGATCAAATGTATTTATTTCTTTGTGCAGCATGATGTCAGCATCAGAAAGCCTGATACAGTAACTTCTTGATCATATTTTAGAGATTAAATTACCATGACTGAGAAAATGAAAACAATCACAGCAGACAATAGTCCTTCTCTTGGTACCAATATAGGACATTAGGGAATATTCCCATTTGGATCAAGATTTTGATAAAAGGTAGATTGATGGAACATGATAGGTTTTGAGGCATCATGTTCTGTAAACAATCTAGACTTTCAGAAACTTTTTTTTTTTTTTGAGAGAGAAACAGGACATTATTGAAAAGTCACCTGTTTGAAAAACTGCTTCCAGGATTTAGTGACCCCACATTTTACACAGAGCTAGTCCTAGAGCAGACAATCAATAAACTCTTATCTAAAGATTGATTTCACAACCATAACTATATCTCATTCCACATGGTTAAGAGCTATGATAGAGCTAATCACAGAGTCCAAAGGAAACCCTGAAAAAGGGTCCCCAACTCAAACTAGAGAAAGGGGAGTGCAACTGTAGACTTTCTCAAAGTCAATATTCTAAAGGGTAAGCAGATTATACAACAGCAAAGGGGGAGAGTCATAGAAAAGGGAACAGCCATTTATAGCTTGGGAAAGATGACTTCATCAGTATAACTGAAAATCACGTCCACCCATCACCGAGACACAAAGGCACAAAGTCTTTTCCATGGGATATCTTAGACTGCCGTAGTTATACCTCATTCAGAGAAATCATGCTTGTGGCAGCAAATTTCAAATTGCATAAAATAGATAACTAATGAGAACCTACTGAATAGAACAAGGAACTCTGCTCAGTACCCTTCTGTGACCAAAATGGGAAAGAAATCCCAAAAAAGAGGGGAAATATGTATACGTATGAATGATTAACTTTGCTCTACAGCTGAAACTGACACAGCAGTATAAAGCAACTCTATTCCAGTAAAATAAAATGGAAGTGGAAAAAAAAATGTCTTGTGATGCTTTATCCTCTCTATTCTCTCCCTAACTTTAGAAACCCAAGCAGTGACTGTTAAAACAAAACAAGGTCGTATAAAAGTGCAAGAAGAATTTACCTTCTTGGCTATCCGTGTGCAGCCTCTTCCCCAACTGCCAATGGAAACAAGGGAAGACAAGGGATGAACCCATATTTTCTGGTTGACCAATGTAAACTCCCCTTGCTTCAGTGATTTTACACAATACAACTGATGTTGATGGATGCAACTCAAGGTATTTTGTTAGATCAGCTGTGTTCCCTTGGCTGGCACACCAACCAGAGCCCCACAGATGATGAATAAGCATCGTTCACAAATCAGATTGCTATTCCAGTTTGCCAAAGAGCACTCCTTTTAGGCAATAAAATATGACTTTGTTTTCAGTGTCAGACATGATTAAGTTAAATGTGTGAAGATTCCTAACCTTATCGATTTCTTTGTATTATGCTCATATTTCTCATGCTTTTTAGCACCTTATCCATGTTCAAAATAGAGGAAGACATTTGAAAGAACAGCTGTTGCTTAAGAGTCAAAGAGAGTATAGGCAGGGAGATGTGGCAAGGTAGTGGGATGGCATGACCGACTCAATGGACATGAGTTGAATATGTAACTTGGAGATGGTGAGGGACAGGGAAGCCTGGCATGCTGCAGTCCATGGGGTGGCAAAGAGTCAGACACAACTGAACGACCAAAAAACAACATAGACACAAGATGCTAAAGATTTAGAGAAAGACTAATGATTTTGCCTTTTTCTCAGATTTGACTATTTACTAAATAAGAACAATTTCATGGAGATGAACATAAAATCACACAGCAGGAACAGACCTCAGAAAAAGTTTAGTTAACTTCCTTCATTTTACACATGGTACAGAGATAAAGAGCTTTTGATGTAAAGACAAGAGCTACCCAAAAATCACATAGATACTAATAAAATCACAACTCAAATCTAAGCTTCTTGGTTCTAAAACAAGGTCAATTTCACATACTCTAGAGCAATCTTCAACAACTGTAAGTCTCAGTTACCTCATCTGTTAAGTGGAGATAATAGCATATAACTCATAGGGTTGTTCTGGAATTGAATGATCATAATACAGGTAACATTTCTAAGCACAATGTAGTACCCAATCAATATTTGCTGTTATTTTTATATTACAGTCTTAACACAAGCTTTTTAAAAATATTTTTCTTAGGAGCTGGTCTCCTGAGAGGTCAACAATCAAAGGTATAAGGGCTCAAGTATACTTAAAAAGTGCCCATTTATTTTCCAGTAAGTAGGTATTTTCCTCTAAGATGCCTAAAATCCTTCCCTACAGGGATTTTTCTCTGGGTTAAGCATTAATCTCTCCCCAAAATACATTTTTATTATTACAATGTGAACATGCTTGAATTAAATGCACCAATATCTATGTGTCTAAATTGAACTGATTCTTTTGTTCTAGTACATTATGGAACAAGACGGAATAAGATTTCTAGAGAGTTAACTTATAATGTAGAACTAAAAATAGGAAGATAAAACACTACTAATAGATCAGCAAGCTCTCTGCACACACATGCTAGGTAGGTATATTGCCCCTTCCCCGTGGACTACAATGCTTTTATACATGAGACTCGTCAGAGCACAACCAAGGCAATGGGCAATTCTGAAAGGACACAATTGTAAGGAAATTACTAGAAAACAACAAAATCTCCAGAGAAGGAAGGAATGGGATCAAAGAATTGAGAAGTTATGTAATATGGGAAAGATATAAAGCATTGAGGGATATTTAGGAAGAAAAGGGCAAATGGGTAGAAAGGACATGATTGCTTCTCTCCAGTGTATACGGGATTCCATGAAGGTATCATGCATCCTCTAAGGATGCCAGACCAGTCATTCAGCCCTCCTTCTAAATTCCCTGTTTTTCTCTTTGCAAAAAAAAAAAAATACCTGATTGTTTATGTCTTTTTTTCTCTCATTATGTTTTAAGCTCCTTGAGAGCTGAGACCATGTCTGCTTTACCTTTGGAATCTCATTTTTAAGACAGCACTTGGCATATAAAACTTTTTTTTTATTGAATGAACAAATAAATTACCATGAATAACTTCAAAGAGCAGAATTAAGACCATGGGTATAATTCTCAGAGAGATATTTAGATTCCAAAGCAAAGAAAAACACCATTAATGCTTTGAATGGCACATCAGTCTCCATTAACAGTTCATGAAGAAAGAAGCATCCATGGAGCTCTTTCATAAGGAATGTGGGATCCTGCACTAGGATACCTGAGAGGTTGCATTAATGACTGCTAAGATTAGTTTAGGCTTTTACATTTTTAATTGGAATAAATAGCCCCTAACTGGCCTCCCTGACATTTTCTTTCCTCTCTGATCCATCTTCCACATTTCTTTAGAAAGTATTAAACTACAGCACAAATGCCATCTTCACCTATATTCCTTGAAAAATCACTGAGTATCCTTGCAAGTATCAGCATTTGTCAAAGAATGTTTTTGTAAATTGCTGATCCCATGAGATGGTCAACAATGAATCCCCTTGTAAAATAAATGTGCAAAATGCCACATTCTAGTCCTCTCTTCAAGACTGGAAACTACAGTACTCCTTTGTATTTATGTTACATTGACATTATTATTGTTGTTTAGTCCCGTCTGACTCTTATGAGACCCCATGGACTGTAGCCCACCAGGTTCCTCTGTCCATAGGATTTTCCAGGCAAGAATATGGAGTGGGCCATTTCCCTCTCCAGA
Source organism: Odocoileus virginianus (assembly GCF_023699985.2). NCBI lineage: Eukaryota > Metazoa > Chordata > Mammalia > Artiodactyla > Cervidae > Odocoileus > Odocoileus virginianus. The sequence continues at coordinate 55,900,931 of NC_069686.1, read as the reverse complement.
GGGTCTTGCTGACCCAGAGATCAAACCCGCATTTCTGGCATTGCAGGTGGTTTCTTTACCACTGAGCCACCTGGGAAATATTTACAGAGACATTTGTATATCTCAAATAGGAGACAAATTCAAAGTGGCTCTTTCTAATCTCATTTTAATCCAAGACAATTTCTTTCCATTTCAACATCACCCCCCAAGTGGTCATATTTCTCATCTATTGTTCTTGGGGGTTAAAAGTTTTCAAACTGTGATATGAGATATGGCATCTCAGTTGAGTTGGATCACTGAGGAGAGCGGGGAGGAGAGGATTGGATGAATTGTGTAGATTCCCTGGAGGATATCAAGCAATACTTAATGGACTAATAGAGAGACCATCTGAGTTTTTCGTGACTTCACTTCTGGCATCATGAATACATAACCTGATGCTAAGACCACTTCCCTAAAGTTCAACAGCACATTTTCTATCCTTCTCCACCCTTCCTGTTCTCTCCACAGAGAGGTTCTTTCCTCCCCTCTCTTTGGTAAAATCCAACTCCTAGGCACTGTTATCTGTAAGCCATAGTAAAAGATGATAAAGGGCTGATCACTGAGTGACAGGGAGAGCTATTATCATGTACAGCTATCAATACCTACATGTGACACTCTTGAGACCCTGCTCAAATGCCCTTCATCGGGCATATGCACCCACACCTGAGCTGCTATAAGTGTTTACTGACAGCCTATAACTCTCTCTCTCTCCCTCTCTTTTTTTTTCCCCAGAGAATCACCCGCTCTGGAACTAGGGCCACCAAGCCCCGAGTCATGCCCCTCTTTATCCCTTCCTCTATGGAGCCAATGACTGACTGACAAAGGTGGTACAAAAGACCAGGCCCTGCCTCAAGGTGGCACCAAGCCTGTGGTTCAGTATATGCTCCAGAATTCCATGGAGGACCAGATTGAAGCCAGACTCAAGCTTTGTTTAATTTCTTTGATTTAATCTCTTTGTTTAATTTCCCAGTCTTGCTTCTCTTACACTCTTCCTCTTAAGAGCACTCACTCAATAAACCAGGCCAAACGCTGGTAGCAGTCTCTGCTTCTAAAATATCCAACCTAAGACAGCCCCAAAAGACCAATCACAGGGCTTAATTCTCTCCAAATATTCCAAATCCTTAAAAACCAGTTTTCATGGCTTTCCCTTTCTTCCTTATTTAGTTATTTATCTGCCTTTATAGCTATCATGAGGCTCCCCTGGTGGTTCAGACAGTAAAGAGTCTACCTGCAGTGCAGGAAACTGAGTTTGATCCCTGGGTCAAGAAGATCCCCTGGAGAAGGGAATGCCAACCCACTCCAGTATTCTTGCCTGGAGAATTCCATGGACAGAGGAGCTTGGTGGGCTACAGTACATAGAGTTGCAAAGAGTTGGACACAACTGAGCAACTTTGACTTTCACATAGCCATCATATCTTACAGGGAAGCAACAACACTCTTTATGTATTTCCATAAAGAAGAGACATGCCTAGCAGCTCAAAATAGAACCATTTTGACAGAGTATCTTCCCACTCACTGCTTCTCCCAATTGCTGATGAATATATACTTATTTGAAATTAAAGCACAATACCAAATATAGCAGTATATTTATAACATTTATATTTACTTCTATAATTATAATTCCCAGATATTTTTTAGGCCTATGTATAAATGTATACATTTTTAGCCATTATATATAAATAGATTCAATACTAGTGTACTGATTTATCTAAATCAAAGTATTTTATCTGGTTTATCTTGCACAGTTAAGTTCTTACATCAAGTTTCAGTTTTCTTTTTTTTTAAAGAAAAGCTACTGATATTATAATCTTTGAGTTCTCATTGGGATGCATGCATGCTCAGTCGCTCAGTCATGTCCAACACTTTGGAACCTCATGGACTGCAGCCCACTAGGTTCCTCTGTCCTTGGGATTTTCCTGGCAAGAATACTGGAGTGGGTTGCCATTTCCTCCTCCAGGCTTTTTGGGATATGACCTTTATATTTACCAACAGTTTGGTTGGGTA